>NC_081828.1:14922500-15560000 GCF_030867095.1 Alligator mississippiensis
GGGGGGTCACTCCGAGTCTACAAGGGGCTTTCCCCTGCCCCCTACCCTTGGGCCCCAGTTCCCAGTGCAGCAAAATGTGAGGCTAAGCTGCTGCTGTAAAGAGGCTGGGACAGGGGAAAGGGAACTCCCCTGCTGCAAGGGCTCCCACAATTTGCTATCTGGGGTCCTTGGGGAGGTGGGAAGGACTGGGCTGGGTCTCTGTGGTGGGGGACCCTTCCCCCCTGCCCAAGCTTCTTGACAGTAGCAGCCAGCAACTGCAGGAGGGGCAGCCCAGACTGGCGATTCCTTGCGCTGCGAAACGGGGCCAAGTAAAAGGAGCCTCCCCTTCAAGACCCCAGCTAGCAGGCTGTAACAGAGACCCTGCAGTGGGGGGTACCCTTTCCCCTTCCCCTCTGCCCCTGCCCACTGCTGACGGTCACCAGCTGGTGGGGAAGGAGTGGTGCAGCACACAAAATGGCTGCCAGACCCTGGGTTCTGCCCCCCAAACTAGAGGTAGCCTCCTTGAATTTGGTAGGTCCCTACCTATGCTCAGTGCTAAATCAGTGACCTAAGGACAAATGGCTACAAATGCTATTAACAACCCTAAAGCCACCGGTGGATGCACTTGGGAGCAGTTACCCGTAGAAAGGAGGAACAGACCAGAGTGCGACTAGAACCGTAAAAGTATGCACCAATCCACTATTCTGATGTTGACACTTGGCAATGCATCCAATTAGTGAAAATGGCCAAAACAAGCCCTTAGATAACAGCCGAATAAAATGATTTCTCAAAGGCGGCAGCCATGTAGGAATCCAAACCCGTGCAATAAAGCATTTCTTATGCCAAAGAGAGATTTACAATTTTGCTTATTATCTGGATTTATTGACTTTAAAACCTAATGGCGACATTAAGTGATTAAACTGCGACTGTTACTTCAGTGCTGTTCTGTGTATAAATACTATGGAACAAACTGGGCCTTCCTGAGCGCAGTGAAAAATAACAAATCATTGTCTTGAAAACAGTTTCCTTTCAGTAGTGAAGAATGCTAATGGTTTCATTTAAAAAGCTAAGATAAAACCTCTAGTTATGTTAATCAATTTGAAGTGTCAACAACCAAACAGACACTAATGCACAAAGGCAGTTTCAATATAAAAGTTTGTATGTAGGAGCACAAAATTACCTCCATGTTAATACCCATTCCAGATGGGTCCATTGGTCTAATGAATTTGCAGCTTCCATGTATTTTAATATTTTGAAAGAGAGCATAAACCCTTAAGGCTACAGGTATATAAGCAGGTAATACCATTTGTACCACATAAGAATTAAATGGGAGGGAAGAAGAGGCGGAATAGCTGCTACAAAATGGAAACATGTTAATGCTATAGGAAATGTTACATTTTTCCTTCTTTTAGTCTTACTCATTTCTTCAAGTAAAAAAAAAAAAAGCAAGACTATTACAGGAGGTCATAATTAAGCTGCTCTTCCTAATGGTTTTCTATATATATCATATTTACTCAAGTCCAAGAGTTTTTTCTTCATTCAACACAGGGGGGAAAAGCCTCCTGCCTTGGATTAGTGTGCTCTTTTCGCAAAAACTAAAAAGTGAAAAATGCCACATAAATATTAAACATCAATACAAACTTAACTTGAGAAAAGGTTATTTCTTAAAAGTTTCTCGTTTTAAGTTGTATATAATTCTGGTAGACAATGCTTAAGTTCTCCAGTAAAACTCAGCAAGGCACTCAAAGAACCACTGAATGATGGGTATGTTTCCTAATATATTATTAAATGGGAGAATACTGTGCTAACAATTTGAAATAGAATTAGATAAGGTTACTATATGTCCGGGTTTTCCCCAGACATGTCCTCCTTTTGGATCCTCCAATCTCCGCCTGGGTGGCTTTTTAAAATATGATCAAGTGTCCAGGATTTTGCTCTGCTCAGCATCAATGTTTTTCCTGGCATTTCCTGGCTTGCCCTAACAAGTGGCTGCCTGGGGAGAAGTGGGGGGAGGGTGACGGGAGGCAGTAGCGGCCTTAGGGGAGGGCAAACCAGGTGACTGCTTGGGGCCCCACACTTTATAAAAATAAAAATGAATTACACTGAATATCTATATTAGCAATATTGTATTAAGATACTTTCACTGCAGTTTCATGGATAGGGCAAAGTGAAATTGAAATTAAAATGTCCAACTTGCTTTTAGGTCATCAAAATTAAGCCTCTAAGTAGCCCCAAATGACTCTGTTGCCTAGGGCCCCAACAACCCTAAGGCCACCACTGCTGGAGGCAGAGGGTGGGCAACTGGAGGCAGGAGGTGCCACATGTGTGCGCACACATACCCATATGGCCAGCATGCAATCAGGCAGGGTGGTGGGAGCAGCCCCAGCAGCTGGATGCAGGTAAGTCTATGGGAAGCAAGGGTTGGAGGGCCAGGGCGTGAGGACTGTCTGGGAAGGAAGGGGGGAGGGGTATGTGTGTGGGGGGGAGCATGGGTGTGTGAGGGGGGCAGGTGCCAGCTGGCGCTGGGGGAAGGTGTCTGGGCACCAAAGCTGCAGCAGGGCAAGGGTGATGGGGGGGAGATGCCTGCCGCTCCAGTAGGGGAAGGGTCAGGGTGACACTTCGGTGGCAGCAAGCCAGTGCCCTCGCTTGGGTGGGGCGGCTGGGAGAGGAGGAGGCTGCAGGACTGAGGAGGAGCCTGGCAGGTTGGGAGTGAGGGGCACTGGCAGGGCTGTGGGGGGGCTGTGACTTGAGAGTGAGGGGCACTGGTGGGGCAAAATGGACTGCTGGTCAGAAGTGGAGGGCACTGGCAGGGATGGGGGGCTGCTGGTTGGGAGTGAGGGGCACTGGCAAGGCTGTGGAGGGGTGGCATATCACTGCGCCCCCCACAATCAGATCCCTTCCCCCTGACATGTGTCCTTTTTTTTGGAGCTTAAAATACGGTAACCTTAACTTAGATCCCATACAAAAGGCCAGTAAAAGTTCTGACTATGCATGCATTCATTAGAACTACCTATACACAGACTAACTTATTACATGTTTTTATTACATGTATGAATACTTAGGAATATTAAGCTTAGTTTTTACTTTTTAAAAGGGTAAATAAGTCTGCTAATAGTTTCTCAAGAGAATGGTAGCAGAACTTTACTGGTAACCAGTACTGAACCGTACAACAGTTTGCAATGATGCAACTGGAAGCTGTTTATTTTCTTGTAAAGAGACATTGGATTGTAAAGATGGAGCAAGTCTTCTTGTGGCGCCACAGCTCCTTACTTACCAAGTGAGAGCCAGTTCACAGGGACACTGGTGAGACCACATCTGGAGTACCGTGTTCAGTTTTGGGGCCCCCACTACAGAATGGATGCGAACAAATGGGGAGTCCAGCGGAGCAGAACAAAATAGGTGAGGGGGCTGGGGCACATGACTTACAAGGAGAGGCGGAGGGAACTGGGCGTATTTAGTTTGGAGAAGAGAAGAGTGAGAAGGGATTTAATACTAGCTTTTAACTACATGGAGGGAAGTTTGAAAGAGGATGGAGCTAAGCTAGTACTGCCAACTGTTGCGAAACCATTGCGAGACTCAGGATTTCTAAGTAAAAATAACTCTGACTCGCAATCTTCCAATCAAACCCTCAGATCTCCAGATTTTCCCAGCTGGTAAGTCTGTGGAGGGGAAGGGGCCAGGAGGTGGAAAAGGGGGGAGATTGAGGCTGTGAGGGAGGGAGTGGGGCAGGAGCAGGGGCTGGGGGGAATGTGGCCCCTGGGCTGGGGCGGGTTGTCCAGAGGTGTGGGGGTGGGGGGGTGAGTGTGCAGCTCCTCACAGCAGCACGCATCCCCGGGGAAGGCAAGGGGGCAAGTACTCCTGGCAGGGCAGAGGTGGGCTGCCTGCCGCAGACCTGAGGCTCTGTGCCCTGCTGCTTTTGCCCTGGGAGCTCAGCCATGTGATGCCAGTGTGCTTCCTGCCACTGGGTAGGCAGGGGACACGCTGCACGGCCAGCACACCCTGCATCCCCTGCCCACCCAACAGGTAGCAATGGCATCACAAGGCTGAGCCCCTGGGGCAAAGGCAGGAGGGCACAGAGCCCTGAGCCTGCAGCAGGCACCCTGCCTCTGCCCCATGAGGGGCATATGTCCCCGATGCCTCCCCAGGGGGTGTGTGCTGCTGCGGGGAGCTGCACTGCTCTCCCTGCTCCCCCCCCCACCTCTGGACAACCCGCCCCAGCCCCAGGGCCCCATTCACCCCACCCACTGCTCCTGCCCCACTCCCTCCCTCAGCCTCCACACCCCCTGGCCCCTTCCTCTCCACTTACCAGCTGGGTACTGTCTGTCTCTGTCTGCTCCTCACTCCCAAGCCACAGCCCCCCCAGCCCTGCTGCATCTCATTCCTTAACCACAACTTGCCAGGGTGTATGGGCACCCTCCCTCCCCATGCTCCAAACCCCACACGCATGCCCACAGCACCCCCCCCACACCTTCACAAATAACAGCCCCTCCCCCCCCCACACACACTTCAAAAACAGCATCTCATGATTTACGTGCCAATCTCTTGATTTTTTAAGAGTTCGTCTCATGATTTTTGGCACAGTTGGGCTGGCAATACTACTAGACTGTTCTCAGTGGTGGCAGATGACAGAACAAGGAGCAACAGTCTCAAGGTGCAGCAAAGGAAGTTTAGGTTAAATTTCAGAAAGAATTTTCTCACCAGAAGGGTAGTAAAACACTGGAACAGTTCCCCAGAAAGGTGGTGGAAGCTCCATTCTGGGAGGTTTTCAAAGCTCAGCTAGACAAAGCTTTGGCTGGGATGATCTGGTTGGGGATGGTCCTGCTTTCATAGATTCATAGATTGTAAGGGGCTGGAAGGGACCTTGGAAGATCATCGGGTCCAGCCCCTGCACCAGGCCAGAAAGACAACTGGGGGTCAGGTGACCCAAGCAAGGTGACCGTCCAGTCTCCTCTTGAAGATCTCCAGAGTAGGTGATTGCACCACCTGTGGAGGGAGCTTATCCCACAGTCTGGACACCCTGACTGTGAAGAAGTTATTTCCTAATGTTGAGTCTGAAACAGTCTTCTAGGAGTTTGGGGCCACTGTGGCTTTGAGCAGGGGGTTGGACTAGATGACCTCAAGGTCCCTTCCAACCCTAATTTTCTATGATTCTATGACAAATGCATGGTTTTGTTCCTTGAACTTAGTCTATAGTCATGAAGCAAATAAAAGTTTAACAAGCAAGCTGCTACATACACTATTAGCCAGAAAACTATAATGAGGTGAAAATAAACCTAGGAATTGCTTTGTTACAGTGAGGGAGGAAGGAAGGAAACTTCAGCACATTAAGTTAGATATTTTTCTTGTTCTTGGACTTCCATCACAGATGTGGCTGAAAAGCTATACTCTCTGGAGAAAGCAGTGACCAAAATTTGCTTAGCTGGCAGTTAATGCTGGCTATGTTAGCTTTGAGTGTGCTGAGCTTAGACAGTTTGGGAGGGTAAGTAAGGAAAAAAAGTCATGAAACTGGTTGAATGATACACAGCCTGCTGAGGTAAGCAAACTACCGAATACTAAGAGTATCAAGTTAGAGTTAACTGGCTTCCCGATTAGCACAGCAGGCGAGGTTCAGCTAGGATTGCTGGAGCTGTGACTTCAAGATTCTATTTTATCTACAAAAGACTTGCAGTTTCTCAAAGGAGAAAACAGATAGGAATTCCCTTAACTTTACTGGTAGGCTTTTAAGTGCTGCAATTGATTTAATCCAGGCTTAATAGTCTGCACTGCCCATGAGCTGAATGAAGAACTAAGGCTGGGTCTACTTTGAGGGGCTCTTGCCACTTAAACTGAGGGGGCAGCACGAGGGCAGCACAGTCATATTGACTGAACATTGCTCTGCTTGCAAAACAGCCTCTGTGAACAGAGGTGTGCTCACAATGAGACTAAAAAAGACATCCTACAGAGGTACAACCCCATTGTCCCACTTTAATTCCACCTGCAAATTACCAAAATAACTCTCCCTCCCACCTAAAAATGTGTGTGTGGGGGGGGGGGGGGTCTAATTTGAGTTAACTGCCATTGTATGTGTAAATCAGTACCCTGTGCCTGTTTTTATGTCAAATCCCAGGAGAAACACACCTGGGGTACACCGAAAGTTTGTTGGTAGTCTGAGAGAGCTGCAGATTATGTTGCGTACAGGGTATGAGCTTTTCTACTCCTACCTGACATACTTCTGCTGAAGGCACTTTCTAATATAGACTAAGTTTCAGCCAATTTAATTTGTTCACATTTAAAAAACACTATTGAGTCCTGTAATAAATGTAACTGTGTTTTGTAAACGTCAGCTCATACAAAAAAAGGAGTGAAAATTGTTCCTCTAAATTCAGGCTAAAAACAGATGACTGTGTACTCCAGAACAAATAATTTTATTTTGGGATCTTGTACATACATACCCTCACTGTCCCACTTTAGGTACCTGTGAAGCATCTGAAATAATACTTTGTCCCAACATTCATGACTAATTCCATTCAATAACTGCCATTCAAGCTGAGTGCTACTGTGCATGGTTGACAGCCCAGAGGTTGCAAGTTTGAGGCCATAGCAGAAGCTAAGGGTGAAGCCTGTCAGATTCCAAGAAATCTGCAAATTCTGCTAAATACCTTCTCACAAAGACTGGAGAAAGGAAGGCCATTCATCTGCTCTGTAAATAACTGTTTTGATGCACAACTCAGGACAAACAGCCCTGAATTAAACTACAACAGGGTTCAGTTCACCATTCATTTTCCATACCTAGGACGCTTTGTCCACACTTATCTGATTCTGGCAGCAGAGAGCAGCTACTCCTACACTGACATCACACTGCATGCACAGTCGCCTCCACTGCAGCAGCTGTGCTGCCACAATGTGGAAAAGCAACCAGCTGCTGAAGGGACTGCTGCAGCTGTGGAAGGCAAGATAGTGTCTACACATGCCTTCTGCCAGCTGCCAGGGGGTTCTGGTGCCACACAAGAGCTTTGAGTGGGGAAGCACTCAATTTTTTGTCAACAGACCTTTGCTGACAGTCTCCTGGCACACAGCAACTACTACCAGAACCAAAGACTCAGATACACCATCAGGACAGAATACAAGATGTGCAGCTCAAAACCAGCTTTGCTCATAAGATTTATATTTTTACCATTAAGCTATACAACAGTGTTGTAAGAACATGCTAGTTAGTGTAACATTTGTACATAGTGTTTCTGGTGACCAATTCTTCTAACTTACAGTATTAAATATACATTAATTTCCCCATTCCCCAGGCAACACATGCTGTACCATTTTAGAAAACTAAACATGGAAACAGGGACTAACGTATTGCAAAGCACAATTGTTTACTTACACATTACGGCATTCAATAGGCTTGTAAAATCCAACTTCCTTTCCAGTAAAGATTTTTTCTATGCCACTGTGATCCTTACAAGTAATATTTGGTGCTGGAAGACACTGAACTGAGGACAAAAAACTGTATTTAAGCAACAACAGGCCATGTATAGCTAAGCAAACAATGAAGTCAAGTCCTATACACACTGAAATGAAGATAGAGAATATAAAAAACACAGAAGAGTGCGACTAGTCAAGTCTTTTAAATCTGTTATCGATATCAAGTTGTCTTTTTTGTTATGGTAACTATTAAGCCACCAAACTTAGGCCCCACAATTATTATTCCATTGTATTTTTCAGGTTTTTAGGGTTTTGGTTCTACTGAGGGATACCAAGCAACCTGAATAATATATCTCAAAATACAGAGAATGGTAACACACTCTAACTGCTCTAGTGTTGTTTATTTGACTATTTCGTCCTGAAACCAGGCAGAGGCACATGTTTAGACTCTTGTTCTCCCACTCACTTTCTCTCTCAAAACACCTTTGGAGAATAAGCCACAATAATACCAACATCAACCCTTCACTAGGCAACAATTTTGGGTTTTTTTCCTTTTAATTCTATATTACATCAGCTAGACAGATACAGGCCAGGAACTATTTCCCTCACTAATTTTTCAACAGAAAAATAGGCATCAGCAGGTAGGTGGTGGAGAAAAAAAAAAACACAACACCACATATTTAGCTTTTGTTTTTGTTCATCTGTTAAGACTGTCCACAAACAGCTAATTTTTTTTTAACAAAATGCCTATCAATAGCGGATTTGTTAGATTCATGCAGCTACCACTTCAAGAGTTAGTTGAGGTAAAGGTAGATTTCAATATAATTATACCCATTTGAGTTCTGCATGACTGTGTATTGAGCGCTCTCCAGTAATGTCGGACAATTTTTCCAAAATGGCTTTGTGTGCTTGTGCACGTGTTCGAAATAAAGCACAGAATGTAAAGTGGGCTTTTGATGCACACAGGAAACGTAATAAGATCATAAAAGTTGCAAATTATTATTCAAAGCTTCATATCAGTAAAGCTCTAGTCCTGCAACTTAAATGAGAATACTGGTACTCATATGCTTGAAATTACACATGTATTTAAGTGTTTGTAGGTTTGGGCCCGAGATGTATTTTACAGCAGTGATTCTCAACCAGGGTGTAGAGAGATCCTTCAAAGGTTGCCATGGATGTGCAGAGAGAATCCAGCAATTTTCAAACAGGGTGCTGTAGGGTGCTATAAAATATTAATACAGTTCGGTGTGCAAACATGATTCATAAGAGAAACCTAGAGTTTCCCAATAGGACTTCAAAATGTTTTTAACACTATAACATGTGGTCTTTGAGTTCTTTGCTACAGAAGAATGTTTGCTGGATCTTGATTACAGTATAAAGTTTAATTCCTGGTCAGGAGGGTTTGAAAATCCCATTCTTCTGGCTATCTTAGCAACTTATTAAAAAGTAGTACAAGACTGAATATAAAGGTTATGAAGACAGCTACTGTAACCACGTATATGCAGTTTTAACTTTGAATACTCATAGAACATTTTTATATTATCTGCCACATTATTGCTGTCACAGGCTGTTAACGTCACTGTCTAAGAACACCAGCCAGGTCTAACACAAGTGAGTTGAAAGACGAAGTTAAGACTTCACCTTTTGGCAGTTACGTGAGGAGTGAAGCGTGCATGTTGAAGTTCAACACAGAGATAACCTAACCTTGCCTGCCTTGGACATGAAAGAATTGACCTGTAGAAAGGAAGAATTCTTCAAAGGCACTCTTCTCTATCAAGTTTTACTTCCAGTAAACATGCACTAGACATAACAGGGCAGGTGTCGCTTATTTTCATCATCATTACAAAAGGTAAAAGCTAAACCAAAGAAACACCTCTGGATAGGGATGATCCTGCCTCAGGCAGAGGGTTGGACTAGATCAACAGTTTTCAACCTTTTTTGTACCAGGACCCATTTGTAAACAGTGATGGCCAGTCCTGACCCAGCAGCACCGTACCTAGACTCCTGGTGGCCCTGGGTGAACTTTTAGCATCGGGCCCCCCTTTGCCAGAGATAATGATGATAATAATAATAATAATAATAATATAATGATATTGATAATATTGTTATTAATAGATAATATAATTATATTATTATTAGATGATGATAATAATAATGATGATATAATGATGGTATTATCGTAATCATTATTATATGATGATGATGAGAATAATAATAAGATAAGTGTCATCATCATTATTATTATATGATGATATTGTCATCATCATCATCATCATTATATGATATTGTCATCATCATTATTATTATTATATGATGATGATGAGGATAATAATAAGATGATATTGTCATCATCATTATTATTATGTGATGATGATATTGTCATCATCATTATTATTATTATATGATGATGATGAGGATAATAATATGATATTGTCATCATCATTATTATTATGTGATGATGATATTGCCATCATCATTATTATTATTATATGATGATGATGAGGATAATAAGATGATATTGTCATCATCATTATTATTGTGATGATGATATTGTCATCATCATTATTATTATATGATGATGATGAGAATAATAAGAGGATATTGTCATCATCATTATTATTGTGATGATGATATTGTCATCATCATTATTATTATATTATGATGATGAGAATAATAAGATGATATTGTCATCATCATTATTATTGTGATGATGATATTGTCATCATCATTATTATTATATTATGATGATGAGAATAAGATGATATTGTCATCATCATTATTATTATATTATGATGATGAGAATAAGATGATATTGTCATCATCATTATTATTATTATGTGATGATATTGTCATCATTATTATTATATTATGATGATGAGAATAATAAGATGATATTGTCATCATCATTATTAGATGATAATAATAATAATAATAATAATGATGACGATAATGATAAAGATAATGATGATGATATTGTTAGCATCATCACCACCATTTTTGGGCCCCCTTTCTGTGTGGGCCCCGGGGCAGCTGCCTCGTTCACCCACACCTGCGTCCGGTCCTGCACCCCAGTGCCCCTTGCACCCGATCCGCTGCCCTCTCTCCCCACCCCCGGCCCCAGACGTGCGGGGCAGTGGTGCGTGCACGTGGGGCAGGGGAGGCCCCAGCCCTGCCAGCCTGCAAGGGGCAACCCACAATTTCCCTATTTTTTTTCTCCTGGAAAGAAAAATCCATTTTTGAAGTCTGACAAAAGCATATTTGCATCTTCTTTCATATGCTCCGGCGACGCACATCAGGGTCACGACCCACGGGCGCGGCGGTGCAGCGAAGCGCAGTGCTGGGGCCCTCCAGAGGTGCCTTCCACCCCCCCTCCAGGATGCTCTATCAAAGCAGATGGGGAGGGAGAGAGCTCGGCCTGACGCGGGGACCCCGTCCGCCTGTGAAAGCCAGGCGCGCTCTCGGGGTCTCCGCGCCGGTGACACCAGGGCAGGTGCACGACTGCGCGGACGCCCTTGAACCGCTTGCCAGCCTTACCGTAAGCCGTGTGGTTCGTGCAGTTCGTGGGCTCCTGCGTGCCGCTGTCTATTTTGGGATCTTCGCAGATATATGTGCGAGGCATTAAGGAAAGCCGTTGGGTTTTTTTTGTTTGGCATCAGAGCCCACCACCCCGGCGGCGCCCCCCTTCCCATCCCCTGCCCCTGCCCCTGCCCCGAGGAAGGCCGGGGCTGATGCCCGCGGGACCAGGCCTGGCCCGGCCCAGGATATTGCCCCATCCTCAGCTCGTCGCACTTGGGCGGCGGCGGCTCGGCGGCCCGCGCCGTGACACAGGCCAGCCACAGCAGGCCGAGGAGCCGGCCCGCCGCCCCCCGCCACCGCCGCTGCCGGGCGGCCATGATGGAAACGCGCCGGTCAGCTGATGCGAAGCTTGGTCAGGAGCGAGGCTTTGCCCCTAGCCAAGATGGCCGCCACGCCACTATGGCCAATGGCGCTGAAGGCGAGCCGGGCGTTTTCTCAAGATGGCTGCCCCCCCTGCACCTAGAAGCCGAGCTGCCCTTAGTAAAGATGGGTGCCCTTCTACTACTGGCAGAGCGGCTGCCAGGTGTCGATGGGAATCCTGGTCCCGCCTGCTCGTCCCGCTGCATTGTGGGAGACGGGGAGGGAGGGGCTGGAGGGATGGAGTAGAGGCTGAGGAAGGAGCAGCGAGCTCTTTTCTTCTCCTCTTAGGATAAAGAGAGGGAAAATGTGGGAGTGTTTTGGGGGTTTTTAAGTATATTTCCTTCTGAAATGTGCTTATATGCGCATTACATGCAGAAGATTCACCTGCACTGGGAAAGTGGATCCCCTGAAGTGTGGAAAAGACAAGGCAGAAAGAAAGAATGACAAGAAAAAGAAAAACCTAATGCTAGTTATGGAGAAATGTAATTTTTTTTAAAGGACTTGAGTAGATCGGTACCAGTTTTGCAAATTCCTCTAAACCAGTGTTTGCCAACCTTTCCCAGCCGGAGGCAAGCTTGCATTAATAATAAAAATGTCCGTGGCACACCTGTTAAGGCATTCCCCATCCTCATACCTACTGTAGCTCATTGCCATGGCAAAAACCTGTGGCACACCTGCTCATTTCTGATGGCCCAGCGGTTGCAAAACACTGCTCTAAACCAAACCTGGTTATCTTGTGGGACGAGGGGTTCATCTGAATCAAAATCCTTATTTTAACCAGACACAGGCTGTACATTTTAATGCAAGGAGAGGTCAGGCATTACCCACGAGGTGTGACCTTGTGCCTGCAGCCAAGTGTCATTCACAAAGGTGTGACATTCTTTTCAGAACATCAAAGAAATCCTTAGTAGTCTAATTTCTGATCACCACAGATGACAGACGAATGCATTAACACCAGCCTGGTTTTTCCCATATGAGGAACTTTTAAAAATGTGAAGCACACAAACAAATGAGCGAGAGCCTGTCGACATGACAACACACTATTGGCAGAACAGTGTCAGGTGCGGGTGTAAAAGAATCACCCCTTTCACTGACATAGCCCTGCTAGTCCAGACACAGCTCTGCTAGCGGCTTTTGCTGTTCAGGGGAGGAGGTGCGACTTGCAGCAGTTAAGGAACTTCTACTAGCGCGGCGGTTCCCAAACTCGGCAGATTGTGCGCCACCAGTTTGAAACAATACAACCTTAAGTATCACCAGCAAATTTTTCAGATCAACCTTAAGTACCACCAGAAAACTTTTGTCATATAAAGTAGTGATATTAAATCTAATGTGTCCACTGACAGATTATCTACATACCACTGGTAGTACGTGTACCACAGACTGGGAACCACTAGTGTATGCTGTGTTTAAAACAGGGGACCTGTGTTGCCCACCCAAGATACAGCATCGGCAGCAACCCTGTCATAGAGACTAGGCCTCCAAGATGCTTTCTATAGTGTAATTATGTCCAGTCCAGGATGGCCAAAATGCTTTACAGGTTTAACACTTACTAAACTGATTTAAGCTTTTTTTAACTACTTGACTGCTAGTGATATTAAATTTCTGAAACTACATGTTCCAATTTCCAGCAGGATCAAATCCCAGAGGTTTAGCATTAGGTCATCCTGAGGATTCCTAGTAGCTGCCTGTGACTATATTTCCCTAGTCCTGAAGTTTTATTAAAGTTTATTTGTACTGGTTTGGTTTATTACAATTCTGTTTTCTTACTCATCTGTGCAAAAATACCCACAGTAGATAAGCCCTATATTAACTGTGACTTTGTGATCCTGAATAGAAGTAACTAGAACTGTGATTCTCAACCAAGGTACCATGACATCAGGAGTAGGTCAGGGGGGGAGCATCAAAATCTGGTGGAGCAACTCTTCAGGAATGCACCTCAAGGGCAGACGAGGACCAATGGGCATTATTAGCTAATAGAGGATAAATTAAGGCAGGACATAAGAAAAACCTTTTTCTTTGTAAGGGTCACCACAATCTGGAGCACACTTCCAGCAGAGGTGGTGCAGTCACCATCCTTGGAGGTGTTCAAGAGGAGACTGGACAAGTGCCTTGTTGAGCTCATCTGAGCCCAGTCACTTCCTGCCCACAGCAGGGGACCAGACTTGATGATCTTACAGGTCCCTTCCAGTCCTCCGATTCTATAATTCTATGGCACCCTGGGGTGCCTTGAGATCCTTTCAAGGACGCTGTGGGTTGCCACACAATGTTAGCATTGTTAGGTGTGCAAGTATAATTCACAAGATAAAACTAGAATTTTCACATAGGAATCAATAGTGTTCAAAATATTTTGACCTGTTGTCTTTCTGTTCTTGCAACACAAGAATTGTTCTGGTGTTTTTCTGCAGTTAAAAAAAGTGAAAATTAAGATCTGGCATTTTCCAAGGGATGTCTCAAGTCTATGAAGGGGTACCTCGACTCCAAAAAGGTTGGGAACCACTGTGCTAGAAAAGTGTAGTATATGTGACCAACTAGTAGCACTGTATGACCTCCCTTGTCCTCGTTCAGGTTTATTTAAATTACATCGAGCAAAACTCCAGCTGTTTAAGAAAGTAAATCAGGAATTCTGCTTTACTCAGAGGCTCTGAAAGCTGTTTGGGTGCATAGCCATTTTTCTTTATCCTTTAAGATGTACGTACCAACTAAAATCCCACATCACCCATATCTGACAAGCTAATAATAAAGACATGGGCCTGTGAGAAATGGATGGCTGAAGGGATTGGCACTATGATGTGAAATATTATTCATCCCTGTCATTCTACCCAGCTTGGTAATGTCCCCCCAAATACTGCTATCTAATGGCTGTTTGGAAATTCTTGTGAAATAAACTGGAGGTCTACTGCCTAATGGAGAAAGTGTACAAGTAAAATTGACAATCCTGTTGGCAGTTGTAAAGGAAAAGCCAAAGGGAGAATACACCTCATAATGAACCTCATATTCCACGGGTAAGACCGAGGCGGATTAGAAAGAAAAGTAACAAACTCGGTTGTGCTTCTGCCCACACTGCATCTTGGCTGGATAAACAACAGACCTCAGTATTCACCTCTGTTTAGCCGACTGGCAGTTTTCATAAGCACTACATTAATTCCCAAGCTCAGGCATGGGAGTGGGAAATTAGGCACTTGGAACCTGAACCAAGTATCATAAATTGGAAGAGGAGGATATGACATATTTTTTATGAGCATTCAGTACACTTTCCAAAGGTTGAACAAATAAAACAGAAATGTGAGAAAAACAGTTGGAAAAAAAAGCGTTGATTCATATTTCTGATGCAGGCTGCTGTTCTAAAGTCCTCTCTCTCTGCTTGAGAGGATCACATGAGATGCACTACACAATGAACTGGGAAAGCAGAAGCAGCTGACATAAAACAGGCAGTTTGCTTTCAGGGTATTGACTTGGTATCTGCAACTTAAGAATACAACAAAACAGGCTAACATCTACTTTTCAGAAGTATGGGGAACTGCAGCTCTTGCTGACTTCAACTGGAGTTGGACATGCTCGGTCCTTCTGAAAACTGGTCACTAAAAAGAAAATACAGAAACATCAAGACTTTTTGGGTATATAATTTTTCTTCTCAGCTGCCCAGAGAAAGATTATGAAAGCAGAAACTCCCCCACTTCAATAGGGATCGTCTTGATAATTTCTGAACCATAAATAACATATATAGCAGATTTGGGAATCTTGCATTTGGAACAGAATGGAAGTTACCATTGACACTCAGTGCATAGTATTTTGTATGCCACGGATATGAATACCTGGATACAAGTGTTTGTCGGCTATAGATTGAATTAGATTTCAGCATTTCTCAGTTTAAACAGAGTATCAATACTGTCAATACTCCAACAGAAGCCCAGTGTGTTTGTGGGGGCACTGCTCATCAACGTGTTTAACAGTCCCCTCCCTGTAGCTGTAGTGTCAGGGCTTGCACATTTAAGCCAGGAGAAGACCAGATTTATCCATGCGGAGTTTGTCAAGTTCCAAGCAGCTGTGTGCAGCTCAGTCGCCAACTCTCATGATTTTTTGGTGTTGTTCTTAAAGTTTATGCCAGGGGTTCCCAATGTTTATGTGCACAAGGGCACATTTGAATTTAAAAGAAAAAGCAGGGGCCCCAACATGAACATTAAAGTTTAGAATTTAGAATCCAGGATATGTGCATGCGCATGGCTCCGTTCGGGGAGGGTGTGCTAAGAGCCACGCCGTCACAGTGTCACTCAGACTGACGCAGTCTCATTTTAGTGGCTGTTGCATACAGCCTGTGAAAATTTTTTTGAAGTGTTGCTGTTCTGAGTTCAGTCGGCAGTGACAGCATTTTGTGTCGGAATAATGCTTTTTACTAATCATGAAAATGTGCATGGGCACCTGAATAAACCTCGCGGGGTGCCATGGTGCCCGTGGGCACCCCATTGGGATCCGCTGGTCTACGCTTTGGGAATATGAAAAAAATAGCTCTTTCTTTGATATCTATATGTGTGTGTATGTGTACATATATATGTGTGTGCATGCATGTATACATACATGTGTATACATATGTGTGCATACATATACATACATATACATATATATATGACCCATATGGAAGCCATATAGGACCCATATATAGCTTATGATCCTTGCCGGCCACTGGTTTGTTACAGCCTGAAGATCTGTGATCACCAATTTCCGACACTTCCTTAAAAAAACCCAACAAATCATGTCGTTTTATTGCCGGTTAAAGAGTAAACCGGGCGTCCGGAGTCTCGGGGCTGCCGTCAAGTTGCGGCTCCGAAGTTGTGCGCGACGCAGAGGCTGGGCACGGGCACGGGCACGGGCCCGGGGAAGGGAAGGGAGGGAGGGAGGACAGGACGAGCGGAGCCGAGCCGCGCAGCTCAGTCGCCCCTCCATCCCGCGCGCTCACAGCTGCGGCTTCGAGCCGAGCCCGCGGGCTCCGAGCGCAGCCCCGTCCCGTCTCGTCCCGCGCCCGTGCGGCTACGGCGCTGCAGGTGGGGCGCGGCCCGGCGGCTGCTGCGGCTGCACTTCCGCCCAGGTGCGGCGAGCGGGGCAGCGCCGGGGCCGGGCTGGGCCGGGCCGGGCAGCCACTTCCTGCGGGCTGGGTTTCACCGAAACCACCTCCCAGGCGCCCAGCTCCGGGGCTCGGATCGGCGCCGCCAGGTACCGGGCCCGCAGGGGCAGGGCGGGCTGCAGCGCCTCGGGACGCGGCCACGGGGAGGGGCTGCTTGTTGCAGGCGGAGAAAGTTAGTTTGCGGCTGGGAAGAGCGAGGCAGAAACACCCCCCGCCCGCGCTGCCCTCGCCCTTCCCTGCCCCGGCCCTCCGCTGCTCCCGGGGGGCCTACCGCCCGCACCTGCAGCCACGTCCCTGGGCCGCCCCGGTGCTGCTGTCCCGGGAGCAAGGGGACGGGCTGAGCCTGCAGGGAAGAGGGGAGCGAGAAGGGGCTTGTGTGTGTGTGTGTGTGTGTGTGTGTGTGCAGGGGCTTTGTTTGGTTTGTGTGTTGTCTTCTGTTGTGGCGTGCCAGGCTGGGGACGCTTCAGTCTGGAGAAGAAAAGACCCAGATAATCATGTCAAGGGCCTACCTCAGCCCCCGCGCAGGGGAGGACAAGAAATATAGGCAGTCCTCTTGACTTAAGACAGGACCGGTTCTTGAAAAACACCTCTCAAGTCGAAACGTTGTAACTCAGAACTGATTTTCCCATCGGAAACAATGTTATAAATAGAGGATTGGTTTCTGAGCCCTATACCCTATTTTCACCAAAAATAACCCAGACTTTTGTACTCAATTATAGAGGAGTAATATAACGATATTAATGTTTTGTAAATAGCAATCATATTGATTTGGAAGGACTTCTTTGAGGTGACTTGGCTGGACTTTTTGAAGGGCTCTTGGCTGGCGTCTTCGCAGGAGTCTTGGCTGCAGGTTTTTGGAGTCTTGTCTGCTTTCTTCAAGGAAGTGTCCAAGGAAGTTTGGACAGACGCTCTCCAGGGAGATGGGCAACGCAGCAAACATGTTCGCTGGCGTGGTGGCGCATTGGATCAAGTGTTGAAAAAGTCAACACTGACGTCAAAGTCGAAGCAGGGTGTCAATTTATAAAAGTCGAAAGTGCCGTTCTTTGCAACTCAAAACGTCGAGGACTGCCTGTGATGGGCATAAGCTGATTGAGGATTGCTTCGGGCTTCACATAGGAAAAACTTTTTTACAAGTTAAGTGCTGAGGGTTTGCAACAGGCTTCCCCCAGAGTTGGTACAGTCACCCACCCTGGCAATCTTTGAAAAGTGTCTTGACACCCATCTTGCTGGGGTCATTTGATCCCAGTCTTTCCTGCCCAAGTGCAGGGGGACTGGAACCAATGATCTGTAAGGTCCCTTCCAGAAACTGTCGCTCATTGGTGACACATAGTGCACACAGGTGCACCTGAGGTCAGTCATGCAGCCCCTGGAAGCACCAGCCACGAAACTGGAAGTGCACCCCGTCAGCAATTGGCCTCCCCCCCCCACTCAGGAGGCACCAGTCACCCATGATATCGCTGACCTTATCTCCCCACCTGGGGTTTATCTCAGCTTGCTACATCAAGGAAAAATGCCTGTCTAGTAGGTTTTTATACTGACGTAATCTCAGTTTAACACCCACCCGCCACCTCCCAAACAAAACCAAACCCAGGCCATGTACCCTTTTTGCAGTGAAAACCTAGCCACAGACTTGGGATAGGAACTATTTTTGTGTTATAGAGTATTAAGTATCCCATCCTGTTGCTCCTAAATAATGACCCCAATTAACATCTTCTTTTTAAGACCACAGCCTTAAGTTCCTGAGTCACTGTGGGCTGTCATGGGCCGTGTAAAATAATTCACAATCCTCTCCAACTTCCAGGGGAGGTGCAAGAAGGGACAAGGGTATCTTGTGTTTATATAGATATAGCAACTTTCTTCTGAAATATTGCAAAGCAGGTCAGAAGATTGCATGTGATGGCCTGATCTACACTAGTTTTATAGCTGGTTAGATATGTTGCATGTGAGAAGGTCCCACATCCCCTTCTTTTGTATGGCTGATGTAGACCTATACTTTTACATTTAGGTGGTTGAGTCAGACAGTTGCGTCAGGAACATCAGGGTGTATTGCTGCAATACCTTTTTCATATTTATGCATCTGGCATTGAGTCATTATGTGTTCCATGGTCTGTTCTGGGTGACCACGTTGCACACCGAAGAGTTTTTAAGTTTCCATTTGTGCATCGTCTCCCATGGTTTGTGCAGATACAGATTAGAGTTGCCCATGAGTGTCACGGGAGATCAAAGCCAGGGACCTTCTGCATTGGATCTGTCACAAGATGTTTATTTGAGACCTCCTGTGAATCCCATTCGATTTTCCAAGCTTCGTCAGGTTCAAGTTATGCCCCCTTAGCCTGTACAGGTATCCTGACAGGAGATGAATGTCCACCAGTTTAGCTAATGTCATTTGGGGGCAGTGGTGTAGTTAATTTGGCAGACCCCCCCTCCCCCCACACATGCACACACTTTTGCTGCATATGTCACATCTCCAGGAAGAGGCTCTTTGAACACAGCTATAGCATTGTCATAGCAACAGGGGCTCTGTAATTTAGGAATTAAAAAAAAAAGTGGTGATGCTTCCACACTGCCCAAAGCCCTAGCGTAGCTGCAGATAAACCAGCATAAAAGAACATTTGTCAAGCTAGCTTATTTTGATCTCCCACCTGGTATGAATTAGATCTGCAAAAGTAGTTTTGTCAATTAAATTATGAAGATTTAGGGATTACCAGAAATACCGGTAAACCTGTACTACTGTAGACCTAGCATCTCTGTCTAGGTGGTGTCTAACAGGTCCCCCCAGCTGGAACTAGAGAGTGTCGTACTTCACTATTCTGTAAGCTAAGTGCCTTCCATGCCTTGGGGATTTCCTGCCATCTTCCCGTGCTTGCTGGTGTTTAGTGCAATATTGACTGGTTACATAGTGCTGTCTTGCCTTGTTTCCAGCTGCTAAATTTAATTAAAAGATGCCAAAAAATAATCAACTCCCTTGCTAATATCCCATTAAGCAGTTGTTGTTGTCTAAAAGATGATGACTGATTGCACGTGGGAGAGGCAGTATCTATGAGGTAAAAGGTGGAAAGATTTGAGAAGCCCCGAACTGACCGCTTTTTGGCTTAAAGAGCAGATACTCCTATAGTATGTGGAATACAAGACCTTTGCATGCCTGCAGATAACAGTTGTAGCCAGGTTTTTTGGGTCATGTGCAGAGGGCCCCTATATGCTATTACATAACCTTCCTTCCATTTGATTAAGTGCCCCCCTCCCCTCCTTGCTACAGCACTGCCTGTGGACCTTAGTTTCTTTTTCCTCCATGCCCAGCTTCACACGGACTTTGTGCTGGTTGTTATATATGCCGTGCCCTAAGTGTGTGACTGAATCGATTGCCTTGGTCCAGGAAGCATATAGATCTTCAGTGCAGCACATGCAGTTTCTTTTGACCAGCCCCTGGCCCATTAGATTCCTTTTGCTTTCTAGTTCTTGTCACTGCCCTACAATGATGCAAAAACCACTTATCTTATAATCGTTTAGGTCCAGGTGCAAACTAAGGGGGAGCTTGGGGGTTGACCCCCCCCATAAGATGAATGCCCCCCCAGTAAGATTTGAAAATCATAACCTGGGGGAGGGGGTCTCCGATTAGGTTGCGCCTTTACTTAGGTGGACTCGTTAATCAATGCACTGGTTTCATTTTTTTTTTTTTTTTTGCAGACCCCGCCACAAGAGTCGGTGTAATTTGAACCCTGTATAGGTCAACATTTTTTAAAGAGATGTAGGAATAGGAAGGGTTGTCTTATCCCTGGCTTCTGTGTAAGGGTGTGTGGTACACATATGCAGACCATTACAGACTGCAGCATTCCCTAGAGTAATATGCAGCAGTTAACACTAAACCTGCTGTCTGGTGCTTGCTGAAAGGGATATTTTTGTCAAAGGTACTGGTGCAGATCACTATGCTCAGGAAGTGTCTGTGCAGAATAGCCCAGGCCTTTTTAATGATCTCATCTAAAAGTTGTGCAGAGGGTAAACAGTATTTCTTTTTGTTGACTCAGTCTTTCATGCTGCCAACCTAATACCTGGAACACTAAAAATGAGCTTAGTAGCAATGTCAGTCTTGATGCCAAATATCTTACTCTTGGGATTTTTAACTAAATTATTCTTGTTAATACTGCAAGCTACAGGTGCGATGGGTTATGCAGCCTAGGATTAAGGCCGCCTGACGCTTCCCTTTATAAGATGCAGTTTTCAGGTGCAGAGTGCTGCAGCGTGTTGCTGGTGCCCCCTCTAAATCAGTGCTTGGGGTTGGTGGCCTGCTTGTCATGGCCTAGTTACACTACCATTATTCAGTCACATGTCCCTTGCCAGCACCCAAGCAGCAAGCAGAAGTCTTTCTGATTCAGATATATGGGGAGCGAGAGCTGCATCTGTGTGACGTGGACAGACGAGGTGATGAGAATGCAAATAGGGAACGTGTTGGACATGACAGAATGGGTCATGCATGTCGGAGAGGGTAGAAGAGTCTGTGCCTACTGAAGCACAGAGCCTCACTATTTCTTTTGCTGTCGGCAAATCCTGTCAAACCTATTGGCAAAATACTTTGTGACCAGAATTAGAGGGAGGATAAAGGTTCATTTTGCTATTCAGAGAACTGTGCGGGGAGGATTCCAGGTCTGGTAGTGACCCAGGTGGGTGCCAAAGCAGTGGTACAGGATGGAGTTTTCATTTTTTTTTTTTCAGTTTTCTTTTTTAAAACCCTAGAATATTTCATGTGGTTGTGCACTAGCCCTGACATAATTAAGGTCACAGCGTTACACACTTAGCAGTTTGGAGTAATGTACCACAGATGCACTATAGCAGGGAATGAGAACTCATAGGACAGACTTTAAACCAGGGGTGGGCAAAATGCGGGCAAGATGCGGCCTGCCAGGCCATTCTATCCAGCCCGCAGGGCCCCTAAAAAATTTAGAAAATTCATATTTATCTACCCCTGGCTGCCTGTCATGCAGCCCTCAATGGATTGCCAAAACTCAGTAAGCGGCTCTCTGCCCAAAATAATTGCCCCTGCTCTAAACCTATGATTTTGAGGCAGATTTCATGATTTTGGGGGGGAGTTCTGACATGATTGAACTTTTGGAGTTGGTAGTACTGTAGAAGAATGAAGCAACAGATGGGTATAGAAACATGAGAATGGAAGTGAGGAAAGAGGAAGACATGGCTGTGAGTGTGCACGTTGCACTTCCAGAACAGAACAAGCATTACCATTTTGGGTAAGTCTTCAAAACAACTTTCTTGGCAGGCTTCTCCCAAATTAACAATCATTTCTGTTGTCATCATACTCCTATGCATAGGATTAGCATGTGGATTTGGAGAATGGTTCAGTGAGCATGTATTTGGGCTCCCAAATAACTTTACCAACCCAGAAAGGAATTCAAAGGAGCTGTCTTGGTTGGTTTCCCAGGCCCTGGAGGCTAGCCTTTGGAGATTGTTGATGAGGATTACAGGTAGCTCATGATTTTAGTGGAGGAAAAACCCCCTCTATGTAAACTTTCCACTCCTATGAATGATTTATATTTTCAAGGCTCAGTTCATAACCAGAAGAACTAGAAGCCTGCTTTAAAACAAACACCTCTTTTTTACTCTCCACAGAAAACCGTGTGGGATGGAAATAAAGCTGAGGCTGATTTGGCTGTATTGTGTAAAAAAATGTTGAGGTATGATGAGAGGTTGTCTTTAATTCCCAAGGATCCCAAAGTGCTTTACAAACTTAAGTTGTTACATAAATTATACATGAGGACCACTTCAGCTGTTGCAAAAGTATAGCGGCCCAAGTAAGAGCTCTTTGGAATAGCATTCAACACTATAAGACAGGAAGTGGGATTTTTCTTTATTTTCCGGGGCTCTTCTGCATATTTGATGGAGCATACTCTCTTTTTGTTTCTCTTATTCTAATCCTTCACTTCTTGAACACCTAC
This sequence comes from Alligator mississippiensis, assembly GCF_030867095.1. Lineage (NCBI taxonomy): Eukaryota > Metazoa > Chordata > Crocodylia > Alligatoridae > Alligator > Alligator mississippiensis. The sequence goes on from NC_081828.1 coordinate 14,944,872, forward strand.
CCTGTCTCATAACTGCTGTCCTTTGAACTACCATAACAAAAAAAAAAGTGTCTTGGAAATGGTCAGTACAAGTCCTTTGGTGAGGTTGCTCTTGAATTATGTGGGCTGTTTTTGTAGTGCTTCATAAAATTTCCTGCCAGATCAGATTTGTTTGCTGGTATAAATTTATTGGTCTCCGGTGCTGTGTCTTAAGGTGTTTTCAAGTCGCACTTTTCCACCGGGACTGTTTTGCAACAGCGCTGATGTTTTCTTTGGAAGGAAATAAGATTTCCATGGATTTTGCCACAGCCTAGAAATATTTAATAAGTTTTATGAGCCTTGATTCTCTTACGTGGGAGGGTTTGGGCTGTAGTAGCAGATGCAGTGGTAGTGCTTCTTCAGTTTCTTGTATTTCCTTTTGAGTTAGTTCAGAATCAGAGTTTAGCAGGGAATCAGGGGACACTTGGGTCATTGGAAGTGCTCTGTTTCAAGTGAAAAGTACAACAACAAAACTGTGCAGCGCTCAGTCTCTAGCATGAGACCATCTTTCTTGGTTTATGGGTCGCATGGATTTTGCTTTGAATTTTTGGTTTAAAATGACCTTCCTCATCTGTAAATTGTCTTAAACTGGGATAAATGTTTGGATCTAGATAAGAACCATGGAAAACCACTGAGTTCTGCCTGGATTCCATTGGAAACCAGTACTCAAATACGTCAACATTTTAGAAACTTCTTCTAAAATCAGTGGTCTTTTACCTTCCAGGTTTCATTATGTATGTTTGACCTGGTTCTAATTATTGTCTATAGGAGAAGAGGGTTTTATCTTTGGTATTGATGTTTATTTCAAAATTATGTAGTTATAGCTGACATAATTACCCAACATAAGTTATGGTAGTAGAAAGTTGTTTTTGTTCAGAGGAGACTGCAGCACATGAATGGATCTTATTTATTACTTATATATTGGTCTAAATAAGACAAGCCTGTATAAATCCAAAGTAATAATATGCAAATAAGGGCTTGATCTTATAATGAGACACTACTTGGACTTAATTTTTTGTTATACTACCATCTAGAAGCCTCAGCAATAATTAGGGCCACATTGCACTAGGCATTGTACATAAATATGGTAAAAAAACGGCCTCGTCTTGAGGAGGTGATCTAAATAGGTTAGGTAAGGCAAAGTATGGCATGGGGACAGAGGTAGATGGATTAGCCCAAGTTTGTATAGCAGGTTTGTGGCATGACAGAGAATAGAACTTGGCTCTTCTGGTTCCCAGGCCAGTGTCTTATTAACTAGACCAGAGATTCATAGATTCATAGATGTTAGGGTCGGAAGGGACCTCAATAGATCATTGAGTCCGACCTCCTGCATAGGCAGGAAAGAGTGCTGGGTTTAGATGGCCCCAGCTAGATGCCTATCTAACCTCCTCTTGCAGACCCCCAGGGTAGGGGAGACCACCACCTCCCTTGGGAGCCCGTTCCAGACCTTGGCCACTCGAACTGTGAAGAAGTTCTTCCTAATGTCCAGTCTAAATCTGCTCTCTGCTAGCTTGTGGCCATTATTTCTTGTAACCCCCAGGGGCACCTTGGCGAGTAAAATCTCACCTATTCCCTTCTGTGCCCTCATGATGAACTTATAGGCAGCCACAAGGTCGCCTCTCAACCTTCTCTTGCGGAGGCTGAAGAGGTCCAGGTGCCCCAGTCTCTCCTCATAGGGCTTGGCCTGCAAGCCCTTAACCATACGAGTGGCCCTTCTCTGGACCCTCTCCAGGTTATCTGCATCCTTCTTGAAGTGCGGTGCCCAGAATTGCACTCAGTACTCCAACTGCGGTTTGACCAGCGCTCGATAGAGGGGAATTATCACCTCCTTGGTTCTGTTCGTCATGCATCTGCTGATGCACGATAAAGTGCCATTAGCTTTCCTTCATCACACTGCCGACTCATGTTCATCTTGGAGTCCACTAGGACTCCAAGATCCCTTTCTGCTTCTGTGCCACCCAGTAGGTCATTCCCTAGGCAGTAGGTATGCTGGACATTTTTCCTCCCTAGGTGCAGCACTTTGCATTTCTCCTTGTTGAATTGTATTCTGTTGTTTTCTGCCCATATGTCCAACCTGTCCAGGTCTGCTTGTAGCTGTTCCCTGCCCTCCAGTGTGTCCACTTCTCCCCACGGTTTTGTGTCATCTGCAAACTTGGACAGAGTACACTTCACTCCCTCGTCCAAGTCGCTGATGAAGACATTAAAGAGTATCAGTCCAAGGACCGAGCCCTGTGGGACCCCACTGCCCACACCCTTCCAGGTCGATACCGACCCATCCACTATGACTCTCTGGGTGCGACCCTCTAGCCAATTCGCCACCCACCGGACTGTGTAGTCATCCAAGTCACAGCCTCTTAACTTGTTCACCAGTATGGGGTGGGATATTGTATCGAAGGCCTTCCTGAAGTCTAAGTAAACGACGTCAACCCCTACTCCTGTGTCCAGTTGTTTTGTAAACTGGTCATAAAAAGAGACTATATTAGTCAGGCATGATCTACCTGCTATGAACCCGTGCTGGTTTCCCCTCAGCATAATTTTTCCTGCTGGGCTCTCGCAAATGTGAGCCTTGATAATTTTTTCAAAGACTTTGCCAAGGATGGAGGTGAGACTGACAGGCCTATAGTTGCCTGGGTCCTCCTTCCTCCCCTTCTTGAAAATGGGGACCACATTGGCCCTTTTCCAGTCCTCCGGGATCTGGCCCATGCGCCACGAGTGTTCAAATATTCCTGCCAGTGGCTGTGCAATGATGTCAGCCAGTGCCTTCAGTACCCTTGGATGGGGCTCATCCGGGCCTGCCGACTTAAACGCATCCAGTTCCTCCAAGTGACTCTGCGCCATCTCAGGGTCTACGCTTGGTAGTCTGGCACCCTGCTGCTGCCTCCCTACAATCCCCCCCACACTTCCCCGGTTCCCCTTTCCCCCAGGCACCTCAGGCAGCCCCACCAGGCTGGGAAGACCCCACCCGGAGGCCCACCGCAGGCTCCAGGGGGCGGCAGCAAGCAGGAGCGTGCAGGTGCAGATGTCCAACTTCTGAGTGCCTGGGGCTGCATAGTCCGCAGGCCACAAGACCCCCCTGCATGAGCGGATGCAGACATTTGAAAAGGGGGTGCACATGGCTTGGTGCATCATCACACCTAACACAACAAATGTTTTTCTTTGGGTAAAGAGAAACTAGAAGCCTGATTAATGTGTAGGGAGGGATATACTCAAATTGTGGAGTCTGGGGCCAAATTTTGCAGGCTCATTGGGCTCCAATTTCACAGGCAGATTGCAGCCACCTTCACTCCCCTATACACACCTCTGATTGGCTGGGGTGGCCAGCAGATGCATGGGCTGTCACTGTCCCACTGCCCCTTGGCCTGGCCTGGCCTGGCCTGGCCCCGGCCCAGCCTTGGTCTGCACAGGGGAAAGATAAGCTATCCCTGGCCCCACGTGAGTGCGGAGAAGGGTTACTGCTGACTCCCTGCCCTGACCTGGCTCTGCTTCTCCTGGCCCAGCCCTACTCCCCCCACCTCTCCCTGACCCCACGTGGGAGGGACAGGTTGCCACTGCCCCCCTGCCCCAGCCAGGCGGTGCTGCCCTCCAGCACCCCGCTCTGGCTCTGTTCCCTGTGGCCCTGGCTCCTACCCCCTGCAGCACCCACATGCTGGGATAGACCCAGCTGGGCCAGGCTTCAGAGAAAAAAGGAAAAAAAAAGGGCTGGACCTGTCCCTGTGTGCCCAGGCTGCAGGACTGAGAGGCTGAGACCTGTCCTACCTGAGAGGCTGGACCTGTCCCTGCCTGCCCAGGCTGCAGGACTGAGAGCAGCCAGGGGCAGCGGCTGCTGCCCAGGGCAGGAAAAAAGAAAAACTTTTTTATTTTTACACTGAGCTCCACTTTTCCCCACTTCTTTGCAGGGCTCCTTTTTTTCAAGGATTTCTCCGATTTTTCACAGAAAATGCCTGATTTTGCATTTTCCAAAAAAAATGCAAAATCACAATTTCAGTACGCCCCTGCTAATATGTTAGGGGCCTAATTCTACATCATTCAGTTTAAGATCAAAGCAAAAACAAATATAATTTTATTGGAAGGTATACTCATTTCTTAAGTTATCTATTACATTTTATAAAACACAAATTAGGCAAAAAATAGTCAAAAGATATGGTTTCATGATGGCTAAATGTACGTCTCTTATTCAGGGTCATAAAACAAAAATCTAGTTTTCTTGAGTGCCTTGATAGTGTTTCCAGTACTTTAGTGTTAGTCATTTCGGTGCCTGAGTTAATATTACCACACCTGAATTAAGGTTTCTAGCTAGAGCTATTAAAAGTCTGCAGGGCTATGAAGCAGAAGAGGACATCACCAGGGATGGCGAACAGACAACCGCATTGCAGAAAGTAACTTGAATAGTGAAGCATCAAGACCATTAAAAAGGAGACAAGGTTGTTAACTTCTGTGAAGTGAAGAGAGATTAGCAGCAATCAGGCAGATTATAATGAGTAATCAGGTAGATTATAATGAGTCATGAAATCAGTTGACTCCCTCAGTGCTCCTTGAATAGAAAAGCCACTGCTTCTCCCAAGCAGTTGCTATTAAAGTTTGGATGGAGCAGGAATGGACCACTGCACCTCCCCTGGATCTGCCCCTGTCCCCATGTGTGGGGGACCTGACCAGGGGCTGGAGGAGGGAGAGGGAGCCCAGAGATAGTGGCAGCAGCAGCACAATTTGGGGAGATGGGGGAAGGGAGCCGCGCCTGCAGTTAGGTAGCATGAGTTAATCCCTGCAAGGCTGCAGCTGGCCCACAGGCCACCAGGGGAAAAGCTCTGAACTAGACCAATTTTAGGTCTTGATTCTCTAGCGTTTCTCTTGTGGATGGGGCACCACTGATTTCAGAGTCATAATCTGGCATAGCTGTAACTGGCAAAATCAGATCGTCGGGCTGAGCTGCCACTATGAGGAGATAGCAAGCTCGTCCAGAATCCATGGGGAAAAATAGCTTTTCAATAACGGCAGTGGAATTGCAACAGTTTTATACGCTTGATGGACCATGAAACCAAACTGTGTTTTTAGTGGACTACATTTTAGGTTAACACAGCTGCTGTGTGTTGTTTGGACAAAACTTAGCAAGTTAGGATGTGGAGTGAGGAGTTACTGCCCATCAGCTGCTCCACTGTAACTGTTCTTCTATCTGCTCTTACTCCACATGAATGAGAGCAAAACTGGGGCAAATTAGCCCTGTTTCAGCTCTTGCTTCCTGGGAGGTAACAGCAGGCAGGGAAACATCATCTGTTCTCCTGTAAGTCCCACCCTTTGTTAACTTGCTTGTTTGCCGTTTGTCCACACCCTCAGTCTCCCCTGCCAACTTTTATGTTCTTCATACTAATTTTATTTTATTTCATGTTTGAAGGTGTGCTTCTCTCTTCTCCTGGTGTGTGAAAGAGCTATAGAAACAATATAAGGCAGGGGTTTTCAACCTTTTTGGGTCAGTGTACCCCTGGTGGCCACACACGGAGCAATGTACTCCTGGCGGCTGGATGGGGCGGGGGTGGGGATCTCACAGCCGAACGCGGATGCGGGGGGGGTGGCATGTGGCCGAGTGTGGGGCAATGACAGCCCATGTGTCCAAATGGAAGCTGGTCACTGTGTGCTTGTGCAAAGATTCAAGGAGATGCGTATTAACTTCTGAAGAGCCACAAGTTGGCCACCCCTGTCCTAGGGCCTTCTCAAGTACCCCCAGTTGACAACCCGATATAAGGGAAAACCGCCTGACCATAAGAGATAACAGTGAAATGACTATAATGGGTGGGGCACCACTGCACCTCCCCTGGATCCGCCCCTGTCCCCTTATGTGGGGGACATGACCAGGGGCTGGAGGAGGGAGAGGGAGCCCAGAGATAGTGGCAGCAGCAGCACAATTTGGGGAGGAGGTTCAATTTGGGTCATGTCGAAGGCACAAGTTGGAAAAAAAGCTTAAATCAATTTAAGTTCTGCTTTAATGACAGTGAATTAAAATAAATATGAGAGAGCATGCTTTTTCTTGACTGTCCCTTTATTAGCAATTTGTCAAAAGATGTAACTTAGTTGGCACTGGATTTTTTGCTTTATTATACTTTTCTTTTAAACTTCCTCTAGGTTTTCTGTCTAATTCCACGCATACGAGTTCAACATGCCTGAAAATCCTGCAGCAGGTAGGTATTTCAAGAGTAATTATTCTGTTAAGTGGTGAAAGACAAAGACAAATTTCTAACCTGTCTTATTTTGGTGGGCATCAGACAAGCAGCAGGTGCTGCAGATCCTGGATCGTCTACAAATGAAACTACGTGAAAAAGGAGACACTTCACAGAGTGAAAAATTGACTATTTTGCATAACACACTCAGGAGCCCCCTTTTTAACCAGATACTGACTCTTCAGCAGTCCATCAAGCAACTGAAGGAACAGGTAAGCTTCAAATGACTGATTTGGTTATGATGTCGAGCATATTTACCTAAGCATTTAAAATGTGATATGTAGGTCTGGGTCACTGGGGAAAGGCATGTGTCACTGCATATATCACTTATAAACTGTGACCAAATATACCTTTTTTTCTATCTGGTCTTTGGGTTAATGACTCCTGTAAAAGGTACAGCAGGGGCTGACAACCTGTGAGCCATTGGATCCAGCCCATGGATTCTAGGGCTAAGTACAGACATTCAAAAAGCCTGATCCTGAATCAGTTCAGTCGTTTTCAGGTTAATCTAAACTGCGGAGATTGAACGTAGAAGCAAATGAACAGACATTCATGTTTGATTCCAGAAATCCAGCCACATGCCTTCAGTGGCTCAGGCTAGGATTTGGGGGTGCTGGAGCAGCCTTCCCTTCCCTCTGGCAGTGGATGGAAGGCTGGCGGGAAGCTGGGAGAGAAGGCCTCCAGGCTTTTCCTCCCTCCCTGCTCGAGCTGAGATGGGGGGCATGGCCTGGCCCCAGCAGGCTGCTGAGTATGACTGGGGAAGGGTTTAAACCCTCACCCTGGCCTGTATGGTCCCTAGCTAGGGTTCTGCCTGGAGGAGGAGAGGGGAAGCAGCCCCTGCCAGTCTTTTTCCCCACTCACTGATCAAGTGGCAGGGCATGGCTAGACACCGGCCCTAGGCTGGCAGCCTGAGGCAGAGGGAGGGAGTGGGGAAGCCTGGCAGGAGCTGCTGCACCCATGCCAGGCAGACCCCAGGTGGGGTCCCATGCTGGTAGGAGAGAGAATGGAAGGGGTTTAAACCCCCCTTCCCTCTGCTCTGCCTCAGCATGCTGGCTGGGGTCTGGCCACGCATCCCGCCCCTGAGTGGGGAAAAGCCTGGCAGGGGCTGCTATGCCCCTGCCAGGCAGACCCCTGCTACAGTCCTGAGCAGGGTTTCCTACCCACACCCCACCCTCTTCAGCCAGCCAGAGCAGTGATAGTGCTCTCGCTAGGGAGCAGAGGGCTGGGGCCAACCCTGCTCTGCCAGAGCCGACAGCCCAGCCCAGCCCAGCCCAGGGCTGAGCTGCAAAGCATCCTGGGATGCTGGGGGATTGTGAGTTAACTTAAATCAGGGAGGGGTCTGGGACAGAAGTTCCTTAAACTGATTTGACCTAAACCTGTTAAGTCTGATACTACATTCAACAAGGTTGATCTTTAACCAGTTTCAGCCATTTTGAAAGTGGTTTATGTGCACTGAACTTCTGTTCTGTTACAGGCTTAAACTGGTTTCTGATCACTTAAGCCAGTTTATGTGTAACTTCTGTGCCTAGCACTTCAGTGGCATTTGGCAGTGAGGGATTTCACCACTGGTCAGCAGCAGGCTTTGGCCTTCTTTGCCAGGCAGTCGATGGACAGAAGAGAGAGGTGGTGGTGACACCAGCAGCTGGGTCTTGGTACTGGCCCACCTCAGTCCTGAGCCAGGTCATTTTGGCCTGACACCACAAAAAGATTGCTGGCAGCTGGATTATTTCTACACCAGCAATCTCAGGTATTCGTAAAAGTTCAGAGACAGCAGCATGGAGCACAAAATAGGCTAATTTATTTTATTTTTCAGTAGAGTCAATTAGCCATCATTAAGCTCCTTTTTGCTATGGCTAGGCTGCTGCCAGTGTGAGCAGTGTCTGTACCATCTTGCAGGTAATTCTTTGACTGCAGTGTGGACACACCAATGGTATTGAGGCCCTAGAGTGATGAGGGCCTGTGTCACATTCACTTGTACTGCCAATTTGTCATGCAAATAGTTGAACCAGGCCTGAAGACTTAGGGACTAATTTTGTATGCTCTGAGCAGCAGTGATCTCCGTAGGCACACTGTCATTTTTAATTCTGCCTTCAAAATAAAGAATTCTATAGGCATCGCTGAAGTAGAACAATTGTATGTAAATGCCACTAAATGTAAGAACATTGTTTCTGGTAAGTGCATACTGAAATTATTTCTGGGATGTTCCAAACTAGTATTTGATGAATTGATTTTCTTAAGAGTCCTTTCAAAGTGCTCTTTTTGAGCACTCCTGTTTAGGTGAGAATTCTTCTTCCAGCTTAGGTCATCAATATTCATAATTCCCAGCTGAAGTTTTCAGCATTTTTAAGTCAACTGGCTTTGCTACAAACTGAAATCCAACCTGTAGCAACGATAGCATGTGCAATTTGTGGCTTGAGGACCAGATGCACCCAGGTGCTAAACATGGACTGTGCACTGCAGACAGCTCAAACTATCTGTGGTTTATTCTGCTTTTCATGTGCTTGAATAGTACTATGCTTTGTTTAAACTCATTGCATAACGGAAGATGCATAAAATGTGGTAAAAATTTCAAAAGTACCCAGGTGATGTAAGGGCATAAATCATGGATTTTCAATTACTCTATACCAGGGACTTTTGCAAACCTAGCTGTCTTAGGGGTAGGGTGAGGCAAGATTTGTCACTGCCATAGCTGTGCTTCTTGTGTCCTTGCATTTACAGCAACAGGACTCTTATGGAGCTTGGAATGAGTGCCATCACAAAAGTGCAATTTTGCCAGAGTAGTATACTTACATGGGCAAAACTTTCCAAGGGTATACTTAGCCTTTGGCTCCTACGTGCCAGAGTCAGTCTCAAAATGGGACTTGGATGCCTACATTTTTTAATGGAAGTAGATGATTTGACCAAGAGTTTGAAACCTTACACCTGCTCCTTCCATGTATGTTAGCTTCTGGACTGGAAGGTGAAAATGGAAAAGATGAGAAAGAGGAGTGAAACCAAGAGAAGGAGTAAGTGGGATGGAAATAGGCAGAAAAGTTTGAAAAGGAAAATGGTTTTGCATTTTAAAAACATCTGAAATGTGGTTGGATTGTATTAAAAATAGAAATTCTTAAAAAACTAAAGGGACTGCTGTTGCTACCATGCTGTCCCACCTCTCCCTCCCTCCCCCTTTTTTTTTTCCAAACGATGCTGAATTCTCTGCTGTTCTTTTTTTCCTTCCCCCTACCCCTGGTCTCTCTCTCTCTCTCTCTCTCTCTCTCTCTCTCTCTCTCTCTCTCAGGAAAATGATATGACCTGTAAATATATACTTGTCCTATTTATCCTTTTATGCAACATTGAAGTTGAGGCAATCCTGATACACATTCCAAATTCTAATGTTCTGATTTAAAATGCTAACCCATTTACATGGATGTCTTTGTACTAAATCTTATATCTGGAAATGTTTTTTATGTTGTTGTTACTGTTTTGAAGAAGGCATTTGACAAAATCTTTCTGTTTATTTCAACAGCTCAATTACATGCCTTCAGACTGTTCAGTAGACTTTGACTTTACTAGGAAAGGGGTACTAGTGTTTGCTGATAAATCAGTTGCTAATGGAAACTTGTCAAAATCAGCGATACCTAGATTACCTCTTCTAGTTCCAGATTTAGAAGTTAATGAATTTAATGCAGTCATCCAGCAGATGGCAAAGGTAAAGCTCATGGCCAATGGACTAAACTTGCTTTTTCATTAGTGTCAAATGGTTGTGTGTATATAATATTACAATAGGTTTACAAATATAAGTTTCTATAGTGTATCTGGGAGAACAGTCTCAGGAGAGTTGGGACTGTTTGAGAAGTGTTTCTCTGTAGAAGATTTTGAAAAAATGGAGTTTTATGTACCTCTCAGTTTTTTCCATCAGACATTCCACAATAGAAAAGAATATGTTTTGGTTTCTTAAAACCCCAGTTATTTATTGGTAGTTGATATGTCATTGTCATTTCCTGCAAACATTTGTTCTGATGAAAAAAATCCATTTTTGATCTAAAACATGAACAGAGACATTTACCAACTTTATAGAAGAAGCTGGGAAATTTCTGTTTATACCTCTCCTATAAATATTATGAACAACGTAGAGCCCTGGGAAAATAAGGAACCTCACAGGGTCATCACAGGCCGCCTGCTCAAGGCAGGATCATCCCTGACTAAATCATCCCAGCCAAGTATCTGTCTAACCCTCTCTTAAACTTCCAAGGGTGGAGAGCTCACATTTTTTTCTATTGGACCCTCTATTGGAGGGTCATTTAAAATTTGTCCCTCTCTCCATTGCAGTGGGGCAGGGCACAGGGAAAGCAGTGATGTGGAAGAGGTAGTGGGGAGGGAAGTGGAAGGGAGCAGGTAGCCTGACCTGCACCTTGCTCCCTTGTCATTTTGCCTCCCTGGTGCCTGCCACCTGTCTTCCTCTTCCCCGAGTGCCTGCCTTCTCAGCTATCTGCCCACCCCCAACAACCTGTCCACCCCTTCCCCTTCCAGCTCTGGCCCTGACCAAGGAGCAGTGGCAGTGGTGGTAGCAGTTTCAGTCTTGACCCATGGCAGGCAGCAGGTATGGCTCTGGCTCTAGCCCTGGTTAGGCTGATACCTGAATCCAGGACAAAGCTTTTTCCCCCTCATATTGAATGGGGAAACAACCTCATCTTGGATTTGAATAAATATGGTATGCACTGTATCAGTGCTTCTGTGCAGAGCCTCATTGACTTTGGGTGGAATATTATGCAGGTGTAGTGTCCACCCATGTGGAATTGTGCATTTATTGTTGTGGATTATTTTAAATTAATTAATTAAATTACTTAGGCATTTATTTTTATTTTAAGTAACTGTTACTAATTGACTGTTTTACTGAAGCTGTACTATTTTGAGCATAACTTTTCTCATTAGTGTACCATTAACCAATCCAATAAAAGATTTAGCAGTAATGACCACACTTCAGCTTGGATAAAACTGAAGCAATATTTTCCAACTCTTACATCCCAGTAAATAAGTCCAGAACTCTGTACAAGAAGTGAAAACTAGAATAATTCAGAAGTAAACTTTTTACTATTAAGTGTGAAATTGTGTTAGGGTAGAGCAAAACAAATGTATTTATTTAAAAACTAAAGTCTCTGAACATAGATCCAAAAATGCAGTCTTTTTAAAGCAAAAAGCAGTGAAAAGACAAGTAATTTAGTTCAGCTATGCAGTATTTCCAGAAATTCCAAGTATATTGCTCTAGACAGCACTTTATTCATACTTTTCATCCCTTTTGGAATTCATCTCATAATGTGAATGAAGTGTGAAAGCAGCTCTTAAATTCCCTGAGGCTTCAGAACTTCAGGCTGTCTACACTCTGTTATATTAAAAATAATAAATGGGGGAGTTTTTTATAGAAATAACGTTCAGTATTCTGCATTTGTTTAGTTTTAGAAGGAGAATGATAATTCTCTCTGTGTTCATAAATTTAAACAATCTACTTCCACAGTATTGAAAATTAACAATTCACTGGTTTTTGTGTTTGTTTTTTTATTAGGGCCGACAAACAGAGTATATAAATATAGAAAAACCATTAATTGGTGGTCTTGGATTTAGTGTGGTTGCTCTTAAAAATCAAAACTTGGGAGAAGTTGGTATCTTTGTCAAGGAAGTCCAGCCAGGAAGTATAGCTGACAGGTGAGTGTCTTCATCATGTTGTTTCACGTTTTTTTTATTTTAAAACATCCCCATCAAAAGTACTATAAAATTATGATTTTACAATTTAAACAGACACTGTCCAAGTCAAAGATTTAAAGAAGAAACTAAATTTTCAGCATCTCAGTTGTAATTGCTGCAGTATCAGACTCACCTTATATGGGCCTGCCTTTCAAAGTGTGTGCGCTCAGGGCTTTTTCAAAGTAAGGCCCCTGTAAACTCTTTCTCATTGGAAGCCCCAAAATGAAGGTGTCAAAAATCACTACTCCTTTTATGAAAATCCTGTCCATGGTGAGTAAAAATAAAGACAAAATCTTATAGGAACATCAGGAATTTAAAAATCATGCTCTCTGAATTTTTTTTTTTTTTTTTTTTTATCCTTATGAGTATCCATGAAAGAGATTAGGGAGGAAGAAAAGTCCACCCACTTTTACTAAGTGCATTTGGCAATTTTACTGTTTTCCGTGTGATTTTTTTTTTTAGGTCTGGAACCTCCTGGCATATGCTTACACACATTTCCTTGCAGAACCAGAAGCTTAGGCAGTTTTTCCTATTCACTTATGTTGTTTTTTTTCCCTAATAATAGGAGTCAGAGAAAACCTTAAACCCCACCCCCCCAGGATTGTAGAATTGCAAAACTGGTTAGGGGCATCTGAGGGCCAATGTAGTACTACTGTGTTTAAAAATCTTGTGAATAAATTTCAAGTTGACAATGTTACTTTTAAGTGACACGAGTTGGATATGACAACACATCATGACAAGGTAGGAAGAGGTTTAAATGATGATGGATATTGGTTCACAGAGTACACACCAAGGAACACTTAGGGAAACCCATGCTAAGCTGTTTTGAAATGGAGAGAGGTGTATACATCTGGACAGGAAGGGGGAATGTTGCATGTTAGGACTTGACTTCATGGAGCAAAAAATGCGGGTGAGGTCTGAATACAGATACCTAAAGCTCAAGTAAAGGCCTTAATGTTGCATACTCCTGAAAAATCAGGAATGTGATGTTTAAGTTGTTGGTGTATGTGCATGTGTGATTCGTTTTTCTTAGTCTTCTGATTCCAAAACACTTGATGTTTCTTTCGAGGTGGGATCTGCTGAAGATGATGTGGGTTCCTACAAGGTTGAGAAGGCAAAATCTGTCACAGCAGTCCTTGGGTGTAGTAGCCTGAATGAACAATTCTCTGAGCAATTTAAAGACCTTTCCTTTATTTGCTGTTACAGATCTCAACTCAGCAGGTTAAATAAATTCCTTTTGGAGTTGTGCCATCATGCATTAGTAGAAAGTTAGGCCTTCTGTTTCCAAAAGAAAGCTGATTCACTTATTTTTTATGAATTCCCTCCCGGTTAAGGGAGTTGAATGTTGTTATCTGAAATTCAGCATGGCAAATGCCTTTTAAACATAATGCCATATAAGTATACCATATTTATCTGTATCCAAGGTGACTTCAAGTTTAAAATGACTCCCAATAATTATATTCTATATGTGGAAAATTTACAAATTTTGTTATAATTTTCCATGTACAGAATTGTAATTACTACTGGAGGATTGTCTTTATTTTTCCTCTCCACTGCTATGGCGAGGAAAGCAGTGATGGGGAAAGCAGTTGCTGGGGAGCTGACAGTAGGGAGGCAAGCAGCTAGGAGGGCTAGGCAACCCGACCCCTGCCTCTTCTTCCCCGTGCCTGTCTCCTGCCCCTTTCTGTCACCCCCCCCCAACTGCTTGCCCCCCTAACACATCTCTCCACTGTGCAGTCCCCAACCCATGCTGCTGTTTGATCCAAGATCATCTCCATCACCTGCGTCCAGACCTATGCCACTCCTTGATTTGCACTCCACACTGCTGACCTCAGCCCTGAACTCCATGGCTACTGACTCCAGGCAGCAGCAGCATGGGCTACTCTGACCCCAGCCCCGACCCTGGCTGCAGTCAGTGGTTCTGGCTCTGGACCAGGGCTCAGCTTAGCTGGAGCCAAAGCCACAGCAGCTGTCTCCCCTGGTCAGTACTTGAGTCCAGGACCAGGCTGCCCCCCCCCCAGTTGAACTTGGTCTTGGATTCACATCTTAATCCTTAGGTTGAATAATGACATAAAGCTGTGTCCGACTCTAAGTGTTTGGTACTTCGAGGTTATGTCACTGTACTAAAAATAATGAATAAAGTAGCATTTTTCATTATATGACTGGAAAAATTGAACTTTTCTGTTCTTCAGCTCTCCATAATCAAGAATGAATTGGCGAACATCTTTTAATTTTCAATAGGAACAGTGTTGCAAAAAAAATCGATTTGTTTGGGCTGTTAAATAGATTTTGGGATTCCCATTAAAAACTTGTATACTGTTGTAGACAATATAATAATCGAATTAATTTAGTTTTGAGATCATTCACAACCTTGCATATCTGTGTGTTTTACATGTTCTCAGTTAGATCACACAATACTGTCATGAGTATACTTATATTGCTTTTTAAAAATTCTTTTTTTTTTTCTTCCTATGAACTAAGGGATCAAAGATTAAAAGAAAATGACCACATACTGGCCATTAATCACACCCCTTTGGATCAGAACATTTCCCATCAGCAGGCGATTGCGCTGCTCCAACAGTCCACAGGATCTTTACATCTGGTTGTTGCCAGGGAGCCAGTCCAAAGAAATAGCAGAACCGCTGCTGTCTTAAGTGACATAAATCCACCAGAGACTGTGAGTTGTAAAAATATCAAAAATCAGATACTGGACTGTTAGAGGGTGTTTTATAGTTGCAGCTATTTATGTTAAAGAATCTAACCTTATGTTCTTTTTCTATCAGGTTATGGATTGCAGAGGGTGTTTCCATTTAAACTAATTGTGTAATAAATATAATGCTTCCATTGCAAAGCTGAATGAATTTATTATAAAGTAGATCTTGGGTTTTATGGGGGGAATTGGAAGCTTTAGTAGATCAACCTATTTTTTAACCATTGAATTTGTTCAAAGACCGTGTAGGATGCTTTGTCAATTTACGCAGTATTAATACACTTTTGCTCAACAACTGAAGATGTACTGATTATGACATACAAAGAAGTTGGCAAAGCCTATCTTATTCAGCCTGAATATGATGCTCTACTGAAACCTTAACACTTCAAAACAAAGTTCTTTTTTATGATGAAGATATGCATTTATGTATCATTGAGAGGGAGACCTTTTAAAGATTAGCCAGGGAGCTTTTCATACTAGCTTTCAGGTGTTGCTAGCCTCCTTTGATCAAAAACACTGTAATTTTATTGGGGCAGAGGGCTTTACCATTTGATGGTATAATCATTTGGGGCCTGATCTTGGATCTATGTTCAAGCATATGGCCCACAGGCTTAATTGATTATATGGTTTGTGATATTGGGATTTTAATTCATTATGCTGATAGGTTTTGATGGAAATCTTAAGAGGAATGTCTTCTCTTTTACTAAGTAATTATTTCTCTCATGATTCTTATAGAACCAGTGAATTTTGAAGGTTTAATGGATAATCAATATTGTTTATTGCTCTGAAAATTTTAAGGAATTAAACTTTAACTGCTTTTTTCACTGAAGGATCTGCACTGAACAGACTAACAAAATAAAATCAAAGATATTTCTCTGTAGGGGGTCTTTAAACATCTTTTATGATTTTTAACTGGTCTTGGCAAACATTTGCAATATAGTAATAAAGCCTTTATTTGTAGAAGACATATACCTGCCTGCTTTGCTTCAGTTTGATTTCTACAAAGAAACTCTAATAGGAGATCAAAATTATTTGGTCTTGATAGTCTTGTAGAAAATATAAGGCTACAATTCAAAGTATTTCAGAGACATGGCTCTAATTTGGTAGGGTAAAATTTACATTGTGCTTTTAATTCAGAGTACACTGGAGCTCATCAGAGGTGATAAGTGACCTGGCTGAAGTAGGGTATGGAGTAAATATTAACCAAAAACTAGATTAATGCTGACCTCTCACTATCTTTTTGTAGTTTACAATATTCCTGATTTTTATCAGATTTTAAGAGGTTCCATTGCGGTAAGGAAATTGTATTGATGTATCCAAAGATGGATCATCTTATGAAACTGAAAAACCGTGATTTTTTCTGTGAAGGTGGGAACTGGTTGACCAAGATTCATTATAGCTGCAGCTGGGGGGAAATTGTTCTAAATTAGATTAATAATTAAATTCTGGTAAATGTAAGGTTTGGAAATATTCCTGATTTAAGTGAAATTTGAAATCTCCCTTTTCTATTTATTACAGATTCACTGGGGCTGTGTTGAAGATGTCGAGCTGATTAATGATGGCTCAGGATTGGGTTTTGGAATTGTGGGAGGAAAATCAAATGGTGTAGTTGTAAGGACTGTTGTTCCTGGGGGATTAGCAGATCGGGTAATTTGTTGTTTTATGTCTCTCCTTATTCTGTTGTAATGTAAAACTAACTACTTTTGACAGTCCTTACATCAACTTGATATGTCCAAACAAAAGGAGGAAGATAGCATCAAAGACTGAATGCCAATATATATATTATTTGTAAATGAATACATGTTAAAAATATAACGACTGACAAAAAAACAACCCTTAAACTGCCCTAAGTTACATCTTGGACATACTTTGGCTTTGACTGCAGTGTAAAACAGACAGATTAAAAAATTGCCCAGCATTCTAATTAACATTCAATCGTATTTCAACCATTAGTCATCAATCTTGGACAGCTACTCATAACAGAATTGTAGTGTTATTAGAGAACTTTATATATTTGCTTACATTTAGGAGGAACCAACTCCAAAACTGTTCTCAAATGAATGATTCTTTTTTGTGCAAGATCCCATACACCTTTGTGTATGTATGTGGATGTTGTGAGTCTTAGCCCATAGATGACTAATAATATGTTTTGTAAAGACCCTTAGACTCTTGTAAATATTAGTGCAGAATGAGTGGTACTGCACAAAGGTGAATGGGTAGACCTGCTTGGATCAGACTGCAGTACTGCTGTTTTAATTGGAAAGGCATAAAAGTGAGAGGTGCTGAGCACATCAAAGTCCAGCATAGTCTTTAAAGGCTGGGGGCAGAAATTACACATAAACTGGTATAAGTGATTAGAAACTGGTTCAGATCTGTAACACAACAAAAATTCAGTGCAAATGTACTGCTTTCAAAATGGCTGAAACCTGTTTATATTAAACCTGGATGGACGTAGTATCAGACTTAACTGATTTAGGTTAAATTGGTTTATTGAACTCCTGTCTCGGATCCCCTCCAGATTCAAGTTAACTCGGAGTCTTCCAGCATCCCAGAATGCTCTGCACCACTCCTGCAAACTCCCCCACCCTTGCAGGTTGGGTGGGCTAGCCTAGACTCAAGCAGTCTGCTCCAGCTGAGCAGGGAGGCATACTCTAGTGCCCCCCCAGCTTTTGGTGTGGGCCACTGCAGACACTGTAGCTGCATTTCTGGAATCAAAAGTCAGTTTGCTTATCAGTTCAATCTGTGTAGTTTAGACTAACCTGGGAATATTGAATCCAGTCAGCTTCATGCTTTTTGACTACCTGTACTTAGCCTAAGTTTGGTTAAGGGCTTGAAGTATCCTATAGGATTTGGACTTAAAAAAACCCAACAGTTGCCCGTGCCCAATTAGAATAAATGCTGCCCAGGGCCCTAGACGTTCAACAAAGAACTGTTGCTTTTTAAAAACTTTGTACAGAAAAAGGCAGTTTATGGGACTTACTTCAATAAAGAATAAAAATGACAACTGGCTGTTTGAAGAGCTGGAATGGAAAGTGTTGGCTGTTACTTGAGTACCTCTTCTATGAAACGTTGTATAAATCAGTGCTTTTTCATTTACTGTGAAACACCTGTTTTGCTGCAAGGAACAAAATGTTTTGGTTTCAAATAGCAGATATAAATTTAGATGTTACCAGATCAGGCTCAATTAAATGGAAGAGAAAATTGAAAATGTATGAAATATTGGGCACATGCATACTAGCACTGGAAGACTTTTGAAAATGAGCCTTAACTAGTCCAAGAAGTGGCCCCAGAAAAAAATGTTATGGGCCAGCTCCTCAGCTGGTGTAAAACCATGCATTTAGTCAGTGGAACTATGCTAGGACATGCCAGTTGAGGGTTTGAGCCCATGAATGTTTAGCATTATTTTCTCTTGCATTAAGAATGATGACTTAGATCTTGATTTTACTGACTTTTTACATGAGTAATTATACTCCTGTGTGTTGTTCCCTTATATTCACTGGAATTACCTGCTTGAGTAAGGACTAGTCATGTGAACGAGAACTGTAAGCCTAATATACAAGTATCATGAGATTGACCAAATAGCACTAAATCTAAATGCTATGCTTTTATCCCTGAGCTCTTGTTCTGCTGTTTGATCACTTAATTCTCAGAATATCTCAGACTTCAGGATTATAAAACATTTTTGGTATTTGATTCCCAATAAATAAGATGTTTAATCTTTTTAAAAAAGAAATGTACTGTTAAAGGCCTATGAGTTTTTAACAGCTTGTCGGAGAATTGTTAAACACCATTATAAAATACAGTGGCTAATTGTCTTAGCACTTCCTTAAATTAGTTGTTGCAGCACTGATTGATTTCATGGTATTTTCATGCACTAGTTGCCTCATGAAAACATTTCTATTACACAGTTACAATTTTGCAATGTAAAATTTTGTTCCAGTTATTTATAAAATGTTTTAGAGTTTGTTTTTTTGTTTGTTTGTTTGAAGGATGGGCGACTCAAAACAGGAGATCACATCCTACAGATTGGAGGAACCAATGTACAAGGAATGACCAGTGAACAAGTTGCTCAAGTGTTGAGAAACTGTGGGAATTCTGTAAGGATGGTGGTTGCAAGAGATCCAGTATGTGAAGTTACTGTGACTCCACCAACTCCTGTGAGCTTGCCTGTTGGTGCATTGCCCTCATTTCAGAGCAGAGGTGTAAGTATCTGACATTTCCTTACAATTCTTAAAATAAGTTCTGATGTGGGTCATAGCTGGAAACAGAGCTAAGTGCTGAAGGGCTCCAGGTAGACTGCAGTGTTCCACTGAGCTCACTTGAGCTTCTAAGTGTCACATACAATATTAAGTGATCGTTATGTTAGCCATCCGCTCTCCCTTCTGTACTTTTTCTGTTCTACAGAATGCTATAAATACCTCTTCTCTTAGGATTGGATTGACCAGTGTTGCGGAATTTATTTTAAAGTGAAGGATTTAATTATCAGGACCATAAGCATTGTCAATAAATTTAACTTTTAGATCCCCTCCCACCCCCCCTCCTAGCTCATTACATTTCTGGTAATCAATCAACTACAAGTGTATTTAAAACCTGATCGTTTAATTTTCCCTTGCCTGAAATCCAGCATGCATTATGACCAAAGCAGAGTTATTAAACCCAATGAACTTTTTATGAAACATAAGTGTAATGTCTTGTAGTCTACACTACTGTCTGTGAAAGGAAATGTATCTTAAAAATGTGAAACTTGTTTTAGCAAATTTCATCATGGTCATATCAAAGTCTCTTGTTTTTGAAGTCATTCTCTTCAGTTTTGAGTAATTAAAATCAACAAATGCTACACTTAGTGTACACTAGGTCTTTAAACATAAACAAAGCTGTGCTTGCACGCCATCTGCTACTACTGAGCTTCTTAGCTTGAGGTGTGGAATCTAGTCCGAGTAGCCTTTTCTTTCTTGTCTAGTTCTTAAATATAACTTGGAATGAGAAAGGAGTTTTGTTAAAACACAAATCATTGGTTTAGCCTGCCATCCATGTTGTCCTAAGTCTGCTGTGCTGCTGCAAAGGTAACATGTGGACATTTGGCTTCTGTTGGGAGGGAACCCCTTACTCCTCCCTGGAGAGCCCCCCCAAAGTTCTCTTCACAAAAGGAGAGCTAAAGAAGTTAATATAATAGACCAGGGGTCAGTAATATTTTCTGGGGGGGAGTCGGAGAGGAGAATGTCTGTGCTTTGATAGGAGGTGGACAGTCATCAAGACCCTACTCTCTACCACTTCTCCCTGCCCCTCAGCTGCAGTGTGGTGCAGAAGAAGCCCCCCTCTGCTGGTACCCATGCCCCTCAACTGCGGCATAGCACAGGCAGGGCTCCCCCTCCACCAGAACCCCAGGAGCTGCCTGCAGTGCAGAACAGGTAGAGGTCCCTGCTGCCAAATGCCACCAAAGCCATGGCTCCATGGGCCTCCAAGTGAGCAATTGCAGGTTGCCAACCCCTGTAATAGAGGATCTGAGCGGAGAGTGTTGGAGAATGGAGAAAGAGCCTAACATCCAAGTGGGGCAAAACAAAAGTTTTCCCCTCCTCCTGTTTTCTGACCTGGCCCCTAAACGCTACACCCTCAAACTACAGTGATGGAGAGCATAGATTTAAATGCACGTTAGCATTTAACTATGGAAAGCATGGTTTAAATGCATGGATTTAAATGCACTTCAGCTTGATGTCTTGCATAAGCATTCAGCAAGAGTTTTTAGAGAATCAGTGCAGCCTTGCAGAATTGCTTTTTGGCTGTATCATATTTTTCAAGACTATATTAGCAGAAATAACACAGTCTTAGCTTTGCCTTCTGTAGAATATATTTTCTCACTTTTGTGGTGTTAGGAATTGACCTTGCAAATTGACTTGTTCAGCAGTATAGTTGGTGCCATACATCAGCCTGGAGCAATCCTGAACACGACAGCTTCTGCAGCTCTCTAAAATGTCCTTCTTTTTGGTGCTATTAGATTTGTACCTTTTTTCTCCACCCCTTTTCAGGGTTCTTCATGTTTTTTATGTGATCCAGAATCATTCATTTGGTTAGTCATGACAGTTATTGAATTTTGTGCAGGAAGAGCCTGAGGGTTTACGTGGAAGAAGCATCTTGTCAGTTTGCTGATGGATTATGAGGGACCTTTGCTGAAGCTGAAAGTTGTGGCTAATCTGAATGCATTATGACTAATCTGAATGAATTTTTTTGTGAATTTCATAGCCTGCCTTTTGCTTTACATCTAGCAATCTAATGCATCTGCATAAGGAAAAGAACTTCCTCCCCTCTTTCCTTCCCCATAATCTCCTTCTCTGCTTTTGGAGAGGACTTTTAGTAGCTGTGAGTTTTATAATGCCAAATTTTTTTATTTATTTTTTGGACTACCTCTCAAACCAGTTAAAATAGATCTCAAATTGTCAGTTAGGACCTGTATTAATTTTATGTTAAAATGCTATATTTGCTTTAAACTTCCTTGTTTCTCTATCTGAATATCCAAAAACATGCCCCAACCTGTGTGAACACAGGGAAATAGGACAGTAAATACAGTTGTTACTATACAAAGCTGTGACCCTCCATTTTAGGAGCCCAAGCAGCTTGACTGTATTTGGCCCTCTACAGCTGTGTTTTCCAGAAACAGCCTCTCAATTCTGCATTTGCTAGTCGATGTCTAGTAACATGCAACAAGGGAATATTTTCGCTAAATTCAGATGTACAGGAAACCCTCACTATTCACGGATTTGCGATTTGCAGTTTCAAATATCCACAGTGCGCCGCGCCAACCCAGGCTCTCTCCCTGCGCAGCGTGATGACACTTTGTTACTGCGCTTCGCAAGTAAGTGGTGGTTTGAGAAATGTAAAAAAGAGGCACAGCCTACATAATGTGAATTTGATGCGGGAATAGGCATCAGCGGACCATAAAGCAGCGCAGGATTATCCCCCACAAGCTTTCAGCGCAGATGATGCAGTACGGTATTCGCAGATTTCCCCATTCTTGGGGATCTCTAGAACGTATTCCCTGCAAATGGCGAGGGTCTCCTGTAGTGTCATTCACTCTGCTAGAGTGCCTCTGAAATGTGCTTCTGGGGGCTGCCTTGGAAAGGAAGGCAAAACAAAAGAAAGAATGACTTGGTCAGGAGAGAAGGGGCCAAGAATCCAATGATGCCTTTTAGGTAAAAGGGATACTGAGGTGGTGCTGAGGAAAAAGACGGTTGAATTTAGGAGAAGAATGTTGGCTTTGGGGGAGAGAACCATGACCAAAATCAACATACTTAGTGGCTAGGCAACTGCAGGGACTGCTTGTTTTTTTTTTAACCTGGGCTGTTGGGGGTGGTCTCCTCCATCTTAGCAATGTGCTTCATTTTCCTAGTAGCAGTATCACAGTCCCTCTCATGCCTTACTCTTTTTCTTCTCTGAGGATGCATCTATACTGTCCTAATATAGCTCCAGGAAGACTATATGCTACTCACTCCCTGTATGCTACCTCCTGAAACAGAAAAAAAGTGTTGCTGTCTTAGCATAGCAATGTAACCACAGGGCTTACTGGTGGGTACAGTACTTCATTAGGGTGGCTACACTACCTGCAGTCCAGGAAATTACATGCACAGAGCAGGCACAGTATCTTAGGAAAGTGCTCCCTGGTATCAAACTTTCTTTCTTTTTCTGACTGTCTCCCATTTCTCTTGTTCAGAACAGGACAAAAGACCAACACATTCTCAGTGGGCCTGACTCCTTTTCTTTTTTCTGTTCTGTCCTGTTCTTTTCTTTTCTGTTCTTTTCTTTTAACTCCCTTCTACATAGCTTTAACAGCAACTTTTATAGAGTGGCTTGAATTGAATTCTGGTATCCTGAACTTTTGATTTTTGCTTTTCAAGGTTGAGTAGTTGCATACTGTGGCATAATGAGGATTAGCTGCAGGGAACGTATTTATAAATTTCCTCTAGGTAAGATCAGTTCATGTCGCTGTACCTTTTTAATTTGTGGCTATTTATATTTATCAAAGATAATAATAAAGAGGATTCAGAGGGTGAAGGATGTGCCACATCTTGTGCTTCTCCCTTCTTTCTTTTTTCCTAGTACTGTCTGTGATGAGAAATATCTTCAGTGTATAGGTGTGGCAGTGCACCTTTGGTGCCTGCCACCTTAAGGGCAGACAGGTAGCAGCCAGGTGCCTGATTAGGGCAGCCATTTTGGCCCAGTGATATAAGCTGGGCTGCAGTTTCCTGCAGGAAGGAAGGAGGTAACATCAGGCTGAGAGAATGCTCTGAGAATAACAGGAGGTAAGGGCAGGAGCTATGGGGTGGAAGTGGCCCCTTATCCTGGTTAAGATGTAAAACTGCACCCTGCCAGGGAAGGGTGGTCTGGTGGGGCTCCTAGTGGCATGGGAGCCCCCAGGAAATGCCAGACCAGTTACCTCCCCGGTGAAAGGTGGGCCAGGGCATCGTATAACCCCAGCCCCACATCCCTGGTGGTGTTCTAACGAGCAGGGGGAGCCCTGAGGCAGAGTTCAGGCTGGAAGAGGTACCTGGGGCCACACCTAGGTAGCAGGAGAAGGCCTGGGGGTGAGAGTGAGACCCTGAGTGAGAGGGACGAAGATTAGAGTGGCCCCGTGAGTGCGGGTGAGTGAGGAGGCCCAGTGGGGGCATAATGACCTGGCAAGGGTCCAGGAGTGAAATAGGCCTATACTTAGCTCAAGTGAGGGTAGCAGGAGACACCCAATAGACTGCACCAGGGGTGACTGAGGCATGGAGAGCTAAGCCCAAACCCAGGTGAGGCCGGGTGGGATGAATGTAGCCCTGAGAGAGGGCAGTGTGAAAGAGGCTGGGTGAGAGCCAGCAGAGTAAATGGGACCCCAGTGAGAGAGGGGTGGCATGTAAGTGGCCCTCCAGGGTTTTAGAGAAGAGGT
The DNA here is from genome assembly GCF_030867095.1 of Alligator mississippiensis. Taxonomy (NCBI): domain Eukaryota; kingdom Metazoa; phylum Chordata; order Crocodylia; family Alligatoridae; genus Alligator; species Alligator mississippiensis. The sequence goes on from NC_081828.1 coordinate 14,968,441, forward strand.
ACAACTGTGCCCAGTTTGCTCTGTCCCTAGGCTGGAGAAGTGACACCCACAGAGTAACATCTGCAAGGCATGGGACCTGTGGAGAGGAGGTCAGAGCGGGTATTAAGGCCCTTGTCAGCAGGGCGAGTAATGGGTAGCCTCCTGCGTTAATAACGACTCTCATGTTTTTACATCAAGGCATGGCAGGCGAGTGAAGTAGGCAGTTACCCCAGAAGCAGGGCAGCTGGCGGAGACCTGACAAGGAGGCCACCCTGTTACAATAGGCAACAAAGTTCTGTTTTTGAAAAGATTTTCGAGATTCCCTGTCTGCTTCCTAGGTCTTGAATTGTTTCCATTAAATGCAAATCAATGTAGTTTGGCTTCCGGTTGTCACCAGCTTTGAGATACATGCTTCAAAGCTTTTGCTGCCCTGTGCTGTCTTCAGTTCAAATCAGGATAATAAATTGTATAAAACCTTATCCTTTGTATGTAATTAAGTATATATGCACATAGGATTAGTTTAAGGTACTGTTCCATTATGTCAAACACTTAGTGTAAAAACCTACAACAGCCTTGAGCACCAGATTCAAAATGTGCTATGGGCCATTTATTATTGTTGGAGTACAGCTTACAAAAACACACATGCTTATTTCGGTAGCATCCACAGTGTGTTGGGTGTTTCTTCTAAACACAGAAGTAGCAACCTCTGCTGTATGTAGCTCACAAATCACATGTATATGATTTCCTTAATTTTAACAGATTTAAAAAGTTTCCATTTAATAGAACCTGGCCTGACAAGACAGACAAGGACATGAGAGCCAAATATCTTCTCTGCCTCTGGCATAGTGTCATGATCACATGTATCTGAAAGAGTTCTCTGCTTCCTGGGTAAGGGTCCATTGATCAATCAAGGATGCCATATCATCACATTGTCAGGGCTACTGTGTGATGGGGACAGAGGAAAGTCTTTATTGTTTCCATGATCTGCCATGAGTATTTTTTTGGCAAGTGTTCTTTTGTTGAGTGTCATTGGAAACTGTGAGAAAAGTGCCCCCCTGTTCGAAAGGCATTGATTTTTCTCCTGACATTTACTTGTGATTTAGTATAAATATAGTAGCTGGGAGTTTCAGAAGTGGGAAGGTGGCAACCAAAATCAGTACCTTTAAAAAATGTAAGCAACCATCTTTTGCAAATGAGATCCCTTGATGTTATCTGAATTTGGGCAATGAAGATCATTGGATGCTCTAAATGGTACTGAGAAAACTCTTTTCATGTAGCCATTCTGTTTTGTAAACTGTATATTTGACTTCTAGGATAATGCCACCCTTTTTGACACCTATGATGTGGAACTTATAAAAAAGAATGGACAAAGCTTGGGTATAACTATTGTTGGATATGCTGGAACAGCTGATCTTGGTGAGTTATACTGATTATGAAAGATTGATTTATCAAAACCTGCTTGTTTAAAGGAAATTGAGTAGTATTCTAAAATACTCCTCTGCAACTTCGTACCCCACAAAATGTATGAAATCATAGGATAAATTGTTTGAAGAACTATCTGTTGCTTTTCTCAGTCCTAAGGAGTCCCATGGGTCTAATTCAATTTTAAAACAATTTTTACAGGATGCTGGATTGCTAATTTTGCATGCTGGGATCAGTTAAAGAAAGACATGGTCCCTGACTATGCTACGGTCTGTGTCTGTTGAGGACCTGGCACAATCTGGGATGTGGATTCTTTAGGTGCCACCACAAAAAATCAAATACATTAAAAGCTGTGTTAACTGGCATTTTATTAACCAGAATATTCTATTAACTGGAATTTCCAATATCTCCCAGTACAAATCTTCACTTTAGTAACTAGAATCTTTGCCAAGCCTGTCTAGCATGCACATCAAGCATTTCTGTTGTTTACATTATTTAGTGACGCTGCTGATAGAGGAGCTTCTGGGAGCCCTTCTAGTTGATATCCGCATAGGCAGAGGGAGAAAATTTTTTTGTGGGGGGGCTGAACACACACACGCATGTGCGCATGCATCCCCCCCCCACCCCCCGGCAGGAAAGTTTGCGAGGGAAGGTATGGGAGGGAGGGGAAAGGGATCTGTGCGGGGCAGGGCGGGCTGCCACTGCAGGCTGGGGCTGGTATAACTCTCAGATAACCCGAACTTTTAGATAACCGGCACCACCCTTACCCCACTCATGCCAGATAACAAAGCTTTTACTGTTACATGTTTAAATTATTCTCGTAAATAAATACTTGGAATACCCTGTATTGGCCTTGTGTTTTTGATGAAGTCTCTAGCAGATAAAATGGAGATGACATACTTTCATGCATGGGCTAGTGTTTAAGCTGTGGTAATGGATCAAAATATCCACGCACAGAGTTCACTTTAAATGTGCGAGAGAAGGAAAGCTTTTTTGATTTCTGCAACTCCTGTTTGTTAAAAAATTGTCTTTTCACAAGGGATTTTTCTGATTTTTAAATGATTAAAGTATTAAAATATAAGACAAGGATGAGGTTCTGATCCAGCAAAGCATTTCAGCACAGGCTTAAGTGCCTTGCCATTTCATAGCCTATATAATATGGGAGCTGTCTTGTCTCTGAACAGGTTTAAGCATAAAACAAGGAAGTCAGCATCCGCACCCCCCCAGGCAGGAAAGTCTGCGGGGGAAGGTATGGGAGGGAGGGGAAAGGGATCTGTACGGGGCAAGGCGGGCTGCTGCTGCAGGCTGGGGCTGGTATAACTCTCAGATAACCCAAACTTTTAGATAACCGGCACCACCCTTACCCCACTCATGCCAGATAACAAAGCTTTTACTGTAACATGTTTAAATTAGTCTGATAAATAAATGCTCGAATACCCTGTATTGGCCTTGAATGTGTGTGCTGTTACTATTTTCTTTAGCTCTGACTCTTGTTGTGTAACTTTATTTGCCCAGTTTTGTGATGTGATGTGAAGAGAATGGCCATTTGTGAGTAGAATTAGGGGCAAATTCCTTTCGTTTGTGGACTCAGTCCTTCAAAGGTACAAGGGTCTTGGGCTCTAAATGTATAGCTGTTTAACAAAAGGACATAATTAGTGCTTTCATTTTTCATTCCTTTGTGTTTGTGTTTGTTTATATGTGTGTATGTATTTTTTCAAGCAGATTCCTCTGGGATTTTTGTGAAAAATATAATACCTGGCAGTGCTGCAGAGCACAGTGGATGTATACAAGTGCATGACAAAATTGTTGCTGTAAGGAAAAATATTTGATATATTTCTGTTTTTTTGGAACTAGCACTATTCTATGTCTGGATTTTTAAAAAATGAAAAATAGCTTTAATAATTTAAACTTCAGTTCAGAACTCAATTGCATCCAGTTTATAAAACAGAGGAATGTTGGCAATTTATTTTTATTTTCATAGCTATGTTAATAAAACTTAGTGCTTAAGCTAGCAGCTCTGGTTTGCAGTGGTTAGATTATTAGTTTACTGCAAAACTGAGAACAGAAATTACAAACAGTGAACTAGGTAGATGTGTGGATTGAAGCATTTCAGAGTGGGGATGGGTTAAAAAGCCAAGTACTGTCAACACCCACTAAAATCCATGGAGTTAAAGAAACGCTGTATGACTATGTATAAGCTGATAACATAGCATTGACACTATAGAAATATTCATTCAGAGTTTTAACAAAGCCACGTGCGTATGTAAAAATTAAAATAGTTTGGATAAATGGCAATACTGCATGAACTGAGTAATATCTAATATGCAAACCTAAAACATAAGAAAACAAATAATTTAAAATCTGAAATATTTCTTAACTTGGAGACATTAACTTTTAAAGTGTATAAAATATTTGGGACTAAATGTTTTGCAGACACAATACCTAAATTTTGTTAGAGTTTGCTCTCTCCATGCATGCACAATTTGATGCCTGCTTATGCTTGCAACTAGAGTTTTGCAAGTACAGATGCTGATGGATACATGGTCTGAAGCTTGTGTGTGTGGAGACATTTGGCTTTGGGGGTGCAAAATAAAATACAGTCATTTAAAAGTTAGCGTACTTAAAGTGCACCACATGCACAATGTGTGTGTGTAAGCTGGGCAGAGATCTGGCAGAAAAGTTATACTGATGACATCTGAAAGGACTGTTAGTCTGACAAGTGTATCTAGGAAGTTCCCTGAACAGTACATTTCAAACTGCTGTTTGCGTCTAGTAACTATGCTGGAAAAAAATTATTTTACGCTAAAAATTAGTACATGACTGCCTTGTGTGCCCTTCCCCCTCAAGTTCTTTTTTGTATTTTCTTTGAAAATACATTTTGAAGATGGCACTGTATAATTATCCTGATGTAACTGAGGGGCTGGGCACACACTGCTGAAAGGTTAATGAGGGTAGAAATTCATAGTGCATCAGCTACTTTGTGGTACTTGCCTTTGTAGTGCTACTTCCTTGTGATAGATGAAAGCTATCCTTTGGTAGTTCACCCCTTCATCATTAGCCGAGTTTAGCCATCATTTACCGCTTGTGAAAGCATGAACATGGGCAGTTCTAATGGAGTGGTTAACAAGGTGTAGAAGCCCACCCTTCCTTACCTTACAGTAGTGCATATAAGTGCCTGTGCCCTGTGTCAGTGCAAGATTTGTGCATGTAGTGATCTAAGGGCTAGCAGTTAGAATTCTTGAAAGTTGAGTTTCATTATTTTTTATGTACTACAGTACATGATGGAGCTCTCTAAACAAAACATAGGTATTGCATTATGGTTGATTTTTTTTTTTTATGTGATTTTTTTTTTTCTACATTAGGTTGATGGAATTAACATTCAAGATTATACCAACCAACAAGTGGTGGAAGCATTGCGTAATACTGGACAGGTCGTACGCCTTACATTGCTTAGAAGGAAAACTCCTTCTGCTTCTTTCTTGACAGGAAAATCTTCAGATACAGGTAATTCTTTACCCTTCTCTTCCAATTCTTCACTATATTTATTTTCTCTTTCAGTTTCTAGTAAGCTATTTCAGCATTTAAAGGGGCTGAGCTTTCTGAGGACGCATTTCACAGCATTGGACTGTTTTGAGAATGGGTGGATAGAAGGAAAGAAAAGAGGAATGCAGTAGAGCAAAGCTCCTGTAGACTGAACAAGGAAGCTGCTGGTGGATGATGATTTTAATATCATAACTTCTGTACCACCCAGCTTACTTGAAGTCTTTTGGATCTTTACAGTGCAACCAAATATGCCAGCCTTAATATTGTCTGGAGCTGTAGAGACTGAAACTAAGTTGGATAGTGATAATGAGGAAGATCAAGAGCAGAAAGATAACTTTGAAAATGAAAAGAAGCAAAGTCTGCATAAAATAGGTAGGTAAAGCACCTTGCAGTGAATCTCCTGCCTAATTACTGGCCTTCTGGAATTTATTTCTATAATCCAATTTTTGTCATGATGGATGGGCAGTCATGGCTTTCTTTTCCTTACACTATTTTAATTTTCTCCTCTCCAGTCCTTTTCATTTAACTGACCCCAAATTCTAAAATATGCCTCCGTATACTTGTGAATGAATTTCTGTAATAGAAATGAAAGGTTCCAGAATGACAGTCCTGGAGACCTGTGCTTTTTCCATTGCAAAGGGCCTGATCCTGAGTGGAGATGTTGCTTCTCTCAGAATAGGGCTTGGGATAGCCTGTGTGAGCTCTGTCAGCTGTCTTGACAGTGTACCTCAACCCCTGATCTTGGATGGAACATTTAGGGGGGAGACTTGAGTCTTGATAGACATTCAGTCCCTAACCCAGTTGCTCCGGACACCAGTTTTGATGATGTGTTTGGGTAGACAGATACCTGCCTCCCATGAATTTGCTGGATACACCTTCTTCATTCTTACAAGTGCATCTCAACAGTTATATTGGTCAGTACCTTTGTTGCTGTTAGCCTGAGCCAAATTTGAATTAATGATTAAGATTATAATGCAGTTTAATTAAAAAAAAAAAAAGCAAAGAAGGAAATCCATGTGTAGTCACTTGTACAGGGAAAAGGCATATGAAGGCAACGTTTAGGGCAGTAGTACTAGGCTCAAGACCTTGATACTGGAAGATATGCATTATTTCAATGAGAAATAAGGCACGCATTTTTAATGGTCTCAGTATATGACTGTTGGAAGAGAGAGGGCAGATTTTGTATCAACTGAAATATAAAGCACAATATTCTTTCTATAAGACATGCTTTAATCTGATCACAAATTAATGGACTTGCCACAGGAATTCCTTGGTGAGTTGTGTACCTTTATTATAGTCCATTCAGACTGGCAATTCTTTCTGATCTTACGATCTGTGATTTTATTAAGCATTTTCTAAATCATAGGATTTTCATCCATGAAGTTGTTTCACTGTATTTGTGAAAGTTTAGTCAATTATAAAGACATCTTCTAAATAGAAAAGAAAAGACAACCGAGTCATTTAGTTTCCTCTTTTCTTCTTCTCAAACCTCTCAGTGAGCCACCCCATTTTGTTTGCATCCGTGATTTCTTCTTTGTGACCTTCCATATCTTGCTAGAGGAGAAGGTCATGTTAACTGAGACATGAGGTAATCAAGGCATCAAGTTACAGTACTGGGAATGGAAAGACATGGATAGATTTGTATGGTTCAGGTTTATGAGGGAAAGCAGAAAATCTTAGCTGCAGTGTTTTGTAGGGGCAGGAGATCAGCCATGAAAATGAAGCCCGAGTGATGCCTGGATGTGGGACAACTAACTCAAAGTCAAAGTGGGGAGAGTTTGTGAAGTAAATCTTAAATTGTTAGCATGCTGGTAGCTAATGATAGAAGATAAAAACTACATAGCCCAACACTTGTGTGCAAGTAAAGATTATGTTAGGTAGATTAAATTCAACTTTGCATTAAACTGCGTGATACGTATTTATAAAGGTGAGAGATATGTCTATGTTGATATTTAGGGCTGACCTTGAGGTTGCCCTTAATCAGCCTGAGCCACCATTTTTTAGCTGTATCCTACTCCGTAGCCTGCGGCAGAGGCATCCACATTGTGGGCATTCATTTGCAAACAAAGTTCTTCTACAGATGGTTTGTAGACTACTTGTCTCTATGGGTAGTAGAGACCAGAAGTGGTATGCAGAGAGGTTCTGCCCCTGAGGTCCCAAAAGTTCAGCCCTTCAGGCCATGAGGCACAGGCACAACCCATGAATGGCATGTGCCCCCGGCAGCAGGGGGGGCATGGCTGTGCCGGTGGTGGCGGGAGCCTGGGAGTGGGGAGCTCCCGCAGACGCCGCTGGCATTGTCAGCAACAGCAGGGCATGGTGAGCACTGACCATGGCTCGGCGACCACCCTCAGGCACCACCAGCAGCATTTGTGGCAGCCAGGAGCAATCAGGGACCGCCTGCAGGTGCTGTCGACAATGTTGGGGGTGCCTTTTTGCAAGGGGTGTACCAACACATGTAGGGGGTGCACATGCACCCGCGTGCACCCCCTACATGTCGCTCCTGGCACAACCTATCAGGTAGTGAGGGGGTGTAACCCCTCTAACAACCTGCCCCATCACCCTCAACCAGTCCTGAATACTTTTGTCCTGATTTGTGTGCGTTTGAATAGCATATATAGAGGTGATTGCATAATAGCTCAAAATAAAGTCTTACTCTTGTATATTGTGTGGGGAAGTAAGGATGTGTTTGTGGAGGAGTGTGGGGGTGTGTATAGGCATGGTGGGCTGTGTGTGGGGGTGTGTTGGAGTGTGAGTGTGTGTGGGGTGGGTTGGGTGTGCATGTGTTGGTGGGCTACCTAAGCGCTCGGTCCTGGGAGCTGGCTGGGGGTAAGTGGGGACAAGGGGTACATGCAGCAGAGCTCACTTGGTGGTACAGGTATAGTCTATCCCCTGCCCTCTCCGGCCTGTGGCTGCTCTCTGGTGCTCCGCATGGGGCTCAGCCCTACCTGCTCCCACCTGGGGCAGTCTGCTCCATGCTTTTGCCCTGCAGTCCAGCCTGCAACTGCTCCACCCTCCCACTGGTCCCGGCCCTGGCCAGTGCACACTGCTTCGTGGTGGGGTCACCTTTCACCCACTCAGCCCCCTGCACGTGGCTGCTGATCACACCAATCAGGCAGAGTGGTTGGAAGGTGGTTGAGAGCTGGAGCCTCCGTGCGCCTGGGCAGGAGCACCCGGCTGCAGCTTCCCCCCTCAAGCTCGTTGCTCCTTCCCTGGGAGTTGTGGGGAGCCCTGCACAATGAAGCTGGGCTGACCACAGCCATTGCTTCTGCCTGGCACAGTCAGAGGGGCTCGGGCATCTCCTGCCCTTTGCCTGCCGCCCCATGCACCACAGTCCTCCAGTGGGAGTGGGGTTGGCTCCGGCTCAAGGCGCACGGTCCCAGCTGCACAGCATCAGCAGGCAGCGGCCCTTCAGTGCTCATGGCCTGCAACAGGTGGAGCCTCTTGGTGATGCATGGCTCTCGACTGAATCCTGGGAGCCACATGTGCTAGCAGGGAGTGAGGCCCTGCCAGCCCAGCTCCATTTCAAATGGCTCCCAGCTGAGTCCTGGGAGCCACATGTGGCAGCAGGGAGCAGCTCCTGATACTTGGCCGGGAGCTGCATGCAGTGGTGCCTGGCTGGCTCAGTCTCACTCCCTGCTGACATGCAGTGGCAGCCAGTCAATAGGGGGCCCTTGGACACCACCCCACCAGTTTTAAAGCGGCATGATCAATATCATGGTTATGCTCGTCCAGTCCACTACATACACATATGCTCAGTAAGGTAGCTATGGGGCAATCTCCTTACCGGCCCAGGGGTGCATGTGCAGTAGAAACACTCAAACTCTTCGAATGGATTGCAATACTCACTTGTTTAAGCAGGCAGCAGAGCACCTGTACTGATGCCCCAGTGTGGCTGGGTATGGAGCTGTGTGGAGAGGAGCAATGTTTCTGGAGCAGCTGCTCCGTGAAGATAGAGCTGCCTGGAGGGGTACAGGAGGAGATGTGGGAGAGCGAGGCTCTCTTCAAGGCCTGGGATAGCGTACCAGGGAGAAGGAATTCCCAGGAGCTGTCACCGAGCAGAGAGGGGAGCTCGGTGCAACTCTGCTTCGAGTGGAGAGGATGCTTCACCAGCATGCAGGGTGACAAGAGGAAGGGAAGCCCAGGTGAGCTACAACATCCAGGGAGCAGGGGGCCACAACTGTCCTGTGAGTGGGGGGGAGGCACGTGCACCCTCAGGAGGCCTCAGTGCCTCTACACTAATGCTTGTAGTATGGGGAGTAAGCAGGAGGAACTGTGCCTCCTGATTGCAAGTAAGAACCCAGACTTAGTGGGGCTCACAGAAACCTGGTGGGACCCTACCTACGACTGGGAGACGGGCATTCGGGGATACACCCTATACAGAAGAAACAGGACAGAGAGGAAAGGTGTGGGGGTTGCGCTCTATGTCAAAGAGCACCTCACATCATCAGGGATTAGCTTCGGGTTAGAGGAGGTTGGGCAGAGACACTATGGGTCAAACTACAAGGGGGGCGTGGTGAAAGGGACCTTATGGTGGGTGTCTACTACAGACCACCCAACCAGGGGGAAGATCTAGACCAGGACTTCTCCAGTCAGCTTATGGAGGCAGTTAGGTCAAGGGATGTTATTGTCATGGGTGACCTAAACTACCCAGATGTTTGCTAGGAAGAGCAGACAGCCAGGTCTGACAGCTCGTGTAGGTTCCTGGCTGTATTATAGGGCCTTCGCTTTATCCAGGAGGTACACAGCCCCAGTAGGGGTAACGCCTTGCTGGACGTGGTCCTGGTCACGAGGGATGATCTGGTAAGGGGACTGCAGGTCCTTGACCACCTGGGCAATAGCAATCATTACCTGCTGGATTTCACTATCCAATGCAGGGTGTCAGGGGCTCACACCAAGGCTAAAGCCCTTGACTTCAGAAGGGTCAACTTCAATGAGCTTAGGAGACTAGTGAGGGAGGCACTGAGGGCCCAGAAAGTAGAGGAGATGGGAGTGCACAAGGGATGGTTGTACCTTAAGGGGGCGATCCTCCAGGTCCAAAAGATAACAGTCTCTGAGAGAAGCAAGTGGGGTAAGAGTGCTCAGAAACCCCCTTGGCTCAGCAAGGGCATTCAGCAATGCCTGAAGACTAAAAGTGGGGTGTGCAACCAGTGGAAGGGAGGAGCTGTCACCAAGGAGGAGCACTCCTCCTTGGCCCAGGAGTGTAGGAGGGCTATTAGGAAGGCCAAGGCAAAGATGGAGTTCAGGCTAGCATCCAGGATTAAGGACAACAAAAAGTCCTTTTTCAAGTACATTGGGAGCAAGAAGAGGGCACCAGGCCATGTAAGGCCCCTGTAAGACGCAAACGGTAACCTTGTGGCTATGCCAGACAAAGCTGATATTTTTAATAGTTTCTTTGCCTCTGTTTTTTTGGACAGGAACTGGGATATCCTACCTACCAGAGGTAGGGACAGTCTTGGGGATAGCTTTGTCAGGCCTTCAATCAGCGCAGATGTAGTTAGGGATCTTCTGGAAGGGCTAGACATTTTTAAATCTGCAGGTCCAGATGCCCTCCACTCAAGGGTGTTGAGGGAGCTGGCAGGGGTCATTGTGGAGCCCTTGGCCCATCTAACCAGGTGCCAGGGGATTGGAAACTGGCTAATGTGGTCCCAATTTTCAAGAAAGGGAGGAAGGAGGACCCAAGTAACTATAGGCCTGTAAGCCTCACCTCAGTGCTTGGGAAGATCTTGGAGAGAATCATCAAGGAGCACATCTGTGGGGGGCCTGCAGGGGAGATCGTGTTCAGGGGAAACCAGCATGGGTTCATCAAAGGCAGCTCCTGCCTGACCAACCTGATTGCTTTTTATGACCAAGTAACTAAATCCTTGGATAATGGTGTCGCTGTGGACGTAGTCTTTCTGGACTTTAAGAAGGCCTTCGACACCATCTCTCACCCCATCCTCATCAATAAATTAAGCAACTGTGGCATTGATGCCTGCACAGTTGGATGGGTAAAAAATTGGCTGATGGGGCGCACCCAGAGAGTAGTGGTGGACAGGTTGTACTCAACCTGGCGAGATGTGAGCAGTGGGGTACCCCAGGGCTCGGTCCTCGGGCCCGCACTGTTTAACTTCTTCATCAGCGACTTGGACGAGGGGGTGGAAAGCACGCTGTTACCAGATTTGCCTGTTACTTTGGGGTGTACTCATTTATTAGGGATATGTTTCTAAGGTCTTTGTAATTCTGTCAATATGCAGCTTGTGTTACTTGTGTTTGTATATGGAGCTGTATATCTCCCTTCTGCAAGTCCTCACCCCCAATGGAACTATCTTGCAGGACTCAGTTTCAATGGGGCTGGGTTCCTCCAGTCACCAAATCAGTCATACACACACACAGGTTACTGTGACACGCCTGACCTGGCCGGGTTGATCAGCACGGACCGGCTGACACCCTCATATGCCAAGAATCAGTTCATCAGTGCAACAATAAACTGGAGTCAGACACAAGCACACAGGTAAACAGAATCCCTCTGAATCCGGCTGGGTGTCCAGCTGACACCCTCATGGGCCAGCATTCAGTTTATAAGGGCACGTATGAATCAAACTGGGTCAATCAGCCCGTACAAGCTGATCCCCTTATGTGTTTCAAACTCAGCACGTCCCAATCTTTAGCCTTTTGATGAGCAGACCCCACAGTATTTTGGGGCATCACAGGGATCTTTAGCTTAGGTAAAAGAAGCGTTGCTGCAGAGCATGTGAGGAGGGAGAAGTAGAGAAGGAAAAATGTACCCAGTTACTATCAGTTTGACTATAAAAGTTATTTATTGTTAAGTACATGAAATATATAATGGTACGAATAGTAATAGACATGCAAAAGGAAAAACAAACACAAACAATTACAATACTACCCTGGTTTCACTAAGTATTTGGGGAAACTTAGCCCAGGCTTAACTAATACAGTTCAGGTTCAGAAATTTATGCCTAGAGAGAAAAGAGAGGGAGAGCGCTGGGATCTCACCAGTCTAAGGTACTCATGTTGCAAAGCTGACAGGTAAAGTTCATAGCACAATCCTTGAAGGGAGACTATCTGTTCTTCCAGCATCCCAAGAACAGGGGATGGTGTCAGCACACACGTTGCTGCTTTTTTTTTTTACAGATTTTTATACCCTCAGTTCAGCTTCTTCAAAGCATTTTCAATAGTGTAAATCATTGTCTTTCCTATTGACAAGGGGTTATCTGGTTTGGAACATCTCAAGAAATTGATTGATAATCAGGAAACGCATAAGGTTAGGGAGTACCCAGATACTTGGGAGCCAGCTTGACATTCCTATGGATAGCAGATATACTGATGGGATTCCTCATGGTTTCTTCAGAAACAATAGATAGCTTGCAGCATCAGTATTTTGGATTTTTACTTGTTGTGAACAAGCCTCAGCTTAGCATAACTTTTCCAGATCTTACTATAGTCTTTTAACAGACCTAAGGCAATTATTGGAGTGTTTATAACCTTGGGCAGGAGGATTTCCACCAGTCGTCCTGGGAGAAGTATGACAACACCTGTGGTCAGGGCTCCAACGGCCTAGATGCTGTGATGAACCCTTTACCATTGTTCAAATGTTGCCCATACCCCCTCTGACTCAGTCTCTTGCCTCAGCATTCCCTAACCCGGTAACCGAGTTTAAATCAATCCAGTTTAAATAGACCTCCCATAGTGGGACCAAGGAATGTATGGCCTGAGATGCCTATTAAACTTTACTTCTGCTTATAGGTGGGGGAATCCTTTGTAAATCCAGATTACAACTGGTCTGATAAATGCTGAGCTGGGTGTGTGTAAACATGGGTTGATTAGCATTTGGAGCACAGATTCCCCATCATGCAGTGCTCCCTTGCTTCTCTGATCCCAGAATTCACTGCAGTCTCTGCTTCAGGCTTTCTGTTCTCCATCTCTCATGTAAATGAATGGTCATCTGGTTCCATCTTGGATGCAAATGAGACCTAGGGCAGTTGTTTCACTCTTATCACCCTTATCTGGAGGGTTTTAGGTGCGTCTTCCACCGCATCTTAATCAGTTTCATTTATGTAGAAGAGGGGAGAGGGAGGGTGAGTCCTTTGTGAGTCAGACAGGCTGTGTCCTGTGCTAGGGTTGCCCAAGAACACAGAGCTGAGACGTAACAACGCGGTCCAAGTTTGCTGATGACACTAAGATGTGGGGCGAGGTGGACACACTTGAAGGGAGAGAGAGACTGCAACTAGATTTAGACAGACTACAAAAGTGGGCAGACGAGAATAGGATGGGGTTCAACATAGACAAATGCAGGGTGCTGCACCTTGGGAGAAGGAATCCACAGCATACCTACAGGCTGGGGAGTTCCCTTCTTGAAAGCACAGAGGCAGAAAGGGATCTCGGAGTCATTATTGACTCCAAGATGAACATGAGTCGCCAACACCAGACCGCAGCCAGCAAGGCCAGCCATACCTTGTCATGCATCCAAAGGTGCATCTCATGAGGGTCCAGAGAAGTAACACTCCCCCTCTATGTGACTTTGGTCAGGCCGCAGTTGGAGTACTGCGTCCAGTACTGGGTGCTGCACTTCGAGAGGGATGTGGCCAGCCTGGAGAGAGTTCAGAGGAGGGCCACCCGCTTGGTGAGAGGGCAGCAGGACAGGCCCTATGAGGGGAGACTGAGGGACCTGAACCTGTTCAGTCTCAGCAAGAGGAGGCTGAGGGGGGACCTGGTGGCTGCCTACAAGCTCATCGGGGAGATCAACAGCAAATAGGTAGAGCCCTTTTCTCCCCAGCACCATCTGGGGTGACAAGGAACAACGGTAATAAGCTGATGGAGAATAGGTTTAGGTTAGAGATCAGAAGGCAATATTTTACAGTTAGGGTGGCCAAAATCTGGAACCAACTTCCCAGGGAAGTGGTCCTCGCCCCTACCTTGGGCAAATTCAAGAGGAGGTTGGACGATCACCTGTCTGGGGCCTTGTGAATCCAGCATTCATTCCTGCCTGTGGCAGGGGGTCAGGCTAGATGATCTGTTCAGGTCCCTCCTGACCCTAGCTACTATGAAACGGTGAAACTATGAAACTATGCTCAGTGGAGCCCAGCCACGGGCGTGTGGACAGCAGGAGTGTGCCGCTGGAGACGAGCACGCTGCGGGAGAAGCGGCCACAGGCAGTGGTTTGAGCCCAGCCATGGGCACTGTGGGATGATGCATACATACTACAATACCTAGTCAAAAAATAAAATCTAATGTTGCTGGCATTGATCAGTAGGCCTGTACTAGCAAAGCGGCTAGTATTTGATTCCTCCAGTCCCTGTCCCCCACTCCCCGCAATACCCTACTTACTGGCATGGAGTCTGGCTCCAGCTCCCTGTGGCGGCGAGTGGGGACTGCCTGAATCTCCAAAGCTCTCCAGATCTTTTCTGAATCAACTTGGAGAGCTTTGAATCGTTTTGGACCTTTTTATTAGTCTCCCAATTTGATTCAGAGATTTGGCTGCCGAATCGGGCTAAATCTCCTCTAAATCAAATCAGCACCCAAAACATTGCAGAGCTCTACTGATCAGCACGTAAAAATATATTTGTTATGGTGCCCTCCTTTGCGCTTGCTTTTATTTATGTGGAGTGACTGGCTCATTGTAAAATAATACTAACAAAGCAGACCAGTAAGAAGTTATGAGATCATATGTCAAAAGTCTTGGAAAAATTATGCTTATGGTAGGTCAGTGAGGATTTCCAGTGCATGTTTCAGCTTCACGTAATGGCATAGCGAATCTCAATTGTTAAGTCTTACAACAGCAGGGAAGTCTTCCACTGCCTTCCACCAAAAGCAAAACATATGGTATTTGGCAAAATGTTACAATTTACACACCATAGTTTTGGTAAACATCAAAAATTACATGTTAACTTTTATAACATTGTTGTCATAAACAAACACAAATTGAATAAATAAACTAAAATTAAAAAAAGATTTGAAACTGGATGATACACTGTGACGCTCCACCCACCCCACCTGTCTCAGAGTTTCCCAACCACCAGTGCTGACATGTGTGGCTCCCAGGACTCGGTGGGGAGCTGTGCGCTGCCGGGGGCTCCATCTGCCGCAGGCCATGAGAGCCCCAAAAGGCCGCTACCGCTTCCTCTGCTTTCCCCCATCTCCACTTGCTGCTGCTTCCCCAGCCTTCTCCCCTACTCAGTGCTGCTTCCCCTCCCTACCTGATGCCCCAAGCACTGCTGCAGGGACAGGAGAAGGAGGAGCTACTGGAGGGTGAGGCGGGGAGTTGAGCAGCAGCAGCCTTGCCAGAAAGCTGTGCAAGGGCGAAGGTGGGAGTGCAGTGCACGTTGTCCTGGGCAGGAGTAGGCAGAGTTTTGCTCCATGCAGAGTGCATCAGGGGCAGCTGTGGCCAGGTTGGATACAGTTAGTTGGTGGGCACCCACTTGTGGGCCAGATTCAATTAGCTGATGGGCTGGATCTGACCCGTGGGCCATATTTTGCCCACCCCTGCCTTACACTCCAGCATCCCAAACTGAGAATTTAAGCTTGGTTGGGATGATCTAGTTGGGGAAGGTGCTGCTTTGAGCACAGGGTTGGACTAGATGACTTCCTGAGGTCCCTTCCAAACCCCATTTTCTATGATTCTAAGCTGTGCAGGCTCTCCTGCTGTCCGAGACAAAACTATTTGCTGGCTTCAGGCAGTGTTAGGTTTATGGGTACTGGTCCTATCTGGAATTTTACACGCTATTAAAATGGGAATGTCTTTAAAATGAAGTAAGCTATCTGCAGCATATAAATGCGGCCAGAAGCAAAAGCGTTTATTTGGTTAAAATTGATTTCCAGATGAAGAAAAGTGTGTTAAGTGACAAAGTTATGCAAAAGGTTATGCATTTTGCATATGGTAAATGTGTATATTTTTGCTTGCCTAAAACTTACGCTAGTTGGTTGCAAACTTTGTTCAGACCAAGCTGTGTATAAAACTTCAGCATTGGACACAATTCAATGGCCAAGTTTAAATTCCAAAAATAGGTGCTTACTTTGGAAATCCTGAGGAGCACTTAATTATAATGGTGCTAAAGTAAACACTCCTAATTTAAGGCCCTGCATAAATTCTGAAAATGCCCTTAAAAACTTTATGTAAAAGGTATGTTTTATAAAATATGGATTACTTCCCTTTAGGCCCAGTTGTGCTAAATTTTTATTAAAGTGTGTTTCCTGAAGAGGTATTATATAGTGATTCTGGCCAGCCAAACCATGTTGAAACAATTCTGTCCTGAAGGAAACATGGTTTAGGACATAATGTGCATGGGGCCTTAAAACTTTCTGTTAGAAGGCTAGAGAGGCAATTAGCTTTACAGCTGCATCTGTAAGTTTTTGCAGACGGGGCAGAACTGCTCATTCCTGCCTTTCAGCCATGTGCGAAAAGATGCTACTCAGAAACTAGAGATGGCTGGAGGAGATCAATAATAGGGAGGTAAAAACCACCAGGGAAACTAAATTACCATGGCAATTAGTTACCATATAGTTGTGTGTCCTTTGCTTTTTGGTGGGGGGGGGTTCTTCCTTCCTATCTCTTGATCAGTCATCTGCAAGACGGAAAGGTCCTAAGTTTGAAGATTCCTGGGATTTTGATCAAGAGAGGCATTGTTAACCGGGAAACCAGTATAGCCGAAATATCTGACTAGCAGGTACCGGAAGCTAGGGCAGAAAAGCCCCGTGAAAGGGAAGGATAAGGAGCTGACATTCTGAAGCTGCAGAAGAGTGCTGCTAACATCACCTGTTGCTAGAAACCAGTTTCATTTACAAGGCCTCATCCAGTACAGGTGATGTAGTGTGAACAAAAAATCATGTGGAATTAAACTACAAAAAGGACCAACGAAAAGGAAGCTCTTGGCACTGGTCAAAGAGTAAATACAGGAGGTGATTTAAGTCTCTTCCTTTCTCAGCTGAAATGAGCCAAAGCCCAGGCTAGAACCTCAGGAACTTTGCGCTTGTTTAATAAAAGCAAAGTTTGCCCCCATCACCTCAAGAGCCTGATCCTGAGATGTACTAATCATACATCACTCCCGTGGATGTTGGGTTTTTGTGTTTTTTTTACTACGCAGGAATATGCAGATGCCAAACATTTCAGTCATCGCTTGATAAGAGCAGAAAGAGAATAGGGACGTTAACTGTGTATCTGTGGAAATTGGTGTAGGCTCTTGAATGAAAAAGTTGCATGTTTGTGTGTTGGAGGTCTAGGTTTTGAAGCAGCTGATACGGGATAGTGAAGCAGGACAGCTGGTAACAGAAATCCGTGATTAAATTCAAATGAGCAAACAAATAACTCCTTGCCACAAACTCCAAAGGTCATGAATTCAGAGCATTTCAGCGTAGCCCGACAAAGACCAATTTGGCATTCTTCTAAGACACTGTAGATTTTTGTTTGAAAAAGCTTACCTATTAAGAACATTGAAGCTAGGTGCAGACGTTGAAAAAGCCCGAGGTGGACTCGATCTAAGTCATGCAGTTTTCTGTAAGCGGCATAGGGTAGATGAGTAGCAAACTGAACTCACGTCTGTCCTTTGGTGGTGGGGGAAAATCGTAGACAGGGGCCGCCTTTTTAAACCATACTGTGTGTGCTGAACTTCAGTTCTCTTACAGGCATAGACTGGTTTTGTGTGCCGAACTTCTGTCCTGTTACGGGTATTAAATCAGTTTCCGATCGCTTGTACCGATAAGAGTGTGATGTCTGTACCCGGCCCGTAGGTTTGTTTCTGGATGCTATGGCAGAGAAATAATTATCTAATTAACTTTGGGCAGGACTCCTGCTATGGTAGTATGAGTCCAGTGCCACGTGAAAGGTACTGCTGTACATGGGGATCGGAGCTAGTTGGCTGTAAGAGGTCTGATTATACAGAGAAATTCTGGTCAGGCAGTTGAGGTAAATCTTGGCTATCTGGTGTGACAGAAAGGGGGGCTCAAAACTGGAAGGAAAAAATGTTAGCTTAGAGACCTAGGCTCTTGGGATATTGTGGACTAATACAAATGAATCTGATCCTTTATTTTTAACTACCGCTATTTGATTCTTCCATTATATTCTGAAATAAAGTACATCTGAAAACTTCAGGTAATGAAGTAACGTCACGAGGAGTCTACCGCAGTTTTTGTTGATTAAGTTTGTTTTATAATCAAAGGGAAACGGTTCCCAGGTATGCTTGCAGGGAAATAGTCAGTACTTAATGATTGTTGCTGGGGTTTAGGCTCCTAATGCCTCCTGTTACTACAGAAATCTCCCTCTTCTAAGGTATTTTACTGCAAGGTGTCTTAACAAAACCACTTGGCAGGCAAAATGACATATTTGTAGCTAAAGATCTAAAGGGCTGCTGTTGTGATTTACACTCAGATATATTGTAAGATGACATGTCAAGGATCCTAAGTGTTCTGTGATTTGTTCAAACTTGTGACAAACTCTTATGGCCGTTTTGAATTTATTGCACACTTTTATTTATTTATTTAATTATTTAGTTGGTGCCCCTGCTAGCTGCTGGAGTTTGACTCTTACTTGCTAAACATTACTTAGGCAAGGAACTTTATATGTGTGTTGAGCTTCTGGAGGAGGTCAAATGCAGGGCAGCCAGTCATTTTATGCTGTCTAGCCCTGTCAAATTGTCTTACATGACTGTAATACTGCCTTGGTTGCATAATAAGAAAGCTGAAAAGATATAAATGTCAAGATAGCCAAGTTCCCACGGAAGACTGGTTTAGAACTGGAGCTTATATTAAAGCTCATGTTACTCACTGGCCTAATTAAACCAGACAAGCCTTTATACCTGCCAAATGTATAAATAAAGTCTATGACTGCATTGTGCTGATGCAGCCCGTTGATAACCGTGATGTCTTGTCAGGTGTTTACTTCTCAAAAGGGCTTGGTTTGGGTGGGGGGGGATAGCGCTGCTCGAAAGTGGAGAATGTTTAAATAGCAACAAATTATAAAGCCATGTGAAATTTGCTTTTCAGCCTGAAAGAATGATTTATTTACAGTATTAAACGGTACAGAACTCACATCTCATCAATGTAACCGTCACCTTGCATGCTTCTCAACTGAATAAATCACACTTCAGCAGTAGCTGACATTTGCATTGTTTTCTTGCAAAAGTCTATTCTCATTTGCACTGCTTGATAGACCCAAGTTAATGCACTTGCCTTCTTTTGATCATTCCCCATACTCTCTCCTTTTTTTTTAAGACAGCATTTTATTGAAGTATTTAGAGGTAAATGGACTTGGCAGACAGTAAGTTTAATATTCATTTTTATATTTAGGAAGAATTCCAGACACTTCAGAAAATGAGTTGAAATCCAAGTGGGAAAAACTGCTGGGACCTGATTATGAAGTCATGGTATGTTATCCTTCAGTAAAGTATACTCATGTATGTTGTTTCTTTAATTTAAAGTGCTGTGAGCTTAACATTACAAGCTGTTTATAGAAATGCTTAATGATCGGAACAGATCAGTTGTGTAGATTTTTCCTCCCAGAACATCAAGGATAAAATACAAGGATGTAATACGTAACAGTTAATTTTTGTTCAATTTATACAGACACTATCATTTTAAGCATGAGTAGCATTTAAAAGCCCCCGCCCCCAACAATTTTGCCTTTAAAGTTGCATCCTATCAGTCACTGAAAATATCTGGCATTTTTATGACTGCTTTTTATGATCTGTTTGTTTTACTGTAAAACTTGGGGGGAAAAAAACCAGCTCGGGATATTACTACTGTGTTTCACAACGAATATTACAGTTTTATTAGAAGAATGAAAGAATGGTTATCAAATATATTGGCAAGACAAGGCAGTAATTCAACTTTGGTGTAACTTTATGGTGCCAACTGCTTGTTAGCTTTTTCTTCATATATTACAGAATAATCAGGCAAGAGTTTGTTTATATTTCTGAAGATGAATCAACACAAAGGAAATAATGGTAGTATTCAGTACTGTTTTTAAGGCAGTGCTAATTGAATAAAACAGACAAACCAGCATCCTTTCTATTTCTTTAAAGACCTGTTTATCCCTGCAATATATGTCCACTTGATTCAGACACTTTTTTTTTACTGCTTGGCATAGATCTGTTGCTGGAGGATTTAAAATAGCATTAAGAAGTAACTTGAGCAGCACCCTCCTTTGCAATCCATTAGTACTTCTTTAAGATATGAAGTCTGTGAAAGATTGAGCTATAATTCAACACAGCTCTGCAGTTGCCCATTCTAAGAGCTAGGTATCCCCGTGCCGGCACAGCCAAAGCCTACTTTATTAACACTATCCTATTTGCTGTTGTAGGTATGGGATGTGAAGCTCACTGGGCTGTATTCTAAATTATTCTTTCACTGCAGCCAGTTTGTTTTCATGGGTGAATATTTGGTTCATTTAAACAGCAGAAAGCAGTGGCCAGAACAGCACTTTTTAAAAATGAATGCCCTATGTCTATGCTTCTGCAACATCATGCTTTACTAGAATATGCAGTTTGGTATGTGGCTGATAGTACAAACCCCTGACTTTCCTAGGGTGTGTGGACAGAGGTAACATTTATTTGAAATGTTTTAAACGGCTTTGAGACATTTCAGAAGGCTACTGTGTAGACATATGGATGGGATAAAACACTTCCAAGTGTGACAAAAAATGCCTACAGAGAGCAGGTACTATTTTGTACCACTTTGTCCCTCCTTATGTCTTTGTAGGTCCGTTGGTCCTTCAGCATCCCACAGCGCAGTGTTCTTCCCATGGTCTCCTAGTACTTTGGTTGCTGTCTCCTCCCCACATTTCCCCGTGTGCTGGCCAGGCCTGTTACACTTGCAGACTTTCCAAGTGTTGTATCTATTTTGACCCTTAGTCACTGTTTCCATTTGCAGCTCCATTTAATTTAGTGAGATTACTAATTGTGACTACAAGTTTGAAAGATGGATCCCTTTTTGATTATTTTCATTAATCACCAAATCCATATATGAGGAATGGGTTACAGAGCACAGGATTCAGGTTCAGACCCTGCCTGTGTCCTTTTGACAGCTTGCAGTGATAACTCTAAGCCACTACTAGATAAAACCCTTTTGCAAGACGGTAGGAGACAGCCAGACCTTGTAGAGGGCCTCTTGGCTCCTGTGAGGCATCCTGTTATTCAGTTACTTGAATCCTACATCAAGATGCCGTTGAATTATCACAGCAAGGGGCTTAGCTTACTTTCAACTGGGACATAAAGTAGATTTCAGCTACTTGGGAGCACAGGGACTGAAGTGGGACAGAGAAAGCACTGCACTGGAAATCTCTGGAAAACCCAAGCTTGGAGAGGATGAAGCTGAGTTTTTTGTTTGATAAATATTGTGTTAAACTGGGATTTTCAAAGGAGGCTAAGGAAGATCCTTACCTGCCTTCAGACATCTATATTCAGTAGGCAAATATCCAAGTCATTTATAATACACGTAGTGCCCCATGCTCATTCCCTAATATACAGAGTGCTGTAGGGTGAAAACATAACAAAACACCATACAAGTGGAAACCAACCTTCGTAAAGGTCCTTCCCCCACTGCAGCCTGGGGGTTGAGCCAACCGTCAGGGAATGCACTGCAGCCCCCGACTCTTGAAGCAGAGCTGGCTGTCAGTGAGCACTGCCTTGCATGCTCTGCCTCTGCTCTCCCTCTGGCAAGGTGGGAAGAGTGAAGCACACTGGGATGATGAAACAAGCTCTCCCCTCTCGCAGTCTGTAGCATGTGCATAATAAACAGCACTTTATGCTGTTTCTCTCCAGGTTATTTTTGGAGTTCTTCCTCTATACCTAGGCCTCTCTTTTCTGCTATTTGGTATTATGTAAACCAATACAACCTGTTCCATGGTTGGGTTGTTGGCAATTAAACCAGTACCCCAGCCTGAACTAGCCTGGGTGAGGAGGGTGTGTAGACCCAGCAGAACTAAAAACAAGACTTGCCAAAGGGCGCATGAGCTCCCTGTGAGCCAACAGCCATCTATCTGTACCTGGAGAGATGAGCACTGCCAGGTCATTCTGCTTGTAGCATTACGAATGATGCAAAGTTGTTACAGCATCTAAGGTGCCCCAACGGTTGTAGTGGCCTTGGGACTGACTTGACTTGACTCCTACACCTGCAACACTTCAAAGGGTGTGCATCTCCCTCTGTTTTCCATTTGAAGGGTTTGAAAGGCATTTGAAGTATTTCAAATATTATTTCTGTCTGCACCCTTGGAAAGAAACGTTGCCACTATGTATATAAACATTTAAAATAAAAGCATGTTGCATTAGAGTGATTAATCAATTATGAGCTGAACTGGCCTGTAGTTAAATCAAGGGCCTAATCCTGCAAAGACTTAAACATGTCACTGTACTCAACAGAACTACTTATGGATATGCAAAAGTTGTTTCAGTACTGATCCAAGTTTGACTATTACCTATTAGGTAGACCCTGATGGCTCAAACCATATTAGAATGTGCTTTGGGTGCTTAATAACTTTCATGTGCTTGATAACTTGAGTAGAAAACATTTCAATTTCTGGTTGGAAATTCATCTTAGAACATGAGTAGGCAATTATTTTGGCTGGAGTGCCACTTAAAGATCTGTTGAGGGCTGCAGGGGTAGCCCCGCCCCTTGATGGGTGCCCCACCCCCTGGTTTCCATCTTGGGACCGGGCGTTCCACTTCTAACCCCTGACCTTTGCCACTGGGAGTTCCTCCCGTTGCCGTAGAAGTACTCCTTTTGGGAGGTAGGGTACTGCTATCTTGAAACTGAAGAAAAAACCCTAGATCATACACTAAAAATTAAACATCTGCTATAACTTATTTAAATTTTATTTTAAAATATTTTTGTCCTGATTTATGTGTGCTTGCATAGTGTATCTAGAGGCAATTGCATAATAGCTCAAAATACAGTCCTACTCTTGTATATTGAGGGGGGGTTGGAATACAGGGGTGTATATGAGGGTGGATGGTTGGGGAGTGGGGTGTGTGATGGGGAGGCGTGGGGTGTGGATGGTTGTGGGGTACGTGGTTGGAGTGGGGTTGTGGAAGGGTGCAGGGTTATGGTGGGTGGGGTGGGAGTGTGTGCATGTGTGTGTATATGTGTGTGAGAGGGGGGAGGGCCCTCAGTCCCTGGAGTGTGCGAGTCCCTGGAGCTGCCTGTGGGGGCAGCAAGTGAAGCCAGTCCCTCCCAGCCCTGTAGCAAGCAGCTCCCTGCACTCCCACCCTAATCCCCGGCCTAACCCAAATAAATAGTTTGGCAGGTGGTGGCAGTGTGTGGGGCTAGCCCCACTGAGCTCCGTGTAATGAAGTCCGTGGTGCAGGTCATGGGGCTTGGTCAGGGCAGAAGGGAGAGGGGCTGGCCCAGCTCCAAAGCGTGGAGCTCCCCGCCATTTCCTATAACCTGCACATAGCAGCTAGCAGGGCCAGGCCACCAGCTCTGTTGTGTGTGGCAATCATGGACTGCATGCGAGCCTCACACGATGCAGCCAGGCAGACCCCGCATCCAGGCTCCGTGCTCTTGCTGCCCCACCCTGGGGTCCCCACCGCCTCCAGGGCACTGGCATAGGCTCCATGCTCCTGTCCACTGCTGCCACTTCCCTGTCACTGCTACTTCCTCCGCTGCTTCCTTACTTTCCCTCCCACATGCCTGTCCATCTGCCACTGCTGCTGCTGCTCTCCCCCCACCTGCCCACTGCCATTCCCCGCTTGCCTGCCTACCACTCCGGCTCCAGCCCACCCCAGCCAGGACCACGCAGTTGCCAGCTGCATGGCTGAGACTGCATGGTATGGCATAGAACCAGCCTGGCCTGGCTCGGGCCCTGCCATGTGGGCAAATTATGGTGGTTTTTGTCCCCTCTTCCTCCTGGCTGGGCCCCGCTGACTGCATGCCACGCCATATTCGGTCTGGCCCGGCCCAGGTCCTGTGGGGTGGGCTGATCATGGAGGATTCCTCCCCACCCTCCATCTGATCTTATTTGAATTTCCCCTCTGATGGAGGGAGGGGAACAGTTGCAGGGTCACCAGGCCAGAAGCCACAGAGGCTTCTGGTTAGGGCTGGGGGCAGGACTGGGCTATTCGGTCCTGCCACCTTCTTTTTCTGGGTCCTGCTGCTGCTGGTGCCTCATCATCTTTGACAGGCAGCCACGTGCAGATAATAATTAATTTTCTAAATTCTTTTGGGGGCCTGTGGGCCAGATAGAATGGCCTGGTGGGGCAGATCCAGCCTGTGGGCCATATTTTGCCCACCCCTGTCTTAGAACCTGTTCCTAATACAACCCTGTATAAACTGTGTTTAAATATGGTAGTTGAACAGGACTAAGACCTATGCATGAGGTTCATGTGCATGGCAACATACAAATCTTATTGTTAGGACACTTCTAAATACTAAAACTCTCTCTAAGTTGTGATGTGTGCTTAGACTTAGTTTTGTACCAATTAGCATACGTTCGCCTGAATGATGTTTCATTTTACTGTCCTCTATAATGCAGCCCTTTCTGCTATTGCTGTTTAAAATTGTTACAATGTACAATTTTTAGGTTGTCAGTGTGGACATGCCAATTACAGATGATGCTGAGCTCCAGAAGTGTTCAAAGGTATGGATTCTTATTTCACTTTTGCCTTGAGATACAATGTCAAAATAAATAGTTTGGCATGATCCAAAACCACAGCTGTGAATACTTGGGATACGACCAGTTTTGTGCTTCTGGCTCATCCCTCACGTGTGGCTTATGTTCTAGACACAGTTTGAACTTATCAAATTACATTTTATTTTTGAGTTAAGGATGGGGGAGACCCTGGGAAAACAGCAAACAATATGTCCCCAGTGTCCTTAAACTTTGGCCATTCTGATAAGGTGGGAACAATGCAGTTATACAGAATTGAAGCCCATCAGTTCTGAATCTAAGGTTTTTGGCTTTAGTACCTTAGCTGATTGATTGGGGCAGAACTTGAAAAAGAAGTTGTGCATGATGAATGCACCAACCTTTTAGGGCTGTCAGCTGGATGAGTGGAGCTGGGACGATCCATGGACCAAATTGGACCATGCATGCTAGGTCCTGTACTGCCTCCACCTGCCAGGCTCAGACCCCGGGGCCCTGTGCCACCTCCTTCCAGCCCTGCTTGCCAGGATTGGTTCTGGGGCCACATGCAGCTTCTGGCCAGCCATGTACACTGGGATCAGGTCCTGTGCTGCCTTGTATGCCTGATCTAGCCTGCCAGGATCCCAGCAGACCCATGGGGAGCCCTTGCAGGCCAAATGACACAATACCAGGGGCTGGATCTGGCCTGTGGGCTGGGGGGTTGAGCACCCCTGTTTTAGCCGGTGCAAAAAAAGAGTATTTCTCACACTGACTTCATAAAACTCATCAAGTGAAGTTTCAGTCCAGCAAAGGGATCTGCCAGTATGCATTCTTCCTCTACAGCTGTGCAATTTTATTGGCTTCAGTATCAGACCCTAAGTGCAACCCAGTACATTGCACAGCTCTGATACATCCTGGAAGGGATACTGGTATGGCCTGCTGTGGCTGTGGAATGAAAAAGAGAAAGCATGGCCCATAGCCAATTATAGACAAGAGGAACAGAACAGTACCTGGCCCTATTGCTACCTGCATGCTCAGAAGCAGTTGGAGAACAAGTAATACTTGAATAATAAAATTCAGGAAAGCTTGGCAATGTAAGGGAGTTGATACTGTTGCCTCTGTTGCCCCCTTTAATTGTTTCCTTATTTGCATTACTGCTGTCTTGTCTAGATTGAGTCTCCTGGCATGCTCTCTTTGCACTGAGAAGATTTTCCTAGTGGTAGCAGACAGACATTTGCAAGTTAGAGATTTACTACAGAGGAGTAAGGCTGTCCCTTGGGAAACAGCCAGCACAAAATCAGTGAAACTCCACTTGGAAATAAGGATGCAAGTGGTAGAAACTGATGTCAAAATACAGACAGGATGTATTCCCTGTCCCTAAAAGCATTATAAATGTCCTCAAGGGATGAGGCCGCTCATTGCATGATTAGGTTTTATTGGAATCCTGTAAAATAATGATTAGGACATAATCTTCACCTTTTGCTCATATACCTTTAATAAAGAACAGCTCTGGTTTGATCATGATAGACTGTATTATTTTTTAATACCTTACCTTTTTTTCTCCCAGTGCAATGATGCAATTAAAAAGAATAGTATGATGCACATTTCTTTCTCCCAAAGGATAGACTATTGCTTTTTCACTACACAGTAAAACTGAATAGAATATTTGTTGGATATAACTCTAGGGATGTCAGTGTCAACATGTAGTAATCTTAATATACATTTGACTTCATTTGAATTGATTAGCCATTGAACATTAAATGCATTTATGGTGAAACATAAAACTAAAAATGTTATTTGTAACTTATTCACTGATTATATTTTTGGCAGCTATTGCCTATCCACACTTTAAGATTGGGAGTTGAACTTGATACATTCGATGGACATCACTACATATCATCAATTGCTTCTGATGGTCCAGTTGCTATGCTTGGCCTCCTCCAGCTGGAAGATGAACTTCTAGAGGTAAAATGCGAAGAAATGGTCTATCTGTTTAGTGGGTTTAATATGATTGTACTACTTTTTATTTTGGCTGATACCATTGCAAATGTGTAACATTAAATCATAGATGGAGGAAACAGTCCTCTCTCCATCTGTTCTGCCTTACAAGGGTTGTATAAGACTTGTACAGTTGTTTGGGAAATGCTTGATACCAAGGTGATAAAGCAGAGGGAACCTCTGATGATCATATTTTATCTGCATTCCCCAAATTAAGAATCTTTTAAACATTCTGGATTTAACTCTTGCATTTCTGTGGCAAACAGTGTTTTTAGTTCTTTTTGTTCACTTTAGAAAACCCATAACAGCTGGTAACCTTATAGCTGTGGTTTTTGTTGGCCCTTTTCACTTTCCGAGGCTTGGTTGCTGTATATTCAAAGAAAGCTTGTTCGCGTGACCAAGCACAGTGTGTCAATAGAGTATATGCAACGTAGATAGTTGGGCTGCTTTGGTGTGATCAGACTTGGGAGGCCAAACATTTTGTTTAAAGTCTGTCTATCCAGAAGAAAAGATTGTAACTAAGTTTCTTCTTTTGGATTCCTGCTCTTTCTTTGTCAAAAACTTTTCGAATCTGAATCCGTTCTAGTGGAACTTAAAGATCAAGGTCTTATTGACTTCAATAAAAGCAGGATCAGGCCCTTTGCTAGATTAGCTCATTTTTGGCCCAGGGCTCATGGCCTGGGTTATGCTTTTCTGTTAAGACTTTTGGCACCAAAAATTCATACTTGTGTTGCTAAGGGCTACTGCATTTTCTTTTATTAGTGCTTAGGAGAGAAATTCTGGACTCTTAGATGAAAGAGTTAATAAAATGTTGAAAGTGTTACAATATTTCATAGATTTCATAGATTTCTAGGGTCAGAAGGGACCTATTAGATCATCTAGTCCAACCCCCTGCTCTAGGCAGGAAAGAGCGCTGTGGTCAAGTAACCCCAGCCAGGTGCTTGTCTAATCTCCTTTTGAACACCTTCAAGGTAGGGGAAAGCACCACCTACCTTGGAAACCCATTCCATATTTTGCCAACCCTCACCGTAAAGAATTTCTTCCTGATGTCCAGTTTAAATCTATTCTTCTCGAGTTTATGTCCATTATTTTTAGTAACCCCAAGGGGCGCACCCTGGTAAATCTCTTATTTCTTAAACAAAAGGTCAAATACTAGAAGCAATAAACCAAACTATGAGCTAATTGTTCACCAAATTTTGTTGTATAATTTTGAACAGTTTTGTTTATATGAGTCCAGAAGTATGTCCAAAGCTAGTGAACTTCAACTTTTTTCCCTTCTGTATCTTAAAAAAGTGAAACAAAAATGTGCTGCAGGGCTAAAACTGTATATGTCAAGTTTCAGCCCAGAGCACATCTTTACAGCCAAGTTATAAATCCACTTTAAATAGGGGTCTGTAATGAAAAATGTGACAGTCCCTGAACTAAAGCAAACAGTGCTACCTAGGTGCTGATATAACAATTGGAGATGGTTTAGATTTAAAAAGTAATGAGAAAGCAACATTTTTAAATGTATAATGAGATTAAATAAAAATTTAAAATGACTTGTTTGACGAATGGTAATAGAAATGATAGAACCTTTTTAGTTTCTAATTTTAACTGATTTAACTTGTAGCGGGGCCTAATGCTTCCTTGCCTCTCACCTGATCGGTTTTGTTCTAAAGCCTCCACTGTGTTCATTCAGTGGAATAGCTATAACATGGTCCGATCAATGGATGGGGCATCTGGCACCCTTCCTGCTTTGAGATTGATCTCCAGCAGTTATAAAAGAAGAGAGAGGGAGTCCCCAAGTCTGCTTATGAACATACAGTAGTCCTTCTCCATCAATCAAAGACTGCTGAGAAATGATAGTAACTTCCCACCACACTAGCACTTCAAATGCAATTTAAAAAAAAACCCTGTGCAAATATTTCTGTTTAAATTATTAACTAATGGTTGGTCTGATTGTTCAGCAGGCATTACATTTCTGGATTACAGTTTCTAGTCTGTGCTGAAAACAGATGGAGTTTGCAGCCTACGGTTTTAGAGGAAATGACTGCACCTCTCTAGATTTTTCTCCTGAGCTGCTTTGCAATGAGAGGGGTGCTGGGTAGTTCCTCAGCAACATGTGCTATTTTTAAACTGCAAAATCATGGATACAGGGAGGAAGATTGGAGATTATGGGGAAAGTGATGCATGTGTGACAAGGAGGATGTTGATCCTATCTATCCAAGCCAGCCTGAACTTTGTACATAGGGATGGAGATCTAGGAAATGACATGGAGCAGATCCTGACTTTTATGCTTTTAAGTAGAATGACTCAACATCTTCCAGTTTTTGTGTTTTTCATGAAATGTTTCAGAAATTGAGTTTTTTCTTATGGAAGCATCCAATTTTCTCCTTAGAAAATTTTCAGGTTTTCAGCCAGCTCTACTTTTGTTTTAGTCTGTAATGAGAATTGGAGGGCTCTTTGGCCTGGGACCCATACCTCACATGGTGCCCAATTTGCACAAAGTGCTGGCCAAACCTGGCATGTGGGCTGGCCATGTTCAATCCAGCCTCACAACACTCATCTGGCCCATGGGACCAAATTAGTTTAATAAAGTTTAAACGAAGTTTAACACCCATGACGCACGTGATCAAAACCATCACTGAAATGAACATTAATTGGCACCCTTGGTAGTAGACTTGCCAGAAGGAACCTGGATTGAATGAGATATGGAGAACAAATAACTTTCTCAACAGAACGTAGTTCTGACATATGGGTGGGGCAGTGTGTGGAAACTGCAGTTACCTATGGCATTCCTGTTTTGTGGAGGAACAGAGAGCTTCAGTCATGTGAGTTGTCAAACCAGCGGTGTGTATGGACCCTGAAAAGCACTTTAAGTAAAACATTCTGACACTAGAATTAATTTCTAAAAGCACTTTCAACTGCAGTCAAGTATTATAATAATCAGTTTTCTTGTCTGTACTTTAGACAAGTCTGGTAATCAGTTAGGTAGAAAGAGTGAATAAAAAATGGCTATTCCAATTCAGTAGGTGAGATCAAAATACCTAGTATAGGAGGGATTGGGACTAAAACCAGAGAAAATGGTAGTGAACAGGAAATGAGGGAGATGAAACTAAACAGAACAAAAGGCATGTATTTCCATTATGTAGTAATAAAGTCGCCAGAATCAAGGGATAGAATTACGGTCTTACAGTAATTTATGTATAGCTTAGAGGGGTACATTAACAAAACCACTCAAGCTTCACTGGAATCCCTAGATGAAATTAGACCTTTATGTACAGTTGAGGAGGACAATTATACCTCCTATTGTAATGGTTCGAAGTAAACAAGAGAATAACTTTTATTGCGGAACCGGATCAATATCCTTTTTAAAGATCTGAACGGTGATGTGTGCGTTCTCTTTTCTGCCTAGGTAAATGGAGTCCAGCTTTATGGAAAGTCCCGCCGTGAGGCAGTTTCTTTTCTTAAAGAAGTACCTCCTCCATTCACTCTGGTTTGCTGTCGGCGCCTTTTTGATGATGGCAACGAGTCTTTTGTGGATGAGCTCAGCACCATTGAGGTTTCGTCTCCAGAACCAAAGGTTGTGATAATGTACTGTGTAGCTTAGTTGCAGAGAAACGCATTCATTTTCTAAAGACAATGTTTTGGTTTTCCTTTTATTTACCTTAAAGCAAAAATTTCTTGAAATACATTGACTTGATTATGTAAACCAGCTCTTCTCATCTACCTTTAAAACACTGTTTACTTTTCACCACTGGTTCATTTGGAAACGTTAGACAATTTCAAAGGCCTGAGAAATAGGGTTGCGCAAAGCTTCGGTCGCTGATTTGATACGGGGAGATTTGGTAGCCAAATCTCTGAATCTAAATCAAATCAGGAGACCCATTAATCTCTGCGAATCAAATTGGAAGCCTCCGACTTGATTTGGAGAGATTCGACGATTCAGACATAGACACAGCTTTATATGTTTTTTCTACATACCTCAAGGTACCAGGCGGCTTGTTAATGCTGAGATGGTGGGGCGGATGTAGCATCCCACGGGAGCATCGAGGGGTCCCCAGCGCACTCAGCAGCGGACCCGGAAATGGACCACAAGCACTCCTGGTTCACTTCTGTGTCCACCATGAAGCACATGGGAGACCCCCTCCTGCCCCCCGGCTTGGTGACTGGTGCCTCCTGAGTCTGGGGGGGACACCCAGGATCCCCCCCGTGGGTGATTGCTGAGCTGGGGGAGACACGGGGGATGTCCCCCACGTGTTCCGCAGTGGACCCAGAAGTGCACTGGAAGTACTTTTGGGTCTGTCGCCAAGCATGTGGGGGACCCCCCTGCACTCCTGTGGGGTGCTCCATCCACCTGAGCATTGCAGCATTCACGAGCCGCACCTGGTACCTCAAGGTATGTAGAAAAAAACATTTAAAGCTCTTTAAATGTTTGTTTAAACATTTTGTTTAAAATGTTTGTTTAAACATCTAAAGCTGTTTGTATTAGTTATTGATTGCTCGATCCATTCTTCGGAATCGCTGATTCTCCGAACCAGAATCGAATCTTCAGATTTGGATTCAGCCGAATCGAATCGGGACAGTGATCCGAATCGAATCGCTGTCCTCCAAATTGTGCCGAATACTAATTGAATACGGCTTGCTTCGCACACTCTTGAGAAACCAGCTCAGTCCCAGAGAAATTTACTCTTTCCTTGTATGGGGTCATTGCCTGTAAGTTGCAGCAGGAGCTCATCTTGCTCTTTGCTGAAGCCTGTCAGTGTGGTTGGTGCCATATAAAACACTGAAAATAACACCTAGTTCCCATCCTGTGATGTTTACAGTCTTATTAATACAGGCAATATAGCTGACACAATATACCAGATAATAGGATGTAGCACAGATAGACTGGTTTGCTACAAAGTGTTGATTTTCTCAGATTGCTTTGTCATGTTCAGTGTTGTCCAGTTGGTCCAGCCTTCTTTTAAAAGTAAAGCACAAGATCATGTGGGAAAGACAGAACATTGTGCCACTCGGAGCTGGATAAAAAATACCATCTAGCTTAGGGTAATAGAAGACCCAGTTTCATTGCCTGAATGACTGTGACTTGGTCTTAATTGGCATAATAGTCCCAGTAGACTGAGTCCTTGAATGGGGTCAAATGGAACATGTTGAGGAGCAAAAATGAAGCAGTACATTTGCATGTCAAAAATAGCATTTGTACAGTAACAAAATTGATTGATTTAGTGACATTTTCTCTCTGATGCTAACACACATGTTGTCACTTATGCTTGGTCTAGATTTGAGTGTGTTGCTCTGACCTATTTCCTATTTCAGAGCTGTGACAGCATTTAGTTTTTATGTTATTTCATGTTTACAACTTTATTACTTTTACTGTGGTTTACTGAGGTAGGTTACTAGACTCTCCATTGTGCTATATGTATGATGTATGTAAATCACAAGCTAGCTTGCTGACTGTGTCACATTTG
The DNA here is from genome assembly GCF_030867095.1 of Alligator mississippiensis. NCBI lineage: Eukaryota > Metazoa > Chordata > Crocodylia > Alligatoridae > Alligator > Alligator mississippiensis. Next base: position 15,000,379 of record NC_081828.1, read on the forward strand.
TCATTTCTAAGCATAATAGATGAGCAAGATCTTTGAATTAGACTAAATCTTAGCCTCGTCCCCATTAGTTGATTACTTCCATCTTGTGGATCAAGGTTATGTAAAACTAGGGAAATAGGAGAATTAGCATTTATTTCTATTGCGAAAGGCTTAAAATTCCAAATTTAAAACTTTACTCTTGTAACCATTATACAATGGTTCTCCTCATTATATAATGCTTGCTCTTTTTTCTCTCTTTTCTGATCTAACTTTTTATTGACAGCCTTCCTGAGAGGATGTTTCAAACTAAAATATGGATGTTGTTTTCAACATAAACACAAAGTGTTTCCATTCACCTTTTATGAAGGGTCCCTGCTATTCTCACCACCAGCATTTTACACCATTGTGTTTGCCATTGCATTTTTCCAAACGTTTTTCACCAAATTATATCAGTTGCATACATCTGTCGATACTGTCCGAGTGAAGTTTCCCTTTCCCTCAGAGCTACTTCCATATTATTTCTGTTGCCTACCACAAAGATCAAACAGCAGTATCTGAAATTAAAACTTAGTTCTTTCTTTGGCCTAGTAGTGAGATTCTTTGCTACCTGAATGCTTGAAAGAACAGCTTTAATTATATGCAGTGGCGTGAAGCCACTTAAATTTGCCAATGGCAATTTTCATTTAGATTTTTGAACTATCATTATTCTTGCCAGTAGATCTCTCTTCTTATTTCTTTTTTAAAAAATGCCATTTTCCCCTTCACAATAGTACATAAATAGAACAAGAGGAGTAAAATTGTAATCTGTTTTCGGTTAGGTAACAAGCGATAACTCTTCAACACTCTTTTTGGAAAAATATGTATGGGAAGCCAGTGTATCAGAGAGGTTTTGTACTTCTCTGTCTTCTGGAGTTTTAATATTAAAGCAAAAATATACTATTTGTTTGCATAGCTGTGCAAACTTAATTGCATGCTGAGATTTTCTTTCTATTTATGTATAATAACACCAGCACATATTATGATTATAATGAAAAATTTTACAACCTTCCTTCTGTCTTTTCATGGACTTTCCTCTGTGATGTTAAAAATCTTGTTTTGAGAAATCTTTTTTTTCCTTTTAATGCATCTAATGAGGTGGCTGAAGTCTATTGAAGTATGGCAGGTTGGTGACATTATTTCAGTTTGAATGTTATATTATAATGTTTTTCAGTATTTGTGTGTAGTGTTAAGTCATAGTCTTGTAAACATGTATGCATGTGCTTAGCTTTGTTATTGTGAGAATCCTTAATGGGACTAGCAAAATTAAGCGTATACATAAATGTGGTGTTTGCAAAATGGAAATCTTAACTCTGAAGAAAGTGTTAATAACATGAAAAATCACATGATAGACAGTGGTTCTATTTAGGATAAGTAAATCATTAATAGAAGCAGAAGTGTTGAATGAACAAGTTTTAATTAAGAACTGAAAACAGCTTTTGAATTGGGTATTTTATTTTGCAGACGATACGTGAAGTAAACCTTAATCCTGAGGAGGAGGAAGATGGAGAATTAGCATTATGGTCTCCTGATGTGAAAGTCATTGAGCTGGAGAAACACAGTAAAGGCTTAGGATTCAGCATTTTAGATTATCAGGTATACTTTTCTATATTAACAAGTATTGAAAATACCTCGGACCCTATTTTTCTCTCTTAATGTTCCTCAGAATTTCCTGAAAATATTTTGAATATAACATTTTGGCAATCTGTTTAACACGTGAACTCAAAATTTTGGAGGAAAAGTAGTTTATTTTGAGGCTGACTCAAGTTATAGTATAGACTTTATTTTCATTCTTACTGATAACTGGGTGGAGTAAAGTGTAAAATCTTTAATCAGGCTCCTAATTCTGAGTTTAAAGGCTGGGTGTTCTCTTGGTTACTAGGAATTACTTTTCAAGTAACTGAACTATGTGGCAATGTTTTCTCATTAATTAAACCTTTTTTGTATTAGTTATTGATTGCTTGATCCATTCTCCAGCCTCTTCCCCCCTGCCCCAGTTTAGTTAAGAAATAAATTTCTTATAGATCTGCTGTCACTGGTTCTTTAGTGCCCGATCCTGAGCCCATTGCAGTTAATGGAAGGACACTTGTTGTCTTCAAGAGGCTTTGGTTAGACCCTTAAAATGTAACTCAATTTTCCAAAATATGGATTATCATCTAATTTCAACAGCTATCAATCTTCCAGTGAAGGCAGATGGATTTGGTGTGATACCCAATTTACCTGTTAAAAATAAAAATTGGGGATTGATTTGTCGTATAAACGCATAACTGTTAAATTGCTTAAGGTCTAAAGAAGGTAAGTACTTTGCTACTTGAAGCTTTTAGGCCAGTGTACCAGAGACCGAGCAAGAATTTCCAATTATTTTCTTTAATACTGAGAAGGAGATGAATCTCGAGACACCAATAATAGCTTGAAGCAAGATTACGCTCAAAAATAGCCTCCTTTTTATGTAAAAATGTTGTGGGAGAGATTACATAGTTTTGATTCTTAAACTCCGTAGAAATGAAGGACCAAATTCTTTGGTGCAATTGGGCGAAATTCCGAGGGCACAAGTTTGCTAACTTCCTTTACATCAGCAAAGGTCTTGAACTTAAATAGATGTGTAGAAATATCAGAATTTGAGGCCAGGATGGAATGTTTTTAATGTTTTCAGTCAAGATGATATGTTTTAAACCTTTAGGCATCATAGTTGCAAAGAATTAAGATTTCTGGATCGCTCTTTGTAATAACATACACAGCTGAACACTGCCTAAACATTGTGCTTTAATAAAACAAAATGTATTCTCTCATTGTATGTACATGTCAAGTGATATAAAATCAATTATATTTTTATATAACAAGACATGAATCAGGAACAGATTAAAATAAAATACTTGAAGTATTATGCAAAACCATTAATTCCATATTTTACTAGCATGATTTAAAATTACTGAAAATAGATCCGGTTAGTCATTTTTGCTGATGTGTTGTGTTGCAGTGCCAGTAGTAGAGTTGCTAGGACTCTCTACAGAGCTGTAATACAGAGATTTGCTTTTTAATTTCTCATAATCAGAATTAATGAAGGCTTTAATAACAGACTTTTTATTTACTTCTTCACAAATGCAAATACATTAGTGATGTTGTGATACAGCTACATTTAATCAAATCAATTTTCAATCAGTGGCAAACTGCTTAATCTCATATCTTTATAATTTCAAGATATTCGTGTACAAAGCATGTAATTTTTTTTTTTTTTTGTCTATAGGCTTTGTTTTCTTCATCTGTGCTGCTGTTTCTATTGCATGTGGATTGATTATGTATATAAATCTATAACTGAATGCACAGACCCATCATTTTCATCTACATCATAAGGGGGAAAAAGTCTACCCTAGTGCAAAGAAGTGCATTAGCTGTTGGAAAAATATCTAAAACTCTTACAGGAGAGGTTTTCAAAAGCACAGATGACAGATCAGTGCTCTACTCAAAAGGAAAGTCTAACTGAAGGGATCTGAGTGCCTAACTGCCATGTTTGCCTTTGAAAATTTACCTCTTGAAACTTAATACTGCTCTAAAAATGTAAGTGCTTAGCCACATGTTCTTAGCTTACTGGAAAGGATTCAAGCTTAACAGTGGCAAATATATTGCTTACAACACATGAATGCTATTTATAAGCAAAATATATAAATAGTGTCCATTGTGACATTTAGATGACCAGTAACTTAACTTTAAAATCTGGCATAGTATGAGATGATTAATGAGTTCTAATATTGCTTCCTGTGGATGAAATAAATGATAAATCCAGATAAATAAATCTAATTTCTCCCAGGTAGAGGGAGGATTGTATGGGGACAAAACTATTTGTGACATCTTGCATTTCAAGTTTCCATAAGCTGTAAACTTATAAGAGATGAGTATTTTGGGGCAGTGGTTTATGACACTGGTCAGTATCAGATACTTTAGGGGAAGGTCCATGAATTTGCAGTTCTAGAAGAACCTGTTCATATGGTGGAGGGAAATGTTATCCTTCTCTGATTGGTTGCTGTTTATAGTCAGGGGCAGGAGAGTTTTCCTCCTTTGTAATTGTTATAATCCAATCTGATATATCAAAGGACTAAACATTTGCAGGGATAATGAGAACACCTTTCTTAAAACTGGATTACCCTCCTGGCCTCACAGATAATTTGTGCCTCAGTGTAAGGTTTCTAACACTTCATATTTATTACAAGTCTAGTCATGTTTCTGAAAAAGCAGGACTAATACAAACTCTTAGTAAACTAGGAATTTGAGTACTTAGAGATTTGAGACCCGAGATCATGAAATTATTACTCTGGAATATTAATTTTTAATGAAATATGTTTCTCTTAATGTTTTCTCTATAAAATAAAAGAGCATATCCCAAATGACTGAAAGGATATTCCCAGAAATGTATAAACATAACTTCAACTAATACATATTGAACACTTAGTATAATTAATTTGTAATTAGTTTAACGCAGAGTAACTGAGAATATAGCTATCCTGTCCCCATATTTGCTTCCCACCCACTTCTTCTGACATCTTAAGCAATTTATGTACTTTAAAATAGTGGACTTCTCTGTTTACATGGTAGAAAATATTACTAAATCTGTTATCACAGGACGCGTGTGACATAGCCTTTTGTCATTTGCCTGAAACAGGGATAGGCAACGTTTTTTGGCTGGAGTGCTGAAAAACCCACGATGCCTACCTTGGAAGGTGCCACAGTGCCAGCATGCCAGAAAAACAAAATTAAGGCAGGGGATACATGGCAGGATGCCGTGCACCCCACCCAAAGCCCCTGCCCCCCAGGCCTGCTGCCCCTTGCCCCCCAGCCCAGGCTCTGTGGCTATTTGCAGCTACCCAGAACTTGGACCAGCTGCAGCCAGGAGGCTGCAAACAGCTGCTGCCTCCCCACCCCAGCCCTGGCCCTAGCTGCCTCCCAGACCTGGCCTCCGGGGAAGCAGCAGATACCTCGGGCTCCAGGGAGGCAGCAGATACCGGCGATGCTCCCTGCTGTGCTGCCCTCGCACACACTGCACTCCCGGCCCTGCTGCCCTCCCCTGGGCCCTCCCGAGCACAGCATATGCAACCCAGAGTGGCAGCGCACAGAGGGACCGCACAGGGAAGCAGCCTACTGCTGCAAGCTCCACGCTGCCTGGGTCTCACTTCCCCTGTATGCATGGGAGCACCGTGAGCAGTACACAGGGTTAAGCCCCCTCGCTGCTGCCCCCACCTGCAGGGTAAGTGTGGCCAGGGCAGTGGGGAGCTTGGAGTGACAGGCAGCTTTCTGCACCCTGCCACGCTAGGTTTCACACGTTGCTCTGCAGAAGTGGCGGCAAGAGCAGCACAGTGGGAAGCATTGTTGCTATCTGCTGTCACCCAGGGCTGGATCTGGGCTGGGGTCAGGGCTGGGAGGCAGCAGGTGTTTGTAGTCTCCCGGCTGTAGCCGGCTCAGGTTCTGGGTAGCTGATGATAGCCATGTAGCCTGGGGTGCTTGCAGCAGGCCTTCCATCCTCCCAGCCAGCTGCTGGGAGCAGCCCAGACTCCATGTCTATCAGCAGCTACCATGAACCTGGGCCGGCTGCAACTGGGAGGCTGCAAACAACTGCTGCCTCCCCGCCCCGGCCCTGGCTGTCTCTTGGCCCTGTGCTCCGGGAAGACAGCAGGTGCCGGCACTGCGCCCATTGGGGCCGGGGCCGGGGCTCTTACTGGGCAAGGGCTGGCGCTGTTCCAGGGCTGGGGTCCAGTGGTGGCAAGGGTCAGCAGCAGCACAAGGCTGTTCCTGGGCAGCCATGTGCTGCTCAATCTGGGCATGCCTCTTTCTGCCCCTTGGGACGGGAAGCAGCCCATGTGCCAATAAAAACCATGCCACATGCCATGTTGGGCACGTGTGCCATAGGTTGCCAACTCCTGGCCTATAACTTTAGTTTTGAATTTCAGCTTTGCGTCTCCTTTGAACTTCAGAGCTTTGCTATTTCCATTCACCAGATGTATTAGGCTTGAATATTGCACTAGAAAACCCCAATCTTAATGTTGTAGATGAAGTGCACAAATGCTTCATACATGGTGCAGAAACAAGTGATCCCCTGATGGCATCCCTCAAATAATGCAGTGTTTCACTAGGTTTCCCTGCCAAGGGGCTTCTATTGAAATTAACAAAAACTCAAGACCAGAATGGTTAAAATTTTTTTCTTTGTTCTTTTACTTTTACAAGTTCATCACACTGTGGTGAGATCTTGTCAGATGTCCTGTCAGATATCTTATGTTCAATCTGGTTATTCTGGGTGACTCTTTGGATAGAACACGTCTAAGTGGAAAATCCACCAACAAGAGGAAGTGATAGAGATCCTGCAGGCAGCAAGTCTGCTCTCTTCAAAGTTGGTAGGCAGGTTAACAGCTGTGATTGTTACTGCTGGTTGACTCAGGTCTGTAATTTGTAGGTTAGACAAACATTTGTCTGCTGTGGGTTAGGCAAGGATTATTCTTCTATAAGCAAGGGTCTAAATGACCTCTTAAAGTTACTTCCAACCCTATTATCTATTTTATAGATTTTTTTTTCAGTTCTTTGATGGTGAATTAGTAGTGGAACATTCAGGTTTATTGGATTCCTGTAGACTTCATCTTGCAACATTAGTTTAATCTAATAATTGTTAGTCAAAAAAGATGTAGTAAAAAGTTTATTTGATCAGTTCCTAGTTAAAGGAATGTACTGTACATCCCTTAGTATTCCCTGTAATTTCTCTTAGAGAAGTTATTCTTTTCTTCATCTCTTTAACATTTGTGCAGTGCTTTTGGCACATTAAGCAGTAACTACATTTTGGTGAACTGGGGGGACCCTAATATGTAGTCAGTAAAGTGCTTTGGGACTACAGAGGATAGAAGTATACATTGTTCTCTGACAATAGGATGTGAAAATGCAAAGTCAGAAGTCCAAACCAGCCAGAGAAATCATAAATGTATGAGGGAAAGCAGGCACTGCTAATGATGGTAATAACTTTTTCTTTCTTTCAAGGAAAAAAAAAAAAGAAGGTAGAGTGGTGCTTCAATACAAGAAAAAAGCGGGGGGGAAGTTACCTAAAAATAATTTTGCTCTTATGTATTATGAAGGGAAGAAAGAAAAGAAAAACCATAGACATTTCAAGATAGATAAAATCAGGCAGTATAAAGGTACGTTGTGCCTTGGGTTATGAAACAGTAGCTTTTTCCAGGGACCTGATGTGTAGCAGAGAAATTCTATACTCAGTCATTGCATTTTATAGAAATGTAGGAAAAAACACAGGTAGCTACACTGCAAATTTCATGAGACAGTATTGAACGGAGGCTGACTTGAAACATCTGATGAGCTTTTATCAAATTAAACAAAAAGCTGAATGGAGTTTACAAGGAGCTTAATTTACAGCACTTCAAAATATCTGACTCTTGGAGTGACCACTACTGAATGGGGGAGCGAGGGGATGGAGCAGTGCTGCACACAGTGAAAGGACACAAGAATATTGACAGAACAGCAGTTTTACTTTTTTGAAGCACCTATTATCCAAACACAATTTCAACTACTTCTGTATCTTTTCAGTTGCACCTGAAATCCTGTTAAAATTGGGGTTGAATTCATGTAGCTCTGTAGCACTGTTGAAATACAGGTCTGGAAGTGAACTTAGGAAGCCATTTAGTCCTCTGGGTTTGAGGGAGGATCGAGTGCATCTAGCAGATGTGTTAGTCTAACCTGGTCTAAACATCGTCCAGTGACAGGGATTCTACAACCTCCGTTGGTAATCTGTTCTGGGCTTAACTATCCTTGTAGTTGGCTGATTTTTTTTTTTCTAATAGCTAACCTAAATCTCTTGAGCTGCCCATTAAGTCAATTATGTCTTGTTCTACCCCTGGTGGATGTGGAGAACAATTGTTCACTGTCCCCTTTATAGCAAAATAACTGTACAATAGTTCACAACAGGAAGTTAACTGAATTGAGCTGGCCTGAATCGAATGGCTTCAAGTATTGCCTTCCCTTCCTTTGTCTCCAAAATAAATGAAATCCAGATGCAGAAGATTTCCAAAAATAAACTGAGTTAAGATAGAGACCTCGAGTTTCTTCAAAGGTGGTATTCATTTATAGGCTGTCTGGAGCATTCATCGCTTTGATTTGTACTGGAACATTTTATGACATCTCTTGCTAAACTTTTGTCCTCTTACACCCTTTTGGGTTTAGGGCCACCTTGAGATGAATGTAGTATGGGCAGAGAAGTATAGTCACATTCTAGTGAAGCACATTTTCACCTGCTCAAGTGATGGAAACCTGTGGCTTATTGGCAAGGAAAACTGTGCAGCTGTACTAAAAAGCAGTTTTACAATGACTATCGGCTTGGTACTGGGAGAACTGATAAAGGCGGCTTTTCTCCCATCTCTACAACCCATCCACATTCATTAACATCAAAGTACTGTAAGCCTCAATACCAACTGTGATGAAGATCTCATCTCACAGAGGATTTGCTTCTTTCCCTGTATGGGAAAGTTCTGCATCCCTTAAATCATATTAAGCTGCTTCATTTGAAAAATAATTCTTAATAGTGTGTCCGTGAATTGGATTGAATGTAGCTATTGGAAAAATTCTCTCATCGCTCAGCTTAAACACTGCTTTTCAGTACTGAAAAGCGGGTGAATGGAGTGAGCACATTCCTGGTGGAGTTTCTAGGGTACTCATGACGAGTGACTTCCAAAACCTCAGTACAGCAGTGCTAAAGACATCAGGAAATCAGAAGCCACTTTAATAAGAGATCAAAGAGGCTCTATATATCAGCATGAGATCCACATAAGATGCACAGAAAAAGCTCCCGGTAGTAAAGAAGCTAAAGAACTGAGATGGGGGAAGTCACACAAGGACTGAAGTCTGCACTGAACTTGAGCTTTAGGTATAATAAACCTGACTTCTTACAGAAATAGGTGTTGCATGATCTGTTAAAGCAGTGTGGGGGCCAACCTTTTTGGAAAGCATGCCACAAATTAGCCCTATGCCCTCCCTAAGTGCCACTCCAATCCCCTTCTCAGCCTGCTGCTCTGCTTTCTGCTCCCTGCCCCATGCTTCTGCCAAATCTGTTGCTCTACTTTCTGCTTCCTGTTCTATCTGCCACTGTGCTACCTACCCCCTTCCTGATTCACAGCAGGTTATGCAGCAGCTGCCTGTATTTCTTGTGGCGTATGTGCTGCAGGTTGGCCACCCCTGTGTTAGAGGAAGGAGAGGGAGAGAACAAGCTTACTTGCAATATGGGATGCCATGTCCTATAAATTGACTCTTGTGTCCAATTTTGTGTTTATTTTGAAACAGACTTTGCACTGTGAGCTGTCTCAACAGTTTTCCAGAAAAGAGATCCTAATTTGCAGAGAACTTTGGCCATTACCCGGTACATAAGTTAATCTTATTCAGTGTCCATAAAAAAGGGAAATAGTAGTAGGATTCAAATTTAGACCCCTTCCCTTCCTCCCTGCTTTGAGTAACTATTACTCTGGTCAATTTGAATTTCTCTTCTCCTGTGAGAGAGAACTTTTTTTTTTCCTGTAGAGGAATTCATTAATATTGCAGAGATGTCTTCCACCTTGCAGGACAGGGAGGAAATGTGAGAGATTGAGATCAAACTTTTTCTAAACCCTAAGCAAAGAAAATTCAGTACAACGATGAGCTAATACTGTAGCTGTGAAACTTGGAAAAAAACCCCTGTATAATGGGTATGACTCAGAGAGCGACTCTACAGTCTTTCTGTGATCACTTAGGGTATCTTTACACATGCTCCAGAGTTGGCGGGGTGGGGTGGAGGAGGGGGAGCTTTAATTAGAACAGATCCAAGAGCTGCTCTAATTAAAGCGCCCTCAGCATCATGTCTATTCAGCATCCCGCACTTCATAATGGTGGCAGGGGTACTTGAACTAGAGCTCATTTGACAACCTTTAGTTAAAGCACCCCAGCACATTTTGAAGTGCGGGGATGCTGCATACATGTGACATGGCAGCTGCTGGAATGTGCTAATTAGCATGATCCAACAGACTTAGTTAGTCACGTCTCCTCCAACACATGGTAATTAGCACATGTCAGAGTGGACATGCAGCACGTGTATAGGTGCCCTTCAAGCCTGTGGAACAATCATTATGACCTTGAGGCCTGCTTATTGGGGATGCAGGAGATACTGGGTGACCTAGTTGGTGCTAAACCTTCTGTTTTAAAACTATAAAAAGTTTGGAAAAGTCTTTGGAAGTTGCCTTATTTATCTGAACATATCCCTGTTTCTTCATCATCGTCCTCTTAAAAAAAATGCAACTTTTGATCTGACTGAGAATCACAGCTCTGACCATGACTGGTTCTGCATTGACTTCTTTCCCTGCCTGACCTTCACTGCTATCCACATCATCATTTAAACTCTTAAACTACATTCAAGATGCTTGGCAACATTTTCCTGCATACATCTCTGTTTTCCTAGTTTCTCTTTCCATCCAAGTCTATCTAGCTCAGGGGTGGGCAAAATGTGGCCCAGGGGCCAGATGCAGCCCACCAGGCCATTCTATCCAGCCCATGGGGCCCCTAAAAAATTTAGAAAATTAATATTTATCTGCCACTGATTGCCTGTCATGCGGCCCTGGATGGCTTGCCAAAACTCAGTAAGTGGCCGTCCACCTGAAATAATTGGCCACCCTGATCTAGCTTTTACCCTCTCCTTTCCTTGCAGAGGTAGGGACTATATGTGGCTATTTATATTTGCTGACACTCCATCCCAGAATTATTTATCACCCACTTCCTAGTCTTCTGTTTCCCTGGTATCCAATATATAATGGTAAATGTGAAAGAAAAGGAGGGGCTTATTATATTCTCCCACCCTCTTTAAAAAAGGATGAGGCATCATTGCTTATTTTTGATCCATCCTATTCCATGCAATTAAGTGGCCCACTTTCTGTTCATAATGCAAGCTCTTTTGGGTAGGGTGCTGTTTTTGGTTTTTTTTCTTAATTTTAGGGGGTTTTGGTAAACTATCTACCATGCTTTTGGGTTCTTCAACAACAAGCATGATGAGATCATGAAGAGGCAGTTTCACGATGGTACCAAGGATAGTTTAGGCCAGGCCTTCCTCTTCTGTGGCCTGCTTCTCCTGCCTTGATGCACTTCCAGATGGGATGTTTCTCTTTGGTGACGGGATTATTCTCTGACACCAACATTTTGCTTGAGGGAGGTGAGGTAGTTTGGAGCTTTAAACCTGGCTCCCCTGTACAGACATACTTTCTAACACCAGTTCTGATCTTTGTGGTTTTATTTTTTCTCAGTGAAAACAAACATTGAATTTGCTTCTTTTCTGCAAGGGAAGTGGTAAGAGGATAAATTATGAACTTGGTCAGAACAAGCCTTGCTTCCTGGAGGCATTGCTGAAAGTGCAACACCCCTCAGGCCCAACCAGCTACTGCCTACCATTACTCCTTTTGTGGTTGAACCTCCTCTCAGTAATTATCCTCTCTGCCAACCAGATGGTGGTTTTGGAGTAGATAAATGACTAAAGGCAATGAAGTTTGTTGTGCTTGCAGTAGAAAACAGATTTAATTTCAGATGGAAAGTCAGTGTAGAAAACACGTTTTGCCACCTACCCTTACCTTCCAGTTATTTATCTTCCTTGTATGTGCCCACTTTCTCTATGGATTCCTGTTTCTCTGCTGATGTTTCCCACAACAGAAGTTTTGATTAATGCCAGCTGTGCACTAGAGCTTCTGAAATTCATTGCTTTATTCCCTCACTGCTGATCAATAAATATGCATTTTATTTCCCAAGTTCTGTTTTCCTCCAGCACCACCAACAAAGTTCAGTCTACATATTCGAATGCTCTTCTTTTACATAGGCTTTCTATATGTAGGTTTGTATTAGTCTTTTGTATTAGTGGGTAATTTCCCCCAGCTCCCAGGGACAGACGCAGATTAGTCCACAAGTAGTTCCCCTGACTTGTTTGGCAAAAGTAAGAGAGGTAAATCACATTTTAAATACCTTGCATTCCAGTCTAGTTGTCTGGAACACCTTCAATTTGCTGGTGATTGACTGTAGCCTGCTCCATGCAAAAGTGGAAACTTAGCTGTTTTCCGTGAGTGGTATTTTTTAAAAGACAATTTCATACGCGTGAGATTATCCACATCTGTTTGTATGCATTTAATTTTTCCTTAAGTGTTACTAGGAGCAGAGCTATGATCTCTTGGGACTTCAGACTCAGCTCTGAATTATAAGGCGATGCTGGGAAGGTAACAGACCTTCATATTTCTTCCTCTGCCTTCCTCTGTTCCAGGTGGAAAGCAATTTACTGCACCTGAAAAGGGCATGCTCACTTCCCTTTCCCTGAGCCCTTGCATCCCGCTAGCTTTGCTGGCCTGGATAGTCGGGGAGCTCTGTAGAAGGACTACTGGTAACAGCTTGTTACATCTTCCACCATATGCAGAACAATATATTATATGAACAACCCTATCCAGAACTACACTGAAGATGGCATTGGGTGTGGGAAGAGAAACTACTTTCTCTCCTTGGCCTTAGTAGAGGCAGTCAAAATTAATCTCTTGATAAATTATCCATTAGTCCTCGCTGTGCTGTTGACTATGATTTGTTCTTTCTTTCCTGGGACTTAGTAAGTGTTGTGTTGTTTTGTTTTTTACTACTTGGTGATTGACTTTTAATGTAAAATTTAATTTGTGGGAAATTTTAGGTTATTTTCTGTGTGGTATTCTACATTGTATGAAGAAAGTGAGAGGTTTTAAGTTAGTCACTTTTTGTTAATGCCTCAACATACTGGCAAAAGGGAAAAGGTTTTATTGACACTTAGGAGTATATAGCATGTGTAGCCTTTGGCAAATATCTTGAATATTGAAAACTAATTTCTCAAAACTGAGACTGGGAAATGATTGACTGTGGGTTATGTTCTGCTGCTTCTGTAAGTTGAAATTTAACACTTACTATTTATCATGCCATAGTTCAGTTATTATTAGTTAAAATTCATACATCCTCGGTTAACTTTTATGCAGTTTGCAGACATGTAAGATAACAAACTCTCTTTCATATACAAAGCTACGGTATACAAAGCTACACAATGAAGAGGTAGTTTTAAACCTATACATTAAACCTGTAAGTGATTTTAGTCAAAATGAAATGAAGTTAGGTTACTCTGACCTCTGAGGTCTAACATGTGCTTGTCTTGGCTCTGTCATATAAAACCTGCAAAATACAAATTGGCACTTGCAAAATTGTTCAGATAACTTAGAATTGGTATGGAAAAAAATGTGTCTTAAACTGTTTCTTTTGGGACCATTTGCCATACTATTCTTGATGTGTGTTTACATAGGAGTGTTTTTGTGGCAGCAGGCAGTTTGCTGCTTGAGAGCTGAAATGTTCAAGGAAGTTGATCCAACCGTAATGCAAGCTTAAAAGTGATGCCAAAGCTAATATATTCTGAAACTGTGAGTGAATGTACAGTATATGTCAGTCACCCACAGCAGGTTTTATATATTCTTTTTTTTTTCTACATAGAATCTGGTACTTGCTAGCATTAAATCTATACAATCAGTGTGTTGCATACAACTGACTGCTGAACATCCCCTCTACATAACGTGTTCCACAAAATCCGGTTGCCAAATAAAATGGGATGCATGTTGCTGTACCAATACACCTCTGTTGCTGAGGGAACTGTTCTTGGTCTGTAGTGCCCTCTGTTGGCTATTACCAAAATTTCAGAGGCTTTCAAATTGTAAAAGCATCAGTCGGTGACCTGAAGAAGGGTACTTTGTGTCCGAAAACTTGTCTGACATTTGCACTAACTGTGCAGTTGGTCCAGTAAAAGGTATCACAAAAACAAACCTCCCTCCACCCCACTCCCTCAAAAAAAAAATCCCTTATGCATCTCCTGGATCATCACAGCTACAATGACACTCCAGCCCCTCTGTTAACGAGTATCTCTTGGATTCTCCAGCCTGATGGATTGAGGTTCTGTATACTGATTGTACTCCAGGAACTTTCTCCTAAATTAACCTGAGAGTTAATTGGCTGAAAACCTTCAGTAAATATGCTACCAATCATTTTTTGAGATCTCAACATTGGGTTCTGCTACAATTATGGGTTGGCAAAACACTGGGTTATGCCATCAACATAACCTGGAGCACACTCCCAGCAGGGGTGGTGCAATCACCATCCCTGAAGGTATTCAAGATGAGGCTGGACAAGCACCTTGTCGAGCCTGGTTGAGCCCAATCACTTCCTGCCCACAGCAGCGGACTGGACTTGATGATCTTATAGGTCCCTTCCGGTTTTTCTGTCCTATGATTCTAACACGCATGGCTCTGCTGACCTGGTATTCGTGAGGCTTGTACTTCGAATGGTGCTGGTTTTCTTAGGAGCCTTCTTACAGCTCAGAACCCAGGTTCACAGAGGGAGAAATTGAAGTGGCCCCTTCTTGACTCTTTGCATTGCTAAATGAATCCAGAACAAATGAGGCTGTGAGAATGAAGAGCAAATCTGACACACATGCTTCAGGAAACGTGTGGTTTTGATTGGGGATTAAAGGGGGCACTATGGTTCAATATAATAAAAAATATACTATGTGTTAAATATGAATAAAATGTGACCCCCCCCGATACTGGTTTATAGGCAGGCTTGGAACAAAAGTAAAAAAAAAACTAATCCCCCCGCCCCACACACACACACACACACACACACACACACACACCCACCCACCCCCCACCCCACCACCACCACCCTCGTTAAGAGGCATTTGATGGCTAGCTACCAAGACCGAGATATAGTGGTGCACTACAGTTGTCTCCTATCTGTTCAGTTGTTGCACATATAAAATGCACCACATCACTTTTGTTGCAGTTTCTTTCCATAAAGGGCCCCAGGAGGTTTTTCTTCCTCTTCCTAACTTTGTTTTTTTCTTTCTTTCTTATGAGGAATATGACTGTACAAGTGCATTCACATTAAACATCTCAAGCTGAAGTCATGCCAGATCCAGATATAAGACAGTGGGCTTGCAATTTGGTTGAACTGATTAGTTTCTCCCTTAGGGGAATGTTTTAACCCTAATGTGTTAGGATTATAACTCCTAGCCTATCATCCCTATCTTAGCCTAACTAAATGAGCCTTTATCTGGGAGTCACCAGCTGAAATCCAGACCAAAAGTCATTATCATCTTGTGGTGTCATATATGAAATGAATCAAGAGCATCAGGATGTGTAAAGCCCACCATAATTAGCGCTCTTTGGAAGCTACAGTAGAAGGACAGAGGAGGTGACTACTACAGCGCCCCAAGACACCTTCTCAGAGCAGGGTGAGGAAACCTCCCATGGCCATTGCCTGCTCCTCCTTTGGCTAACTGCAAGGCTTCAGCATGCACCACCCACAACCTACCTTTAGCCATATATATATATATATATATATATATATATATATAAAGCATTTTATTATTTGCAGCCTACTAAGGCACAAATGTGAATTAAAATGCCTTACTATATACTATTGGCAAGCATTGTTATTCCTTCTGGATTTGTTTGGCATTTACTTTAGAGTTAACTCATGCATAACAGCGTTTCATTAGTAAATACTGTTTTTATTGTTAAAAAGTTAGATGCAAACCTAGGATTTTGGATAAAATCTGGCCTTTCACATTTTAAAGCATATTTATTTTTATTTAAGTCTTAAAGTAATAGCTTTGTATATCAGGAAACAATGTTGGGGGCAAGCCTTGTGGCATTTTATGTTGTGATTCATGGTTATTGGTGACAAACTATTCAGCTTCTCTACAGGACTTTGGTTTCCAACTGATACATCTCTGTCATTGCGTAGTTTTAGATTTCTCTTCTCTTCCTATACAATAGCTCCCTCTGCTTGAAAACATCAGCGTAATTATAACATATGGCAGAACAAGACCCTGTTTTATACTTGTCTGATTGGTGATTTTTTTATTATTATTATTATTTCTGTTTTGCTCCCTGCTGTTTCCTGTACTGAATGATACACTTACTTGGCTTGCGTAAGGGCAAGTCAGACATCTCAAAATAGTGCTATTAATGCTGTCTTCAAAACATTATCTTGACTCAGTGTCAGGTATCCTGTGAGTCTCCTGGCTATTTCCATGGTAACTATGGGAATAATTGTACTTGGAATATTTTTGACTAAATGAAATTTCTTCAAGAAACACAGTTTTATCACAGCCAAATTGCCTTGGGTTCGATAAAAACTTAATTGAAACTCTAATGAGAGACTCTTTCTTTCTAACCTAATGGTTAGGATGCTGGCTTGAGGTGTGGGACACAAGCGATTAAAGTCTGGTGCAGCCTGAAACTGAGTGATCTTCAAGGAAAGTTTTCTTTTGAATCGAACTTTTATCTGGGTCCACATCCTAGGCCAGTGCCCCAGTCACCTTGCACTCAACAATGTTGGCAAACTTGCATCAGTTAAGTGTGGGGTTTTTTTGTTAAAAAACCAAACAGGCAAAACCTGGCAGAGCTGTTCTGTAAATGCAGTGACGACCGTAAAACAGTTCTGATGTTGACAACAATTCTTTCTTCAGGAAGCCAGAATATATGCAGTTTTTGATGGCATAAGCTGTGCCGCAAGACCAGGAATGCATGCTGGTGCAATTATACCTACAAAGCCTTTTTAACATAGACAATGATTCGCCCCCTCGCTTCAGAGCCGGACATTTCCAAACAATTCCCTTTTCACAAAACCATTCCAAAGGTTTTGTTTCAAGGCAGAGTGAAAAGAAATGGAGAAACCTCCACAGCAAATGTGAAAAGGGGTTTCCATGTTCTAGTTGACTGCAGTCAGGATTGTTAAATGTGGATCTGTTTTACACCTGGGTTTTCTAGTTGGGATGGGCCAAGGCTGCAGCACTTTGTTTATAAGGAGCAGGCGCAATCTCTGCAGGGTCCCCACACACCAAATCTCCAAAAAATATATAGAGTCTTTCAATACTCTGAAACCTTTCTAAATTTGCCTTTTCGTTATTTTTAGAGAGACTGGTGAGCCCCCCTGAGCCCCTTCTCTAATGTCATAGGTAGTTTATTCGGGGTGTTTTTATTCGGGGTGTCTTTGCATGGTGGGAATGGTTTGGCATTTAAAACAAGTGAAATCTTTTGGTGGCTTTCTATCCTGAAGCTTCTTGCCAGAGCTGCAGTGTGAGTGCAAGTCTCAGGCATGCTGGCAGACTTGAGTGAGCAGTGCCTCAGGGCCCACAAAAGAGACCTGATTACACATCCCGTACTCATGTGGGAAAAGACTCGTGTAGGACAAGGGTGGCTAGTATATGGGAAGCATCTGAAATGGAGTCGGAAGCGGAGCGTGGAGGAATTAGTTTAATTTATCTTAGCCCGGTCCTGCTTCAGGCTGGTTCTTAAACTGATTGACTTATCTCTAACTTCTGTCTTTTCCTGACCTTATTACCTTCCTCCCCACTCGCCCCCCTCCATTTTTCATAAAGTTAATTGTTCCTTTTAGAAGCATAGCATGCGCGCAGTTGCATGCAAATAAAACAGATTTAGAAGAAGGTAGTTTAGCTTGAAGACTTGAAGATTCAAATGTTAGGAAGTGCCATATTATTATGGCCTGTGCAATCTTTGCCCTACCCCTTTGTGCAGCCATCATGTGCATTGAATTGGGTAGACGTTCCAAGGGAAAAAATGCAAGCTTATGTAGCCTGTATATACCTAACATACCTGTAGACATGCACACAAGGACAGTTACAGAGCTCTATGGGTTCTAGAGAGAGAGAGCAAGAGCATGCACCACAATCTTAAAATAAAATTGCTCCTGAATTTGCAATTAGCTTTTATAATAATTAGTATATGACTTTTTTCTATAGATATTCTGCTACCTTGTAATGATTAAAATCTTGACCGCTATATTGGACCGAAGATGAATTTTTAAATGGTTAAGTGTTAGATGGAACTGGTACATAATATATAAATTCATGGCGAAAAGTATGGAAAAATACTCCTAAATTGGAATAAGCATCTTCCAAATTATTTTAAGTATCATTTACCCTCCAAAATCTGTCTGCCTTTCTCAGTTCCCATCTCTTCATGCAGTTCTACCACAATTTGTTATCATTACTAGTAATTGTTACGTTTTCCTTTCCTGAGCTGTGGTCTTGTCTTCCCCCTTTTTTTTTACACTGATGGTATGGACAGATGAACAAATTATACTGAACTAAAGGAAGGTGAGTGGAAATCACTGTGCATCAGCTGTTTCACAGTAACAGTTTTTGTCCAATTCTGTCCTGTCATAGGATTGTAGCCCTGTGTCATTCAGAATCGAGCTGCCTCAATTTAGCATCTACTTACTTTGGGATAGGAGCAGATACACAAAGTAATTACTGTGAAACAGCTGGTACATAGCAATCCCCCTCTTAACTCAGTTAACTCCCCCTCTTAATATGTTGATCTGTCCATATCCGCAAAGCTTCTAGGGAGAAGGGAATTTGTCATTTTAAATGAATGCCCAGGTAAAATAATAGTTCCATACTTTATAGTACAGTAATTTCTACAAATGTACATAACTAATATAAAGAAGGATTTTTTTAAAATACATTTTAATTGACCTGAAAAGCAGAAAGTGGGAGGTTATTTCTATAGATTTACATCAGAATGGGGAGGAATGCAGGACTGTGAAAGAGCCAAGAGTCACTGCTGCTTTTCCATCTGCACCTTGGCTTGGCCTCTCCTTCACTTGAAAGAACTGCTTTGGGAAGGCACAAATCAACCAGCTCAGGATCTGGATTTATTAACCTGTTGGCATGCTACAGAATCCATTTTCAGGTTGTTAAGGTGGTTTGTCTTAGAGGACAAGTCCACTGAACTGTCTGGTATGTGTGAGTTCCTAAGTGTATGATAGATGATGACCACTGAAAATAAATAACATACCATATGTATGCCTTTTTTTCATGTGGTTGTCTTTTCAGGATCCCTTAGATCCAACACGAACCGCCATTGTGATCAGCTCTCTGGTAGCGGGTGGTGTAGCTGAACGTGGGGGTGAATTGCTACCAGGAGACCGCCTGGTTTTTGTAAATGAGAAATATTTGGACAACAGTACGCTAGCAGAGGCAGTAGAAGTGTTGAAATCTGTGCCCCTGGGTATGGTTCGCCTTGGCATCTGCAAACCTTTGATGGTAAGATTGATTTTAACTTGTTCTGTGTAATGCTGATGGTGACGTGAATAAATGGAATCTGTGTGCATAGCAGTTGAACATTTGCTTAAGTCCATCACTGAAGAGTGTACTTAAGTTCAAATGTTGAAGTGGATGAGACGTAGGCGTATGCTTGAAGGTAAGTACAAGGATTCTTTCTGCAATTGAGGTTGTAGAACAACTATGACTGCTCGTTTGAGACTGCTGCTCCATTCTTCAGCGGTTTGACTGTATATTCCTGTAAAGTAAAGCAGCACCTGCTAGGAGAGAGATGCTGATAAAGGAGTGGTGAAAGGTGAAAGTAACCAGGTTCTTAAATACAATCTGGCCTTTCTATAAACGTATCATTGTACATATTCTGAGCCAATCCCTTCTTTTCTTGTTTCTGTATTTTTATGAAGGCCGGTCTTTATCTTTTCAGTTTCTCTTTCCTTCCCTGTCTCCTTAGCCTCTGTGGTTATTTTCTGCCGCTTCTCAACACATCCCAACTTTTTATTTTAAGAATACTGGGCCTTTTTGCTTTCCTTAAAATATTTTAATGCTAATGTAAATTTGATGGCCTTTCTAGGGAGAGAGCAATGAAAAACAGAACACTTGCACTGTGGATCCCAGCACTGTCAAAGGCAGCTATGGATCTCCAGCACCCATGGATGATTTTCATTCATCAGTAATACTTGAGGCACCACAGGTATTTGGCTGTTGCCCTTCATTCTTCTTACTTTTATATAAGCAGAAATCCAGTTTCTAAAATAATAATTTAAAAAATGATGTGTCCTTCAGACATGATGGCAATTACAAGGTTTCCCTCTGCGGTGTTGGGGCGGAAATAAGTCTTGGATAAAACATGTTCTGTGGCTAACGTTCTCCCTCTAAAGTAGACCCTAAGGGCTGAGTCTTCTTGTGGGCTAATACATACATAATACCTGCTTACGTGGTTACTGGACTACTATGCTGTCTCACTTATTGTATTAAAATGCTTTGTGTTCCCTTGCATAATGCCTTGAAATTCTAGCTCTACTATTAACAGGGAAAGAGGCTGAGAGAGAGGGATAAGAGAGAAGGATGTGGAAGGAAGAGGACTTTTTTAAAGTAAAAGCAGATCGGTGGTTATTGCAGTAGCAGAGAAGTCACTGCTCTGTCAGAATTTCTGTACAGCCTTGGGCTAGTCTTCTAATCTTTCCATGCCTCAGTTATTTTTAAGGAGATGCTCTTCTCCCCATTTTATATTCTCACAGTGGTGTAGTAAGTGCCAATCCATGAATGACTGGAGGAGCTCAGTTGTAGTGGTAAAAGGGACCATAAAGTACCTGAAAATGAGAGAGATTGATATTGTGCTGCTTTTGCCTGAAGATTTCAAAATGCCTAACAACCATGAATGAATGAACCTTAGCAACACTGCACTAAGAAACATGGCATTATAAGGATTATTCTTAAAGATTGTGAAATCAAGGGTAAGGACCGTCACATACAGAACTCTGAAGAGGCAAATTAAATCCCAGATTTCCTGGTTCCTAATCTTGCCGTTAACTACAACTAAATAATAAAAGAAACAGTATAGTGTATGCCACTTAAGAGGTGGATATGTATACTGTATAAAAAAAATATGGACTGAGCGCTGCAACTAATGGGTCTTGAAATGCAACATGATGATGAGATTACATTTATTTGTAGTTGTTGGGTGCAGTAGGGCAGTCGTTGGAGGATCTGATAGACCAACCTGTTTCTCCGTTTTCCCTTTGGTTAAAATATTATTAGTTAAGCCCCCCTAAATAAAAGTATTTCAACTGAAACTGCTGTTGCGTCAGTAGCAAAATGGTCAGTTTGTTTAAGATACTGCTGAGTGTATTTGCTGCATCTTATTTATGATGACTTAATAATAGCTCACAGATGCACTGTAAAATTTCCATACTCTTAATATGCTATATCTTCAAGTTCAAGGAAGGAGTAAAATGTAGTTGGATTTTGTACTGTGTTTTATGAGGCAATATAGTAATGGCAGGAGGTTATTAGCTTTAAAAAAACTCAACATTTTGAACATTATGATAGTGCACTTTACCAGCATGTTTTCAATATTTCCTATTCCATTTGTAGTCAGTTACTGCAGTGCAGTAACTTCTAAGAAAAAAAAATATATATACACAAAAGGTTGAGTTTATGCATATGTATATATACATATACACATTCATGCATGCATGCATGCATTACTGAGTTTGGTCTGCTACTGTATGTAACAATGCAGTTGATGCCTTTCAACAAAGTATAGTGCTCTGCCCCCCCCCCCCGCCCCCTCGCTCAGGGACCCAGAAGGCACCAGTCACCGAATTGAGGGGGTGTGGGGGGATTTCCCCCCCCCATGTGCTTCCCAGCAGACTCGGAAGTAGACTGGAAGTGCTTCTGGTCCACTTCTGGGTCTGCTGCCGAGCGTGCTGGGGAGTCCCCTGTGCTTCTGTGGGACACTCCATCCATCACAGCATTCACAAGCCCCTGCTGCCTAGAGGTATATAGAAAAAACATTTAAAGCTGTCTGTATGTCTGAATCTCCAAATCTTTCTGAATCTCTCCAAATCAATTTGGAGAGTTCTGATTCGATTCGGAGAGATTAAAGGGTCCTCTGATTCGATTCGGATTTGGAGACTCGGCCACCAAATCGGGTCAAATCTCCACTGAATCAAATTGGGGACTGAAGCTTCGCACAGTCCTAGTAACTGTCATTATATCTGGCTGCCTGAATGGGACCAGCTACTCATTTATGGCTGAGTTGCCTATGGTTGCCTTCAGTGCATAACCTGAGCTGGATTCCAGTTAGTGCCTTTGGAGCTTCAGCCTTTGGAGCCTTCAGTCTTTAGCACTTTGCCACTGTGTCCTGCACTTTGACAGTGCAGGACACAGTGGCAAAATAGTTAACACATGAAAAATGAAACAAGGCAGAGCCTAAGAGAACCAGATTTAAAAAAAAAAAAGAACTGGAATACCAGTTAGAGGGACAAGTCAAGGCAACAGACCCAGTAGGCAATTGGGTGCCAGTGCCTACAAAAAAAACTTGTCCCTACATGTGATGTTGACCAATATTGTCTCATTGTTCCACCATTTGTCTGCATGTGTCTGTTGTCTTTTGCTTAGATTGCTTTGGGATGGGGACTAATGTCCTGTCTTGTTCCGGTTGTATAGTGCCAGATTCTATTCTACTTAGATTATGTATCCAAGTGTGATCTATTTCCAGTCTCTTTGAGTTCTTGAAATCCATTAATGCGAAGCATAGCTGGATCCTCCTGTTGTCTATGCATTCTGACTTAATCCTAAGGCTACCTTGGTAGACGTGTTAGTGTTTTTTGGGGGGACTTGAGCAGTGTGGAGTTGGATCACATTTAGATGCACAGTAGATGTAGAATGGGACCCACAGTACCTTGTCTGATGGGATCGTGGTCCTACAGTGTGACAAGTTTTCTAGGTAATATAATAATACAAAAATTAAATATTCACAATGAATTTGGGAGGAGAAAGGAAGAATAGGGTACCAATTCATTGGTTTTAGCTCAGTGTTTAGCTGTCTTGAGTACAGTAGGAGAGGGTACACACTGGTGCTCTTACTGAGACAGAGAAAAAGGCAGGGTTTCATTGTGAGCGAGCTTTGCTAGCAGTTGTATGTAGTGGGAGTCATGGCTTTCAGACTCATCTGCACAAAACAATTAAAATAGGTGCTGGCAGGCCCCTGCCTTGAGTTCAGTTACTTTTTTGAGTTAAATGTTTCTCCTTCCTCTCATTTCTGTGATGTCCTTTCATTAAAAATCAACATCCCATCCACCAGAGTCGGTTATGTCTGCCCCACTGAGTCACTGACGTGTACTCTACTGGGGAAGATGTGATCGCAGTGTGCGCAGGCATACATGAGAACTTCTGAGCTAGCTAGAACGGTTAACAATGAAGATGGGGATTGAACAAACTTCTGTATTGGCTTACCAAGCCTGTTGGTGAGGACACTAAATATGTATCCCAACTCCTGGAACCTATGTTGCTGTATCTTTACTGCTGTCATTCCCTGTGTTACCTTCGGTACAGCTGTCCACCCTGCTGCTAACCCTTCCCTTGCATGGCAAATATACTTTAGTGGTTCAGAATCAAGGTAAGAGGTTTGATGTTTCTGAACTTTGGGATTCATTTATTTTATTAATTGAATGACCGTATAGAATGAGAGCAACAGAGAGAGTATTTGAGTGCCTTCACTGTTTCATACAGAGGCTTCCTGAAAGCATCCCTGTTTGACTGATTTTACTTTGAAAAGTGTCCATGTTTGGATGGCAGATTAAGTCCAGAGTAGAGTGCTACTTCCATTAGATTTACTTAGATTTTTTTCCTGTGGTTCTTTAAAAATATTGTCTCGCAGTTCCCATTCTCCAACTTTAACTCAGATTTGCTTTTTGTACAGATCAAGCAGTAGCTGAGCTGCTTCAAATTTTGCTTCTTTCTTTAAAAAAAAATCTTGTGTCTATTTTCTGTATAAAGCCAATAATTTAGAGCAAGCTTTAGGGGTCTAGTATTACTTCTTTTAGTAAAGTGTGAAAGCTAGAAGGTACTGTTTTAAAAACCAGAGGTTGTAATTTTTAAATGTGCCTAGCATAAAACATAACCTAAAGAGAGCTAGCAGGATATATGGTGTGAAATCTATATTATGTTTTATGCAGGGTTTTAGAGATGAAACACCCTTTAAAGAAGAAGTTGTTGATGAACCAGTTCTGGATCTGAGGAGGTCCCTTCAGCTACCTCAGAATGAACTGGACAGTGAGAGAGAGTCCTGGGAAATGCATGAATTTCTTAAGCCTGCAATAGAAGAAGTTGGTGAAGAACAGGAAATGTTAGTGGATGATGAGTATGATGTGGACTTGAACATTTTTAGGTACAACTCGTCATATGTAAAGGAAACAACTCCACCTGTAGAGGAGAACCTGAGCCCTACAGGACAGTGGGTAAAGCTACTTGAGCCAACTGAAATACAAGAATTAAGATCCACACTTGCCATAAGTGCTAATCAGACCCCACAGTATCCGTATGAAGATGAGCAAATGGTAAGAAGTGGTATCTTACATCTCAATCATGCCTCAGGGGCAACTTTATCCGTACACTGTCCTGTTGAAGTCCAGCCTCTGCATTGACACAGGACTTGCTAGCCGACACCAAAGGTGGATC
This sequence comes from Alligator mississippiensis, assembly GCF_030867095.1. NCBI lineage: Eukaryota > Metazoa > Chordata > Crocodylia > Alligatoridae > Alligator > Alligator mississippiensis. Next base: position 15,024,746 of record NC_081828.1, read on the forward strand.
TGAGCTTGATTTTTGTAACCCTGGACAGATCCCGGATTTTGAAAAGGGGGTGCATCATCACCTAGGAGACCCTTTCCCTCAAAACCCTTCGCAAACAGCTCCCTCTGCCCTTCATGGCCCCTGACTGTGGGGCAGGAGGGGGCAGGGCTGTGATTTCTCTTGTTACCTACTGTCCTCCCTCCCCCACAGCATACCTATAGTTGGCCTTTTTTGCCCTCCACTCTCAACAAATATAAATAGGAAGTTGGGAAGAGTGGGTGGGGGACAGGGGACTTGCTTCAGGCACTTGCAGCACCCCTGGGGAGACCAACCTTTCTGGATGCACCCATGCCCGTCCTTATGCCACCTGGTTGTGCCACTGGTTCAGGTTCCCGCAGGTTCCATCATCTGCTGCAATGAAAGAGAGATCGCAATAACCTGACTTCTTTGCCTCACCTTTGCAACTGCCTCTTCCCTCCTGCCTCTGCAAAGCTGACTTGAACTGGCATGTCAAATTATGCAAAACTAGCTTGATTTTCTCCTTTGACAGGCTAACTTGTTTAATGGATAAAGGCAATTCAGTGGACATAATATCCCTGGACTCTGTTAAATTTTGATGCAGTCCCACATGCCATTTTCATAAGTAAGATAGAGAAATACAGGCTAGATAGAACCATCATGAGGTGGATATGTAACTGGTTGAATATCTGCAAGCAAAAATTATCTGTTAATGGATTGATATCAAATTGGCAGGAGGTCTCAAGTGGTTCTACTGGGGTTTTCGAGTCATTGTTTTAACATTTGTATTAATATCTTGGGTGCAGGAATACACAGAATAATAATCATATTTGCAGACACAAGACTGTTGCAAACACTTTGAAGGATAAAATTATATTTGAAAGGAACCTTAAGTTGGAGAACTGAATAGTAGGTAACAGATGCTACACAAAAACAGGTGGGGAAAACTGAATGCACAAATACAGAATAGGGATAATTGGCTTGGCAATATCACTAGGGATTATATGGTGGATCACATAAATCAGCAGTGTGTTGTTGTCAGGGAAAAAAAGCAAATGCAATTCTGGGTTGCAGTCACAGAAGCACTGTATGCAAAATGATTGTACCACTCTATTGGGTGGTGATTATGCCTCAGCTGGAGTACTATGTCCATTTTTTGGCACTGAATATTAAGGAGGATTTAGAGAAATTGCAAAGGATCCAGAGGCAAGTGTTAATGACAACAAAGGAGTTGAACAAAAGCTGTAAGAGGAGCTAGATATATTTAATGTGGTGAAAAAAAGATGAAAGAGGAAAATGATAAGTTTTCAGATGTCTGAAAATCGGCCATACATTTCAAGGAAGAGAAAGGGAGAAAAAAATACTCTGCTTTAGGCAGAGGGCAGGAAAAGAGGCCTTGGGTTTAAACTGCAGCAGAGCAGATTTAGATTCAATTTTGGGGAAAAAAAATGATGACTGGAAAAGCAGCACAATGGTCAAACCAGCTGTTTAGGAAAGCAATGAAAGTTCATTTGGGGGTTTTCAAGGAGAAGCTGCGAAAGCATCTGTTTGGCCTGGTTTGGGAACAGCAAATAAAATCTTGCATTTACGCAGGGGACTGATGATAACCCTTGATCCCTTCAAAGCCTATGATGCTGTGAGTGAAGTGAAAACAAGTCCATAGAGATCTAAATGGTAGTTCTACTCAGGGCAGTTGCTTCCTCTAGGATGAAGTAGACCAATGGTTCAGGAAATTGAGGGAAATTATATAGTGACAGACAAATGATAATGCGTAGGGGAAGAGAGGCAATGAGACAGCATAGGAAACAGCACAGCATCCTCAGATTCACTGAGACCTTCTTCAGGGATTTTTTCTTCCTCTTTCTGGTGTACCAGATAGAAGGAGAAAACATGGTTTCCAAATACAAGTCCATTTTCAGATGAAGAAATTGAACAAGAGAGGAATTTAATATCGGAGCTAGGAACAGAACCTTGGAGCTTGCCTTTCTTGTGGTCCTGCACTGTCTTTTCTATAAAAAGATGCCAAAATCCAACTTCCTGTGAACATCCTATTGGGTCTAAAGTATCTTCATTTCCCATAAATGTACATGAAAAAGAACCTTCCCCCCTCCCCCCATTTTCTGTCTAAATTGCAACCAGGTGGAAAAGCACAAAGTTCAATCTATATTTTAATTTTTTGCACATCTTGTTGATGTTATTTCCTAAATGAGCAATTACTGTTTCTTAATTGCCTGAAAAAATAAATATGAAGGTAATTGAAAAAATATGTATGTTTGCTATAAAACCAGTGTTTGTTAAACACTTTTCTAGGTGTCAAAACCAGCATTTTCTCATTGCAATATTTTTTTCTCCTCCATGAAGTATGAAGAAAATCTCAGTAGACATTTGCTGTCTTCTGGAGGCGCAGCAGAAAGCAGCAGTCAAAAAGGCACGTTTGATATGGAAATGACCAAGTCAGTAACAAAAGGTAAACTGGATTTAGGTTTGTAAGTGTTTTATGCTTCAATCTCACATTTACACATTCATGTGTATTCTGCACTACAGTTTTTGCATGTGTCTTTCCATTGCAGCAATATTCAAATTAACAGTTAGACAGGGTTAGGATGATGATCTAGCATTCTGGGCACCAGGGGAAGGGCCTAACCTTTCCAGAAGCAGGCACTGGATCTGCTTGAAAGGAGGGACTCTGAGCAGACCCCATACCAAGAGGCCGGTTAGGTCACAAAGCTCACAGCACATGTACAGATTCCAGCAGGAGCTCTGCTGACATGCCAGTGAGCTTGGAGAACTCACTCACGTCCAGGCTCACAAGGGGGTTGTGGCCACATCCCCTTTGGTTGTATATAGCATATGCGCAATGAGCTGTCTTTACTGTACATGTGCCCCACATCCAAGGGGAATTTGCCTGCATTCTTTTTGCCTGGATGATCCTGGATCCCCCCATGACCAAGACCAAAATGAATGCTGCCCCCCCGCCCCGTGACTTCAGCAGGTTCCGAACAGGTGCAAGGGGTTTGTTTTCTAAGTCCTCGCCTCAAGCTTGCAGCGTCTTATTTTGTTTCTAAGCCCTTCTCTCCATTTGTGTCCTATTGTGAAGATCATTCTACTCCATAAAGTTTACCTAAGTTTCATGCAGATTTTGCATCCCTATTACCACTGAAAAATATGTTTGTCCAAAACATAGAGCTGGAGGTAGAGAAAATGTTTTATGCAACAGGAGGGAGGCCCCACTGACATTTAATTTGCCTGCATAAATGATTGTTTTGGGCCTTAGTCACTCATTGCAGCCTGCATATGGGCCTTGGCAGATTTGAGAGCTATACTTCCAAGTATTTTAGTTAGTATAAAGTATTGTTGGCAAATGACAACACCATAGAGACACTTACATCAAGATGCTTTACTGTTTGGATACAGGGCTTCATAATGACTCAAAAAGAGCTGGGTTAGTTGAAGAGTTTGAAGCTGCTGACAGGGATGAGCTGAAGGTGGAGAGTTATACTCTTACCAGGAACCAGGAACGTGGGAAAGCTGCTGTTGCTGCTCAGCCTAGAGCAGTGTTGTCAAGGTATGGAGGAATTGCATGATTTACAATTAATTCTTTTAATTCTGTCTTCTTGCTTTGAGTTAGTTGACTGAGAGAGCAGAGCGCACTGTGAACTGTGTATACCTGGAATGCATTGAAGCCAAAACTTTGCCCCTGCATAAACCAAACTTTAGAGTAAACTGAACTTTATAGATGGTCCTGGAGTCATCAGCTGTACTGAACTCTCACCTGCCAGGCTGCAGGGCACCAATGGAGCTATGTCATGTGAGCTAATGATCCTGCAGTTCTCCTCAGTAGGGATTTGGCTAGTGGATCTGTATTGAGAAAGTTGACTACACATATGTTCAATCCTCACCTCTAAACTTCTCTTTGAGGTGTTGCAGTGAAAGCTGTTACAGTGCAGAGGGTGATATCCATACAAAAAACTAGAACTCTTGGTTCCAAAGTGATAACCTTTTATTAGACCAACTGGGAAATGGCAAGCAAATTGTCCTTTTCTGCAAGCTTTTGGGATCAAAGTCCTGGTGATATTCTGCTTTTAGGGACTGCATTCAATGTTCCCAATCAGCTCCTCCAGTTCCATTGCAGGCAGACTCATCTGCCATTATTGACTTTCAGTGCAACATCCATATCATTTATAGCATATTCTCAGTAAAACTTTCTGTATGGCTAGATAGGCGTGCAGAATGAGTGGTAACACACAATACGAACACACACACCAATTTAAACCACTGCATAAAGGCATTTAAATTTGATTTCACTGTCTTATTTTGACTTGTAGGACAACCTACGATCTTGGATACAAGGGAAAAAACTCTTCTTATGAATATGTTAGAATGGCTTTTGTAAATGTCTTGTGCTATGACAGTAGTCTGAGGGGGTTGTGATGTGGAACTAGTGGTTTTGTTTGCTCTTTCTATTAGTGAATTACCTGAGCGAGAAGAAGGAGAAGGAGAAGAAACCCCAAACTTCAGTCACTGGGGACCAGCCCAAACGTAGGTTGACATTTTTATATTATTTTTTCCTGCTTGGGGAATATTTGATACCTGGGGATTTGAAATCATGAGGGTTGGAGGGGAGGTGTGGCTTGGTTTTTTATATACAATCCTTACCTTTTTTTATTCTATGTGAGTTTATTTGCAAGGACTTTTTCTTTTAGAATGCTCTAGAATTGTATTATGATAGTTAAGCTCCAGGCTTCATTAAATATTGTGTATTCTTAAAAGATATTTGTTGGAAAAGGATTATATATTTTGTTTATACAGTTGATTTTTAAAGAGCTTTCCAACTTTCATGTTGCAGATGAGTTGAAAGTTACTATTCATCTGTACTGGTCTCTGATATACAAGTTACCCTGCTATCTTAATGGGATAATTCTGAACTTGCAGAATTTGGCTCGGTCAATAGTGTGTTGAATTTAATTTAATTCCCATCTATTTGCATAATGTTTAAATTGTTGGATTAATACTGTTCTATAGCCGGAATAGCTTTTTTATTTCTGGCATTGAAATAGAATAGAAATTGTGTGAATATTTACACTATGAAAGTTGACTCCCTTCAGTAAACTTATCTGACATTTAATCAGTTGAAGTTTCTGTTTCAGAATTGGTTACTTAAGATTCATTTTACATCTCCACAAATACATTGGCTACCTGCAGTATTTCCTAAGAACCACGTAAAAACCACTGGATTAAGTATAATCCATGAATAAAATTTCAGCACAAGTAATTGCCCAATACACATCATCTTTTGCTATAAAGTAATCGCCTTTAGGAGACTTTCATGAATCCTTTCTGACCTCTGACTGGTATTCTTGAGTAACAGTAGCTTGATGAGAGACTTTTTATTATTGATATGAATTCAGCTAGAGGGTAGTGATGGGCCCAAGTTCTGAATGTGAAAAATGAACATTTCTGCATACATTACTCTAATAAACCAGTAAAATTCAGAAGTCTAATTTGTCTGTTTGGCATATTAAGTAATCATGTATATTTAAAGCGTTTGAATTATCTGGTGCTGTTTACTTTTTACAGTGTTGAAATCTGTAGAGATCCTCATGTGTCTCTTGGAATCAGTATTGTTGGTGGTCAAACTGTCATAAAGCGTCTAAAGAATGGCGAGGAACTTAAAGGCATCTTTATCAAACAAGTCTTGGAAGACAGTCCAGCTGGAAGAACAAAGGCCCTTAAAACAGGAGATAAAATACTTGAGGTAAAAGTATATACACCTGTTTTCCTGCTTAAGAGTAGAACATACCTTCAATGAGCTTTCTAGGGAGAAAAGTGGTTTGGCATTGAATACATCATACTCTGAGGTGTGCAATCAAATCCTTTTTTTTTTTTAAGTTCTTGAATATAAATTGCTTGTTTTAACATCCTGTCTCGGCACAGTTAATTATTGGATCTTTTAAAATTAGAATCAAACAACAGAAAATCTCCTTTTCTTACATTATGTCTTCATAAACTGTTTCATTCATTAATAAGTTATTCCTGTAACAGTTGCATGATTTCAGCGATTCCCCCATCAGAAGAATTTTAGGTTACATGTACTCTACTACACGTAGAATCCCCCAGGTGTTAGTCGTTTCCTTTGGCAGGGAGAGAGGGGATTTCATTTTCATATGTGCTACTTTAATTGGATAGTATGCTGTTTTATGGTTCTCCCCAAAATCTAGAAAACTAGTCATTCATGTATGTGCTCTCTTCCCAGATATAGTCTTGGAAATTACTTCAACATACAAATTAGCTTATGCTTAGGTAAAGTAAAAGATTTTAGTGATACCAGATATTCTCTAACTTTATTTCTGATGGTTCTACATGAAAATATGGTTCCGAGTAAAGATATTAATGTGCTCTTAATGATCAACATTGAATATTATACCATTAATATGCTTGCTCCTTTAAAAAATTATTGTATGCTTCTGTATAGCAAACTATTTGCTAACTTCACTATGTTATGAACTTCACAGTGTATAAATGCATATGTTCTTTTTAGGCAGACATGGTTCCTTGGGTGAATTTGATATCTTTTATTAGACCAACCCAAATAGTTAGAGAATATTTATTAAGCAAGCTTTTGGGTTCAAAAACCCTTCGTCAGGCTAAGGAAGCTTCAGCAGTTGGTGTGTGCTCTTCCTGGATGGGATGAAAAGTAAAGAAGCCAGGGGCTGGGCTGGGCTGGGCTGGGCTGGGGAGTCAGTTCCATCCAGGAAGAGCACACACCAACTGCTGAAACTTCCTTAGCCTGACAAAGGGTTTTTGAACCCGAAAGCTTGCTTAATAACTAACTATTCTCCAACCATTTGGGTTGGTCTAATAAAAGATATCAAATTCACCCAAGGAACCTTGTCTGCCTATGTCCTTAGACCAACACAGCTACAACCTAAACCCCTGCAAGATGGAAGATATGTTCTTTTTAGTAATTTATGAAAATGAATTCTGTTTGTTAGGTGTCGGGAGTAGACTTACAAAATGCCACACATGAGGAGGCAGTTGAAGCTATCAAGAATTCTGGGAATCCTGTTGTTTTTGTTGTTCAGAGTTTGTGTAGCACTCCAAGAGTGAGTTATCCTTTTTATTCTTCTCTCAAAACTTAATACCTCGGCAATGTGTCTCATTTGAAACCTAGCCAGATTTCTTTCAGCGAGATCTGGCCATAACTGCAGTTCTCTTTGTACGCCCTGTATGTCAGAATTTCCATTCCGTTAATGTAATTACTACTTTGGATTGATTCTGGTCTTGGATACTCTAGTGCAAGTCCAAAGAGCTCTATTGATGAGCAGGACCAGACCACTTGGCGCTTATGCCAATGTTGTGGAATCTGGCCCCTTGTGTTTTATTTCATTTGTACCGATGGTCTAAAGATACTTCCTATTAATCAACTTTTTTAATACTGTGTAATGTAACTTGATTTTAAAATACCATCCTCCATATGAACTGCATCCCAGAAGGCTTAAAATGTAATTATGAGGATCAGTAATAATTATCTGAGAGAAAGGAAAAGCTAAGAGATTCAAGCACCACTGAATTTTCCAGGCTGAGACAAGAAACCTCTCAGTCTCCTGGTAAGGAACAACAGTTATTATAATCAACCCTCTCAGACTGTCATGCAGTGCAACCCATTAACCACAGCCATGAAAGATCTGGCCCCAAAATGTCCTCTGTTTTTCCAGGCACTAGAGTCTCTGATGCTGAGTGCTCACAGCTCCCATTGACCATCAGGAATTATGGAAATTCAGGTCTTGTTTTCTGTGGTGAGATTCTCAAAAATAGAGGTCATGGTACACATTCAAGAGAATCATGTAAGCGGTTGATGTTTAAATCATGGAAGGGTTTCCAGCAAGTCAGTGGCCAAGGTTGGACTGGTATCCAGAATGCCTGTCTTCAGTATTGATGACTGATCTGGCAGTTAATTCATGCAAAAAGAAGTTGATGAAAATTGGCTTAGTCAACATTAAGTGCTTCTAATAGCTAGCTGTTTACCATCAGCAGTAGTTAAATTGTGGCTTTAGCAATATTTCTGTATCTAACACAAGGAACACTGCAAAAAAAAAAGGTATATGTGCATATCTTGGTGCTTAAATATCTCTTTGTTGAAATGGTACTTACTGCACCAGTCATAAATTTCTCTGCTATCTCTTTTGATCTATAATGAAAGACTCACGTATTGGTTTAGAATGGGAAGCATTGTGTTTATGCATCAGGGATTCATCCAAAGTGCAGTTTTCAGAATACTTGGAGTGTCATTTCCACAGCTTTTGTATTTATTAATAATTGCTGTTGCTTGCTCTGGGATGGTATATATATGTTTCAAACCAGTAACTTGCATAGCATTTATATTCCCCTCTGAGTCTTAACTATATTGTCACAGTAAAATACCATTCTTATGTTTTGGAAAACACAGCACTTTTATGTACCTTACTGGGCACATCTACATGCCACCCTATGGCAACATAGCAATGCGCTATGTTGCCATACAGCGTGCTATGGCAACATAGTGATTATGTGGGTTCATACATAATTGGCAGTAATATTACCGTAGTTCCGCATTCCCCCGTTGTAGCGCGCCATTATGGCAATGTAGCAGCAAAATCTAATCATGCACTGTGTGCACGGCACAGTAGGGGCAGTCACTGCACCATGCCTTAGTTACTGCTTCCTTTTGGAGGGAAGGAAGTACTAAAAGAAAGTACAGTACTAAAACACAGTGCTGTAGCAATGTTGCTGTACAGTGATGTGTAGACATGCACACCAACAAAAATGTTCTGAATTATTTTAATTGACAAATATAATATAGTAAAGAATTATACATTCTTGCTTATTATGAAACATTTAAAAACACTGATCAACTTTAAGCAATTCAAGAAGCTCAGGCCCTTACTTAATCAGGAGTCAATAAGGTATGTGTGAGTGAGTGTTAAAAAAGTATTGGCTAAACTGGTAACACTTAATATTATTGGATCCTGTTTTCAGTTGCTTACAACTTTATCAGTCCTTATCCATTTGTGTTGGAATTTTCCATTTTGAGGGCCAGGTGTGGATTGAATATTTTGGAAAATTTCATGCAAAATGTCTCAGCCAATTCCAAGAATTAGACTAGAGGAAACATGCATCATTTAGCCTATGTTACAATCTCTCAATCTGTTTTGAGCAACTTGAACACCTCCACAGAGCAGGGACATGGCATTTGTCAAGTGGGTGACATTTATGTGAGAGGTGGCTTTCTCCTGGGGCCTGTGGACAGATATGGAAGGAAGGGATGAAGAGAGTGGGCCTAGCTTGGCCAGGAGGACAGGGAATCAAGGGGGAGGCATTAAGTGAACAAGGAGCCTGGAAGAAAAATGAGGGCTGGGAGTTATTAGGGGTTGGAGGATAGGGAGAGAGGCAGATTGGCTGTGCAAGCAGCATGAGAGTAGGCTGAAAAGTGAAGTAGAAACTGAGACTAAGGAGAATGTAATGAAGTTGAGAACACAGGACTGAGACAGGGATAAGTTGGAGGGTGGCAGAAGGGGTCGTTCTTATGGGGAGTGGGCAGAAGAATCTGTGCCTACTAGACTTCCTGCCCCGTTAGAGCCTCTAGAGATTCCTGCCCATGTCCCAATTCCTTTTCTGTGAACAGCTGTAAAACTCATTGGCAAAGCTCCTTATCATCCTCTATTGCTGGTTCCCAGGGAGGATGACTACCTACTTCTTCTACTATTGGTACTTCAGAGATTTTTAGGGGAGGGAAACCCTAAAAGTTCTGACTCTTCTAATGAACTGAGAGGTATCTGGATGCCACATGATGGAATTTATTTTTCCAGTTTGCTTTTTTTAAAAAAACTTGGCAATTACATACATGTTACGTTGTTATGCTGCAGATCAGGCACGCAAAGCTTAGGAGGAGTGCAGTGTGCCTGTGTAACATGAATCTAGCCCTTTTGCATATGCAGTGTGATGCAGTCTTTAATGCAGATTAATATTCTGATTTCTACTGGGCCCATGTCCAAATTGGTGCAGAGGATAGACTGGGTGTTGGGTTGTGTAGTAGAGGAGACTTGTCATTTCAAGAGGAAGCTGGAAATCATGTGGTAAGTAAAGCAGGGGATTGCAGCAAGAGAAAAAAGCTGTTGAGTGCTGCCTTGGAGATCTAGATTTCATACCAGTCTGCAAGCTGCTGAGGGTACTTCTGTACTGTACTATACAGCTTGGATGCTGGGATACCCTTGCACAGGCCAGAACAACCAGCTTCTGCAAACGTGCTCCAAACCTGGAAATACATTCATGGGACATCTCTGGACTTGATGCCAAACATGTTGGGTACTGTGGTCTGGAAAGCAGCAGAAGCAGTATGCTGTAGAGCAACCCCCCCTGCCCTGGTATAGTCCCACATGTCAAAACATGCAAGTGGGTGCTGGGAGTCATTCCAGGAAGGACATACTGCTGCCACAATGTCATACTGGTGCCATCCTTGGCTACTGGTGAGCTGGTGCAAAAAGCTGGGTTTCTGTGTGCTTCATTTTTCTGGTTCCCAACTTGAGATTTTTGGGTCTGGTTCATGGATGAGCTGAGCCCTGAGAGCTGCAGCAGAAGTCAGTAGGGGCCATCTTTTAGAACATATGAAGTATTATATAATGCTAAGTGCTCTAGAAAAAAATGAATCCTGCTTGTCTTAAATTGGGCACCCAGTATTAATAGAAACATTTTTGATCTTTAATTTCTCTGCCTCAGTTTACCATCTGTAAAGTAGGGATAACAGCAACTCAAAAATGACACACAGTGAGCAATAGGTATTAAACAAAATACTGAATAGTCACTCAGTAAAGAGCACTGTCACTTTGGTGGCCTGGATTACAGGTGTTGGGTAGGTTGGCTTATGATAAAAGTAGGGTAGGTTCCTAGCTGAGATGCAGGACCTCCATCTAACCCAGGTGCACAGCCTGGTGAGGGGGCTGCGGGCGCTCGACCACCTGGGCGACAGCAATCATCACCTGCTGGAATTCACCATCCAGTGCAAGGTGGCAAAGGCCTGCAGCAAGGCAGCAGCCCTAGACGTCAGGAGGGTGGGTTTCAGTGAGATAAGGAGAATAGTCGGGGACACACTGAGGTCCTGGAGGGGAGGGGCATTGGGTCTCCAAGAAGAGTGGTTGTTCCTTAAGGAGACGATCCTCCAAGCCCAAAGGGAGGTAATCCCATCAAGGATCAAAGGGGGCAAGAGGGTGCAAAAGCCCCCATGGCTCACCAAAAGCTTCTGGGAACGTCTCCTAGCTAAAAAGGAGGCGTACACCCAATGGAAGGGAGGCCATCACCAGGGAGGACTATACCTCTGTTGCTCGGGGCTGTAGGGGGGTGGTCAGGAAGGCCAAGGCGGAGATGGAACTGGGACTGACTAGCTACCTGGATCAAGGACAACAAGAAGTCCTTTTTTACATACATAGCAGGTAAAAAGAAGGTACCGGGTAACATGGGGCCTCTTCAGGACACGCTAGGAAATCTGGTCATCTCACCAGACAGCAAAGCTAACCTATTTAACAATTTCTTTGCCTCCATTTTCCTGAGCAGGGACCGGGTCGCCTCCTGCCACCAGGATCCCCGATGGTCCCAGGGGAGGCGCACCCAGGCCTAGGGGCAGTCAGGGGAGGATCTAGTCAGGGAACTTCTGGAGGGAGTGGATGAGTTTAAATCAGCGGGTCCTGACGACCTCCACCCCAGAGTGCTGAGGGAATTAGCAGAGGTCATTGCGGGACCCCTGGCACAGCTTTACGAGCACTCGTGGTGCTCTGGCATTGTGCCAGAGGACTGGAAAAGGGCCAATGTGGTTCGCATTTTCAAAAAAGGGAGGAAGGAGGACCCAGGAAACTATAGGCCAGTCAGTCTTACCTCGGTCCTGGGTAAGCTTTTTGAGAGAATTATCCTGGCGCATGTCCGCGAGGGGCAGCAGGGGAGGTTATGCTTGGGGGCAACCAACAGGAGTTCGTTAGAAGCAGTTCCTGTCAGACCAACCTGGTGGCCTTCTACGACTGGGTCACAAAATCCTTGGGTGCAGGTGTTGCGGTGAACGTAGTCTTTCTGGACTTCAGGAAGGCCTTCGACACTGTGTCTCACCCCATGCTCATTAAAAAACTAGGAGACTGTGGCGTCGATGCCTACACAGTCAGATGGGTCGCTAACTGGCTGGAGGGCCGCACCCAGAGAGTGGTGGTGGACGGGTCATTTTCGACCTGGAAGGATGTGGGCAGTGGGGGCCCCCAGGGCTCAGTCCTCAGGCCTGTGCTGTTCAACATCTTCATCAGCGACTTGGACGAGGGTGTGAAAAGCACCCTGTTCAAATTTGCAGATGACACTAAGCTGTGCGGGGATGTGGGCATGCTAGAAGGGAGGAATAGGCTGCAATTGGACCTGGACAGGTTACAGGGGTGGGCAGATGAGAACAGGATGGGTTTCAACACTGACAAGTGCAAGGTGCTGCACCTGGGGAGGAGGAACCAGCAGCATACCCACAGGCTGGGGAACTCGCTTCTCATCAGTGCCGAGGCAAAAAAGGATCTTGGAGTCATTATCGATGCCAAAATGAACATGGGCCGACAGTGTGGAGACATGGTCAGGAAGGCCAACCCCACCTTGCCATGCATCCACAGATGCATCACGAGCAGGTCCAAGGAGGTGATCCTCCCCCTCTATGCTCACTGGTCAGGCCACAGTTGGAGTACTGCATCCAGTTCTGGGCGCCGCACTTCAGGAGGGATGTGGACAGCATCGAGAGGGTCCAGAGGAGGGCCACCCACATGATCGGGGGCAGCAGGGCAGACCCTACGAGGAGAGGCTGAGGGACCTGAACCTGTTCAGCCTCCACGAGAGAAGGCTGAGGGGGGATCTAGTGGCCATTTACAAACTAGTCGGGGGGGACCAGCAGGCATTGGGGGGAGTCCCTGTTCCCCTGAGCACTCCCAAGAGTGACTGGAAATAATGGTCACAAGCTGGCAGAGGGTAGATTCAGACTAGACATCAGAAGACGCTACGTCACAGTCAGGGTGGCTAGGATCTGGAACCAACTTCCAAGAGAAGTGGTGCTGGCTCCTACCCTGGGGGTCTTTAAGAGGAGGCTAGATGAACACCTTGCTGGGGTCATTTGACCCCTGTACTGTTTCCTGCCATGTCAGGGGGTCGGACTTGATGATCTGCTCAGGTCCCTTCTGACCCTATCAACTATGGAACTATGAAAAGAGGCAAGACATAGGTATCAAGCCCAGACTTGAATGATTTACATCTCAAAGCACTTTATTTTAGAGCATTTATACACGTGCGGGGGGGGGGGGGGGGCTTCAATTACAGCGGCTCTGTGAGCCACTCTAATTAAAGCACCTGGAGCATCACGTGCATCAGTATCCCCATGCTCAAAAATGGCAGAAGTGGCTCTTGTCGAATGAGCTTTAGTTAAAGTGCCCTGCCATCATTTTGCAGCACAGGGATGCTGATATGTGTGATACTGGAGTCTGTTAGAGCGCAGTAATTACCATGCTGCAGCAGACTCGAGTAATCTAGTCTGCTCTGACGCTGTAACTGCAGCACATCTAAGCAGCCTCGCTGCACCTGTCTATCTGGTTGCTCGCAACAGTGCAATATAGAGTCGCACCTATACTGCTTGAGGAGATGCAGAAAGGAGGAGGATGGGTCATCTTGAATTTTCTGAGTTCTTCAATTTTCCCTTCAGTCTGTGTCCCATGTTTACACGGCTTGCTTTACTGCACGTTCTGATTCATTTCTTTGTTTCACTGAGGCTTTGGGAGCTGGACTGAACTGGCTTTCCTACGGTTTTGGAAAGTGTCAATTTGATGGGATTTATGGCCTTACAAACATTACTGTTGTAGAAAGGCAGCTTCCTTATTTCCTTGCTTTGTCATTTTGGAATATTGATACCACTGTCCTGTTTTCATTTCATTTTGGTTTATGCTTTTCACTAACAAGGCTGCTTTGTTTTTACATCTTAACTAAGAAACTTAACACAAATATATTTATTGTAGCAAAACTATATCGAATACATTCAACTACAACAGTCATTGCTATATAGCTAAAGCTATACATACTGTGTTTGGATGATCTATTTTAAGGCCTCTTGTATAATGCCTCCTTTCAGGCCTTTTGCTCTGTTTGGTTTGATCTCACTGTTGGTTTAGCTGGATGCATTAATTGCTTTCTTTACCCTGCTGACCAGGCTGTCTTCAAAAGTTCACTCTGCGGTCACTCAGAACAGGCTTGGGGGCCTTTAGCTTTAGCCATACATCTGCAGCTTTGTGTAGGCCTCTTGAACAAGGCCAGAGTTGGCAACAGCACTATGTAACGCAGAGGTTTTGTGTGGGGAAAAAATGGTGTGAGTCCATGTAATTATGGAAGATATCAGAATGCATATGCGCATGACTTATGTATTAACATTGAACAGACGACCTCAGTTTTGGCATTTCCTAGCTTTTGAGTGTTTTGCAGAATTCGTATTCTTTTAACATAGGTCTGTTTATTGGTTTTTCTGATTATAAAACATGAACAACTGTTATATTTTGCAGATGGTTTCTTCAGTGCAACCTAAGAAAAGTAAAGTCCACGAAGACCAGGAATCAGAAGGGGAAAACCAGAATGAAAAGGTATTCTTTCCATTTGGAGTCATGTTATGAATATTAACACCCCCCCCACACACACACACACATACACCCCTTTTTTTTTTCCTTTTTTTTTTTAGTAAAAGTGGTAAAGTAAAATCTTTACTAAAGCACAATGATATGTTTTGTAACAAAATTAGATAATATTCACTGAAAGTAATATTTACTGGTTTTATAGCTCTTTTATTATAGAGATCAAAATTCTTTTATGGAAGTGAGTAAGCTGAAGATGTGAAGATTAGCTGCTCCTTCTTCCAGAGTTGATAGGAACATTTGGGAAAAAATACTGTTCACCAATTCCAAAATATTCTTTTCTGAAATAACTTGGGTTTGGTGAAGATCCCTTCCTGGATTCTTGGTGGGTGTGGTGCAGAGCTAGGCACTTTGGGAACTTATGGGCTCTATTTTGAGGCTTGCAGTGGAACTGCCTTGTAGATTTTTCTGAGGGTCCCAGATAAGGAGAGTTCCCTGGAGGAACTGAGTGAAATCAGCAGGCAGGGGCCAAGGAGCTTTGGTTTGCTAGACGTTGGAAAAAAATTTGGTTTTGTTTCAGATTACCTTTGACTCTCCTCCTTGCGGTAGATTTGCCATAAAGTAAAAACATTGTAAAAGTAGTTGTTGTTTCTTTACAGTTGCGAGATTACAAGGCAATTCTTTATATTAATGGATTGGTCAGTGCACTAGTTTGAGGTTGCTAGGCATGGTAAGTCTCTATTCAAACAAAATAGTTGCTGACATGACCTCACTGTTAAGACTGCTTTCAGAGTTTCACCTTTTTATTTCCTGACTTTCAATTAAGAGACTTTTAAAATTTAAATAAAACCTCCAAATTGTTATGCTTGGTTACCTAACTTTCAGCACCTGAATAAGGTCCTGATTAAGTGCGTGCTGAAATTCAAACAGCTGAATTAGTCCCATCTTTATTTGATGTAGCACTTAAACAAGTGTTTAAGTCAAACTGAACTCAGCAGGATGTAGATATCTGAATGGTCTTAGTATTTTGAGTTCAGTCTTACTGATCTGGATTATTTTGCTTTCAGTGGGAGCTGTGGGTGTCCAGCATCTCTGAAAATCACTGATTTGGATACCTAAGCTTTGGCACAAATATCAAACTGGGATGCGTTGTAGTTTTTATTAATGAGCTAAAGAGAGAGGTAGTTAGCCATGTTAGTTTGAAGTCAGGCAGATGGCAGGGCAAAGTGGCACCATATTCAGTGGGGATCAACCTTTTTGGCAGGCATGCCACAAGTTAGCCTAACACCCTCCCCAAGTGCCACTCTAACCCCTTCTCCTGCCTGATCCACTGCTCTGCTTTCTGCTTGCTGCCTTATCAGCTACTGTGATGCCTGTCCCTTCCCTAATGTGCTGTAACATTCAGAAGCTGCCCATGCCACTTGCCCAGTGCCACAGGTTGGCCACTCCTAGACTAATTAACTCAGAGAGGAGTAAGCTTTCATGAGCAACAGCTTACTTTGTCAGAAGCTATGAGAGAAGCATTTGAGAAAGTAAGCTTGTACTCATGAAAGCTTATGCGTGTCTGAATTAGTTCAGGGGTGTCAAAGATCTGGCCCATGGAGCCCTCTGATCCAGACTGTTGGGCAGTCTACCAGAAGTTGGTGCGGGGTGCCAGGAGGCAGGTTCTCTGAGGCCTGATGAGCTCTGTGATCAGTGGCAGGGGCAAACACAAGGGTGTGCAGATACAGCTGCACTCGCCCTGTGTCTGCTGGGCTCTTGCCGTTGCTTCCAGACCTGCTGCAGCTGTTACCAGCCCTGCAGATCTGGCTGAGGAAGAGCCCTACCATCTGGTTCCAGCCAGGCATGGGTTTGATACTGAGCTGATGTGTAAGTTGCCATTCTGCCCTGCTTTTTATCTGTTTTATTAATGTCTTAGAGTAGAAATCTGCTTTGGGGACCTGAGCTAGGGATTGTGGCTTGGTACCCACAGGGCTGTGCAACAGAGTTTAGGATCGTGTTACTGTATGTGTTGGACTAAAGTGAAATCAATTTAGCCTGGCTTCTTGGGATATGCTGAACCATTTGTGTGTGAACTAACTCAGTACTCTGGTGTTGACAGGCATACTCAAAGGCCCTTAGAAAGTGTTTGGCAGACTGCTTTCGAATGATTCAGAATCTATGGGTTTTCATGTTATCCCAGCGAAACGAGGAAGGTGTTTATATTAAAGCTTCCCTGGCAGTGAGTAATAGTAGTAATAAAGCAGTTACAGTACTCCTTTCTTGGTTGTGTTATCTATTTTTCTAATCCAAAAAGCACATCCACTTGCAGTCTGCTGCTTTTAATCTCTAGGACTCCAGTGTGTTGCATTTTATGGCCTCAGAAGGTCGAGTGAGCTTAAGCTTCTTCAAAGCTGGTAAGGTACCCCTTCTATTGGTGCTGTAACTTGCTGGGTGGAGTACAGAACAGCGCCAATGAATAAATATGTATGTAGCCCCTTTTTAGCTTTGAGCATTAATTCACAAAGCAGGCATACTGTGCTTCAGCGGGGCAGCTCTCAGTAAAAAAAGATGTTGCTATTAGTAGATGATTGCCTTGCATTCCTGTGGGAAATCGCTGGTATTTCTACTCTAGTCTTCAGTGTCACAGAAGAGCTAGCTTTGAAAGCAATCATATCAGCTAGAAAAGCTGCTCTTCTTCTGGTGTAATATCTGTTAATTACTAGGGGCTTCTTCTGTTACACCTTGGAGCATATTCTGGTATAATGACAGATGTACTAAATAATAATAATTTTTTTTTAAACAGAAGACTCTAGATGACCTGTTTTTAATGGTTGGCATTCTTATGGCAAACTAAATATAAAAGCTGTGTTATTTTTACAACTGTAGCAGCAAAGCTTTTCCTTTGGAAAAAATGGGTCAGTTGAAATGCATGTGGTCAGGTGCTCTGCAAATGGATGAGTCCAAGAGTTTTGTGAATTTCCACCTTAAGTTGCTCTTTTGGGATAGATTCTGTAGCTTCTCTAAGTCAAATCCAAAACCCATTGCTGTCAATGAGAGGGTTTGGAATAGCAGAGCAAGGAGAGCATTGTGCAGTTTTGGTGACTGTGCAGACACACACTTTCATAAAAAATCCAGATTACTGTGCATTTTTGGCAAGTGGTTGTGGAAACTGCACTCATTTTAGTTGCTTATGATATTATTCCAAAAGAAATATTTATTTTCCTTTTTAAATTCTTGTACTGTATTGATACTTTTTGATCTAAAAATGTAATGGCAGCTCACTGGAAATTATATCTGTAGAAAGGTTTTGATTTTGTGTGTGTGTTCTTCTTTGTAATAACCTCAAGAAGCAAGTAACCCAATACTTTGAACTTTTCATTGTTTTAGTTTACTGTGAGGTGTTGTCTGGTATTACCTCCTTACATTTCTTTTTAGCAGTTCCCAAATGATATTTCCAGCCTTTTATGCACTCCTTCCATTGAATCAACAGAGAGACATTTTTAGATTCCTCTTCTTTTGCTTTGCCCTGGTCTTACATATTTTAAAATTTAAATTCCACCCTAATTCAGCTGTACCAGGTTTGTTGGTCACAGTAACTTAAAACAAGATAGCAAAGTACATATTTCAGTGTTTTGTCAAACTCAAGAAAAAATGTCCTCTTGGAAATCTGTTGTATGGTATATTTTAGACATGGCCATGAAATGAGACTTGTCTTTAAAAATCAGACTAAAGAAACATTTATAATTTAATAAGAAATACTTGGTACATTGGCAGAAATCTTTGAAGTGAGTTCTGCTCGTTCATGAAGTATCCATGGATTTGGTGCATTGACTGTACATTGTAATCAAGTTCAGCTTCCTGCAAAAAGTGGTGTCTGTTGCCTTAATTCTCTCAGATGTTGTGTGTAGTCCAAGGTTTTACCTGTATTTCTGAAGTTATTAGTGTTCCCAAACTGAAAACATATTTCACACTCCTAATTTCTGTGTGGTGGGTAAGTGCTCGTGTGTGCTTGAAAGAATGGAAAAATAGATGTAACTTAAGTGCACTGGATGGAGGTGCTCACAGTTGTTAGATTTCATTTTTTCCTTTATTTTACCTGATGCCAAATCTTCCTCTGGGGCAAGAATATTGTTTCAGAGAAACGTTTACAATTCAGGAGCATATTTAAGGTCCCCATACGAGTAACCTACTTCCTTTGTGTGGTGCAGGGTTGCCACGCTAAGGTTTTTGTCATGTAAAGGTGCTTGGTGGTACGTAGGGCTTGAGACAACGCAGTATAGCCACAAGTGCAGGGATCAGTCAGTGGATCTTTATCAGATAGGAGGGTACAAATTGTGTGGGTGTTACTGTAGTCATGAAGGTAGCAGCCAGACGTATGGTTCTGCTGCTTGGTTGTTTCTGCTGAAAAGATTCCCTCCCTGTAGGATGAAAGTAGTAGGAAAGATTCCTCTTGAATGTTTTCAATTGATGTAGCGTGTTTTGGTTCAGGCCCTACGTGATTTTTTTTAAAAACAAAAAATCAAATGATGGAGAAGACTTGCACTAGCCTCATGGAGCCCCTCGTGTCATTCCCTCTCCCCTTGCAGATAAAGTTTTAACTGTGTCACAGCCACTGCCAATTTGGTGGCAGCTTTTGGCTGAGCAATGGCTGTGACATTGCTTAAGCTTTAGCTGCAAGGAAAGAGTGAGGGACACCAAGGAGTAGACCCTGTCCCTACTCTATGAGGTTTGTCTTTAGCCATGACTTTTTTTTCATTTTGCCCTCTCAAAGCAAGGTATGTATTATTTGGAGGCATGTGGTATGCAAGACAATATGGTATACCTCTCTTTAAAAAGATCCTGATGGGAACAAAGAGAATGACTTGCTTACCTGGACCTTCAACAGGCTTTAAGTGTTGAGTTTTAAATGGGTTCGTGACTGGATATCTAAGCATGTGTCTACACTATGTCAGCAGCATGTCCTGGCTGGGATAATCCTGAGCATCTCCCAAATGCCTTGCAGGCTCCCAACCTGGCCACTGTTCAGCAGACCAGGGATGGATGTCTCAAGAGCTGCTTGTGAGCAAATGGCCCTGCATGCCACATTTTTAAGTTAGAAGCATTCAAATAGGAGCAGATGGGCAAGGGCATGCCTAGGACATGCTAGGGATGCAATGTAGATGACATCTAAGTTATTTAACAGAATTACAGTGGTGCTGATATGTCAGAGACAATTGAAGATGTTGTTGCAAATTCTCCACCTCTAGCTACAGAAATCTGAGCAGCACTTTCTGAATCTTTTGGCTCTGCGTGTGTGTGTGTGTGTGTGTGTGTGTGTACACACGTGCACGCACATATACCTACACACATTCCTTTTTTGCAGGGTGGGGAGAAAGCCTTTTACTTTATTTTGTGATGGCTTTTGGGAAACAGATGTTGCTGTTTTGAGGGGCTCTTATCTAAGCACCTTTATTGCAAATTGGATGGAATTCATTTGATTTATGCTATTCTCAGTGGAGCACTTTCCTATAATAATTTTTAAACGGGCAGGATGATGTCAATTCTATTATCTCCTACAATTTCATAGATAGTTTGCATTCCAATTGCTGGCTGGAACTTTTGAATAAAAATTTAGACTTAAAAATATTTGACAAATCTAAGTGCAGATAGATCCTGCTTTCCTTATACACACTGAAAAGTATTATGCCTGATTTAATGTTTGGGCTACAAATGGCATTTCTCAGCTACAGAAGAAATTCATTACTGGCATTCTTGTTGCTCTAATGGCACACTGTACTCACTGTTCGCTTGCTAAAGTGCATCCTGCTATTAGTGGTGTGGTTGTATGGGATGTAATTGAATATAATTTAGTGAAATCATGTAGCTAACTATGGCATGATCCAGTTACTTTGAGCTATAAAAACAGTAGCTTGGATGTACAAGCTTATGTTTTCATTAGATTCCACAGCCTGCTCTTTATATCTGATATGCGCCGCTACATGTATCCTTATAGGTACTGTCTTTATTTATGTGAGGTAATACCATTTTATTCCAAGTTGCAGTTCAAATTAATTCTTTAATCAAACCAACGTTGAGATGAAATATTCCATGCTAAGACTACAGAAGCCATAAGAGGCTGAGTTCTTATTTTGTGTACCCTAAGTGTGTTGTTTTTAAGTTGGACCAGGGAACAGTGATGGCAGAGGCACAAGGGATTTGAATCCAAGATCAGGAATAGAATATAATTTTAATGTTTTGTTTTAACCCCTCAGTTCATTGTCAAATGTTTGCTAAGCTCTAGTTAAGTATGTTTACAGTGAAATGCCAATATTTTTCTAACAAACAGACATGCAGTCCATTTCATACCAATATTATCTTTTTTTTTTTTTTTTTTCAGCCTTCAAACCGTCTGTTAAATGTTTCTTTAAAAAAAAAAATGTAATGGCTGAAGAGGAAATGAACTATGGAGTTTTAAGGAAATGTTTTAAATTAAACAATACGAGTGTGGTTAGATTTTGTAGTTGAGTGGAAGGATGCAAGTAATTTTGAAGATAGTTAGCACAGTGCATTATATCCTTTTTATTTTTAATCCATCAGAGAAATTGTGGGGCACCACCACCAATGAAATTACCACCTCCGTATAAAGCACCCAAAACATTCCAAGCAGAGGAGGAGGATGAGGATGAGGAAGAGGACGATGCTTTTACAGAGCGTAAGTAGTACCATATTTTACTAAGAAGGATGACTGTGTTTATGGAGCGTGGCTTGTGTGTGTGCCAGTACTAAACAGCAGTTACATAGGTCGTTATGAGTATTGTATACAAGAGAATTGCTATCTCTAGTGTTCTACATTACACTGAATTGGGCTTACTACTTATCGTTGACTGCAATCCCACAGCTGCTTCTCTGAAAAAATGTTGAAAAGTGCTGGAATTGTTTTTAGATCAGTTGGGCAGACACTGCTTTGTGAGATCTAGGCTGATCTACAGCGTGTTTAAGGTATCCGTGCTTAAAGACAAACAGGATACTTCACCCTTGTGATAGCAAGAACTGGGCAGACCACAGCTTGATGGTTATCAATAGAAGAAACCCTGCCCCAAAGAGCTTGTGGTGTCAGACAATGCCCACAGTAAATTGTGGCTAAAAAATCTTTGGTGACAAAGTATTTTGTTAAAAGAAGTGATTCTCTTTCATGGAGCACTTTCAATTAAAATGCCGCAGATGTCTACAGACTTTATACCATGGTTTATACTTGGCTGTGCATGGAAGTCAGACAGCTGTAGGATGCAGCCTGTGTCTGTTCCACAATGTGCAGGACAAGACAAAATCACACTAGCTGCTGGAGTATCTGAGAAATTTGTCAAAATTAGTCATTCTATGGATTTCCTCTCTTCTTGTTCCTCTCTCTCTTGCTATGGGTAGACAATTATAGCATGTGTGTTTGGGGTTTTTTCCTTTGTTTTGTTTTTTTTAACTCTTGTGGGTTTGTGGTCGTCGTGTGTTTGTGTCTTTCCCACAAAATAGCCTGAAGCAGAGAGATGCATTTTATTTATAGCCAGGTTTGTGGTCACAGCTAGCTTTTGTGGGTGGAAGGTCCAAAGCTGCATGTCTGATGAGAAAGCTGTCGTTTGTTCTTGTTGATGGTATCTTTGTTGTTGCCAATTGCCAGTGTGCCTACCAAACAGTAGTGGTATCCCCCGGTCACAGAAGTGGAGATGATTTGGGCCAGTTCAATTCAGGGCTGATAGGAATCTTGATCAGTTATTTTCTGGCGTAAAGGGGCTGTATATTTCAGTGGGTTTCTGGCTTCAAAGTCAGCTGCTGGCTGTCATGTCAAATGGAGTTTCTTTAAAGCTCCAGCATTTGGTCTCAAGTACAGTATGTTATACAAATTGAGATTAGAAATGTCCATGCTTAGATCCTCTTCTGTCAGGTTGGCGGGCGCATCTTGACCAACTAAAGAGAAGGTATTTCTGGTTATGATAGGAATTTGGGTGTCCATTAGTAGGGAGGAGAAACGTGTGTAGTGTTTAACTCCTAATTCTCTGGATTTGGGACAAGTAGATTTTGTAATTTTAGACCAAACTTTTCAGTCCTTAATCTACCTGATGACCCAGTTTACCAAGGCTGGTGGTGTTGGTTATAAATGGCAGCAGAGGAATGTGCTCCAGTCTTATGCTGCTTGATGAGGACGTGCTTCAACCCAAGCGTTGCATGGCAGCTGGCAGAGTTAGGCCTCTGCCACACATTACACTTAAGGCATGATTAACTAGTTAATCATGTCTTTAGTTGTAACCCAGCCACATGTTAAAGTAATGAATGACATCATAAAACAAGGGATAAATCACAAAGTTATTCCCTAAATTGTGTAATAACTTTGTGGCTTGCTCCCATGACACATTAATGAATGTATGGATCACGCATCAGATCCCATCTCATCTTTGCCTGCATGTCTGGAGGGGCCCTTAATTTTGCATCTTACACAAGGATGCTTTGAGAGATTGTCTGGGTCGCACCGCGGCCATGAAGCAGCTCCCAGTGGTTAGGCCATCTGAGATCTACTCCGTGAAAAGCTAGAGATTTTTTGGTTAAATCAATCTTGCTTTGTTTGGCTGCAGGGAGCAATTTATGTAATTCTCTTCTCCCCTGCGCATTTCCTAGCATCCTTTCTTCTTCCATATCTTCTCTCCCTTTCCATCCCAAAAATCCCTCCAAAGCAGGGGTGGGCAATTATTTCAGGCGGACGACCACTTATTGAGTTTTGGCAAGCCATCGAGGGCCGCATGACAGGCAGCCAGGGGCAGATAAATATTAATGTTCTAAATTTTTAGGGGCCCTGCAGGCCGGATAGAATAGCCTGGAGGGCCGCATCTGGCCCCTGGGCCGCATTTTGCCTACCCCTGCTCCAAAGCCAAGCTGTCTCTCCTACCTCAAACTTTGGTCTAAATAACCAGTTACCAAGCCAGTGTTGAACAAATGTATCTTTGCATTTTATTCCACTTTCTGGTGATCTTGATGTCTTTACTTCTCCACTCCCCCACAAATTTGTTCCAACTGCTCATATGCTCTTGAGATCAAACTAACACTGGGGTGAGCAAACATGGCCTGTGGGTCAGATCTGGCCCACCAGGCAATACCAACCGGCTTGTGGGGCCCCTCTGTAAGACCTCTGTAAACCATGGCCCTGGATTGCCCCTTTGCAAACCGGCACCTTCATGCAGGAGGGGTGGCTGTTGTTGCTAAGCAAACCTGCCCCTCCCCACCCCAGCCTGGTCTGACCTGCCCCAGCCCCAAGCCAGGGAGTACTAGAAACGAGAAGCCTCGGCTTTTGCCTGGCCACCCCATGGCTGTTCCCAGCCTGCCCGTGAGACTGGAAATGTGATCAGGGGCCAGAGACTTCTGCTAGGGGAAAGGAGGCGGGAGCTGCATGTTATTGAGCTGGGTTGGGCTGGCCCCGCATGCTGTAGGAGCTGCATGCTATGGGGTCAGGTGGGGCTGGCTCTGCACACTGCTGCCATGTGCAGCCAGGGACTGGGGTGGGAGTGTGGGAGCTGCATGCTGCCACCATGTGCAGCTGGGGACTTGGGTGGGAGTGCAGGGACCTGTGGCTATGGAGCTGGGTGGGACTGGCTCTGCACCCTGCCACCGCATGTGCCCAGGGACTTGGGCAGGAGTGCTATCACGCCATATGGGGCTGGCCCCACACACTGCCATCACCTGCGGTTGGGGTCTGGGGTGGGAGCATGGAGAGACTTGCGCTATGGGGCTGGGTGGGACCTGCCCCGCTGGCTGCCACTACATGCAGATCCAGGGACTTGCACACTTTGGGGACTCCGAGGACCTGCCAACCAACACGCACACACGCACCCTCCCACAGCCCCCACATGTACTTCCACTCCCTACCAAACCCACATGTATAACCACATGACCCCGCACCCTCCCCTACACACACATACATCCACACATGCACACACTCCCCAACCGCCTCCCCATAATATACAATAGTAAGACTGTATTTTGAGTTATTTTGCAATCACCACTAGATATACAGCATTTATGCACGTAAATCAGGAGAAAATATTTTTTAAAATAAAATTACAGGACGTTATAGCAGATGTTTTGTTTGTTTTTTTTGTATATGATTTGGTTTTTTCCAGTTTCAACATGGCAACCCCCCACCAAAAGGAATACTTTTGGGGATAAGGGGAGGGACTTCTGGTGGCAAAGGTCAGGAGTTAGGGGTGGGACTTCAGGTCCCAAGTGGCAACCGGGGCTGGAGCATAGTATTGCCAACTCTGATTGAAGCTATTCCAGGAGATTTTTTTTCCCCAACGTGACGTATTGTCATTAATTGTACTGCTCAACCCATTCACAATATCAGTCTCCTGGATTGCTTTCAATAGTCACCAGGAGATCCAGACCAAATCCAGTAGACTCCCAGACAATCCAGGAGCTTTGGCAACCCTAGTGGGGCACCTGTCAAAGTGTGGGGCTATCCTTGCAGCCCTCAACAGCTCACCAAAACTCATTAAGCAGCCCTCTAGCCAAAATAATTGCCCATCCCTGAACTTGCTCTGACTACTTTTTCCCCACTTCTTGAATATAGGTACTCAATTTGCTTTTCTTCACAAAATGTTATTGTCTCTGATTTCATGGATTTATGTCTCACATTCCTGCCACCACACCTGTAGGTGCATGTGTCCGTTCTTTCAGAATCCCAGAGCGGGTTATCTAGTCCCCCTGCCCTGAACACTTTATGTTGTTTGAGTGTTGTTTTGCTGTGGCGAGTTCATTTCAGTTTCCATGTTGCTGGACTGATTACACCTCACCTCTTGCCTTTCCCTTTGTGTTCAAAATCAACCTTATTGACAGCTGAGGCAAAATATTCATTCAGTTCTTGGGATATGTCTAGATTATTTGTAATCTCTACCCTCTTCTTATTTCATAGTAGCTCTTTCTTTTCCTTCCTTGCCTTCTTATTTATGTAGCTGAAAAATGTTGGCTGTTGCTTCTAACTTTGCGAGGTCTAAATCAGCATGAATTTTGGCAATTCTCACTTTATCCCTATCCTTCCTGATCTCCAAAATGCAGCTTTCTTCGCTGAGTAGTTCTTTATCCCCCTTTCTCTGCCAGCACTCTGCTGATTTCTTCTCAATACATTCATCCCGTTACATCTTGAGCACTTCCCTACAAGTTTTTCTCTTTGCTTGGGATGCAAGTTCCAGGTAGATTTTGCACCTTTGACTTGAATGAGAAGAAGGTTTAGAATTTCTTTAAGTCCCTGAACTCTTCAGTCCAGGTGATTTCACTACCTAGTTCCTTCATTTTCCAAATGCTGTCCTTTTGAAATAAAGAATCTTACCTATAGGTCTACTTTGGCTTGCTCTGCTCCATTTAAATTAAAAAATAACCTTGGATAAAGTGATTTACAAATTTGCTTTTCTATTGCTTGTTAATTATTGCCAAAACTTTACCAAAACCAAGTATAAAATATCATTTCTTGTTGGTTCAGTAACTATGTGGTAAAGAAATCTGTCAACCATCTCATTCAGGAGTGTCTAGGGCCCACCCTTAACTGCATTTGTTCTTCAGTCTATATCTAGGAAGCTTTAAGTCCCTAGTAACATTGTGATTATTGGTAATATTTCCTTCTCCAGTTATATTACAGCGATGTTTAATCCAAATCTCACTCTGACCATTTATAAACTGTTCCTAACCCCAGTTTTCACTTTGACTTAGCTGCTTATAAGACTTCCAGTTACTTTCATAAATAATGGTGTAGCTTTAAACCAACCTGCCACAGGAGAGGGGGCAGTGATTACCTTGTAGGGTAGAAAAAGATGAGAAGTAGCAGATTTCAGGGTAAGAAGGAGATCAGTGTAGCTGTTCAAAAAAGGAAAGAAAAAAAAAAAGTGTCTCTCCCCCCATGAGGCCTGGAGGCCCAAATTGTTTGCCCCTAGTAACTATTCTACCTCACTTTTTATCACAGTATTTAAGTTGGGATCAATTTAGTGTTTCTGCAATCTGTCTCCAGGTTTGTGCAGGATAAGCTAGCCCTTGAGTCTGGGGAAAAAAAACCCCAAAACCTTTAAAACAGTTTGTTTTAATGACTAATTTTCTAAGTATTTTCTACTGGGAACTGTTTTTTTCCACGGTGGAAGAGCAAGTTGCATAGCATTCCCATGCCCTTAAACAGCAGGTTTCAAATAAGAGTTCTTAAAAACAACTCTAAAAAAGGAGTCATTTGCACTAGCAATAAACCAAGCCAGGCTGTACAATTAGTAGGCACTGGTGTTTCTTTGGTGCTTGACTGCTGGGGTGTGTACTAAGAATTTGCTAATAGCCTCCTAATGCACATCCTGTTGTGGCTTATTGCTATAATAAGGGGTTGGGAGTTAGGAAAAAACTGAAATGGACAGGAAGAGTAGTTTCTAAGTGGAATATTTCTTAAGGTATTCTGGGAGGAATTAGTAGCTATATAATTTTGCTGTAGTATTATAATTGAATTACACGCACACTGAGGATGACACATTTTTTGCTGCTAACAAACACATTACAATCTTAAAAAAAATAAAAAATGTAAAAGTTAGTAGAGTAAATCAGACTAATTAACTTTGACAAAGACTTAGAATCCTGTTATTTCAACAGTTGCATGTTGTTTTTCAACAAACCCAATGTCTTTCCCACCCCTTCTCTTTAGGAAAATGAAATCGATCCAATTGATTCATTTTCCATTTAAATTAAAGGGTATAAAGATTTGCAACCTGTTTGAGGTACTGGGATCCATTGTTGGCTCTGCCACAGATTTCTTTGTGACCTTGGGCAAGGTACTTAACTTTTCTGTGCCTTAGTTCCCCATCTGTTAAAAAAAGGATAAGTATTTTCTCCCTTCCATTTGTGCAGTCTCTTTAGAGAATCTGAAAGTTAGTGAAGCATATGAAGGCAGAGGGGGATATCTTTATCTAGCTGCTCACAGAGTTGGTTTATTAGTTATTAAGCATTCGGGGGCAGAGATTGCCTCTGAGTATTTGTTTCTAAAGAAGCAAGTATAAGGGATGCTTGGTGTGTACATTAGAATTTCTAGACACTTTTGCAATGCTGATATTAGAGCACATGATGATTTTTTTCTTTTTATTTAAATAAAGCCAACTATATACAGTGCAAAAATGTTCAAGAACAAGCTGTGCATTCAAGTGTGAAGTATTAAACTATAAAAGGAGCAGGAAAAACTGTAAATATCATAAACTAATGATGGCACAAAAATATAGGAATCATCAGATTGCTAAATAACTGTAAATGTTTAGGGAAAAAATACCAGCAGCGCTGAGAAGTAGCTTAGCCAGATCCACCCATTGATCTGTATTACTTAAATTCTTAAGCCCCTTTGGGTGAGGCTGTCTCATAAAACAAGAGATGGCACAGCAATGCAATTTCATTGCTGCAAGAAGTAGAAGGCTTTGCGCAGATCTTAAGGTGAGGAAGCTTCTGTAGTGAAACGCTGCCTTTCCAATAGATGTCACTACAATCAACAGCAAATAGTGATGAGGAGGAGTAGAAAGATAGGGCCAGGCAAAATGTATGAAGCTGTATGAAAATAAAATATTGAGAGATGCATATTCTAATATGAATTCAATGTGTTCTGTATTATTACCATGTGTTAATTTTTGCTGAATGTACTAACAAGTGTGCTTAGCTTGGTGCTTCTTTACAGATAATGCAGAAAAAGCCAGGATTACACAAATAGAGCTCTGACTTTCATTTTTGAGCTGTATGTTAATCCTTACTTAATGTGTCTCTACATGGTTAATCTTCTTTTTCTGTTCTTATTCTGATTTGTAATTAGCTAAATCTATAGGTTTTCAACCCATCCCTATAAAAGGACGAGAGGGCTGATGCTTTGTAATTCAGAGCACTTGGAAGCTCTTATACCACAGGAGGGTAGAGACTCTGATGTCAGTGCCCTTGTGTTGTTTTTATTTATTATTATTTTTTTACTTATGTTAATTGTATGCACAAGTTTTTGTAACTTGATGCAATGCTGTAGTACAAAATTATATTTTCAACGAATTACTCATAAGCTGGGAATGTTTGTGTTTGGATTTTTACTGTGAACATGTATATAATGCATTGGACAGATGGCTCTGTGTGTTGTGATATGTACTGTATTATAAAGAAAGGTTAGAACGTTAAAAATGAGTGGATCAATGGTAATAAAGTAGCTGAGCATTTTTAAATTGTTTAAACTGTTTGAAAAACAGTGTTTGGAGTAGAAAATTAATAAGGAGTTCTCAGCATGACTATATCTAAATTTGTAAACATATTAGGCTTCAACATTATTTTTTTAATTACCAAAATGAGAAATTTAAAATCTCTTCCTTGTTTCAGTTCAGCACTCCCATAGCAATAAAATTAATGCTGCTTGTTCAGAGTTGGTAGTAAAATATAAGCAGCAACAAAGTGAAATACAAGTAGCAGTGAAGTTTAAACTCTCTTTATGCTAATAGGGCTTTTTCTGGCATGTAAAAATGATCCAAGAAGAACACATCTTAATAATGAGAAAACGATAAAATGACATATTGGTTCAAATCATTTGCAAAAATGCACTGAACTCCTGTAATTTGCACTAGAAGGATGCACATATAAGTAATTGTTATTAACTGTTTCTCTTCTGTATTAGTGGGTCATTAAACACAATATTAACTGCAGCAGACTTGAAAATAAATAAATGGCTTGTGTTTCGGGATAGAGATGTCATTCTAATACTAGCAGGGTAAGCCAATGCAACAAACAGCAGCCATAGAGCATCAGTGGGTCATATGTGGGAAACCAGAGATTTGCTTCTCCCTGTCTACTTTTATAGGCAGCTTTCATCTGCTGACAGATGTAACTGGTAGCTTGTGGGTAGCTTGAAATTAGTGTAATTGATTGCATCTCATAATAGAAATAGACTGACAGTTTGCCCTTAAGGAGAGAAAAATCTCAGGAAAATAGGCCCAAGGTCGTCAGAAGAAAGACGAGCACTGAGGCTGTGTATGATGAGGATTTGAGCTGCTTACAGCATTGAATGTTTGTCAGGAATGCAGATATCTTGAGGTACACGCTGGTACAGCAATGGTACAAGGGGGTTTCCCAGGTAAGGATTCAGATATCTGTGTGTATTGTATTTGTTTCAAGCAAGTTATTTTTCAGTGTTTTAGTAATAATTCAGAACTAGTGGAGTGCTAGAGGTAAGAGAATAGTAGCACAAACCATTTTCCTCAGCTTAGAGCATGTACATATGCTGTGGTTAGAATGTTAGATGAATTCAGTATCTTTAAAATATTTTGCCTTATGTTTCATTATAAATCACTGTTGTTGCAATACACTTGAATGCATGATGCCAGCATATAAAATTGTCAAGAGTGTGTCAGTGCTTAAAGTATCAGAATTCCTAACACTAAATTTCTTGTTACATAGAATAATATACTCTTCCATAACTGTTATTGCAGTGTAGAGCCAGATGGTTGGATTTTCTTCACTTTGCTTGGTAAGAATGTGTTAGGTAAATGTTTTTGGAGCAGAATAAAAAGCTGTTGGAAAAATCTAAACTGAATATTCAGCATTCTCATTGTATAAGGAAGCAGGATGCGAGTAAAGCAACATGGTAGTAAACAAACAGGTGCTATTTGCATTGAAGTGTAATCTAATCTTTAAATTTTGCCTTATCTCTTTTGCTGTTAGGTATTGCTGGTTTCTTCTGACAAAAGTCAGGTATCCAGAGAATAATATTAAAATATTTGGCATAAAATATATTTGTCATCTCTGTATTTGCAGATTTTAACATTTTAAAACACGGTAAAGATGGCTTATGTTGTGTGGCATTCCTAACTAGATTTTACTCAAATGTGGCAGATACCTCATTTCTTATAACTTATTTGTGCAGCCAGTAAGGTTTGTTTTGTAAATTTGCATACAGACATTGCTATGCAAACTTACTGAGAGGCGATGCAAATAGTCGATCATTATTATTCCATCATTGAAGAATACTTAATATCACTGCAGTGGCTTGCAATTAAAAATGTGACAAGATGGGGAAAAGGATACAAATCTTGACATACATAATAAGGATAACTAATGATCCATAGGAGGTGGTTGGATTCTTATATTGTGAACCCCTGTTTGTTAGATAGCATGCCAGCAGTACCCATCACAAATGATGCTATTCTGCTGCAAAAAAAAAAACAACCACCCAAAAAACCAGCAACACGGTGCAGTATGTCTGCTCCAGACCAGCAAAGCCTTAATTTTAAGATTTTAGTTAGAATACAAAACAGCCTGCTCGCCTAATAACTCTGTCAATTCTAAAATGCAACTTCCTGGTATGCTTGTTTTAAACAGTAACTCCCGGGAATACGAAGTACAAATATTCCTCTAGCAGAAGGGAAGTAAAAATGTTAGATGTCAATTACTGTTTTGGGTTGTTTTAGCAGACATCAGTTATTAAGTTTCCCATAATATGGCACAGTAATTGAGACAGCTGCCCAGCCTAATTTCTTTAACTGTTCTAGAAAGTCAAAATTATTTTTCTTGTGCATCACTAATGATAGTTGTTTCTCTCTTATCTCGCATACTAATTTTTAACGACAAGTCGTCAATTTGCTTTCAACTTTTATGGATTCATGTACGCTCACTATTAGAATAGCTGACACTTAAAGGATGAATGGGAATTATTAGGCACATATATACTGGAGATGCATAACACAATGATTAACTCTTTAATTGCCTGGCACTGGTATCTAAGGATTAGAAGAAACAATTGGGAACTAACCAAGTCTAGGTACTTCTCCGTGTCCTACTCTGAAAATAATGTTGAGCCTCCAAATATTGGCGTAATGGCTTCAGCAGTGTCTTAAAAACAGAAGCCATCCTTTACCTGTGCCAAAAGTAAAGTGCAGTTAAGATGTGAAGTCATCAAAACCTTGAACTTTTGGGGATGCTAACAAGGAAATAACAATTTCTGTTGTCAGTGGTGAATTCAAAAGCAAATATATATAGACTGCTCCATGGGATGGAATGAGGAAGGTTTGACTATTATGACTTAAGTGGTTGCATTACTGTTGTGTGGCAAAGCCATGAATTATGCAGTCATCTCAAATTAGCATCAATAAAATTTATAATCCCAAAGCCATGTACCGTTTGTGTTCTGTAACTGCTACATGTGTTTTAGAACAATATTTTTATAAAGCTTTGGAGAGCTCTTGAAATCTGTATTGAGAATATTTTTGGTAACCTTCTACCTGTCAAATCAGGCATGCTAGTTACCATGCATCCAAACATACAGAGTCACGTAAAGCATACGTTGCTAAAAATGTCAATGCATTAGGTTCCCTGGTATCAGGGTCGTCTATGCAAGAAATGAAGTGTAGAATTTCTCTTTCCCTTTGTAGCAGTTGCATTCCCAACCTTGCTAGGACCATGAGATAACATCTAAGGTGAAAGGAGTGTGATCAACTCATTGCATTTATTTTATGTTCTTATAATGTCTGTAAGAGCAGTGTCCTAGTCTGATCAGAGATGTTAGACATTATGATAATACAAACCATAATAATGTGTGTATTTAGTTATGTCTCTTTTTATATTGTGCTTGCGAGGAAGAGCAGGATTATAGAAGCCAAGCAGCTCTTGAAAGCATTACATCCAAAGAATTACATCCTAGGATATTAAATCCTAATTCTTTCAGACGATCTAATAGCTGTGTAGCCCATTGTAGCCTAGCTACACCTTTAAAAAAAAGTATAGTCTCTGCTCTTATGCTGTAACCATCGTGGAGCCGTCTAAATTATTGGGGTTGCGACCTTTTTAGAACACAATACTTCTAGACCATTCAATGTTATCAAGTGTCTTGAGTGAGTGAGAGTAGGGTACATGTTCCTCCCTGGTCGCTTGAATTGCTACTGCACACCTAAGCCAGGTCATCTTGGACTTAGACTTTTAAATCTGGAAAGTTTCCCTGATTACTGTAGAGAGAAGCCATATTCTGAATCCACATTGTCCTCTTAAGTGTTAGAAACAAAATTTGATTATAAACCAGCTCTAAAGTTTAACTGTATCCTTAACTTCTTCCTCATGTTCTGATAGGTTATCCTAGCATGTGTATTACAAAGCTGGTGGTCAGCGAAAAATACTGTATAATTTAATTATATATCATTAATGCATTTATGTTGGGGGATACAGCAGTTTCATAAAGAGAGAAGTCCTGGACTAAAACACAGTGGACTAACTAGTCTGCATTAGACAAGGAGATGCACGAAGGATTCATGAGACATAATGAGCTTGTTGATGGGGAAGATGGCATGAGTTTTAAGTATTTTGAAAAGGGAGAAATCTATATAGTGAGTGATTTGGACAATCTTGAAGGTAACTGGTGAAAACCGAGAGAGAACTGTGGTGGGGGAGAAATGGGATCAGACTGAATTTGCACCAAAAAAGAAAGCATATGCAGTGATGAACTTTGAGATATATGAGAGCCAGAAAGTACCTACAGGAAGATGAAAGCCATTTGATGGTTTGAGGGCTTTCAGGAATGGGATTCTGTAATCATTCCTGTGTGGGGGTGAGAAGATGTTTCCTTCTAAATGGATAGGACTTGGCATAATGGGATGTGTAATGGAAGGAAACAGCTCCTGCAGCAGAGGAAAGAGAAGCATGAACAGGACCAGCCATGACTGTTGACAGTGAAAGGATATGACTGTCATGACCCAATGATTTTGTGTGTGCTTCGGCACTGCAGAATTATTTCTCGCCACGTGGAGCTTTCTTTGCATGGTGCAATTCTCAGCTGCAGAGAAAACCCCGGCGCAAAGGAGTTCCCGCCGCTCGCATGCAAATTTGTGTCCCACTATTGGCTGTTTCTAAATTATTCCCACATGGCGGCTAGCGATTGGCTTGCTAGCCGTATAAGAGGCTTGAGCAGTTTCCGCCCAAGCCGGAGATCTCCGAGAATCTCAGGAGGATCCTGAGAACCCCGATTCCGAGAATTCCGGGAGAAATCCGAGAGAATTCCAGCAAGGAGTCCATGATTACCTTGTGGACTTCTACGTAAATCTCGGACCGAATGGTGGCTTGATCACCCATCAAGAGTCTCTCCCCATCGCCGCATAATCCTTTGACGTACCCCACCCTGTGTGCTCGTGGAGAGTCACCTTTTGGACTCTCATTTCGGTCGGTCCACGGAGCCTAGCAAACTCTGTGAGTGGTATCCAGAGCTCTGTTCATGTTCGTTTAGCGGAGCCTAGCAAACTCCGCTTGTGTGTCTTCAGTGGAGCCTAGCAAACTCCATGTGTGTGTTTTGTTTTTTTTTTGTAACTGCAACTCAAGAAAGTTTTCCTGCCTGCACCACAACCACCTACGGTGTAAGTAAAACAATCTTTAATCAACCTCTACGCGTCCGTGCCTAATTCTAGTTCGCCGTGCCGACCGTTTCCCTGGCCCATGTGCCCGGGCTGCTGGCCACAGCCCCTTGGCCCCAACATGGCGATGAGGATGGGATACGGGGAAAGCACGATAGAACTAGAATTAGTTGAGAACTGCCCTTGGCGAAGTGGGAAATGTGACGTAGCAAGCATCGTGGAACTGGAGGCACATATCACTTACCACCAGGTGGGCGGAATGGGTGAAAGGTTTGTCAGCGAACGCCCTTCGCTGAAGGGAGAAGAGGGAGCTTCTGAAGACGGAGCCCCAAGAGAGAGGGAAGTGTATCTTCACTCCGCGGCATTCGGGTGTATAATGGGTGATGAGCAGGTCCTGTTTAGGCCCCTTGACACTGTGTCCCTCGCCAGAATCAGCCCGGCAGGCACAGTAAACCCGACCCTCACCTGGGAGTGTGCCCATTGCCCAAGATGTGCTCGGGAGAATGAAGAACCGGTACCGATCGACCGGTTCGCCCCCTTTATGCTGGCGTCTAGATTGAGGGGTCGCGAGCTTCCATCCAAGCTCTGCGAAGATCTGGAGACTGAGGAACGTGCCGCAGATGAGAGGGTAACCCCGAGATACGACAAGGGGGGAGTGTTAACTGCAACTTTCCGTACAGTAACTGATCTAATGCAGAAAAATTTAAGTTTGAAAGCGCAGCTGCATATGGCCGTTCAAGCAGTCAAAGAGGCGGCTGCGAAAGAAAATCTTGAGACGCCATGCCAAGATGGCGCCGAGCAAGAGGGAGATCGCGTGGAAGAACCGGAAGAGAGGGGTGGAGCTTCGGGGGAACTCGCGAGAGTTCGGCCGGCGACCCCGCCCACTGACGCAGCGTCGTTTCCGGCGACCACGCCTTCTTGCCGACGGAAGGGAGAATCGAGCGGAGGAGTGCATCCGCCCCTCCTGCCTGAAACAATAACAGCAGCAATGACTCCCGAAGTAACAGCTCATCCTGTAGCAACAATCAGCCCAGTGACTGATGCAGAAGATGGAGTTTGTGCTGCCACCAGTTGCATTCGTGCTTGGACGAAGTTACAGGAGCTATACGGGGAATCTGAAATGGAATCTGACGAGGCTATAGTCTCATGGCTGGGACTCATGCCCATGGAGTTTGAGTTTAACTAACTGCCCTATTGTGTGCGGGTTTTTGTAAATATTAGTAAAATAACTGTTTCAAGAGAATTCTTTTCACAGATCTGGAACTCAGAGTGCGTGGCGGAGAGAAGCCCCAAGAAGGATAACATCATTGGCAGAAGTGACGGCTTGACACGCGACTTCGCCATGACGCCCACTGAAGCCCCGATTGTGCAATTTTTTGTTATGAATCTGGTTATGTGTGTATGTATTTGTGCCGGCTATTATTTAATTCGATCCCTGGAGGAAGAACTTCTTATGTTAGCTGATTTTGTGTTTACCCGTTTAGTTCAACGACCCGTTATAAGAGCTTTCGACGACCTGAGTGACGAGCATGTGGTGTAATTCAGCTGTGCCTTCAGCAAGGGGGGATGTCATGACCCAATGATTGTGTGTGTGCTTCGGCACTGCAGAATTATTTCCCGCCACATGGAGCTTTCTTTGCACGGTGCAATTCTCAGCTGCAGAGAGAAAACCCCGGCGCAAAGGAGTTCCTGCCGCTCGCATGCAAATTTGTGTCCCACTATTGGCTGTTTCTAAATTATTCCCACGTGGCAGCTAGCGATTGGCTTGCTAGCTGTATAAGAGGCTTGAGCAGTTTCCGCCCAAGCCGGAGATCTCCGAGAATCTCAGGAGGATCCTGAGAACCCCGATTCCGAGAATTCCGGGAGAAATCCGAGAGAATTCTGGCAAGGAGTCCATGATTATCTCGTGGATTTCTACGTAAATCTCGGACCGAATGGTGGCTTGATCACCCATCAAGAGTCTCTCCCCGTCACCGCATAATCCCTCGACGTACCCCACCCTGCGCGCTTGTGGAGATTCACTTTTCAGACTCTCATTTC
This sequence comes from Alligator mississippiensis, assembly GCF_030867095.1. Lineage (NCBI taxonomy): Eukaryota > Metazoa > Chordata > Crocodylia > Alligatoridae > Alligator > Alligator mississippiensis. The sequence goes on from NC_081828.1 coordinate 15,060,777, forward strand.
GGTCGGTCCACGGAGCCTAGCAAACTCTGAGTGGTATCCAGAGCTCTGTTCGTGTTCGTTTAGCGGAGCCTAGCAAACTCCGCTCGTGTGTCTTCAGTGGAGCCTAGCAAACTCCATGTGTGTGTTTTGTTTTTGTTTTTTGTAACTGCAACTCAAGAAAGTTTTCCTGCCTGCACCGCGACCACCTACGGTGTAAGTAAAACAATCTTTAATCAACCTCTACGCGTCCATGCCTAATTCTAGTTTGCCGTGCCGACCCTTTCCCCTGCCCACGTGCCCGGGCTGCTGGCCACAGCCCCTCGGCCCCGACAGTGACCAGGAAGTCACATTCTTAATGGGCCTTGTAGGAGCCAGTCAGATGGGCTATGTACAGATTATCAAAAAACCTGAGGCTGAATTGAGTCAGCCTTTGCAGGTTAGTCTAGGCTGCAAATATTGAACCAATAAACAGATGAACTGACGTTCACTTTTGATTCAGAAAATGCAGCCACGTGCTTGCAGTGGCTCAGGCCAGAAGCTGGTGGGGGAGGAGGGTGCTAGAGCATGGCTCTCTGGCACGTAGCCAGCATGGGCTGTGTGTCCGCTTCCTCTTCCTGCTGCTCCCAAGGTCTCTGAGATTTTCAGCCGAAAATCACAGCAGCAGAACTGTGCAGGGTTGCTTATCAGTTCCTCTTCCTGCTTCCAGGTGCCTCTGGGATTTGTAGTCCAGAGTCACAACCAGCACTAAGTAAATGGGGCAGGGCAGCTCCATACTCAGGGGAAGGAAAGTTTAAACCCTCTCCCTGGCTCTAGACCCCAGCAGGGCTTTGCTGGGGGAGGTGGGGGGCAGTGATCTGGCCAGTGAGCCAGCTCTCACTGCTCCAGCTAGGGAGCAGAGGGGTGGGGCCAGCCGTGATCTCTGGAGCAGATAGTATAGCCCAGCTTGTGGTTGGAAAGCTTGCTGGTATGTTGGGGGACACTGATTTAACTTGAACCAGAAAGGGGTCTGAGACCGAAGTTTCATAAACTGGTTTAACCTAAATCAGTAAGATCTGATACTGCATTCAACCAGGTTTATCTTAAACCAGTTTCCACCATTTTGAAACTGGTTTATATTCATTAAACTTCTGTTCTGTTACAGGTTTAAACCAGTTTCTGATCACTTAAACCGGTGTATGTGTAACTTCTATCCCAGGCCAAAATGCACTCCTCTCTGGTTGGCTAGTAGGACTGTGCAAAGCTTTGGTCGCTGATTCAATTTGGAGGAGATTTTGCTGGCTCATAAATGCTGAGATGGTGGGGCAGATGGAGCGTCCTACAGGAGCACGGTGGGTCCCCAGTGTGCTCGGCAGTAGACCCAAAGCACTTCTGGTCCACTTCCGGGTCTGCCGCAGAGTGCATGGAGGACCCCTGCCCCCCGGCTCAGCGACTGGTGCATCCTGAGTCTGGGGGGGCACCCGGGTTCCCCCTGCAGCTGATCGCCAACCTGGAGGGTGCATTGAGGGGGGGTCCCCTGCATGCTCAGCAGCGGACCCAGAAGTGGACCAGAACTGCTTCTGGTCCACTTCTGGGTCCTCTGCTGAGCATGCAGGGAGCCCTCCCATGCTCCTGTGGGACACCCCATCCATCCCACCATCTCAGTGTTCATGAGCCATGCCTGGTAGCTCAAGGTATGTAGAAAAAAACGTTTAAACCTGTCTCTACGGCTGAATCGCTGATTCTCCAAATCAGCATCGAATCTTCAGATTTGGATTTGGCCGAACCAAATCGAGACCGTGATCCAAATCAGTGAATTGAATTGCTGTCCCCTGAATCGGGCCGAATCCGAATCGAATATGGCCCGCTTTGCACACCCCTATTGGCTAGCCTCATGAGCTCCTCTCTGGCTGGCTTGCCTCTGTCCTTTACTAGCCTACCATGTAACATCCTGTCAAGTTTCTTGGACTTTAAGAGAGATCTGGTGCATTAGCAGAGGCATGTAGTGAAGTTTTCACAGTTACCTGTCTTGCACTCTGTTTCATTTTGATCCAAGGACCTTTGCTTTTGCTTTTGAAGACTAAATTACCTATCAATTAAAATTTAAAAAAAAATCTCAAAATGACTTTAAAATTAAATATCGTCATTAAAAAAATCAAAATAAGCTGAGTACCTCAGTCAAATGCAGAGAGAATTACAATAAGATATGCAGTAATGTGAAAATCCTTTTCTTTTTCTCCAGGAACATTGCTTTGCAGCTTTCTCCAAGGACTCTTTCCTCCTTCAGTCAAGAGTTAAGGAATAGGGCTATTTCATGTGGTGATGTTTATTCATTTAGCTATTCCTACTTGGATAAGCCTCTTGAGATGCTGTATTTCTTTTTCCAGGAGGCAAAAAGAATGCTAAAGAACACTTGACATACTGCATATCTTTATTCAAACACACCATCAGTTTGCTGATTATAATTGTGTCATTGTCCAGTTACCAGAGGCCCAAAGCTTAATCCATTAATAGCTCTTTACTTAATTAAATGCATTAATGAAGAGAAGGTATTCATTATTGAATAACATCTTGCGTGTCCTAATGTTTGTTAAAAGTATTCATCTCCCTTGGTTAGGGTAGTTGTTTATCTGCAGATGAATTAAAGCCCTGCTTGTCACTGCCAATGTGAGATGCTTTGAAGGTGCCTGACCTCAGCGCTTGATTTTGTTTTTCTCAGTGCGGTTGTGAAATGAGCTTTTCAGATCTTGCCCTTTGCAGCAATTTGAAATAAAATAATAAAATCCTCAAAATTGAATTTCTCTTGGCAAAACTTCGCCATTTTGTTTAATTCAATCTACTGTGTTTTATCATAAAATAAAGGCAGTATAAACTTGATTAACTTGTCACGTAGGCTTTGGAGGTAGCTGATTAAATAAGATGCATGGACTTTTATTTTGTGAGGGTGGGGAAAGGCTGCTGTTTACCATAGTGCTTTTTTGTGAGGGTGCTTTTTTTAGCTATTGTCCACGTGTACAGCCTCTTGATTTCTCTTCCGGCAGGAGAAAAAAACTGAAACGACTGTGTAGCTAATAAAGCGCAACACGTGTGTATCAAAGGTTGCTCGTATAAATCAGCCCTACTGACTAGATTACTGTCTGATCATTTCAGTGGCAGAATGATCTCTCTGGTCCTGTTAGCAAACTTCAGAAAATAGTACGTCCATTTTTTGTCTCTGTCACACTTGACTGTTTAAATATTTTCATGGTTTAGTAGATCCATTGTTTCATCTTGTTAGATTAAGGTAATTTACAGTTAGTGATTTTTTTATTTTTTTTTTTGTGCATTTGTTCCAGTATACTTTGAAATAACAGCATTGATCAAAAATAGATTTTCATCTTGCAAGTTAACAGTTTTAATTGCTCAGTTTCATACAGGTCATTTTAACTTGTCATTTCCTTTTGATATACAGCTATTTCTAGAGGATTAGACTGAGCACTTCTGCAGGGCCCTGTAGTGGAGGGGAGCCCTCCATCTCGTCCTCATCATGTGGGGTTAAGAAAGTGTAGTCAGGTTTGATTTGAAGCACACCTGACCTTTTTCCCCACCCACTACAGGCAGGCTACAGCTACATTACTCCACAAAACCCTGCTCTGCAGCTAACCAGCGGGACTTAGTCCAGAGCAAGTGACAGCAGGGGGCAGGGGTGGGGCCAGGAAAAAGGGTGGGAAAAAGGTGGAGAGCAGCAGGAAATGACAGTCATGGAGAACTGGTCCTTAGAACAGGCCTTATATGAAGGGAAGTAAAACTTGTTCTTAAGGCTTTTTTCCTGGTAGAGTGCAGCAATATGTTGTCGCTTGCTCTGGACTAAGTCCAGCTGGTTAGCTGCAAAGCAGGGTTTTATGGAGTAATGTAGCTGTAGCCTGCCTATAGTGGAGAGATTGATTTTGTATGGAAAGCCATGTTTATATTTGTGAGAGCAGATATCATCTTTCAAATTGAATATCAGAGTTTAGACTTTGGGCTTAGGGACTAGGGACAGGCATTACACACAAACCAGTTTAAGTGATCAGAAACTGGTTTAAACCTGTAACAGAACAGATGTTCAGTGCACATAAACCAGTCTCAAAATGTCCGAAACCACTTTGAGATAAACCTGATTGAATGTAGCATCAGACTTGATACTACAGACTTGATGAGGCTGCTGCCCCCGTCATGGTTGCTCTCCCCTTGCTACTCCAGCTGCTGGGCGGGGGTGGGGCCAGATGCTGGCCGGCACAGCCCCTTGGAGGAGTGGAGGGCAGGAAGCAGAGTTTTTTCCCCGCTCTGCCCCTGGGGCACAACAACACTGCCACCAGCCACTGCCGCTCGCTCTGTGCCTGTGGCAAGCCAGAATAAACCCCTTCCCACCACCCTCCCTCCAGCATCCAGTGGGGGGGTGGGGGTGGCAGGGGCGCTTATTCTGCCATTTCCCCAAGCTGGAAGTGAGCAGCGGCCGGGGTGGGCAGGCCCAGCTGTGGTCCACTGGGGACTGTGGGGGGTAGAAGGGAGAATAACCCCTGTTCCTTCCCCTTTCTGCCTCAGGGAACATGGTGGCCTGCCACTGCAGCAGTGGAGGTGGGGGTGGGGGGTGCCCAGCAGACCCGGCTCCAGTCCTTGCCAGTGGGACAGGAAGGGGCAAATTAAACCCCTCTCTGGCTAGTTCAGCCCAAGCTGGCCATGCCCCCCATCCAGTACAGCTTCCCTGCAGGTCATGCTGTAGGACCCCCCAGCTCCTGGCCTGAGAAACTGCAGGCATATGTCCACATTTCCTCAGCCCAGAGGGAATGTCTGTGCTGTTACAAATTGGTTCAACCTAGGCAGGTTAGACTAACTTGCAAAGGTTGAATCAGTTCAGGCTCCAGCTTTTTGATCGTCTGTCCCTAGCCATGGTGTTAAGTGTGCATTACCTTGTGTGTATACTTCCGCATACAAGTAGAACTTGTGAATAATAGTTTGTCTTGGGAAGCTTAGTGAAAAATACCTGCTAATGCTTCCTTTGTGGGGGAGTAAGAAAAAATATTTCTGAATATTTGTTTTGTATCAACAGCATGTTTTGCTCTATCTAGGACACAGGCACCCTGAAATAAGTATTGTGTTAAAACCCCTAGTACAGAAGTCAAATAATTTAATTAGGAGTTGCTACATTTTGGAAAGGAAATTTCTAGTATTTCTGGTTATGAAGCAAGTCAAGACTAAATAATAGAGGTACAACCTTGAAAGGGTCAAAAATCAAAAGGCACAGAAAGAGACCTATGATGTTTTTTAATTGCCTGATTTTTTAAATTATCTCATGACGTTTTGCTGAGGCTTGGTGGGAGAGCAGGAGGGTGCTAGAATTCACTTATTTGTGACATTAGGTTAGCCCAGAGGATTTTACAATATCTTAGACAGATGCTTAGCAATACTGGGAAATAAGATACCAGGTGGGCCTTGCAGAAGTAATAGGGGACCAGAGGGGACCAAGAAGGCTTGATTGGGGGGGGGGGGGGAATATATATAAAAACCTATAAAACAGTAATAGAATTGATCCTAAAGAAAAATGGTCTGAATTGAGCTGTTAGTGAGTTTGATTGCTGAATCAGCCTGTCTAGAGGCAGCCATCGGGGACTGGAAGACTCAGCAGGAAGTTTAGAAATGGATAAGACGCTCCGAAGATGGTGCTGTAGTCAGGAAAGAGGGTAAGAAATTTTATCTGGTTTTGTGTACTCTGCCTTACAACTATACGGTCAGTTGTTCTTGTGTCATTCTTTTCTCCTATAGAATAAAGCCTTTCATTTGTTGTTACCTTACTGTTTGCCCATGGTAAAGCATGATCTCAGGGCAAGTGATATTCCAAACCAGCCCCTTCTACGGACGAGGGGGACCCAGAGTTCGTTAACACCTCATGGGGAAACAAGCTGGAGCTAGCAAAGATTCACTGTCCGCAGCTCGCTGTGGGGTCCAGTATAAGTGCAGTGGAGTTGAAGCTTGCAGGAGTAAGGAGTTATCCCGAGGCAAACCTTGGTCTGCTCCTTGGGACAGCGGGGAGAAACTTGGGGCTCTGGGAAGACCCCCGCATATGGCATTGTGACACACCTCATCATCATAAGTAAAACGCACATAAAGCCCATTCCCATGGTTTATGCTCAAGTCTATAGTGTCCATCATGATACCAATAGCATCAAATCTTAACACGGCAGAAAACTTCCAGAATGAGTGTCGTCAAGAAGTCTGTTTGCTTATTGTTATATCACCAGAATTTGTTTCAGTTAGCTGCATCACCTGTCTTTTCCCCTGGGGGTAACAATGTATTTAAAAACAAAATCAAAATCATACTTTTCTTTAGGTGAGATTTTGTATTCAGATTAAATTAGGGTTATCATATTTTCTGATCCAAAAAAGAGGACACCTGTCATGGGCGGTGGGGAGGGCAAGGGGAATATGATAGCGGGGAGGGAGGGGCAATGACATGCTGGTGCCTTGCCCCTGCCCATTCTGTTGCCCCTCACTGACAAGCCACCCCACCCACAGCCCTGCTGCTTCCCCTTGCTCTGGATCCACTGACCCCAGCCCTACCAGTGTCCCTCACTCCCAAGCAGCAGTACCCTGCTGCCAGGGCCCTGCACACCCAACCCACAGTCACTCATCCTGTGCCCCGAGCTCCTGATCTGCAGCCTGCTACTAGCCCTCCTGGTGCCCCTCACTCCAGACCTGCAGCCCCTTGCCCCCCCCAGACCTGCTGGTGCCTCTCATTCCTGACTCGCAGCCCCCTGGCGCTGCCAGTGCAAACCCAACCCACAGTCACCCATTGCGTCCCCTGTGCCCCTCACTCCTGATCTGCAGCTCCCTGCCCCCCTCCCAGCCCTGGCGGTACCCCTCACCCCATACCCACAGCCCCTGCCCCACCCTTAGCCCTGCCTGTGCCCCTCACTCCCAATCTGCAGGCCCTGCCCCGCAGCCCTGCCAGTGTCCCGCACTCTGGACCTGCAGCCTCTGCCTCCCCAGCCCTGCCTCACCCCAGCATGCATACACTCACACTCACACACGCACACTGTCTCTGTCTCTTACCTGGGAGCTTGCTGGAGCCTGCATGACCCCTAACAGCCAATCATGTTGCTTGCTGCTGCCACCCCCAGGCATCCAGCCCCGGAGAGCAGAAAACTTGGACATTTGCTCTTACGTTAAAAACCCATCCAGACGTAGCACAGGGGGCCAAAAAAGGGTGATGTCCGGGAAAACCCGGATGTATGGTGACCCTAATTAAATACAGATTTTTCTGTTTAAAATAAAATTTGAAATTCACAGCCTGTGTTAACGCCTAAGCTTACTATAATAATTTAAATCTGTAATATAGAAGTAAGGTTCAGGAAGGACACCTTTGATGCCAGTGTTTTCTTTTTGTTTCTTAAAAAATGAATTCACTGTCCCCTGGAAGTCATCTGGAACCAGAGTTTGTTGAAAGTGATAAACCAGGTTTTGACAACTGCACTCTTCCTTCCCTCCCCCCTCCCCCCCTGCCCTGCCAGTGCAGAGAGAATATTTTCTTTGTTTCCATTTATTCACTTGAATTCAGTTCAATGTCTATTTCATCAAGAGTCGAGAAATCAAGTAGAGGCTGGACAAGTAGGAAAGCATGTTTTCCTCTTCCAGTACATGAATAAAAACTTGCTGGAAAGGCCAAGATATGGTTGTTCTAAAATCTTGAACAACATGCTAAAAAGAAAGAAAGACTTAGTTTGGTTTAGTGATGACAGTTGATACATTCTCTATTTAATAAAGTTGGTTTAAATATCAATTTATGTTTCCTTAAACCTTTTTTTCTTGCATATCCAGCATTTAGATTTATTTAATTAATTAAATAAACAATTTAAAATGCTAGTTTTCTGCATTGTAACTGAATCTAATTTCCATCCAAAAGGAGCTCGACACACATCACCAGTAAAAGAAATGAATTGAATGAATAAGAAAAATCATTCGCCATTTTCTAGTAGAATAAAACATAAAAAATTAATGAGTTGAAAAAATGGAAGTTAGAATACATGCTTTCTTAAATATGTATGTAGTATATTCTGGTTATCAAGATGTAGCTCCAGGCTTTGTGTCAAGTCTTAAATTTTGTTATAATGGTAACCATTTTTTGATGGTTGCCAACCAGTGCGAATAAATCCTTTTTTTTTAGGAAAATAACCAACTAAAAAATTACAAACACCAAATAAGACTAAATTTAATTAAACCAGAGTTTCTTGGGTGTCATGCTTGATATAAGTGATTAAATTACTCTCTTAACTAGGTCAAGTGCAGTATAGAGTTCTTTAGGATATATTTGCTTGATTCTTGCAATATTGGGTAATGTAGCCAGCTTAAGTTTTTGCTTACCACTTACACATTTAGAAGCTGCTCTGCAAACAAAATGATTAAGGTGAAACTTGGTTTGAGCTGCTAGACCAGATTTTATTAAATTTTAAAAGTAAACCAATTTAGGTGTTGTCAAATTGCTCTTTTACAAGTCTCCATTTGCACTGCAGGTTTTTGAGCTGTTACTGAGGCATTCTGCTTTTTTTTGCCAAGCAGACAGTAGGTAGACTAAAGACAAATTTAAAAAAAACAGAAAACCAGGAGCTAAATTTAAAATGTGAAATGTGCACTTAAAATTTTACCACATGGGTGGTCAGAGTTTGAAATACATTCAGCTCTTAAATTATCCTTTGCCTAGCAACCTAAATATGGACTTAAGAACTAAGTTTTAGATATTGTTGTTGGAAATTCTTGGCCCAGGTTCTTAGTTAAAACAAAAGAAAAATTGTCTTGTATTGGACTTGTGGTATTTTGAGAATAATGCTACACAGTGAGAGGTTAGGAAAAGTCAAAAAGCATATGTTGCTGTTGTTCTTTCCATTAGATTTCTAGATTCTGGCCTCTTCTTCAGTGCAAGAAAAATGTGTTATATGTATCTTCCTCCATAAAGGGAAGATGTTATATGCATGTGTTATGTATATCTTCCTGCAAAACTTTTCTACAAGACTGTGGGGTTTGACCATGTGCTTTCCTCCTGCACTCCTGATTTTCCTGCTAGTGGTGGCACAGGCAGTAGTAGTTAAATCCTTTTGCTTTATCTATTTTAATCTGAGGGAATATGAAGAAAAGGAATCAGAGGGAGGAGGAGGGGGTGGAATATGATTTTCCTGGTGGTGGCAGGTGATAGAGCAAGGAGCAACAGTCCCAGGTTACAGCAAAGGAAGTTTAGGCTAGGCATTAGAAAAAGGTTTCTCATGAGGAGGGTAGTAAAGGACTGGAACTGGTTACCCAGAGAGGTGGTGGAGGTTTTTAAGACCAGGCTAGACAGAGCCATGGTTGGGATGATGTAGTTGAGGATGCTCCTACTTTGAGCAAGGGGTTGGACTGGATGACCTCCTGAGCAGTGTTCCCTCTAGGCCTTGCTGCATATGCGGCCACGTAGGTGTGCTCATGCCATGCTGCCAGGCACACCTGTGTGTCCACGCACATCATGCAGCTTAGAGGGAATGCTGCTCCTGAGGTCTCTTCCAACCCTAATTTTTCTATGATTCTATGGGAGCGGGGCCACACTAATCATATGCAACAGCCTGAGAGAGGGGGTGACAGGGGAATCTGGATGTGCTGTTTGGAACCCTGTTTGGTGATGCTTGTTAGATGTTTGGCAAGGTTGGTGAAGAAACAGGAATAATTGGAAATGGAAAAGGAAGGCACAGCTCAGCTGTGGGAGTGAAGAGGAAGTCTAAATGTATTTTGTGTAGAGGCTCACCATGACTTGAAAGAGAATCAGGACTGAGCTTAATGGGCCCTACCATATGTATTACATAGATGGGTTGCACTCACTTATCTTTGTAGTGGGTTCCTATTGGTATGTTTGCCCGATATAGGCCATGTGTTTTATAGCGGTACTCAGTGTTGGCTGAATTTAATCAACTTTATAATTGGTTTTCATTACTGAGCACCATCAGTTTAATGACACAGAGTATTTAATGAGGCTTTCTTGTATGCAAATGTAAGGCAAGTTGTTTTTTTTTTTGTTTCCCCTCTCCCCCCCATGCTGATTGGGGGTAGAGAAAAACCTCACCTTATACTTGTGTAAATATGGTAGCGCCTGCATGAATCACATCATAGTGACTATTGTGAAAATGGCCACCCACTCTTTCCTCCATTCATAATTGCACGGGTTACTTATCCTCAAGTTCTTGAGTCTTAGGGGGTCGGACTCGATGATCTATTGAGGTCCCTTGCGACCCTAACATCTATGAATCTCCTACTAAGCTAACATCTCTGGGTTTGGGATCAGCTGCCAAGTCCCATCCTTTTGCACCCCTCTCCTGCCACCTTCCTCTTCCATCATGGGTGAGCAAAGAGAAACTGAAAAATGATCCACCTGGGAGGAAGCCTTCTTAGGGTCTTTGAAGTGGAAACTCTGCCATGGTTGCTCCTCTCCTGTGGACATTTGCTCTTCCCTGGAAAAGGGGCTCAGAATATAACCATCCTTATTGGGATCTTCACATTCTTCACCACCCACAGCCCAAACTCCTTAGGAGATGTCTTTGCAAGGAGTTTTCTTCAGCTCGACTCGACTAATCAAGCTTTTCAGGGCAAAGTCTAAAAGTCTTTCTGAGTTCCTCGTTCAGTTCACTTCTGCAGGAGAAGCTCCAAGATCTTGTGTTTTCATAAATTGGGATTTGAGTCACTTGGCAAGGATTCCCATACCCACTTGGTCTCTCTGAGGGAAGTTCCTCTCTGGTTCATCTTCAGTTATGTATCTTGTGGCAAGGACTGATGATATTTAGTCCCGAAAAATAAACGATCAAGTTGCAACTTAGTTTTCAGCAAATGTAACATTCCCTTTTTGAGATACTAACTCCAGTTAAATTCCAACGTAATCATTGAGTGAGCGCAGAACATTATTCCGTAAAGAGGAAACGTTGTCAAAGAAGTTATACTTTGGGGGTTTTTTTAGTTGTTAATGCTGAGCCCATGCAGAAAAGGCAAGCATTATGCCCTCACAGCATCCTTCCTTCTGTTGCACAGCCCAACTGTTCTGTCCCACAAATAAACAGTGTTTGATTGCCAATTCAGAGACTACATCTTGGCTCCTGGTAGGGCACTGAATAGGTGAGAGCCAGAAAATCTGCAGGTAGCAGGAGGAGCTTGAAATCAAGGTTTCCTCCTCAACTCTGTGTCTGTTCTAAAATCAGTGGGAACAGGCTGCTCTGGGAAGAGAGCTGTACAGAGGCATTTTGTATCAGCACTCCTGGGGCCTATTGGAGAATTGCCAGTTTCTTAGTATTAGAGCTTGTGTGCTCGCTGTCGCTCTCGCTCTAACTCAAATGCGCACCAAGCCAAACTGATTAAGTGATGTCATGGCTGCCGTGAAACCTTTCATACAGCAGGTGATCAACCACTAATATAATGGTGTCAAGACTGTGAATCCAATTAGTAGCTTGATGAATGTCAGAAATTCTGCTGTTTGAATGACCAAATTGTAAGGGTTGAAATGAAGCCACAATGCTGAACGGAGGGGTTTGGTAGTTAATGTGCTGCATACTCAAGTTTGCGTGTGCATGCATCCTGGCCTAGCTATGGATCCTACAGATGTACATCTGCACAGATCGTCCCTGCACCTTTGTGAGCAGAGCTGCTGCTAGCTTGCATAAAAGTGCTCATTAATCCATCTCTTGGAATATGTGCTTGCTAGTGTTTTCAATTTGCCTGAGAATTTACAGATAGGAATGAATAGCATTATTTTGGAGCATCTTGTACTTCAATGTTCTAGCTTTCTAAAGATTCATTCCAGATATATAAGACTGCCAAATGATCTGGGAATCTTTGAGACCTGTACTTACATGTAGACATACATGTTATACTACATCACACCCTTCTAAACATACAAACAAGTAGAGTTTTCTTCATTTTATCCCTGGATAGTTTACTATTGACCTGTGAAGTATATTTCCTGTAGTCTTAAAAACCTGGAAGTTAGAGCCTAGCTCCCTTGGGAACCTGCTTCATGCTTAAACATAAAAAAGATTTATGTACAGTGACTGCTGCAACCTTAGTTCAAATGCCAATGCCTCCTATATGCTGAAGTCTCAACCTTATAGTTTCAGTATTGCTGTTTGTTTTTTCATATAAGATTTTACCAAAGAAAAAACATCTTTAGCACGATTCTGCTATTTCTAATTAATTAATGCCAGCATGATGTCCTCACAGAGAACGAGCCTGTCTTTTTTTTCCCCCACCTCTTTTTAATCTAACTAAAACCTCTTGCTTTATCGGCAGCTATGCAGCAGGGAAGAAACCTATAGGCAGTCTTTTGGGCCAGAGAATACAGCATTGCAGGATTTTTGGCTGGTCCCAAGACTCTCTCTAAACTCAGCAGTCAGTGCTCTACATGAGTAACTGATTGGTAGATCAGAGTATTTGAAGGAGAGGTCACTTCCATTTAACAGCAAGTGCATGGGTGCCAGTGAATATGCAGTCTGGAAGGCAAATAAGTAGATAGAAGTATGCTTTAAGGAGGAATGTTTCCTGAATGGCACTTCAGCCTCCACAGCTTGAAATGAAGGGATGATGCAGTGATACTTCTACAAATTGTGTTATAAAACTAACTGCACTCATCCAAGATGCCAAAATGGGGTGCGCAAAAATTGGAACTATGACCATGCCTTCTCCAATTGGCTTCTCACCCTTGACTCCTTTTTTTATTGGGCATCACGCTGCCATTTTTTTTTTTTTTTACTTTGGGTATTGTACCTTCTTAAACAGTAGTGGCACTGTCTTAAACATCATCCACTCATGGGCCCCAAATGAAATGGTGTTTGCAGTGGAATTTGGAGACCCTTGCTATGACCTACTCTTTACTTTCTTTTATGCCTGGACCAGCAGTGAAATGCTTAGATGGCAATGCTTATTAGCATCAGGCCCCTCAGGTTTTTTATGAGGGGCAAAGAAGCAGCTCTTTGCTGCCATTCAGAGCATGTTTTTCAGGTTCTTTGGACTTCAGGCAGTCATTGTTATATTTAGCTAAATTCCATTTGTATTTAGCAGGGTTAGAGACCAACTTTAAAAAGAAAAAAAATAACAGATGCTGAAGCATGTGAATATAGTTTTCAGGGACAAAGAATGTCATATCCCTGGGTACTCCCTCACCTCAAACCCATATTTCTCTTCTGAAGCCTTAAATGTGTTGAAATTGCAGTCAGGAACCATTCTGAAAAGCTGAGCAAATAATTTGTGATAAATAACATACTGAATGATTGCAAATCATTTCTTTTGACAAGCTGCCTGAAAACGTATCTTGACACTTCTAATACAATTCACTCTATGGCTTCCTGTTTTGAATGCTTACTTCTCAAAATTTACTTAGTCTCATCATAAATCAGGTGATATTGTTTCTGTTCATTGATCAGATCAATGTAACTGCTATAACCAGGTTTATAATGGTTAAGGTCCAGAAAATGCAGTTAAAATTAGCTTATGTGAATACTTGCTTTAATAGAATTCTGATGTTTGAGAGGCAATAGCCAAAAAGAGACCAGGTATCATTGTGACAGGTGAGCTGGAAAATTAAAATCATTTTGCTTTCTGTTGTAGGAAAGCACTGCAGAAGAGAAGCAGGAATTAGGGCAAGATTTGAAGGAGAGGGGAGGCACCTATCATATGAAACTTAGAAGCTGTTTCAAGCATTTTCCATGAAAAAGAAGGCAAATCAGAACAGACCTGAAGGGGCATCTAGTCCAACCACCAAATACAGAGGATGGTTTCCAGATCTATCAATTTCTGGCTTAAGGGTCAAGAGAGGTAGTTAGCCATGTTAGTCTGAAGTCAGGCAGAAGGCAGAGTAGATATGCACCTTTATAGACTAACTAAATCAGTGATTTATAGCATATGTTATCAGATGCTGTGAAGGGACTTCAGGAAGCAGAGCAGCTAAATAGAAAGCAGTGATTGGAATACAGAGGCTAGGGAATGGGGAGGAAAAAGCAGGGAGCACTGCTGAGAGAGGCAGGGTGGTTGAGGGGGAAAAATGCATTTCACCTGTGCTGCTCTGTTGAACAAATTCATTGTTGTTCTTCTGGCCCCATGATTCCTGCATGCCTTTCCACCATCATGCTTCAATGGGTGGGATGGAGGATGCCCTTAGCCTTGCCTAACCTATAGCATGGTGATCAGGACCATTTTCTGTAAAGTGAGAGATGCAGGTTGAAATTCCCCTAGCCTACGCAGGACCTAGAGCCACTTCCTGGGAGCCATGGGCAACTGGTGCCTCCTGAGTCTGGGGGGGCACCTGCAAAAGCCAGCGGGAACAGAGCTAGCAAGTACCCGCAAATGCCGTTGGCAGCGGGAACGGAGCTGGCAAGCACCTGCAGATGCCGGGGATGGCCCTGTTAGGGGGAGCACATGCACCCCCCCAATGCCTTCCTACTAATCGCCTATGCTGAGAACCAAGGCCTACCTGCTAGATTGAATGTGTAAAGCTGGGCAAAAGATGCAAAGCTGAAGGGGGTAGTTAGAAATGAAGGGAACCATTAGGTGACGGAAAATGAGATCACAAATTATCCTAAATAATAATGTGAATTTTCAAAAGAGTGGATGGGACAGGAGAAAGTAGTCTGAAAGTGAGATGAGAGCTTAATTACATCACTAAATTGGTCTCTCTTGGGACTGGGCCACTTTTTTTTTGCATTGCATATATATATGAAATGATGCCATGAAGTCTCACTTCCCATATGATTATATATAAAGATTTTCTTTATAACCATAGGTTTAAAAAAAAAAAATTCCTTGCATCTGATAGGCTTGTGTTGGGGAAGTGAGTGGTGGTTTTTGGCATACGTTTCAACTAATAGAACTGCTGATATTCTTAGCATAGATGCCAACTATTAGAAATGTTCCATAAGTACTGTATGTTACTTCACTTTTAAGGTACATAGTTTACTTCCATATTGTATCAGCAAAGAAGAGCCGTAACTAAATGATGGTGGGGAACCCCAGAGGAATCACAAGAGGCATTGCATTTGAGTTGCATGCAGTCCTTTGGAGGAATCAACTATTTTTCCCTTCTCAGTCAGCTAGGGCTTCCTCCTTGGTCTATAGAGTTGCCATGGTCTGTGGGGATGCTAGTCTGAGCAGCCCTTGTGTTAGGACATGACTGTAATGTCCTTTTTAATTTTCCATGGGTTCTGAATATAGCTAAGTATGCTTTTTTTTCTTGAATCCCTTACCTTCAGAGAAGAAAATGTATGATTTTGTGATAACAAAAATAAAAAAATAATGAAATTGTCTTTTGTCTATTGATAAGTTCAGTGGGTTTTTAACACAAAGGGCTGCCTTATTTTTGAGGTAAGGTTCTGCTTCCCTGGAGTTGAACATGCAGCTCCTGGAAAGGTTATTAGTATAATATGCTTATTGTTTTAATTGCAAATGAATTTTAAACCACAATTTGTTAAATCATGGCTTTTTAAAGTCACTCATTTAGGTTCTTGTAAATTGTAATCACTAAATTAGAAGTGCTGCCCTCAAAGCTCTAGGGTTAGCTTTCTAAGGACTCCCTGCTCTCTCTCTTAATGTTTCAAGTGAAATGAAGAAGGGAAGTAGTTGTTTGATATGCAGGAGTTGTTCTATATTGTGAATGCTAACTGCATTCTGATGTCTATCAATGGTGATGAAAAACAATGAATGCAACACTGCAGTATTGCTGTTCAAGCAGAGCAGTCTGTAAAAAGGTGATGGTTGTGACAATGGCTGGTACAGTTTACCAGAGCTGGTAGCCAGCAGCCATTAAAACAAACACAGAGCAATAAATAAGGTCTTGGTTCAGTCTCCAAAGAAGATAATTTGAAATGTAATGTGTCAGCTTCTCACATATGCCCCCATCTCCTTCATATTCCTTGTTGACATTTTAAATATTCACTATCTTTCAAATAAAACTGTTCCATCATCCAGAACTTCCTTTTTATCACCACTGTCTCTCCGGAAAGACTCTATTTAATATGGGCAAATGTACCTTTGTCTTTTTCTTCTTTTAAAGCACCCTCCTTTTTAATTTTTTTATTTGAACACAATTAATGGGAGGTGTTGGTCCAGCTAGCTCAGGTGTTTCAGCTATGAAGCAACTCTTTGGACTTCGATGTGGGATGTTCATATATTTTTTCTAATTCAGTACTTTCAAACAGTCTGCTGGCTTCCTGTGGGGTGGTGGTTATTTTTAAACAACAGCACACTATGTATTTATTGAAATACTACAGCAAAAATGCCAGAGTATGCCATCATATTCTGGGTTCTGATTGGCTGGTCATATCTTCCACTATTTATTTCTTATTTCTATTCATGTCATATAATAGGAGTAGTCACTGGAGCAGGACAACATTGTGGCAGCATAGTGGCATATTGTTTGAAAGCAGTTGGAAATGGAAGACAAGGCTTCCTTTTGAAATGTGGCAATTATCTGCTAATAAAAATGGGAAACACTGCAAGAATGAGCACTAAAGAACTTACTAGTGCTTGAATCCTATTTTATTATATGTATGTGTATTTTTTTTTTAAGAAACTGTACAGATTTTGCATTATCTGGCTAAATATTGTTTGTAAGATATGTCTGCTGAAGTTTTGATAAATTTATTGTTTGCTGTGTGTGGAAACAACTCTGTGTAGTGCCAAAACAAAAAAATACTCAATACCCTATGTGTAATGCAATAACAACAGAATTACAATTGCCTTGTATAAAGTATCCGGTAATGAAGGCAGATAATGGAATTCTTTACAAAAGCAGATGCTAACTGGCTCCCCGATGCTAGGCAAAGAACTGAAAAGTGATACCAGCTGGAAGAAGAAAAGACAGCTGAAAAATACATTACAAAGAAGATGCTGTAGATGCATGTTTGCTTAAGCAGTAAATACTTGTATAAAATAATCTTCTGCAATTCTTATTAAGAGGCACACTGAGGCTATCGTTAGAATGTTCTAGGAAATCGGCTGGAAACTCAAAGGATGTTTCTATGCAGATTGGAAGAGTAACATAATGACAGCACTGGGAGTAGTGCATTAGCATTTACACTGCAGTTGCCTACCAGTGAGGACAACCCTTGGAAGACTGTTCTAAGTAATAGTAAGAGGTAGGGCTTACCATTAAAATCAATATTTTGTATTATCCAAAGTAGTAACAATGTACTCTGCTGAGCTCAGCATTGCTTTTAAAAAATAAAACAAAAGAATATGTGCGTATGTGTGCATGCGCATATGCACGCGCATGCGCACGTGTAAACACACAGACACAAACTGCATTGACTGCAGCAGTGCATGATGAATGTACGCTCACCCTGGGCTAGGGAGGGGCATTCAGCACATAAATTACACTCTGTATTTCCTCCCAGTTTTTGTAATCTTTCATCATTTTACTCCTCTAGTCTCCTCAGCAGGGACACTGTTTCAAATGATTGCTTCCTAAATGGGCATGGTAATTTCATGAAGAGCACATTTTCCACAGAGGAGGTTTCTCTGTGTACGTGGGCTTTTTGCACAGCAACAGAGGAGAGAAAAGAAATGGTCCCTTTACCACGTCAACTTTTTAACACTTTCTCCTTTTTGACATTGGTCTGTTGACAGTTCCAGTCTTTCTTGTGAAGATGTAATTTTTTAGTCAAACAGCTCTAGCAAGGAAGCCTAAGACCCTAAAACAGCCGACTGACTAGTGTCAAGGGGTCTCACTGAATTAGACAGATCAGAGGCTTGACATGGGAGTTCCTATATGAATGCCACCATCACTGGACTGTTAGGCTGCTTTGGGGTGTTACATGTGCTCCTTGCCTGCCTTTCTTTACCCTACATCCTAGCTGTGTGATTTAACTGCTGAATGATTGACTATTCAGGTTGGGAGCCCTTCCTCCCTTACAAGAAAATCAGAAGTCTTGGTTTCAGTCCAGTGTGGAACAGGAACATTTTTTAAAGTTTTTATGGGACAGCAAAACCCTCCCTCCCCAGATCAGAGTAAAATACAAGCCTGCACATGGAATTGATTGTCACTAATGCTATACTCTGTAGATATTGGTTTGATCAAACAGTTATTATGCTCCCTGTAACAGTGCCTCGTCTAATATCAGGCTTAAAAAAGAAAGTTTTGCTGGATCTTCCTGACAAGAAGTGAGTTTTGATGCGGTCCCTAAAGAGATGCTGTACAGTGTTCTCTGCATGTGTGCGTGTGCTCTCACTGTCCCTTAGCTGCCACTCTAGGCGACTGATTGGGAGTAGCTTAAGAAGTATGCTTGTAGAGTTCTGTTTTGCTTTTAGCAAATGAAAAGCAGATGTGTTTGGCATACAAAATGAGTAGTAAAATGAACTGTAGCAGAGAGCAGTAATGGGTCAAGAAGACCTTTCCAGAGCACTGAGTTTTCCCTTTACTTGTATGACCGGATTCTATGGGAGGCCTCTGGGTGTAGACCTATATTTAAGGGGTGTAGGTTGTAGCCGTGTTGGTCTAAGGACATCAGCAGGCAAGGTTCTTTGGGTGAATCTGTTATCTTTTATTAGACCAACTTAAATAGTTGGAAAACAATTATTAAGCAAGCTTTTGGGTTCAAAAATCCTTTGTCAGGCTGGGGTTTTTGAACCTGAAATCTTGCTTAATAATTGTTTTCCAACTATTTAAGTTGGTCTAATAAAAGATATCAGATTCACCCAAAGAACTGTGTCGACCTATATTTAAGACTGTTGTGGCATGTATGCACCATGTAGCTTCAAGATAAGTCATCAATGTTTCCACAGTGTGGAACTGATTTAGCTGTGGTAGAGGTAAGGTTTCCCAGCAGAGCTGGATCTTGGGGGTAGGGATCAAATCTGAGTGCTAGACTTCTGCAGTATGAATAAAGCATCCAAGCTTGCATGTGTGCAAGCCACACTTTCACATGCAGCACTTCTTAAACCGCAGCCATTTGCTTTTGCTTCAGGGCATCTTGCATATTAAAAAGAAAGACTACCAGTTCCTGATGGCAACTAGCAAAGCACATCCCAAGTCGCTTGTAAATGTACTGCATCAGTTGATATTAAAACTAAAAATATAGCTTGAAGCTGTGTTACTGCTCAGTGCAACTATGCAAATCTGGAAGTATGACTTACAATAAAAAATGTGTCCATATTCTTTACGGTATTTTGACTTTTATAGAGAAGCTTTGTGGAGTTCGGCTATCTTTCTTTTACATTAAGAGCCAAAACCTGACTATTGGATCTGTCCCCCTGTTCAAACTGACCTGACAAGCAATCAAATGTTACACAGAGGCTGGGGGTTCACTGGGTGACCTACAGCTGGCATAACTAGCTCTTTTTGTGCATTGATTTGTTTGTTGTGAGATAATGGAAAGTTCAGCATGACGTGTGCCTGCGGTTCCCAGCTAGCAGAGTAGTCCCGAGAGGTCTGCACTGGCCTGAATGACTTGGAGCAGACCTTTTGCTGATTCAGCCCATGCTAGGGTGTCTTTTGACACTTCCAGAAGATCTGGGAAACTGACAATTGTTCTAGCACATTTGACTTCTTTCTGGGTCCTCACAGATTGTAGCTCAACCAGACTGACATCTGATTTGGTCTGTAGGCTGTCTTTTATTCTTCTGTCTGGGAAACAGGTTTTCAGCATTTTAATTCCATAGATGGAGATAATTTATAGAAATCTGAATTGCCAATTTCTGTTTGTTTGTTGGTTGGTTTTTTTTTTTGAGGGGAGTTAATCTGAGATCAGTAAAATGAGATGAAATGGATTTGTCTGTCTTGTTACCACCTAGGTTTGGTACTGAATCTACAATGAAGTTTGGAGTGAGGGAGTGGTCACAAGCATGATGAACCTAGATTTTGAAACCTAGTTTGTTTTTGAGAAAACCTATATCTAACTGAGCGGGATCCATTGAATCTGAATGACAAAGAGAGTTTAAGAATCTGAGAAGTTATTTGGAGAGGTTACTGTGGAGGAGAGCATGGCTCACTCTGTTAGTTTTGGTAATGCTGACTAGATGCAACAGAAGAGGCTCACAGTGTGCTAGGCTACTAAGTTGAAAAAGGTTGGGGGAAATGCTATAACATGGGGGACAGAACTGAGTATAGCACAGCAGGATTTAGAACCCTTTTGCCTCTAGAAACCAGGGCTTTGGTAAATTTCCCATTTAAACTCAGGTTTTTGAGGCAGGGTTGAAACTGAAAACTACAGAACTGTTTAAAAAATAGTGATAGTCATGGTTGATCCCCTTTTTCCCCTGGTTTCATATTGATGATGACTTGGTCAACCACATATCCAGGGCAGGTGCTCCCCACCAGCTGTCCATATTCCGGTTAGGTTATTTTGACCATTTAGGCATTGACAAATCCAAACATTTCACCCTTTAGTTCAAATTTACTTTGTAGGCTTGAAGGGAGATTGAGTCAGCTGCAGTCAGCAAGAGTTCGGTGAAGCTTTTTAAGATCTACAGAGCTAAATACTGAAGTCGGGTCAATTGTGTAACATCCTTTGTGGTCTGGGTGGTGGAGTCAAAGAGGGAACCTGGACCCGGATGAGTTGGATGGTTCCCTGCTGAGCCCAATACACCTGACACTGTGATGTCCTTTTAAGGCCAATCTGCTAAAGAGAACTGGCAGTAGCCAATGCCATCTAACCTCTTCTCTGAGTTTTTAGTTGGGTCTTGTTTTCACATTTACTTAACTATCTGCAGTATCCCAAAGACGGCATTTTTCATGCTTCAGATGCATTACAAAATAGCTGAACAGATATGAATAATAGATGTAAACAGAAGGAAGCATTTGCTTAACTCTAGGTCTGCCACCTAATAACTGACGTACTGAGCCATTTTTTTTTAAGTTAACTCTTACTGGTTCTCACCCTCTCTCTCTAGGAAAGCAGACAATGGCTCTAGACAACTCAGTCACCAGCACTTAACTGACATTTACAGCTCTTTGAAGTTTTGCTAATTTTGTAATGGTGGTTAAAGTGCACTAATTTCAATCTGTAAATATAGATGGATAATAATTATGCATTTTTTGGGATTCAGGACATGGGGCTAGGGAATGTTTCAGTGAAGCTCCCGGAAACTGAGTGTTAATTGCAGGGATCAAGCTCTTGTGACTCTATACTAAATGCTTTTTCAGGTATTTTTATTCACTTTTTTATTTTGTAGTCTCTCACCTGTCTCAGATCCTCCCCCTCCTTGTTGCCTTGGAAACATCCACTAGTAGCAGTTAAATTGTACTGCTAACATACATTTTCCTGTAGTAGAATGGTAATAGCTAATATTGACCTAGCTGCTAATGCTGACTCAGGGATACAGTCATACATATAATATCTTTCCTTGCTCCTCTTAATGCATAATGCATCAGTCTTTCACCTTGGGCTGCTTGGTAAAGGTGATATCCAGTCACAGTTAAGTATTTCTATTTGCTTTTTAATGCCTTTCCCTACTGAAATGTTGGATTTGGCTGATATGAGAAACTATCTTTTGAACACTACACCTAGTTTGGAACCCAATGTCAAGGGACAGCAAGGAACATGAAACTTTTGGTGACTGACCTTTACGTGTAGGAACTGGAAATTTGTTTCCTGGGGTGAGAAGACCTGCACATAAATAGAAATGTTTGCTCTGAGCACATTTGTTTATTCAAATCTAACTGCAGAGATCCCATAACTTTTAAAAACTATAGCATTCTGCAACATGAATGAGAAAACGGTTGATGCAAAAGAAATAACTATGTTAATTTAAAGATTTTAAAAAGTGATTTAGTTCAAATGCACCCGTAATGAATATCTGCCTTGGGAATGCCACATGGTAACGTGGTCTCCTGGAGTGTACTATAGCTGTATGCCTGAAACATTAGCACAGAAACAGGAATCATAACTGCAGAAAAATAAGGATTGAAAGTCATCCCTCAAGGCATTGCAGTAAGGGTATTTACTTTGAAAGCATTTTCCTTTCTATTTTTCTACAATGCTTAATAATTCAAGTCTATTTATTTCAGTTTTCTAAATCTGAAAAGATGACATCCAGATCTATATCTCTACTGTTGACCTGTTCTTTAAAAAAAAAAAACCCTTGGTATTAGAAGGAATGCAGTGTATACAAGTATGCTGGGATCTCAGCCATTTAATATCATCAATGTTGTTTCTGAATCCACATGGTAGATAAATAATACATCATTTCAGAAGCAGTATCATAATGCCTGCGCAATATGAGGACTCCAGATGGATCATTTACAATAAGGATTGAACCTAGGATCTTTATATCAAACAGGCCAGGCACATAAAGACCTTGGGTTCTATAGCTCAGAGACTATAGCAGACTCATCAATTTTTAGATATAGATTATCCATTGGAGGGGGTGGAGGGGAAGAAAAGAGTATTATCCTGGATCTCATGGCAAATTTTATTTAAAACCTATTCTGGGATTACCCCAGATGTAATAGACTAAATGAGCCAATGATTTTGAGAAGTGATGATGTGTAACATATCTCTTTGTATTCTTAGATAATTTATTTTGCATCTATTTACCCTTTTGTAGAGAAAATCAGGCAAAGATATGCTGATCTGCCAGGAGAATTGCACATTATCGAGCTTGAAAAAGATAAGAATGGGCTTGGACTCAGCCTTGCTGGTAACAAGGACAGGTCTCGTATGAGCATCTTTGTGGTTGGCATCAATCCCAGTGGCCCCGCAGGGAGAGATGGAAGAATGCATATTGGTGATGAACTTTTAGAGGTAAGTATTTTGTCTGACTATATAATGGGTTGGTATGGAGAGAGGGGAGCCCAGAATCCTGCGAGTTAGACCTTAAATGAACATTTGGAGCCAGTGCCTAGAATTTTATTAGCTCATGACAAGTGAAGAAAACTGAGCTTTGAGTGGGCAAGTGTGTTTCCAAAGACAAAAATCACAGACTACCGAAAATTGAGTGTCTGGTCAGGGAGGTCTGTGCTGATAACTGTTCACAAACTATGCTTAGCAAGACACCCCTGAAAGAGGAGGAAGAAATAGTAACTTCCTCTTTATGCTGTTTCCCAGAAAAATGTATGCTTTTGTGGTTGACAACCATTCCCCCAGTTCTCTGGCTAAAAACAAAATACAGTGCTATGTTGTTGTCCATTTTGATCAGTTATCATTTAAAATTGCCACTTTTTTCCATAGTCATATTGAACACCAGTTATTCCACAGAACAGGAACTTTTACCAAAAATGCAGTATTTCATCTTTGCGCTCTCCTCTTCTCCAACACTCTTTTTCCATTTTGCACCATCCCATTTGATGTTTGACTGCCGAAGAGCAGCACTGTTTGCTGAAGTCTTCTGTTCTTCCTGCAGCATCTCCCACATCATGACTGCTCCACAGGCTTGAAAACTCATTCAACCCTGTGGATTTTTCCCTTGTCACTGACCAGTAGGTGTGGGTTGACCTCATGGACTCAGTGAGAGGTCATTTTATACTTTCAACAACTTTCTGTGGTGCTTAGGTACTAAGTAGTGTATTTTCTAACATTTCTTAGCCTGAAAAAGAGGACTAACTTCCAGGGAATGTCTTGAGCCCATGGATTATCTAAAGCCAAATTG
Organism: Alligator mississippiensis; assembly: GCF_030867095.1. Classification (NCBI taxonomy): domain Eukaryota; kingdom Metazoa; phylum Chordata; order Crocodylia; family Alligatoridae; genus Alligator; species Alligator mississippiensis. Next base: position 15,084,318 of record NC_081828.1, read on the forward strand.
CATCTCTGTCTCTCATGAGAGCGTAGCAGGTAAATTGCCCTTTCCTCCACAGTAATGTTGTTTTACTTACTAAGAATTAAAGATCAGTTGAACTAGATTGGCACATCTTAAACATGTACCACTTCAAACATAGGGACACACAAATAGAGCAGGTATTTGACTGGTGATACGTGGTCAAGATAACTTTGGGTATAATCAGAATGAATCTTATAGGACCTTTGTTCAATCAGCAAGGGGTAGAGATATTCCAGTATTCCAGTATCTTCCAAATTATTCCCTGAATCACATAATGTCTTTAACCAGTGGTAGGGCTGCCCATGACGGATGAAACAAGACTGGTGAATTTTGTAAATATTTATTATTTTTAAACTTTCACGTGTGTTTTTTGTTTTTCTTTTTTGGGGAAGGATGGGGTGAGGGGAGAATCTGGGTGTCAATTACTGCATGTATGAGAGGTTTAAAAATACTCGGGGTAGCCTTAATTCTACACCCAATGAAATCAGAGAGAACTCCCATTTCCTACAGTATATGAAAGCCATTACTTGCAGTTTCTGAAATGCCACCCTACAAATGAACAAACTGTGTCTACTGAGCAGTAAGTGATTGCCACCTTTCATTTATCTTTAGGATCAAATGAAACAAGCTGCTATTGGCCAAAATTTATGCTCTGAATTACTTGTGTGAAATGATATAGTTGTCTTATTCTAGTTCCGGATGAGCCAATAGTCATTGCACCAATGCATCTTGAATAACAAAAGGAGCCAATCGCGCATTGATCTGTTCATGTTCATATAGACTCCCAATTATTCAAAGCAGTTGATGAGGCTTAGGCTATTTGACTTTTTTAAAAGACCTCCATGTTGTGTATATGTACTTGAAGTAAACATGCATTGAAATGGCACTAACAGACCACCTTATTAAAAGTTTCAGGAGCATAAACTTTAGAGGTTGTCATGCTGTGAGGTGTAAACTGATGACTACCACACACGGCATTGACCTATGCAGTTGATATGGTGTGACTTTTGTTGCACTCACAAAACCCTATGTTTAAAAAAACCAACAACCTTAAGTTTGCAGACTCAAGGACTAAAAATTCCAGGAAGCCAAAATTAAAATGGCCTTTGTAACAGCAGTGTAGCTCCCTTGTGTATATGCATTATGATACAGTCTTTAATTAAATGGTCTCCTACTATTTTTTTCCTGTAGGATCTGCCTCATTCAGTGGGCATAATAGACGGTGCTTAATTAATGAACAGGTTATTCAGTATTTTGTCGTATCCTTATTGTATGTGTGTGGTCTAGGGCTACTTACTACCTGCTGTTCCAAATTTCTTCTGATGATAGAATTTTCTCATGGTGGTACTTATCATTGTCATATCCAGGGGCTTCACAAACATAATTGAGGCATAGACTGTCTGTGATTTCCCACACTGGGTGTTTATTTGCAGCAGCTCTCTACTCTTAAGTAACTCATGACCATTACCTCCATTCCATTATACAAAAGTGTACAGGACTAAGGAAGCTCACTTACAATGTGTATATCATCCTTCATCTTGCCTGCCCATGATAACATCTCAACTGCAAACTTACATGATAAATACAACTTCCTAAATAATTTAAAACTCCTGCAAATATCCATTCTGTGTCATTAAAACAAAATAAAATGAAAACAAGACTGTGAAAGCACAGACAAGATGTGGCATTTTGTGTCTTTTCACTGTCAAGTTCATGGAAATTCAAACGGAAGAAAACAGGGAAGCAGATGTTTTCCCCTGCAGCTCTTACTCTTTCTCCTTTGAGCAATGTCGCAGTATTCCCAAAGCACACACTCGCTCGTTCACCCTTTGAATTATACTGAGCGGGATCTACCTTCACCTGCCCTGCAGTCGCATATGCGACTTGCTATTCTAAAACATCATCATATTTCCCAAATTTTACAACCTTTTAACCTTTAAGCACCAAATGTAATTTAAGGGTGTGGACAGATGTAACACTTAGACCGGTTTAAATGTTGTTTAAACCTCTAGTGTCCAGACTTACAAATCAGTTTAGAATGGTGTAGACTGGTTCACTGTGAACTAGGTCAGTGTTATGTGCAGACATCCAACTTTCCATGACTAGTGTGGTTAGTCCTCCAGGCATCCTACACTGCAGTGCCCCTCAACCCAACCTTTACAGGGCAACTGTCTCCTCTGATATGCAGCCAAAACTACTGCCTCAACCTCTGTTGCTGGCACTTGATTGCAGAAATCCCTGGGTTGGGGCACTGGGAGCAGCTGTCTGCCACTTTTAAAGAACTGGTCAAATTCTTTCCTTTGGTGGCAACGGGCCAGGGTTTTATGCATACCAGGCTCATTTGGAGTGGGAGGTGGCCTTGGGGATGTGGGGTGTGCCTGGGGGGTTGGGGGCTCTGGGGACGCTGCCCAAGGATTCCACTGCCATCAATGGAAGGAAACTGGCCAGCTTTTTTAAAGCAGCAGAGCCCCCAGCTACCAGGCACACAGAAGCAGGCATCCAGGCAACTTCCCCAACCTGACTACCCCCTCCACCCTTGCTCCTACCCAACCTGCCTGGTATGCATTGAAAACTGGACAGTTTCCATTAATTGCAGTAAGTTAATGAGTGGCTTCAAGGAAAGCGCTTTTTAAAACCACAAAAACTGTGGATTTTCTGGGGGCCCCAGCTCCTGGGAACCCAGACTCAGGGTCTACGTAGACCCCCAGCCCTACACACACATCTAGGCACTCCCAGTCAGTGAACTATCACCCAGATTTTAGCAAAGTGCAGGAATGGGTCTTTATTGAACTTGGAGAAGGGGAAGCAGAAAATTGCAATTGGGCCACTTCTACTTAAAACCCATAACTGTGTACACATAGACAGTTGTGAGCCAGTTTCCAATCAGTGACATTGTCAGAATGGTCCACACGTTATGTCCGTCCACGCCTTAATGCTGTTCTTTTCTTTACCTGCCGTTAAACCTAGAGACCATACTTGCTTCCCACCTAACTGTTGACAGTCCCAGGACTCTGGGATGCAATACATGCTATAACCTTGAAATGAGACGTAGAGGATCTTGTGAGGTGTAGCATGTTCACCTCCATTATTTGATCACTTGTGGAGTTCAGGTAGAAGAATTTGCAACTCTTGCCAGAGGCCCTTCCAGATTGCTTCATATCACAGTCACATGCCTATCAAGCTGCTTTAGCTTACTCCCTCCGCCTCTTATTACAACTGTGCTAACGCACTGAATGCAGATAGCGTAGAATGGTGCTGCAGCTATTCTCATTGGTTATTGCCAGCTTTTAGAGTGGCAGAGTTCAGGTTGTCGGGGTGTGTAAGTTAATGCTTTGATTCCTTGTCTTCCTGTGGTTTGAGTTTTACTGATTTGGTGTTCTGGATGGGCATAGGATACCACTGGGCAACCTCAAAGGGATTTATTATTGAACTCATTACTCATCTTCCAGCTACTAATTTCTGCCACAAAGGAAGAAGGGATCTACAGAGAAGTCTCCTTTCCTGCAAGTTCCTGATTCAATGTACATGCGTGTGCATGTACATTGTTGAAAAAATATAAATGCTGGAAGAGTGGCTTTATTCTTCTCCTCTTACTGTTTATGAAGGAAAATTATTGAGACAATGTTCTATTTACATAAGAAAGATCTCTTGTTCTCTTTACATAAGAAAGATGCCTGAATTACTTAAGTAGAATTATTAATGTTAGAAAAAGCAATTGGGATTTGACTGTCTGCTGTACTGTTAATTATTGGCTTCCAGATTCTCGAATATTCTTCCCTTCCCTTGTTGTCCTTGGAATGTTATTGATTACCGAAAATGGCCTAGAAGGTTAGATGATTGCTTTTATTGAGGGCCATGCCATATAGCTACTTCACACTAGAAATCTGCACTCCTTGTGGAAAAGGGTAATTGCTAATTTCCATAGTCAGTACATAGAATGTGAATTTCCCTAAAGTACATTCTGGACTGCTGCTCCTGATGACAATAAATTTATTTTTATGCCATTTTGTCATAGTTCAGAAGCCACCCAGACAGCTTTTATGGTATATTTAATTAATATAATTACAATTATATTAATTATTTTAATTACCATTTAATATTAAGAACATGATGTGAATAAACATGAATTATGCTGCATCAGTGCGTCAGGTGTATAAGCCACTTGTTAGTTTAAACACTTTCTTATAAATGAACCACCCAGTCAAAAGGGTGGTGTCAGTTCTGTCTTAACAGCTGTCTTTTCTTTTGTTTTGGATGTTCTGTTCTCAGTTTGTTCACTCACTGTAGAAGTTGTCTCTGTGTGTGTGTGTGTGTGTGTGTGTGTGTGTGTGTGTGTGGTATTTCAAGATCTTTATTTAAAGTTATTCAGGGTTCTGCCAGCAGCAGTAGCCCACTAGGAGATAATGGTTTCCAGACATGAAAATTGGAGGACCTTAACCAGGACAATGTCGTCTTGGTTGGGTGATCCCAAGGGTGTGATTTACTTTGCCTATAATTCTACATTTACAGGCTGATCATATTCTCAGGGCCGTTCACTGCAGGAAGTGGTGGAAGAGTGAGGGCTAAGAGTAAAAAAAAAATAATGGCAATTTCATTAACTTTTTAGGTGTATGCAAGGCGATATGATTTTAATCCGGCAATTTGCAAAGCTGTTGTTGCAGCAGGTGTATACAGCACGCACTCTTCTGCACTCCATGCCACCCGTAAAGCAAAGTATGACACCTCAGTATACAAGATGTGGTTGTAGATATTTTTGCTGTCTGTGGAACTTATGTTCTTTATTCACAAATGTGTCAAACAGCACAGATGCCACATGCATGATTTAGAAGAATATTCTGACAAAGGATACAGTGAGGTGGGAAGACTTCAGTTAAGTTAATTTTCTCTTTCCTTTTCCCATTTTATTTCCTCCCTTATGTATTTTTCTTTATCTTGTGAATCATGGTGCTGTGTGTTTTGTACAGACCAATTTTTCAAACCTCTGCAAGGAAGGCTTCTGTTCCATTATGAAAGATCTGGCTAATTAGCAAAACGTTATACTTCCGTGGTCATACAGGACCTAACACAAGTAGATTTGAAGGGTAAAGACCACAGAAAGGCATTTCACCATATGACTCAGTGTTTTCTAACTTTAACTTCGGATCCTTTAACCAGTACCAAACTTTTCTTGTATTTAATAAAAAATAAAAAAAAATCTGTTGAACATTACCTATGGCAGATCATGGTCCCTCTTCCAAAGGGATGACAGAACTTGGAAGGGGGTTTGGGGTCAGCAGCATTCCCCCCTGACCCCAGAACTCAACAAACACAAAACCTTGGAGGGGAGGCACAGGGTAGGGGGCTTTTGACCTGGCACCCTACTTGCAGGGGTCCAGTGTCAAACCCAGAGGGTTCTCCATGTAGGAACTGGACAGCTGCATAATCCCGGACCCAGCATCTGTCTGAGAGAGCTGTGGGCCAGGAGGCAGCTGCTGTTCTGTGGGGAGGGGAGAGCCGGTGTGGGGGGAGATTCGGGTCAGGAGGCATCACTGCAGTGGGTGTCAAAGATGCCCTTGGCCCCCACGGCCATGTTTCCTCCTTCAAGGATCATGGACCCATGGCCCTTGCCAACACTTGGGGTCATGTCAGGCAACTGACCCAAGTTTGAGGGCTGCCTATCTGCCAAGGCTGTGTCACTCCCCCACAGTAGGAGCTGGGCAAGGAGTGGGGCCACAGGGAGTGGAAGAGCTCCTCACGGGCCTCCCAGCTGGTGGGTAGATGAGCTGGGGCCTCTGGGCTCTGCTGCCACAAGCTGCCCCAGTGACCCCTTGGCCCAGCAGGCTGGTGGGCTGCATTTCCCCACTGTTTTGAGCACTCCTGCACCTGTTCAGGACTGTGCTAGAACTGCTTGGGTGGTGGGGTCAAGGCACATGGTGTTACAGCGAGCACTCGGGGGTAGTGAACTGGGCCTGGAAGGGGTGTGGTGTCCCTGACAGCCCTAATATTAGGTCTCAGGCAGCCCTGAACTGCTCCACTTGCCCACCGCTGCTCCCCAGAGTGGGCACCACCAGATGCTTTCCTGCCTCCTCAGACCAGGAAGGCAGGAAGGGTTTGGTGGCTCCTATGTACCACATCTCCTGTCCTGGCTCCCCTTTGCCCCCCAGCATCCCACAGTCAGGGCATAGTAGAGGAATGTTCTCCCACAGCTGGCATCCTGGGGTCCCCCTTATGTTTCCCCATGGTACCCCCATTCCTTTCCCCCCCAGGAAAAAGTCTCCAGAGTGGGGCTTGCCATGCTATAGGAGGCTGGGTGGCAGCCTGTCCTACTGCTCCTGCCTGGGAGGGCTATTGTGCTCTCTGCAGGAGCCAGTGTCAGGAGCGTCATAGGTGGACCCCATGTAGGGTCATTAACTAGGGTTGCCATATTTCCAGTTTCAAAAAAGAGGGCACCTGTGTTGGGGGGAGAAGGGGTTTATGACTGTTGGGGGTAGTGATATGCCTGTGCCCTACCCCTGCCCCTTACTCCCAAGCTATAGCCCCCCCAGCCCTGCTGCTGCCCCTCACTCATGACCCATAGTACCCTGCCCCCCAGATCATGCTGATACCCCTCACTCCTGACCTGCAGATCCCTCCAGCCCTGTTGCCCATGTAGCTCCCTGCTGCCCGCAAAGAATCCCACCTCCCCACCCTGCTGCAGATGCATGCACACATGCACGCACCTCTGCCTGCAGCTGCTAGGTCCTGTGCATAGGCATATGATGCCCTGTGCCCCCTCCCCCAAGCAGCTCCTTGCTAGGGCAAGCCAGGAAGTGTGCCGGGAAAGCAGAGGCAGAGCAAAATCCTGGACATTTCCTGATATTTTAAAAAACCTCCCAGATGGAGATGGGAGGACCCAAAAAGAGGACATGTCTGGGAAAACCTGGGCATATGGTAACCCTACATTTACTCCCTATCCTGCTGCTTCCACTCTCTCAGCTTTACTGTGCTGTGTGGTGTCTCCTCCAAACAGCAGGTGGCTATCTGGAGCCCTCAGTCATGTGGCTCACCAGCCCAGATGTGAACACCTCCTGGCCTGTCCGTTTCCCTTGTATATGTCATGATTTATTCCTCATCCTGGTTTTGTAGCCCCTAGCACCAGGAGTCCACCATGTGTGGCCTGAGCTCAGAGGGTGTAACCGGAGTTTCTTCTCTTCTTCGTTTTGCCAGTGCCTCGTATGCACATCTCTCATGTGGTTTTTGCTTCCCCGCCGGTCAGCAGCAAGCAGGGAGGCCACCGGGGCCCCTCTGCCAATCAGTGGCAGGGAGGCAAAAAACAGTTTTTGCTTCCCCGGCAATCGGTGGTAAATGGCCAGGCCAGCAGGGCCCCTCCGCCAATCAGGGCTGGGTGGGGCAAGCAGTGAAATTTTAAAAATGTAAGGAGCTGCTGCAAGGGGGAATTCCTCTGTGATTTATAGAGATCCCTGCTCATGCACTCTGCAGGTGTTCAGCTTCCTGTCCTGGATCTGCCATGCCGGCCACTGCGCGCTGGCCTTCTGCACACAGATGTGGGGCCTGCAGACAAAGGTGGTGGTTGCTTAGCTTTCAGGAGTTGAGGTGGGATGGAGCAGGTCTGGGGCTGCCATGGAACCGTGATTTCAGGAGGGGGTTTGGGGCTACTCTGAGAAGTTTCCTGTGCTGTGAAAATCGGAGTCGCCCAACGCCCATTGGACTTCACCCATGGATTGGATCAGAGGGGTGGGGAAAAGCACTGTTGGGGTGCTTGCCAGCCTATCCATGTGTGCAACCCAAGAGTCACCCTGGCAGGGAGAGCCGAGCAGCTGAGACAAGGGATCCCATGCGGGAATCCTTCCATTACATGTGTCCCTTTCCTGGACAGGGAGGAAGGTCTGGGTTTTTTTTGCAACGGGCCTTTTTTTGTCTCCTTCCTGCTCCGCTGTAACTGCAGCAGTTATTGGACATACCTACATGCTATCTCCTGTCCCTGACCTGGGGACGCTTTGTCAAAACTGCTGTTTACCCTTTTGCCTGATGAGCTCAATAAACGTTAGTGATGCCTTTCCACTGCTCTGTGGGGAGGAGGAGCTATTTATGCGTAAGTGCTTGAAGTATCTGTGCTTAAACTCCACTCTTCCATAAAGTACTGGGAGCAAATAGCAAGAATGGGTCAATTGCCCGGCTTTATAATCCCATTAAATAGTAAATGCTATTTTAAGCACCCAAGGGGAGAGGAGGGGAGGGAGACCTGGTGCCTTGGGTGGGATCCAGGCTTCAGCAGGGGAGGGTGGGGTCGGGGGAAAGCAGGCGATTCACTCACCTGAGAGAAGGTTATGACCACAGGGAGTGGCCTGTGGCAGCTTCAGCATTCCTTTTGCCTTTCTTTGTCCTCCCTTCCCTGCTCTGGGGGCTCCACATTTCCCCCAGGGCCTATGGGCTGCATGAAGTTGGGACAGACCTTACCATCATGGATTGCATGGCATCTGACTTGTCAGGAGAAGTACAGGGAAGACTGGCCTCAAGTCTTGTGGGTCTTATTAGTGACTGCTGCCCTGCTGTTGAAGAGTTGGTACGGTGCATTGGCATGTGAGAGCACTTGCTCCAGAACAACCATGGCCCCTGTGTAGGGAGTGGTGTCCCACAGCCTCCTACTTTTCCAGCGGAGTCCCTGTGGGTGACTCCTCCAGAACTATCCTGGTCCTATGGATATGGGAGGTGTCGACTGCCCTGTTCATGGTGAGGAAGCGGGACAGGTCCATTTAAATAGCATCTTTGGTCTGCAGCTTATCGACTACTTTGTAGCATCAAGCACACAGTAATAATGCCTGTTCATCAATATGGTCTTGGCAAGACACTGTGACCAGTCTCTCTTGTGCCCCTGCATGCCCATCTGCTGGATGATGCATTTGAAGACCTCTCTTTTTCGATGTCCTATCTGGAGCTGGTGCTAGATGTCCTTCTCACCCCAGATGGCAATGAGATCCTTCAGATTCAAATTATCCCCTACTCAACAAAATTGAAATTAAATATTTAAGGCTTTATCCTTTCTGTAGGTGAAAGTGATTTTTGAATGCATTAGGCAAAACCAGAAAAACTTTGGTTCAACGTTCAGATCTAACCAAAATCTCAAGCAATCACTTTGGAGAATGCAAGATAAAGAGAGTTGATATTATGGATTGTAGATACCCAAACCAAGAAATACAGTTTCCTTTTATTTTTATTTTATTCCCCACAAAAGCCTCTGGATAGATTAAGAAAGTGGAGCCCTATTAAAATATTTCAGGCAAGCTTTTTGCTAATTTTCACCCACTTACATATGTGGCTGTTGTTCTTATTTTCTTTACAGCTGTATAGAGCTCAGCAGCTTCACCTGATAAGCCTTAGTTGGCTTCATTCACCCTTGAATCTGATATAGTCTCTCCCCCTTCCCCCAAATTGTAGAATGTTTTAATATTTGTAGCTCTGCTTCATGATTACCTAACCGGGCATGTGATTTTCCCCAACTCAGGCACAGTAAAGTACAAAGACCCTGTTGAAATTGAGGGAAAATTACCCTCAACTTCAGTGAATGCTGGATAAGGCCATAAGTCCATAAAAGCAAGAAGACCAATTTCAGATTTAAATATTACTTCATTTCAACAGCTTTCATGTGACTGAAGGACTATATGATAAACTTAAAAAAAAATAAACACCACCACCACCTCCCCCCATCCCACCCCCAAGTTCACTGCACTGTTAGTTCACTACAGAAAACACACTATGGGGTGTTACTGCTGAGTGCAAACAAGCATGGGTTGCTGACAAAATATGACCTAACCTGAGCCTGATGGGATCTGGTAATTTTCATTATGGGCTTGTAACCTATAACATTGAAATCCAATGTTGCATCCATCCAGGGTTACCTTAGAGCGCTCTTTGTGTCCTGATGGTCTGTTTGGTTACATCTGTAGAGCACTTTCTGCAGTAAATGTAACTTCTAATCTGTCCTATATTAATATCTATTTAGATTCTTTTTTAAAGGGGAATCTTTCTGTAGTAATACTTGAGCCCTGCATTGAAAGAAAATAATCAATCTTTAATCTGGAAAACCATGAATGACTGGTGCCTCCCAAGATCGGGGTGGGGAGGGCGGGGGGCACCGTGGCGGTGAGTGGGGGCCACCTGCAGCCACCGCTGACCGCAGTAGCAGGGAGGGGTGGGTAGGGACGGGCAGTAACTGCCCACAGAAGCCAGTGGCGGCTTTGGCAGCAGCCAGTCTCAGGGGGGCACGTGCCCTCCCCGTGTTTTCCCTTTGCCTTGCCTATGTGGAAAACCAACCCGTTTCTTTGAGTTTTGATTCCCACCTCATAGAGTAAACAACCTACTGACTTTTGTGGATCTGATGTGGTCCCTGATTTAAGTGGTAGTCTTTGGAAATCTAGATGTATATCATGGTATCTGAGGAGCTGTGGGAAAAAAAAACAAAATTCTAGTTTTCTTTTCAGAAGAGGCTCTGATCTTTATAAACAAAGAAAACAAAAAAAGAAAGAAAAGTAAAAATGTAATATGGTCTGTAATGGTAGAATAACTATGTAGGACAACAAAAAAGCTTTAGGGAAATGCATTACTGTAATTAAATTTTCATTTTTCTATAATTACATAATTATAACTTATAGCCCAACTCGCAGCTAATTACATTTTAGACTATTTGATACATTTGTTGAATAGGATTAATTTTGCCGATGTAAAGACTATAAATTCCGATCTAAGTAGGCAGCTGTTTAGAAAAATTGATGGCAATTTAACTAAATCTAAACGATTTGAAAAACATGTAATATTCCTAGTGAATAGGTTATTTTTACATTAAGAGAAATAAAGCCAGCAAATTTAGTGCAAATTTAGTTTAAATTCTGTATTTTGTCTAAGTATTCACTTTTTGCCAAATTCCTGTCTAGTACTTTTTGATTAAAGAAGTATGCTGTAGCTTACCACCTCCAGAACTATAAATCCTGAGAGCTGACAATAGCAAACAATGGGTTACAGCTTTTAAACTTTGGGTACATTGTCCTCAGTGCCTGAACTTTTTACATTTTCATCGAGGCTGTTCCTGGTTCTCTGTCTTGACAGGAGAGTACAGATTGATAGGCCATGTTAGATGAATTGACCTCATTTTGAGCTTTCTAATGAGTATGTGTGACTAGTTTGTGGCCTTTTTTGATGTTCTTGGATTGGTGCACTACTCCTGCGAGGAATTACCCTTGGTGTTAAAATGTGAATTTTATTTCAAGTGTGAATTTAAGTGGTCAGTAACATCAGTTGGGGGGGAAAAAAAGGGAAAACGAGAGAGCAGAGAACATACGAAGTATTCAGTTCTTTCAGGATTTTCAGTTTTGGAAAGGCACGTACCAATTAGAGGAGGAAAATGTAAGCCAATCTGATTTAGAAGCATTTATAATGAAAACTTTGGAAGGAAGAGGGAAGGAGACCAGATTATATCTTATCTAACACCTTGTTTGGAGCTGGACATCTACAGGATCATGTTGTCCATTTCCTGGTTGTCAGTATATGATGCTTCCTTGCAGTACATTATCAAGTGTTTTTTCCAGAATAGCTTTAAATGTGCAAAGGAGTAGGACTGCCATTGAAGAGTCTTCCACAGCCAAGTATGTCTCGTTGCCCATAAGCTAGACCTAATCTTCATCACATATTTTTTTTCTTCCTTAAATTCATTACGGCAGTTTTTGCTGTCTTCTCTAATTTCTACTGTATCTGATCAGCTCAGTGCTCTGACACATTTATCCTCTCTGAGTAGGGAAGCAGTACAGAGAGAGCACTGAGGCACAAAGGATGGAAACATATCGCCTGACATCTCACTGGTGCTGCCATGTTTTTCTATGGTGCTGCCATTTTTTTTCACCCAGTGAAGCAGATAATCTGTGTCATGAGGCATGGCAGCACAGCTTATCTGCTTCATTTGGCAGTTTCTGTTTCTAGCCATGGAGATCAAGTCACTTGTCCAAGGCAGTACAGGAAATCCATAGCAGAACAGGAAATTGCATCGAGATCTCGTGCCCAACACTAGTACCATAAGCACTGTGCCAACCTGTCCCTAGTCGCATGCCTTCTACCATCATAAAGAATTCCTCTCCATCTCTGAAATACCTGTAGACAGTTTATGATGTTACTTCAGAGCCCCAGCTGTCACTGAGCCAAGACCCATATATTTAGCTCCTCTAATCTTCCTTCATAACTTGGTCTCTCCAGTCCTTTAAATCAGTTTTGTAGTGTTCCTTGGCCTCTGTTTTTTTTAGGGTGCATATATACTTAAGTGCACTAATACTGCCGCAATCTCACTAGAGTGCATGTATGTCTGAATACTAAGCTTGCCTGTTAAATAAATGGGCCAGCAGAATCCTTTAAATATTTCATGAAGAAGAGAAAACATTTCAAGTATTGTCATTATTCTGGCATTTTGTATTAGCTAACATTCCCTTCATCTTGATTACCATGAAAACAGCCAGACAGCTGTATTGTCCTTGGGAAAGACAAGGTAGCTAAGTGTGACTTTGCTGGGTAGAAGCATCTTTTTGTGAAACTTGCTTGACTTGTCATTTTCCTGCAAATAGGAAAGGAATTCAGATGCTTTAGAAAAAATAGCTAGACCTGGTAGTGGCAATGGCATTTGGGTGGCTTTTGTCAAATGAAAACCCTTAAATAGAAAGTGTTTGTCTCTTGATTTTCAAAGGCTCTTGTCGTATTGGGATTTGTAATTGTACAGGATAGCCTTTACAGACATTTCAGCATACTGCATTTCCTTAGGAAAGGGATGCCCTGTTTTCCATATTACAAACTACATATTTACTGTACTCTGGAAACTATAACTACACGGAAGAGTAAAAATGAGAAAATAAGCAATGTACCTGTGCCTCTCATTCTGCTGTTTTGTCCTTCTTCAAAAAAATTAAAACAAAGTTGGCTCTTTTCCTGGTCATTTTTGTCATCCTTTCCCATCACTTTTGTCTCTTTCTGCTGGAGAAAGAGATGTGGCTAGCAAGTGCTCTGGGGACTAAGTGTGGCCTTGAGGCACAGTTAAGGAGCAGCTCTCTTCACAAAATAAAACAATGAATTAAAAGCTGTCATAGGTGCTATGTTTAGATCATTTCTCTTTATATTGATCTTTTTTACAACAAACAAAAAACAGTCCTTTAAACCATATTCATTATTTTCCTTAAACATATGAGAGGAGAATAAACATTTTCTCTCTCAAATTGACAGTGATGGAAATAGACACTTGTGTAGGGCATACAGGCAAAGCTAAGTTAAATCCGGGGCTGTTTTTTTCTTGCACAAAGCAAACCTTAAAGTTAATTGTCAGAGAACATTACACTATTAATACAATCTCCTTTTTTCTTTGAAAATAGCATAGTGACTAACGTTGAAAATTTATTTAATTTTTAGTGAATTTTAAAGCTGCAATTTTGTAGTCTGTCTTGAAATCATAATGAAAAATAGAGTAGTCTTCAAATTAATTCAGTTTTTTTGTCTTTTCTTTCCATAAAGGAAATAAGAAAGCTAAATTATCACTAAAGTGTTACTTCTGAATTCAGGGTCACATCTTGTCCTGCTTTTGTGCATGAACTGATGAGAGGATAATAGCCTTGACTGTCCAAAACAAAATTGAATTTTGAAAGAGAGAGCACTGAGAGGTTAGCATTGCTTATTTTCTCCTGTGCACTTTTTCATACACTGTCTTAGTACAGCACGCTTGTGCCTGAAAAAGACTTGCGTAGAATACCAATACATCTCACTGAAAGGATGGTGATAATATAATGCTCAACTCTGATGCACCTAAGGTCCTCGTAACTGATGGAATTTGTATTTCATATGCCCCATGTTTTCTTTCTATCACTTAATCATCATTCAGCTGTAGTCTTCTTTGAAGTGCTAGATAACACAGTGTAAGTACCAAACAATGCATATTTATTCTGTTTTAAATTAATTTTTGTGTGAACTGGTTGTCTTCATTTTTCTTTAAACAGATCAACAATCAGATATTGTATGGAAGAAGCCATCAGAATGCCTCTGCAATAATTAAGACCTCCCCATCAAAGGTCAAGTTGGTTTTCATTCGGTAAGACCAGTCTTCATCAACTTATTTCATTGTATTTGGGTTTATCCATGAATGGTCTCACTTATAATGGTGCTGAGCTTCTTTATTTCTCTCAATATAATATTTCCAGAGATTACTTATAGGTAGAAATAGGGAGACACCTGCACAGAACACAGAATTGTAGTACTGAAGAGACAGCCATTTGAAAAATGCCAGGCAAGTGAGGAGTTATGAAGCTTCTTGATGGACATGAGAAGGATAGTTTCTAAAAAGAGTTTTGGGATGAAATTAAACTCAATGTTTTTCAGCAGGAAGAGCAGAAAAATTGCAATTGTGGGCAATGACGTTTTCCTCTTCCTTAGTATCTAGTCATTCTGGTTTCCCCCTCCATGGGAATCCTGGGGAAGTTCCAGGCACAGACCCGTGTAAAGCAGGGGTGTGTGAAGAGGGCCGGATTCAATTTGGATTCGGGCCTATTTGGGGGACAGTGATTCAATTTGTTGATTCAGATCACTGTTCCGATTCCATTTGGCCGAATCTGAATCTGAAGATTCGATGCTGCTTTGGAGAATCAGTGATTCAGCCATAGACACAGCTTTAAATGTTTTTTCTACATACCTCGAGATACCAGGCGTGGCTTGTGAGCACTGAGATAGTGGGGTGGATGGAGCATCCCACAGGAACGCAGGAGGGCCCCTATATGCTCGGCGGTAGACCCGGAAGCGGACACTTCCATGCCCCCCAGCTCGGCGATCAGCCACAGGGGGCCCCAGGCACCCCCCAGACCTAGGAGGCACCAGTCGCTGAGCTGGGGGACGGGGGAAGGGTCCCCCACACGCTCCGCGGTGGACCCGGAAGTGGACTGGAATTGCTTCTGGTCCACTTCCGAGTCTGCCAGCAAGCGTGCTGAGAACTCCCCAACCCACCACCACCACACTTCTGTGGGATGCTCCATCCTCCCCATCATCTCAGTGTTCACGAGTCACCTGGTACCTTAAGATATGTAGATAAAACATTTAAAGCTGTGTCTATGTCCGAATCGCCGTATCTTTCCGAATCGATTTGGAGGGTTTTAATTAAATTCGGAGAGATTAAAGGGTCTCCTGATTCAATTTGGATTCGGAGATTCATCCACCAAATTGGGCTGAATCTCCGCCGAATCGAATCGGTGACCTAAGCTTCTCACAGCCCTAGTGGAAAGCATTAGGGTCTGGGTACTCTACCACTCCCTGGTGGCATTTTAGCAGCACTGCAATCCCTAAAATAAAGTGGGGAATTATTTTGGGTGGAGGGCTGCTTAATGAGTTTTGGTGAGCTGTCAAGGGCCGTATGGGTAGCTTCTCCCCTTGATGGTTGCCTCACTCTCTTGTCAACATCTTGGGACTGCAAGTCCCACCCCTAACCCCTGACCTTTGCCACTGGAAGTCCCTCTCCTTGCCCCCCTTGGATATACTCCTGGGAGGGTTTGCCATCTTAGAACCAGAAAAAAAACCAGATCATACACTAAAAGTCAAACACCTACTATGCTGCAGGGGTGTAGGTTGTAGCTGTGTTAGTCTAAGGACATAGGCAGACAAGGTTCCTTGAGTGAATTTGATATCTTTTATTAGACCAACCCAAACAGTTGGAGAATAGTTATTAAGCAAGCTTTCGAGTTCAAAAACCCTTCGTCAGGCTAAGGAAGTTTCAGCAGTTGGTGTGTGCTCTTCCTAGTCTGGGCAGGGCACAACTTGTTGGTGGGTGCCACAGGCCAGATGAAAGTGCTTGGCAGGCTGTATCTACCCCGCAGGCCATATTTTGCATGCCCCTGCCCTAAAAGGTGAGGCTTCTACATAAACCCTTTAGCAGTGCATGCGCAGGCACCTCTGTCCAGGGACCATTGAACCAGTTCCCAATCAGTGACATTCTTGAAATGGCTGTTATGTCTGTCCACACCCTGAGTAGGAAATGTTCTCTCTATGATTCTGGCTGGAAATGTATTGAGATGCCTTCATTTCCTCCACCACAGCTGCAAGGCTAATGCACTAGAGCTGCCTTCTTACAACACTGTGGGGAAGGTGTCTGCTTTTATATTTAGAGTAAGAACTTCCCCTTGCACACAGTTCTGTCCATATGTACTTGAATACTCTGGAGTGATCAACTCAGGACAAATAGATCTGGTCTGCTGTGGCTTGCTTTGTTCACATGTCCTCGCCAGTTAATTTTGAGCTCTTGAAGCCCAGGTATGTTTTATGTAATTTTGCATTCTTAGCCTAATATGCAGCTTATTCACGAGCACTGTAGTAATCTAGATATGAACATACAACATAAATATGTACACATGGTCATGTACCTGTATCGGGTACAGTATACACAAACATGATGGAAGAGCTGGACTAGCGCAATGAAGAATGAGTTGCTATACTTGGCAGCGCAGAGTATACAAGGGAGATTAATGATCTTGCCTGCAGCTCCTGTGTTACTTTCTCCAGCTATTGAAAATTAAATGTCATGTACAACAACTCACTCTCCATTACTTAATTGCATGTGGAAAATGTGTCTGGTGTGAAAGCTCCAGAGGCAAAAGCAGAACATATGAAACAAACCCGGAACTAGATTTAGTTTTGGCTGTCAGACCATTCCACAGAAGAGTGGATTGCTTGTGCCACACTGCATTGATCAAATGCATTTGTCTGTTGAGTTCTGTAATTAAAAACATAGCAAAGCTTATAATGAAGGCAGCTCACTTGCTGCAGAGCCATTTTGGATATGAATATTTGTACCACATGGTTTGGATCACATCTGAGAAATTTCATCTATTAAAGGTAATGTAAATTCTTGCCTAAATCTCCCCTTTTTCCAGTTCTGGTCATCTGTGAATAAACCCATTGGATTAGGAAGAAGGTGTTTTTATAAGTAATAGTTTATGTACTATGTGTACTAGACAGGGAAGATTGGAGCCATTGGATTTGCTCCATCACAGAATCTTGGGCTGGAAAAAGTGTTGTTGTAAAATGTTGTTTTTCAAGTTGAAAACACGTGATTTCAGAAGAACATGGATGTTGTCACTCTTCCATGCTTTGTACTATTGTATATTGACAGCTGATGTGTCTGTCTGCTTGACCCTGAACACCCTTTCAAATATTAATGAAGAGAAGTGTTCTCCAGCGGTGAAGTGCCATAAGCAACTGAAGTACCATCTGCTGAGACCGGGGCTGTAATAGAAGGGAAAAATGAATCTTTGGACCAAACCTATATCTAGATATGCAGCTGTCCTGCTACTAAATCATTTCAGCAAGAGAATGGTTTCAGAACCTCATCAAAAGGAAATGGCTGAAACTTGAATCCTTCTAAAATGCTAGTTCACACATGAAAATGTAAAAGCTTTTAAACAAAATGTTAGGAGCCCAGTGCACTATCACAGTGGTGCATCTTTCCTTAAAACCCACCTCTTCAAAAAACTAAACAATCTGCCTCCTTACAAATAATCCCACAAACCTTTTTTCCAGTTTAGTGCTTATCTTTTCTTATTTAGTCTCTAAATTCTTTGGGACATGACTGTGTAGCATATCTGATATGATTAGTCAACCCTAAATTGTGACAGGCTGTACCATTTACAAAACTTGTGGGGCTAACAGAGTTTTAAAAGTGTGTGTTTTGATCACTTCCTTTGAAAAATGTATTTAAAACTGTAATATTGAAATGAAAGTATTGAAATACAGTGGATCTCTCTGGTGTGATGCTAGCTATAACAACATTGAGTTATAGGAGTAGTGCTAGTTATTGAGTGGCGCTAGTTATAACAGTGTTCTTAAACCTTCAAACAGCTTTCCAATCTGCCTACATAATGGCTTTTCCAGCTAAAAAAAAATTAGTGGTGACAGTGTTAGTGATTGTGAACTATGCTGATGGGTTTGCTGCTTGGATGATTTCAGATATATAGACTCAGCTCCAAGGAGCGAGAGAGAATAGAATATCATAACGTTTATTATGTTTTGAAAGCTGGGAAGAGTGAGGCCTTAAAAGAGAAGAATTTCCCCATAAAGTTTCTCTTGCAAGGAGTTTCTGGATCTGCCTTTATTAGAGGAGAAAGTTAGGACCAAGGATTAGGAAAGACCCACTAGAATAGTGACTTAGAAGCAAATCTCTTACTGGAAGAGCAGATGAAAACATTGCACGATTTCCTGTGGATAGATTCCTATGATCTGATACTGTATAGTATATCCCCAGGAGTGATGATCCATAGCAAGGGAATAAATTCAAGTGGAACCAGCTGAAGGAGTGGCTAGTGTTAGACAGACTTCCAAGCCTGAGCCCCAGCTAGTTCTTCCCTTACTATGGTCCCAGATCCGATGTAGGCAGTTCCTTGCTGAAGCTGACTTTTTTTTAATCTCAGTGGGCTATTTAGTATAACCAGTGCTAAATTGCCTACTGCTTTCTGACTCTTGGAGCCATCTCTGGTAGTGTAGCCATGCTAGCTGCTCAGTTCACAGTTTTGAATCCTTACCTTTCTCTTTGTATCTTAGGGCAGGGCTGTCCAGTTGGTGACTTGAGGGCACATACGGTTCCCACCCAGTTGCTGTTCCTCCTGTTGCTCTGGCTGCACTAGCAGCCACGGTCTCTGGGCTTTCTTTTCAGCAATGCCTCCTGTGCCTGCCCCAAGTGGCACAGCACATGGGAGCCTGCAGCGGGTGAGTTGTGGGGGTGCCCTGGTGGAGCGGCTCCCTGAGGGTCTGGTGCAGCAGTGGGGGAAGGAGGGGATTGCAAACCTGGATATATAGCATTTAGCAACAGCCCATTTTTAAAGTGCTTGAAGGAGTCCAGCATGAAAAACAATGAAAAGCAGAAAATATAGTTACCAGTTAAAATACAATCAATTATACAAAATGCAGTAAAAATGGCACTTACTCCTGACGCCCACTCTCATTGTGCCCTGTTATAAATACTCCCTCTTATCAGTCTTATCCAGGTAACATGCTGAGAAAAGAAAACAAGTGGTGTCCTGCCTATCTTCAGTGTTTTTAGCAATCTTGCCTCTTGGTATCTTAGCAGCCTTCGCTTCTCAATGAAAGATGGTGTTTAGTAAAAACACTTCCTCCCTTTGCAGCAGGAAATAGCAAGGAATGTTGCTGTTACCTATTTTCATGGGCAGGGCAGAAGTGCACCCTATACACTTTTGCTAGAGAAAAATATAAGTATCTCTTGTACAGGCCTCACCCACTTCCTCCAATGCATATCACTGAAAGGATGGCGTTAGCTGAAACAATCTGGACGCTGGGGAAATTGTGATGTTGTCAACCTCTTGACTTTCACTGAGAAACTAATCCCAGTTTAAATTTTAAAATGTACTTTAAAAAAAATCTTGTTATACCTTCTAACATCCAGATAGTGTTAAAAATTGCCTTCCTACCCTTTCCTGAAATTTTCATTGATGAAACACACTGCTGCAAATGTGTTGAAGATCATAGAAGTGCTATTCTTTTAGAAAGTTTCTCACTGCAGTTTATGAACATCTTTTCCACGGTAAAATTGACAATAGTCGTTTTAAACCGGTTTTCTGGCCAAACTCCAAAATATAGGCCTTAATGTAGCACTGTTTCCCAGTGGCCTCGTTAGTTAGTTACATAAGCTGGTAATAGCATATAAAAAGTTCAGAGTTATAATGTCACCGTATTTTTATTTCACGTTCAGCACATGTTGCTGCTTCTTGGCTTTTCCTAATAAATTGGAAGACATTCAGCTTGTATGCAAAACTTGGGGGAAAAAAATCACCTGAGCATTGTAAACACTGCATGATCTTTCTGGGAAGCCGTGACTCAGTTCATGATTTCTCTGGTTTGTGTTAAATAACATTTTACCTGGATGAACTTTAGCAAAATGCTATTTTCTAGCTAGCATGGCAGATAGGGGGTTGTCTTTTTGATTTCCATGTACCGGAGACTCTGATATTTTGACTGTGATTTTTCAAAGGAGTCTGAGGGAACAAGGACGCAAGCCTCCATGGGGAGTCAGTGGCAGTAAGGCTCCTTAGAAAGTCCCAGCTCGAGTCCTCAGTACTAACAGTTTGTCAGGCAAACTCTTAAATGTTGTTTGACAGTAGTCTTGGGAGAGAAGAGGAAATCTTACTATAATGAGTAGCTAAATATTTAATGAGAGGGGTTTTTGAGTGGGGGAGGATGCTCTGTAGACCTTGATTCTTCAGAATGGTTTGTGCAGGCATCATAGTTTTCGTGCCTGCAGTATAAATTTAATCCTGTTAAGGACTGTAATGAAATAATATAATTAAATGTCATATTTGTATTAAGAAAACCTAGTCACTTTGTTGCAAACTGTTGTTTTATGAAGATAATGTTATAATTTGGCAAGGATGACACTGTGTCTATGCTGAATTAACCTCATATAATGTATGGTCAGTGCTTTGGTGTCAGGATAATGAGATCCCAACAAATCAAAAGTGGTGTGAGAGCTTGGTACCACTGCTAATTTATCAGGATTCAAACTGCCCTCTATTTTTTTAATTCTATTTTAGTATCGTATTACATGATTAACTCTTAGGTCCAAAGTTTTTCTTTCATTGAAAAATGGTGTCTTATCAGGCCTTGAAACATGATGAATGCTTTAAGAATGAAGTGTTAAAGGATGTTACATATTTAAATTTCATCTGTTGCAGTCTGACATCCATCTTCCATACTGTAGTTCTTAAGGCACCGAGTCATTGTTC
Organism: Alligator mississippiensis; assembly: GCF_030867095.1. Classification (NCBI taxonomy): domain Eukaryota; kingdom Metazoa; phylum Chordata; order Crocodylia; family Alligatoridae; genus Alligator; species Alligator mississippiensis. The sequence goes on from NC_081828.1 coordinate 15,105,095, forward strand.
TCTTGATGATGGAATTGGAGAGTCACATGGAAGCCCGCTTATCGTAGTTTCCATTTCTAGGAGATTTTGCAGGAGTTATTTATGGTGACATTCAAAGAAGAGGTTCTTGCACTCTGCCTGCATGGCCGTGGGGTTAGATTGTTCATCATGGAGAGCTCACAGGTTTACTTAACACTTAGGTTATGATGACTGAATATTGTTAAATCTTCACTGCCCTCCAAAAGGCCCAGTGAAAAGCACTAAATACGAAGTACTAGAAGGTCATGAATGTTTAAATGCTTTGCAAGTGATTTTGTTTTAAATTACTTTTCTTTACCATTTTTATTGTGTTCTACCAAATCAATTGTATTTTAATTGGGTAACTATATTTTCTGGTTTTGATTTGTTTTTCACGCTGTACTCCTTCAGGCACTTTTAAAAATGGGTTGTTGCCAAATGCTATACATCCAGGTCTGCAATTCTCCCATGACCCCTTTCTCCTTATTCCCTTTTGTTTTAAAAACCTCCGCCTTGCCTCCTCCCAGTTGTTATACCTACTTATGAACAAGTCCATATGTTCAGGAAGCTAGAGTATTCAGTGTCTTTCCAGACTTTTGAGAAGCTCTCTGCAGGATGGATTAAATGTTAATTTTAAATAGTTGTCAAAAATCCATTCACAGCTAGTTAAGGATAGACTGGAAAAAGGGGAAGTGTAATGACATTTCCAACATCAGTAGAAGCTTTCTCCTTCGTTACCGGACCGAGTTGAGGTATAGGAAATCCTGGGCCTTCTGAATTAAAAGTTCTCCTGGGTTTTCACCCAAAATGTTCTGTGTACCTCTGCAATATTTACTGTTGCTTCTGCTGTTTTCTTCCCAAGGAACTAGCATAAGAAAATGAAGATAGGGAAAGGGGAGATCTAGGCTCTGCTTTTCATACATGGTGAACATGCTGGCAGACCCAGGCTCTGGATTTGTTTGTCAGCAATCTGCACAACTTCCTCAACCCATTACCAATGACTGAAATCCTTGTGAGGCAATACTTTTCTGGGCAGGAACTATTGAGTTATCTGCCTCTAGATCAGTGAGGATCAACCTTTTCGGCAAGTGTGCCACAACTTAAGGCACACACCCCTCCTATCCCCTTCCTCTAACCAATTCACTACTCTGCTTTCTTCTCCCTGCCCTATCTGACACTGTTACATGCTTCCTCCTGGATCTGCTATGTGCTTTACCAGGGGTGGGCAATTATTTTGGACAGAGGGCTGCTTACTGAATTTTGGGAAGCCATCAAGGGCTGCATGACGGGTAGCCAGGGGCAGATGAATATTAATTTTCTAAATTTTTTAGGAGCCCCCACAAGCCAGATAGAGTGGCCTGGTGGGCTGCAACCAGCCCACAGGCTGCATTTTGCCCACCCCTGTGCTACACAGAGGCTACCCATTCATATCACTTGTGGCACATGGGCTGCAGGTTAACAGCCTGTGCTCTAGAACTTAACCTACTTTGAGAGATACCATGAGACTACTTATTAGTTTATTGTTCCTAGTTCTTGGTGCCTTTTTTATTCCCAAAAGGGAAAAGCACTCCTATGAAATGGGTCTTTTAGGTGTTCAAGTGAATGGCATAGTCTAAATGGCCAAAATGCTATCATTTTGCCTAGAATTGCAATTGGGTTTTAACCACTACAGAGTTGAGAGAGATTCTCTGGCTACTTAAGAGGGAACTCAGAAATACCCATAAAGGAAGACAGATCTGAAGGCAAGACCTTAAAAATATGTAAGGTCAGTGGGTAAGTGCCCCTGGCTGAGGCTGGCTCATGTTTTCATGTCCAAAAAGTAACTTTCTAAAAAGCTTTCAAAGTTGCCTGTAAAATTCCTCCAGAATAGCACAGCAGCATTCTGATAGGGAGAGCCACAGTATCTTTTGTTTGTGCGTATATTCCTTTCTGCTCCCATGTAATACATATTTTAGCTGAGCTAATTACAATACTTACTAATAATAGTAATATTATGTGATACAGAAGCAAAACCTAAATCATTGAGGGTAAAGGGAGGGGAAGATGCAATGGTGAAGTGTTGGGGGGGAAAGCCTAGTGAGGTTCAAACTGCATTCAGACTGGTATGAGGGTCCGAGCTGGGTGTGTAGGCCGTTCAGAACTTATCAGCTCTCTGCTGCTTCTCTTGTATTGGACCCTGCTTCCCTTGATCTTCTGCACTAAATGAGGCTCTAATTTTTGCAGTCTTGCGAGTGCAATACAATACTGGCTGCTATTAGCATAATCAGTCAGTACTCTTATTTCTAACTGAAGTGAAAATGTGAATCAGTTTTGGAATTCAGCCTGGAGAGTAGAAACAGTAAATATGTTCATGGGAATCCTTCCACCCAAAAGTGATTCACGCCATGTAGGTCCATCACATCACCGAAATGCAGCCATCTTTAGGATACAAGCTCAAAAGTCAGGTAGACAGTTTCCTCACAGTATTGTACCCGAGTTATTTAGGATAATTTGGATGTGACTATAGAGCACAATGATGAGATGGTAACCATTTGTGCAAAATGAAAAGAAACTCAAGACTCAGGACAGATGTAACAATATACATTCAAAGGCAGGGAGGAGATTTATGACTCAGGAACTAACATAACATTCGTGTGTCTGCACCTTTACTGGTGAATGGAGTTGAACCTCTGTAACTTTAAACCTATTTCATTCAGGTTACTGTGATTTTGCTTCAGTTATACTGGTAGAGGAATGGACATATGAAACGGCTGTGTCAGTTCATGGTGACCCCACAGTAAATCAGTATAGTTATTTCATCTGTCCACACTCTCTTAGTTTTTGAAGTCTTATCTGAAGGACTAGCACCATGTGTAAATTGTATGCAAGTTACTTTGAAAAAATAGAAGCCTGTTTTGACCTTGAAAAGATGTTCTTTCAAGACATATTTGTACTAGTCTCTATTGCAGGGGTGGGCAAAATACAGCCAGTGGGATAGATTTGATCTTCCAAATGATTTTGCCCAGCTCGTGGCTGCTTCTCTGAAGGAAAATTGTATCCTGCCCTCAGCTGCCCAGGCTTTCGGGGCCCCTTGCCCTTCTCCCTTCCTCATGCCAGCAGCAGCCGCCACTCGCCTTCCCTCCCCAGCCTGTCCGCCCTGCTCTGCTCAAAAGCAAGGGACCCTGAGTTCCTGGCCAGGGTTTTGCCTGGCAAGACTGTCTGCGCACCCCTCCGACCCTGCACCTGCTGAGTTAAAGCTCAGGTAAGGTTCTCCCTGCTGGCAGAGGAGCAGGTGCAGGGGAAAGACAGCCAGGAGCCACAGGTTACCTGGGCTGTACTGGGCCAGGACCTGGTAGGGGCGTGGGCACTGGTGCAGCACTGTGTTCCCACGTGTTGCTTCAGGCTGCACCAATGTGGCAGCTGGCGCAGCTCCTGGCCAACCCCAGTGTGGCTGCTGCCTGATCCCGAGTCCCCAGCACATGGCTGGATTGGGCAGAAGCCACAGCAGCTGCACCCATGTGGCCTGAGCCAGCTCATGGAAACACAGTGCATCGCTGACCTGGCTGCATGCCGGGGCCTCAGGGAGAAGCGGGCAACAAAGGTTAGGTTCTCCTGACCCGTGTTCTCTCTGCCCAGAAGTGGGCAAGTATTTGGCTGGAGGGCCACTTAGGGAGTTGCGGTGAGCTGTTGCAGTGTGGGGTGTTGACCAGCCAGCGACAGCTAACCCAAACTCCTTAAATGGCCCTCGGGCCCAAATAATTGCCCATCCCCATGCTACTGAGTGGTATTAAGGGTGGACACATGCAGCTGTGGCCACCCTCTGGCTTCAGTTCTCCCCTCATCTGGAGTGTCAAACTAACCTCCCACGCATTGCTTCACTGGCATCAGCATCAGATGTCACAGCTCTCTCATGACTCAGGGTGACCCAGTCAGAGGCTGAGCACTGTGTTTAGGAGAAAAATATTCATTGTGTTACATGCGTAGAGGCACCGTGCCATATGTACCCCCTTCCAAAATTGTAGATGCACTGTTGAGTGGTATTCAATGGCAACAGTGGGGGTAATTATGGGACTACATGTTGAATGTTCTTTTGCAGCCACTGGAACTTGAAAATGATGGTGCGACTGCTGAGCTGTCAGCTTCAACATCAAAAGCAAACAACTGTTTCTTTTAATTTTAAATAAATTCATGTTTAATCAAGGACATTTCTTGGAGTGAAGAGCAAAGAGAGCATTTATTATTATATCTGTCACTTTAAAATATGTTCCCACTTTGATTCTGCTTTGAAGCAGTCTCCTTTGAAGTGGTATTAATGTGTTTGAATGTGTGCTAGTAGAGGTAGATTACAAGTTGGGATGGGGGGGGGGGGGGGGGTTGCAACCTTGGTTCTTTTGCTGGGGAATGACTGAAAAAAATTATAACATAGAATGAAAATTACTGTCTGTTTAAAATGACATACAAATTTCAAGCTGATGATGTGGGAATAAATCCTGGTGTTTGTATATATTCAGTGCATTTATATATGTGGGTAATTAAGAACAAAGCAATTTATAATGTAGATATTAAAAATAATGTCTAGCTGTTTCTTAGAAGCAAAATAGTTCTCACAAACTAAACATTAAGAACCATTCTTTATTACAATCAAGTTTACTTCTAATTGTGGACTGTTCAGTTTTGTGCTAATTTTTATGCTATTCATGTTTTATGAAGACATTTTCCAATGCTTGAGGGAGATGAGGAAAAACCTGTACAATCAGACAAAATTGCTACAGATCTTAGGCATCTTAGATTTTCTGATGAATCCTCTCAGGTGAGAACTGCAGTGTAATTGGATTGTATCCACTTGAAAACAAAAGGAGGAAGTAATATCCTTCCCTAATATGCTGTACTAGGGAAACGATAGGCACTTGGAAGTTGTGAGGTGCAAATGCAGATAATGCTGAGCATTAGGATTTCTGTCATGCCCTCCTGCATGCCCGATTTTGTAACAGTGGTCATTGTCGCAGCGACATTAGCATATTTTCTAACTGCTGCAAAGCTTTGAAGAGGGCCAAAAGGAGAGGCTGCGAGAGAGTACAAAAGTGAGGGATTATGATCAATCCTAAAACAGTTTCTTTGAACTGCATGGCTGTTCTGTTGGAGATAAAGGAAATGAATTCACCAACCTTTGTAGGATTCGTCATTTGAAATGCTTGCAGTTTCATTTGCCATCTTCAGCTCTGCTGGGGGGTATTGATTTATAGTGTTGTCTTTTTCAGAGTAACCGCAACATCCTGGTTTTACAAAATTAACCCTTTGAAGGAGAAACAAAAGTGAAACCATATACATATATTTTTTCCTCCATGCATTTATATTCTATTTTTAAATTTATTGCCATCTGAACAAATAATTTTTTTTCCTAGAAAATAAAGGAAAGACAAGTATGTGCTTAAAATGCTGGAACTTGAAATATCTGGGTTCAGTTGCTGACCTTCCCACAGATTCCATGTGACCTTGGTCAAGTCACTTAATCCCAGTTCCCTAGAAGATGCTTCCTTGAAGCTCTGTGGAGTGTGGACTTTCTCTCTTTTATTGAGTTCTTAGCAAAATGGAGGCCTGACTTTTCTTGTAGTCTTTGTGCAGTTTTTATGCACCATTTTATATGGTTCATTCATGCAGTTTAAAAAAAAACAACTTGGGCTTTTTTTCTGTAAATCAGATGCTTTTTTTAACAATGTTTTATAATATGTTATTTCTTTGATTATGCTCTATAAAGGCCAGAAAGGTGTGCAGTTAATTTGACATGTCCAATAGTTTTGAATATCACTGGAAAAAAACCCCTCTAATAAGGCTAAATTAATATGTATTGTCATCTGATAAAAATGCTTTTGATAGTTAGAAATTTGCAAAGTAATAATTTGCCTGTTTAGGAGCATGCAGTCATTCAAAAAAGAAAAATACGCTTTAAATTACCATCATTATTTTTGAGATGCTGTTCATTGATATATATTTAGTATTAATTGCTTTCTTTTACCCTCTTGATATACTTGCTAAGTGCATGTATGAGATTTTCAGAAGTGTATGCAACAAAGATATACTGAAAAGAAAAAAGAGGGGTTTTTGTTTAATGGCAGAAGGAATCTAGTAATCAAAACAGGAAGTAGGTACAGTCATGAAGCATGCTTTTAGAAGAGAGCTCAGTAGACAAGAATAAAAGGGTATATTCTTGCCATAAATACATTTAGGCTTCAACCTTGAAGGTGGTTCCTAACCATGAGTGCAAAGAAATTATAGGACTCCTTCTTTATTCTTCATTCCATCCAGGAAGAGCCCCCACCAACTGCAGATGCTTCCTCAGCCTGATGACGGGTATTTATACTCAAAAGCTTGTTAAGAAGAATTTTTCCAGCTATTTGAGTTGGTCTAATAAAAGTTATCAGATTTACCCAAAGAACCTTGTCTGCCTTTGTCCTTAGACCAACATGGCTACTACCTATATCCCTTTAAGAAATTATAGGAGTCTTCCAATCAAAGTAGCAAACCATCCTAACAATATGTAAGATGCAGCTCAGTTTATGAAAAGGAACTTTTGGTGTGCAGTAGCAGAGGGCTGGTCTTGATTACCCAGAAGATCCCATCCAGCCTTGTGTTCCTGCCTGTGATAAAAGTAGCTATTGGGCCCTTTCTTTTGAAGCAATTGAAATAGGGTCTATTAACAGGAAAAGAAATCTCTATGCAGAGTCTTTTAGCTATTGTATTGTCATTTCCCATTTACTATTCCTCTGCTGCTGTCAAAGTATTTACACCCTGTTTTCATTTCTGTTCAATATCCACATGTTGAAGTGCTGTGATCACAGATGAACTAGCAAGGAATGCAAGCAGAAGTCCCTGTTTATAGTATTATATAAGAAATGGGTTTTTGTACCTAAAACCAATAAATAAAACAATGACCACCTTAAAGAAAAGTTTAGGCATGTGTTTTCAGCATAGCATACTGATTTTTGTCTCTCTTGATGTCTCATAGAAATGAAGATGCACTCAACCAGATGGCTGTTACTCCTTTCCCATTACAATCCAGCTCCCAATCTTCTTTTGAGGTAAGATGCCTTTTAATTGGGGCTTGCTAAATTAGATAGCAGTGCGACCAAACACCTTGTCTAATTAAACTTGAATCATAAAACGTTGTGGGTAGGAACTTGACCAAATGGGTGTTTTGTCTTGTGGGTTTGTTTTTTTCTTTAATGAAACATTTGCCACTCTGATTATTGGATACAACAAGAAAATAAGTCACTTGACAGTTCTGCTGTCTCTTCCCCTGCCTTTCTTTCCTAGAGGGTTGAAATCTCTGTTGGGGGGCTTTATTGCCTGGAACATAACTGGAATCTGGAGTTCCCATTAGAGAAAAGACATTGTTTTTCTGGGACCTCCATCTTCTCCACCATTATACAACTCTTTCAGAGGCATTAGGAGCATATCTTCATACCTGGATTTAGAAAATAAAAGTGAACCTGCTGCAGTAAATGGTTACTGTTTTTATATGCATGGCAGCAGCCCCAAATATAATTGCAGCCCCCTTGTGTTACACACAATGCAAACAAATAGCAAGGAACTGTCTGAGCCCCTTACAGCTTTCATTCTGTAGGTAGACAGATAAATGGTAGAAGGGGAAGCCTGGTGAAATTACTTGCTCCTTTGACAGCTGGCAATAGATCCCAGTTCTCTTGATTCCTAGAACTGTGCCCTGCTTATTGGACAGTCAGATTTATACTTATCTTAGTTCAACTTACTAAATTTTTATAATACTTCAATTGATGTTTTACCATCAAGTCCTGTGTGTCATATCATACGTAGCATGGTTCTTGCTGTTGAAAAATAAATTGATGTTTTTGTTTGCAAGACGACAAGACTAAAACCGTCCTCAGTGTGACAGCGTTTCCAGTACTATTCTTTATTACAACTGTAGGCTCATTAGTCTCTTGAGTATTGTGAGTCCAATGTTTATACTGCACAGTGTGATCTGTAATGTCGCCACTTTGTTATAAATTTGATGTCCCAATATGATAGTGTAACTAAGAGAGAGAGTACATTTTATTTGTAGTTAAAGTGCATAGCTAGCTCTGCTGCCACTTTTTAATTCAATCTATTTGAGCTAATAAAGCAAAGCATATTTTATGATTCAGCTGAGGCTTGGTCTAGCCTTCAGTGGCTAAATTCTGGTACATTTGTGTTTGATATTTCAATAAGCATTATTACAGTAATGCAGCATTAGCTCACTCGGTGCAGTGCCAGATGGAACCTCTGGAGGCATGCGTTTTGTCATTTTCAAGATGATAGTAACATTTAAGGCCACTTAGCAGACATTGCTAATGTAGTTCAAGTGTTTTGCTGTACAAAAAAACCCCATATTGTTTGTTTCTGGGTAATGTTTTAATCAAAGCCCTGGGTTTTCTTTGCCTGTTTTGCTAAGGAAAAATATTGATTTTGAAATGGTGCTTCATGCTCTGTTAGGAGCCTTTTAGCTGCTGGAGTCCACATGGGTTATTCTGCAGTTTATACGGTCTAAGCTTCTAAGTACATTTTAAAGATTTTGTTGTTGTTCTTGTGGCCACCTTCTTGCCAGCTTGAGTCCCCTTTCGTTCACACACCAGTGATGGTGAGACAAATAGTACCGTCACCTCTTCCTGATCTTGTAGTGTTACCTGTCATTCAATCCTCAAGGACTCCTGCTTTTCCCTGTGCAACTGCATCTTTCAAAATAGTATTACAAGGAAGACAACTTTCTGTGGGACTTTTATTTATAAATACGTATTTTTTGTCATTAGATTTGAGTAATAAAATAGCATAGTGGTTCATATTAGGAAGAGTCTTTTCCCTCAAGATCACTGATTCCAATATATTCTGGGTCATTGGACAGAAGTCATGGCAGTTGTTTGGTGTCTCTTGAGACTTTTTCATGATTGCCAAGTCAAGTATCCACATCACCAAGATCCACCATTATATGGAGGCCAAAGAATTGAGTTCCATTTCTTGTAGACTTCCTTAGTATGTCATCTTTCAAGTAGCAAAGGGAGCTTTTACTACTTATGCTGTTCCTATTTTGTATCTAAACATAGGACTTTGACCTCCAGGGCTGTCAGGTAACCGTTTCACACCATTTTAAAGTATAACAAATGAGACTGTCATGACAAACAATTACACCAAGCTTTATCCCACTTTTTTGGTATTAAAGTAATTGTTCACATCTGAAAATATCAGCCATGTTTTACAAAAAGACACTGAATGCATGTTTAACAATGAATGTTGCTTATAATTTGCATAACAATTGGTACGTTTTGTAAAATGGGCCTGGGTAATTTAACAGTATATCATGATGACAGCATAACTGCAAGATGCAATTACATTAATTCTCTCTAGCTTATTTTCTTATCTTGATTGGAGCAGTTTAATAAGAAAAGGGCTGAACAATAAACTTTCCTGTACCTGTGGTCAGTTTTTATGAACCACAGGGTAGAACAGGGCCATGATAATTGTCCCCCAATATTGTAGCTAACTGGCAAAACCAAAATATAATTCATTAATCTAAAATAAGCTCTACTGCAAGAAGCTTAATTCATCATAAAACCACCTCTTACATAATAAGTTTTGTTAATGGAGTGAGGTATTGTGTTTGAACACTGAATGGAGTGAATCTTCTAAAGAATGGAGCAGTAGATTACCTCTTGAGGGAGTGATAAGGCTATTTGCATAATTTCTATTTTACCTTTAATTGTACAGTGCCTATCAAGAATTGTGAATAGACTGGTAAATAAGTCTGGGAGTGAAGATCCTTACAGGAAATTGGATTTGTTACACAAAGTCATAGTTTCATAGTTGGTAGGGTCGGAAGGGACCTGAGCAGATCATCAAGTCCGACCCCCTGCCATGGCAGGAAACAGTACTGGGGTCAAACGACCTGGCAGGGTGTTCATCCAGCCTCCTTTTAAAGACCCCAAGGGTAGGAGCCAGCACCACTTGTCTTGGAAGTTGCTTCCAGATCCTAGCTGCCCTGACAGTGAAGTAGTGCCTCCTGATATCTAGCCTGAATCTACCCTCTGCCAGCTTGTGACCATTATTTCTAGTCACTCCTGGTAGTGCTCGGGGGAATAGGGACTCTCCCAATGCCTGCTGGTCCCCTCTGACTAGTTTGCAAATGTTTTGTAAGTCAACATTACTGTGCAAGGAAAAATGGCTCTGGATTTAGAGCAATAACTTGAGTTGATTTAAACTACTAACTTCCTCCTCAACCCCCCCAAAAAGACCCAAAAAGTTTATTTACAACAACATTTTCTGGTTCAGGGACTGGGTAAAAGAAGAAAATTAGGGCCGATGGTTTTAATATGTTAAAGAATAATGGTAAGGGGCTTTACCCATGGTGCACCATGTCAGGGTAGTAGGGAGCTTCACCTATGCTGCACCATGTCAGGGCAGTAGGGAGCTTTCCCTATGTCATATATAAGAGCATTGCTCAGACATGCAGGGATGAAGTCAGGAAGGCCAAAGCGCAACTGGAGTTGCAGCTAGCAAGAGATGTGAAGGGTAACAAGAAGGGTTTCTACAAGTATGTCAGTAGCAAGAGGAGTATCAGGGAAGTGGAGGAGGCAACCTTGTGACAGGATGCAGAAAAGACTGAAGTGCTCAGTGCCTCCTTCACCTCTGTCTTCACAGGCAAGGTCAGCTCCCAGACTATTGCACTGGGCAGCACGGTTTGGGGTGGAGTTGAGCAGACCTCAGTGGTGAAAGAACATGTTAGGGACTGCTTAAAAAATCTGAATGTGTATAAATTAATGGAGCTGGATGAGATGCACTCAAGTGTGCTGAGGGAGTTGGCTGATGTGATTGCAGAGCCATTGCCCATCATCTTTGAAAACTCAGGACGATCAGGAGATGTCCCAGATGATTGGAAAAGGGCAAACATAATGCCCATATTTAAGGGAAAAAGGAGGATCTAGGGAACTGCAGATCAGTCATCCTTACCTCAGTCCCTGGAAAAATCATGGAGTAGATCCTCAAGGAATCTATTTTTAAGCACTTGAAGGAGAAAAAGGTGATTAGGAACAGTCAGCATGGATTCACTAGGGGTCAGTCATACCTGACCAACCTTATTGCTTTCTATGATGAGATGACTGGCTCTGTGGATGTGGGGAGACTGGTGGATGTGGTGTACCTTGATTTTAGCAAGGCTTCTGGTATGGCCTCCCACAACATTCTCCCAGGCAAGCTAAGGAATTACAGGCTGGATGAATGGGCTGTAAGGTGGACAGAAAACTGGCTGGAGAATCGGTCTCAAAGAGTAGTAATCAGTGTCTAGCTGGCTCTGATTCTACTGGCTCTACTAGTAATCAGTGTCTGGTAGTAATCAGCTCAATGTCTAGTTGGCAGCCGCTATGAAGTAGAGTGCCCCAGGGATCAGTCTTGGAGCTGGTTTTGTTCTGTCTTTATCAACGACCTGGAAGATGGCACAGAGTTTGCCCTCAGGAAGTTTGCAGATGACATCAAGCCAGGGGGAGTAGTAGATATGTGTGAGGGTAGTAGGGCTAGGATTCAGAGTGACCTAGACAAATTGGAGGATTAGGCCAAAAGAAATCTCATGAGATTCAAGAAGGACAAATGCAAAGTTCTGCACTTAGGACAGAACAATCCCATGCACTGGTACAAGCTGGGGGCTGACGGGCTGGGAAGCAGCTCTGCAATAAAGGCCCCGGGGGGTGACAGTGTGAGCCAACAGTGTGCCCTTGTTGCCAAGAAGGCAAACAGCATCCTAGGCTGCATTAGTAGGTGTGTTGCCAGCAGGGCAAGGGATTATTCTCCTCTATTCAGCATAGGTGAGGCCACATCTGGAGTACTGTGTCTAGTTTTGCCCCCCCCCCACTACAGAAAGGATGAGGACAAATTACAGAGAGTCCAGGGGAGGGCAACAAAAATGGTTCAGGGCCTGGGGCACATGACTTACAAGGACAGGCTGAGGGAACTGGGCTTATTTAGTCTACAGAAGACAAGACTGAGAGGGGACTTAATAGCAGCCTTCAACTGCCTGAAGCGGGTTTCAAAAGAGGATGGAGCTGGACTGTTCTCAGTGCTGGCAGATGACAGAACAAAGAGCAATGGTCTCAGGTTGCAGCAAGGGAAGTTTAGGCTAAATAGGAAGAATATTCTCACTAGGAGGGTAGTAAACACTGGAACAGGTTACGCAAAGGTGGTGGAATAGCCATCGTTGCAGGTTTTCAAGACCCAGCTAGACAAAGCTTTAGCTGGGATGATCTAGTTGGGGATGGTCTTGCTTTGAACAGGGGGTTGGACTAGATCAGTGTTTCCCAGCCAGTGTACCGTGGCACAAAAGTGTGCCATCAGAAATGTACAGGTGTGCCATGGCATTTTGCCATGGCAGTGAGCCACAACAGGTATAAGGATGGGGAATGCCTTAACAGATGTGCTGCAGAAAAGTTTTATTAATGTAAGTTTGCCTTGGGCTGGAAAAGGTTGGGAAGCACTGGACTAGATGACCTCCAGAGGTCCCTTCCAACCCTAATATTTCTATGATTCTATGGGAGGGTGGCACGGAGAAGCAGTGGCAACAGCCAAGTCCTGGCACTGGCTTGCCTCAGACCTGAGCCACGTCATTGTGGCCCACGGCTTTAAAAAGGCTGCCGTCTGCTGCTGTATCAGATCAACTTCTCAGCTCTGGCTGTGATACAGTTGTTTGTTTCATAAGCCCTTTTCATTAGGAGACCTGTACAGAAAGAAGAAAACTTTTTTTGCTCCTCTTCTGTCTAAGCAAAGGGGATTTGTTGCGTGCGCTCTAAGTGAGGCGAAGCATTAGCTCATCAGAGAAGAATTCTGTAGCACTATTCAGCAGCAACACCTTCCCTCCCAGTTCCTGAACTTCACCCTCATTGTTGTCATAGTAATTGTCCCTGGATATCACTTGCAGTATTCCTAGCGATGCATAAAAAGGGGCAGACCCTGTAGTACTTAACACTAGTCCACTGAAGCCCGAGACGTATATTAAGTTTTACCTTTGCTTTGATCTTTTCTCTTCAGCCACGGAGATTTATGGTTGAATATTATGTTTATTTCATCCCATCACATAAGACTTGCATGAAGTATACATTGCAAATGGTTTAATCTTTTTGTCTTGAGCTGTTTAGAGGAAATGTAGTCATGCTAAAACAAAAACCATTCTATAATAGGATCACAGTGGCACTGAACCTGCAAGCAGTGAAGAAGATACCAGCTCGGAAGTTGTCGTGAAAAGCTTGACCGAAGATAAATGCATCAAAGTAGTAAGTGCTGTTTAAAGAAATGTTTAGCTGCCCACAAAACTGAAAGCTGAGAAGGTGTTAACATGTTCACCAGATTTTCTTTTCCTGCTTGGGGAACTGCAGCTGACTTGTATGGAATAATTCCTAATGAATATAGTTGAGAGGCTGCAATTTCATGTATTTGTTTGGTTTTTTACATATATTTTCCTATCTTTGATCCATAAATTGTTGCGGTAGAATAATTACATACATCCTGATCATTGGTCTCCCTTCCTGTTTTGTTTTTGCCAAGAGGATCATGTCTATTTTTGTTAAAAATACGTGACACATCCTGGAAACAAGCTTGTGTATATAAATCATGGTCATATTTGTATTCATAGCTTCATAGATTTTAAGGCCAAAAGAGCCATTATCATAAGCTAGTCTGACCTCCTATATAACATAGGATATAGAATTTGTCTCAGTAATTTGTGTGTCAAGTCCATAACTTATAGTTTAGTATGGTACAGTAATAAATACCAAATGTTTCACTGACACATACCGAGGGTTTGTGTTGTTGTTATGTAATGTGTCAGTATTTTACATTGTCCAAACCTCCCAAGGCTTGTACCTTGACTCTTCTAACACTGCGTTAGAGGTTTAAAACAGAAGTATTAAATATGCTGAGGAGTGACTAACCCAGAGGAGCATCAGATTTGCTGAGACAATCTTCCTTTCTCTGCCCCTCCTCTCAACAGCTTACTGTAGTTTCCTCAGGGAGTTTATTAGCTCAGCCATGCTGTGTATGCAGTCATCAATTAAAAATATTATGTTTTTGTTTTGGATTTATTTTCTTCCTGCTTCATAACATTTTTGTGAACCAGCCTTGATTTTTTGGAACTACTTGATGAGTATTACAAGTAAATACTCCATGGACTGCCAAGCATCAGAAGTTAGCAAGGTGTTTAAGATTTGAAATGTCTATTCTGATTGAGTGATAAAACACTTGTCGGTTGAGTATATGCATTTATCTGAGTTATCCGGAACATTCAGTCAACAGTATTAATGGGTTTGGATATAAATTAATTGGAGGCTTAATTTGTGAATACCAGCTGTAAATGCATTATTTTAGTTCTTTGCCAGCTCTCTTTGGAGTGCTTTACTTAAGGAATTGCTCAAGGGATACAGATAATTATGATAAAATATACAATTCTTGATACGGGTGACAGAGACAAGGGACACGAGAGAACCTTGGGCAAAAAGTCAGGAGCGAGGTACAGTAAAAAATGTGGGCAAGTTGTATTTGGGCATGGCATTGTGCAGCTCTTTGAGTAAGCAAATTTTTAATTCAGAAGAGCTGAAGGCACTGCAGAGATCCCAGGCTGGGTTACGAGGAAAATGTGTCTGGGAAAACAAAAAAGGGAATGTGTCCAGACATTTTGTATCTAAAAAAAAACACTCTCTTAGAGTAATTCAGCCCTGGTTGTTTCCAAGTTATTTTTTCTCCTGGAGCAGCCATTTTTGCTCTGAGAGAAAAATCCTGAAGCAACTCTCCCAGGAGAAACGGTCTGTACATGGCCCTTGTTAACACTGCAGTGCAGCACAAGATAACTATTCTTTGGATAAGAAGATAAATAGAGATTTCCATTGGTCTCTTAGTGGATGTCTAGGAAAAAGATGCCTCAATGCCAAGATCATAAAAGTTGTCCCTGTTTGTTGCCCACGCAGTCACATCACTGTTAGTTAGCACTTAACTTCTTCTGTGCTCTGAGAAGTCCAGAATCACAAAGTCAGTACATACATCTATAATGTGTATGTGTATATTCTTGTCCACAAAAATCCCTCTCAAATGAGTACAACTCAAAGCAGCAACCTAACATTACATGTTCTGGATCATACAAGCATGCAGAAATATTGTTTTTCATTTGAGTTTTGAAGTTGATAGCAACTCATTCGGCATCCATTTATTGATGGTAGGTTTGCCAGGCTGGCCCAGGATGTTTTGTGTTTCTAGTTCATTGCTTTCAAAAGTCTTAAGTTTTATATAACTGATACGGCCATGGAC
This sequence comes from Alligator mississippiensis, assembly GCF_030867095.1. Taxonomy (NCBI): domain Eukaryota; kingdom Metazoa; phylum Chordata; order Crocodylia; family Alligatoridae; genus Alligator; species Alligator mississippiensis. The sequence continues at coordinate 15,120,392 of NC_081828.1, forward strand.
CTGTGTGAGTAGAAGGGGAAAGAAGATTGTTTATATTGCACTTAGTATCACTGAACCTGAGGTCAAATAGCTACAATACTAGCAGCTGGTACCTGAAGTGATCTGATAGAGCACTTTGGTTTTCTAAGGACCCGGCTGTCTTGATTCTATGAACATTTGAAGAATATTTTAAAACCCATTAAGTGATTCTTTTAGAACTTGGATCTTGACAGAAATGATGGTTTGTATAAGAACTGAGGATATTCCTTAAACTACTCATGCTCATGATGTCTGCATGTTGCATGGGTATATTACATATTTAGAAAGAGTAAATACCATATTTACTCAATTCTAAGACAGGGTTTTCTCCCATTTAACATGGGAAGGGGAAAACCCCTCATCTTAGAATCAAGTATGAGGGTAGTTAGCACGGGGTGGGGGGGTGTACAGGCAGCTGCTCTGGCTTGGGCTTCAGTCCCTACCCAGCAACAGCTGTCTGCTCCTTCCTCGCCCCACTCCTGCTGCCACTGCACATCCCCATATACCTCCTGATGCAGCCTCTGCTCCCCTGCCTATACCTTTCCATTCCCTGCTTGCTTTGTTTCATAGTCCACAGTACAGTCTTGGGCACTGAGCATAACCCCAGCCCAGCCCAATAGTAGTGGCACACAGCCTGCACAGCTGCTATGGGTGTTGGGCTGGGCTGGGGCCATGCTCTGTGCCCTGGGCAAAAATGGGGATCGAGCCTGCCAATGCAGAGCAAGGTTAAGGAGGCTGGAGTGGGGAGAAGGGGGTGGAGAGGGGGAGCAGAGGCAGAGGGGCAAGGGGGAAGCTGAGGCTGCAGGAGGGGCAGGCACAAGCTGGAATCAAGCTGCTTGATCTTCCCATACTACCTGCCCCACATTGCCTGCCTTCCCTGTAAGCAGTGGGAGACATGAATTAAAGATGACCTCCTGATTATTAGATTCTGTACATGGCAACATTATAATACATTTATAAATTTGCCATGTATAGAATCTAATTATTGGGGGGTCATCTTAAATTCAAGGTTGTCTAAGATTTGAGTAAATACAGTAAATTTCGGTTTGGTGTTGGGGTGTTATTTGGACTTGCAATATTGATCTGTTTTTATATAGCTGGAAAGATGTGCCCCTGAATCATTTAACTTGAAACACTGAAAGCTAATAAAAAAATTTAACTAAAGTAAGGCTGGAAGAGACCTCCATAGGTCATCTTGTCCCACACCTGCCTGAGGCAGCAGCATCCTTATAGAAACCATCCTATACAGATCCATTGTCTAACCTCTTAGCAAAACTACACGGTCAAGCTTTACACAAAACCCAAGACGTAATGCTCTAACACAGGTAAAGTAGGGGGACCACGGTGGCCAACATCCTACTGCTGTAAAGGTTGTTAATATATGTTCAAAAGATTCCAGGAAGAGGGTTACCACCTCCATTACAGAGGAAGGCAAGCCCCCCACAATCTGTACTATCTGACCCAAGATATGGTGATCCATCTGATCCTGAGCAGAAGGGCAAGACTCTCTAGCCAGGAACCTGTGACTTTAAGTCCCAGCAGGATCATTTTCCCCCCACTATGCCCTGTCCCCCATCAAAATCCTCAGGCTTGGCTGCAGCCAACACTCAATTCGTCTGAGGAAGGCTTAGAGAAACCCTGAAGCATGTAGCTGCAGGAGTGGAGAGAAAACTCTTTCCCAACCCCATGCAGCAGCCAGCAGGGCCCAGAAGCATGTGAAATACTCGAAGTAGAAACATAGGCATAGCAATGCCAAATCATCCCCGACCAGTGGCTGTCCTGCCTCTTCTTGGACACCTCCAGTGATAAAGAGTCCACCTCTTCCCTGGGCAGTCTATTCCACTGCCTCGCTGTTCTAACAGTGAAGTTTTTCCCGATTTCTAATCTAAACTTACTTTGCTGAAACTTCAAGGCAGTGGTCCCCATTCTACTCTCTGAGAAGAGGTGTTTTCCTTCTTCACGGCAACCCTTCAAATATTTGAAGACCGCTGTCATTCAGATTTAGAGTTTTGTGAGACTTGAGGAAGCAGGGCCACTTTTTTCACATTTGGGTACCCAAATCATCCATGTCTGAAAACACTGGTTTAAACAGCTTAAAATTGGCTATGTGACAATGAAGGAGATACTTTTTAAGTGTCTGAAAACATCGGAAAAACATATGCCCTGGGAAGGAAAGGAATTTTTTTACAGTATTATAGGGAGTTGTAACTCAGAGTATAGGCTAAAATTTAGGAAAGAAAAATGTCTTGAAAGAGATGGGAGCATCATTGTTTGCAGGGCATATAACGAGACTGGATGAAGTTCTATAATCCTTTATTTTGTTTAAATTGCTTTCCTTTTGCCACTATTTGCCAGTGTGCTTTCCTTTCTTGAGTGGAAGAGATGGAATTAGGTACCTTCTAGTTGTCTCTTCTTTGTACACCGTGGTTCACTGAGGTCCCATTGAACTACCAGTTTTTAAAATCAAACCCAGTGGCTTCCTGTAAGTTTCTGTATGCCTTAAACAAAATCAGAAATTGCTGGATTAAACCTATAGTCATCTAATCCAGTAACCTTTGATCCCAAACACCAGCAATCAGTTCTTGTGGGGAATATGCAGGATGGAAGAGCAGCAGGCAGATGCAGCATAATCTCCTAAGAGGGGCTTGCCTCCTAATACCCTTGTTTCTTTAAAAATTTATTTAAGAGTATTTTTTTTACAATTGTGGGTATTCTTGTTAGCCGCATAAATGTCTAATACTTCTCTAAATCCTTTTAAGTTCTTTGCTTCATCTGGACATGACATTCCATTCTGAAGGCTCGTAAGTGGGAAAGAATATGACCTTATTGAAGCTTTAATTTCTGTTGTTTTGAAGAGATTTTATTAAATGAAGATTGAAGTTGCTGTGACACTCAGTATAGTAAACAATTTCTCCCCTTATTTTAGGATGTCAGAAACAAGGCTGACAAACAGGTGTTGATGGTGAATCAACAGGAGATAGAAGAACAACTTCCAGGAAATGTATGTATGGCTCTCTTTTTTATGATTTACCCTATTGGGGCCCTTCTATTACTGAAGGAAGGAAATATTTTTAGGTTTTATTTTTATACATTCAGTGTTCAAATATAAAAGTACCTTCTCTTCAAACACCTGGAAGCAATCATATGGGACAGTGCTAAAAATATATTCTTCTCTTCTCAAAAACTAAGAATTCATTTGGTCTTACCTGATGAAGATAAGAGTTCCATCAGCACTTTCTGTGCAGGTTTCCCTGGAATCACAGTATTTAATATACCTAATTGATTTAAAATGTTTTTAAATTGAATTGTATCCTTGCCATTTCAGTTAATATCTTTAATTAATAACTTTGATTGAACAATGTTTAATCAAATGATAGAAGTAATATGCTGCCTTTGTGTTTTTATTGTCAATAATTGAATAATTTTAATTTCTCCTCAACCAGTTAAAACAATCCAAGACTTCAGTAAAAGTGCCTGTTGGTTTACATGAGATATCTCTGGTGCCAGCGCCTATTTATCTTCCTCCAGAAGCGGAGCTCACCAACCGAAGTAAGAACCCATTATTTCTTTCAGCAAGATAGCTAATATTAATGGCAAACTTACTCTGCTAATATAAAAGCAAGTACTGTCAAAATGAGCTAAAGTACCTGAGTGCAGTTGACATTGTTTTATACCTTCTTAGACATGTTTTGCTTAGCTCTGTGTTTTGAGTTTCGAAAAGGGCACTGTAATATATTTACTTTTTTATATATATTGATTTCATTTTTTTCTTACTTGGCAAACTTAGGATTCTTTCTACTCTTTACAGTTTAGAGGAAAAGCCAGCCTAGCAATAGATTGTTTACATCCTTTTCCTCAATTGCATCAGATCCATTTGGGGGGAAAAAGGTATAACAAATCATTTGTGTCCATTTTTGCCTTTGGAGAGTTTTTGCAGCTTCAGAACAAAAAATATTTTGACAGCAAACATCAACCCTGGGTAGTTTTTAAATGTCATTGACACAAGATGTTTTACAAAATGCTGAATTTTAATGTAAATTTGGAAGATTCCCTGTCTGATTCACTGTTGCGGTTATAGCTTCATTTCATCTAAATGTAATGTCCTTTGTCATCATGATCAAAATCACACAGGGTATATCTGACATAATTGTCATACCAGATTGGAATAGTTTTGAAATGGCTCAGATTTTTAGATGTCTTTAAGGTATTCTTTTAACTTGATTTAAGAGTATAAGGACATATAGAGCAAGTTTCAGCCATTTAGTTACTCCAGTGCCATTACCTTAGATCTTTATTTCCCAATGAAATATTTCTGACTACTTTCTTTATTTTTTAACATTTTCCTTTTTTGTTTCAGGGAACCTGCCACCTCCGTTGCCAGTGGATCCAGCAACATGTCCCATTGTTCCCGGGCAGGAGATGACTATAGAGATATCCAAGGGGCGATCAGGCCTTGGTCTCAGCATTGTGGGAGGAAAAGATACTCCACTTGTGAGTTTGTTCAACTGTTGTTCATTACCTTTATTAAGAAGTAGATAAAACACTGAAAAGACAATTTAGAAATTAGTAGCCCTGTTAATATAGTAACTTTGCCAAATTCTTCAATGTTGGAAACAGCATCTAGCTGCTTTCAAAATAAGCCCGGTAAATTTGCTTTATGCAAAATGAAGCATTTCGTATTGCCTCTTAAATTGTATATATTTATATATTTCTCTATTTTCTTCCTTTATGATTAAAGTAGACAATTGGGCACCCCTCTACAGTTTATGCTTTGTCAATTAAAGCTTTTCAACCAGCTTTTCCATCAGGATGACTAGACCACAAGAGGAATATCAAGGAGGCAGCACAATTCAACTTTACTTTCTGTAAATGCCTATATACTTTTAAAATATTGATGATTTTGTTGTGCACTAGTAGTTTGTTTTTGCTCCACGTCTGTTAAAACTGTGCCAGAGACACCCCCAGCTGAACAAAAATCAGCACAGATAATCTAATTAGTGTTGCCTGTGATCCTTTGTTTAGTCTTTCCTTCCAGCCATGCTGCTTAAAAATGTGATTTATCTTCAGTACAACCCTAATTTGTGTGATAATCACCACCGTTAGAGTATGCCACCAATATGTAAGTTCAGAAGGTTAGCTCCACTAAATCTTTTTTCTTATTTTGTGCTGTGGATAGCTACTGCCAGGTAACTTGCTATATCAGCCCTTCAGTCTCTCTCAGAGATGCAATCCAGCAATTTAGCAAAATTTCTATACCCAGCTCTTCTATCATCAAGTCAGAAGCTTTCAGTATACAATTGTAGTGTGCACCCTTCCATTCAGTCTCACCATTAAGAAGGTTAATAATGCTTTGTAATCTCTTTACGTATGATTATTCCTGGAAATATGGAATCATTAAACAAGAATGTTCAATTACTGTCAGCAACAGAAAACTTAAAGCAGCTGAGAGGAATTCATCCATTTTAAGCAAAAGAAAAAAAATTAGAGCAATGGGCCTAAATGAGTGGTTTTGGTTTGCAAAATATAAGCCATATTTTAGGCTTAAAATTTCACAGCATGTACCTAGAGAGTTTCAGATTCTTGGTCCCATTGATCTACCTTGTAAAATGTCTGTAGGGTTCAGATAAATGGTTCTGTTTCACGTGGAGGTGGGCAAAACTCAGTTAATTTGGTTCGTTCTCAAAATGTCACTGTTTTGGTTCTGTGAAACCATGGAATGTTTTAGGTTCAAGTCCCTTTATGTCAGAGGCTTTCTCCTTCTTTCATGTAAAAAGAGTATGAAAATTACAGGTAGCAGCCCATTGCAAATAATCTGAAATGTAGTTGTGAACATTTCTTATTGTATACATAACATTTCACTGGGAAAGCCAAACAAGAAAAACATAAATGACACTGTGATTTAGCTACAGACCGTGAACTGTATTTCTCTTATTTATTAAAATGTCCAATGAAGAATTTCTAAAGAAAACAATTGATGCACTTAACAACTTACTTCCAGTCATATAGACGTTCATCTGTACACAGCAAGTTCTTAAACATGTCTGACTTTCTAGAATTACAAGACCTGGTAAAATAAATTGTAGCTTGTCTTCATGGTACTCATTTTGAGCATTCAAAATCATGTAATACTATTTAGCAATAAATAAGTTGCGCTTAATAAACCACAGTCTGACTTGCTAATTTACTGTATGAAACCCAAGTTTTTATTTTTTCTTAAGTTATGGATGCACAACCTCTTTTGGTTTCAGTGAGACTTGCATTCACATAACCAGAAGCAAAGTCTGTCACCTTACAAGCTGAAATTCAAAGCTATATCTTCACATGGCATCATCAGGCTTGTACAGCTGATTTCAGTAGAGCTTCTTTATACCAGCTGTTGGCCTGGTTCCCAGTGATGCCATGTTTTGTTTTTTTTATGAAGGCAAAATTATGAATGTCTGTATTGAAAAATGAATGACATAATACCAGAAGTGGGAAGAAGGGAAACACCACTTGGGTTTGTTAGAAAAACCTTTTCTCTAAGATAGAAGATGCAAAGAAAGTGCAAAATACCCACTTGTACTTTACATAGCCCTTGCTGCTTCATCCTTGTCTTTCAACTGAATGAAAGTTATTTTGCCTTTTTTTTAAATATACTTGATGAATTTACTGCTTATGCGTTATATGATACTCAAAACCATATAAATCTGTCACTGTTTCAGCCCTAGTCAAATGCCAAGCAATTGTAGCGTCCATAGCCCATTGCTTTTCTTAGCTAGTGAAATAAATATGAAGACTGTAAACAGCTTCAACATTTTTGCTACAATTTTTTTGTTAAAATTGGTGTAAGGGGAGCAAAAGAATGAGAGTACTGTCCTACTTACCCCAGCTTACAAGGCATATAATCAAGGCCTGCTAGCTTGCACTAATGTGATATAATGCTGCAGAAGAAGATAGGAATGAGGTTTTCCTGACTGTGCCACAGATATTGTGTCTAGGCACAGGAAAGCAACTGGCCAGCTAAAAGCAAAGCTTACACTTCCTTCCAGATTTGTTCTCTGCCCTATTGAGCTGTAAAGGAAAGCCACTTCACTGGTATACTTTTCCTCAGGATAATAGATCATTATAATTTCATATCTTGGGTAATCCAGAGGTCTATTCCTCTTCCCTTTTGCCTCCCCCACTCCAGCCCACTAGGATGTGTTACCAGGAAGAAATGACAGTAGCACAGAGACCTTGTCCAATATGTTTTCAGATGCACTTACAGCAAAAGCTGCTAATTACTCACCAGCTGCTCTGATTTTTTTTCGGTTAACACTATTGATGCACAAAAAAGTTGTGCTTTCAGTAGAAATGTCCATGTTAAAATTACTTTGGAGCTTTTAAGTTCAAAATATATAGCTCTAACTTTACAAATGGTTGATCTAGCAGCCCTGCCAAATATGGGTTCAGTTTTAAAAATGAAATATACTGTGTGACTTTGAAATCGTAATCTTTGATAGCTAATCAAAAATCACAAAATAGAGTCACAAAACATGAATTGTAGTTGCAGAAAGGTTAATTTGCTGAGGCGGTCATAAATGAGTATCCTAGCTCCTAAAGATGATGTTAGCTGGAAAGAGGATGTTAATATTAAATTTGAAAAACTTGTCTCTCCAGAGAGGCTGAGAGATCTCAGAAGGAAACACTGTAATAGTACAGTGATTTTCAACCTGTGGTCTGTGGACCTCTGAAGGTCCGGTGACTATGTCTGAGGTCCACTGACCATGTCTAAGGGGTCTATGAAAGATGACTATAATCAATGAAAAGTATGTGAATACCCACATTTGCAATTCAAAGGGGTCCACACCTCCATTTAAATTTTTTAGGGGGCCGCAAATGAATAAAGGTTGAAAACCATGATAATAATAGATTTGGACAACTTTGGGGAGTTCGGGTCTGTCCTTGACAATCATCAACATTTATACTGGGCCTTTTCTCTCCTGTTGGCACTGCCCTAGCATTTAAGCAGGAGCGGCTATTCCTTTTCATTCTGCGGGCTGGTTTTCCTGCTTTGTACCCTCTCAGGGCACGGGCAAATGTATCGGCTTCAAAAGGGGAGATGGAGCTACCGTTCTGGACAGCACCTGGTACCCCATAACCCTTAATTCTGCACAAGCCTATAGAAATACAATTGTGGGAAAACCACTGCAGCTGTAACTCTGCTTCATCCAAGGTTAAAGGTGGGGCAACAATGCATTTGTATTGCTGCGAGCTTATGCAGAAGTAATGGTCAGAGCAGCGGGAGCTTCCCCTTCCCCTTCCCCTTCCCCTTCCCCTTTTTGAAGCCAGTCCAAATGTACGTTTGTCCATGCCCTTAGCTCATCAGAGAGGTACAATGAACCATCCAGCACATGACTCTTTTTTAAAGCCAGAGGATGCTGGAACTTAGTTGGTTGAAAAGCAGGGCTCCAAATTGGCACAAAGTTTTTAAATGTTGTTTTAAGTGAGAATCAGGTCAAAATCTTTTCAGTAACTCATGAACTGCAAATTCCAAGAAGAAAAAAACACCAAAACATTGTGCTTTTGAAACAAAATAAGCTCTCCGAGACCTTCCAGTTGCTGAATGAAATTAAGTGCCACTGCCAGTGCCAATCATAAAGCTGGCAAGAATGTCCTTTTTCACTTAGTAGCTCCAAAGTTGCCACATCCGGCAGAATGTCTCTGGCATATGACACGCACCCCATCCCGCCACCCAGGCTTTCAGAGTCCCCAGCCAGCTCTGCAGATTCTGCATTATATTGGAATGAATGAAGAAGCAACAGACAAAGCTCAAAATGGCTGAGATTTTTGTCCTTAATCACTCTTTGATTATCCAATGAAGCAGTTTCTGTATGCAGGGTAATATATATAATATCTGATCCATGTTTTGTAGCAAACTGATGTGTGTAACTGCAGTGATACACTTGCAGTTACACACATCAGTACTTCTTGATCAGGAGTAGTCTCGTCTGAAAACTGAAGTTGGAAACATTCATTTTAATCGCCATTAGTTCAAGTGCTCACCCTGCCATTTTGAAGCGTGGGGACCTTAATACATAAGACTCGGGAGGCTGCTGCAACACGGTAGTTACGGGCTCCATACTCATGTACAGGCACCCTACATGTCTGAGAGATGTCTGGCAAGGGGAACAAGCCACTGAGAAGCAGGCTTTCATAGAAGTGACTGAAAATCACTTTCAGGAACACGCATCAATTGTAAATTTAAGCAAAAAACTATTCAAAACCAGCAGACCATCTCAGAAGTTGATTTCAGGAGCAGCCCTTCTTTCTAAGTGGTTGAAGTCATTGGCTTTTTTCTTCTGGTCTCATCCACTTTAAAACGTTGCGCATCTGTTCTAACTTGTGCAATGCATGGCATACTATAAACTTTCACAATTTTAATTTAATAAAAAGAGAGTGAGAGAGTTAATTTTACATATAGTCCTCGTTTTATTATTCCCCTAAAATGAGCATGTATACTTTTTGAAAAATGTTGGTTTGCTTTGGCATGCAATTCATAGAAACATAGCTCTTTCTATCACTCTAACTTAAGTCATATATTTTTACACTAAACATCTTATTACCTTAGTTTTATTATTTCAAAATCAAAGGAGAGCTTGCAAATGTCTATGACTGCAGACTGAAGGAATGTTAATGAATAGTGCCATTGAATTTTCAGGTTGGGGCTTTTCTGATCTTAAAGAGTATAACTGTAAGCAAAAATATTATGCAAGCTGAATAAAATTTAAATAAATAAGGACCAGATGTAACTATAGAGGCCTATAAAAAGTAATACAAATATTATCCATTTCCTTAAAATAAATCTATATTTTAATATGAAAAATTATATTCATATTCATGTTATGGATTAATCTTTTTTTCAAAGAAAACTTGGCAAGTGAACACAATCTCATGCAAGGGTTTGTACTTAAATGGGAAACAGATTCTTTTTTGACCTTTTGGAGAGAAGTTTTTCAGTATCATGAAATATAAAACATTTTTACATTAACACAGTAATACATTTTTACATTATATTGCCTGTTTTATTACAGTAGTGTTTGGCTTTGCACTTTGGATACCTGTTAATACTTTGTGAATGCTAGCAATTGCAGGGTACTTGGGTCCTAGAAAGGAATCTATACTTTCCATGATACATTAAATGCACTTTTTACATAAGGTAGGCATTTTCTTCAGCAGCTGTTGCTTGAACTGTAGTCCTCTGGGTTAGATTTAGATCAGTGAATTAGAAAACAAATACTTCTATATAGTACAATTTATTTGGTGTAATTTCCTTTGCCTGTAAATATTCAGCAGTTGGCTTTGTTTTAAACATTGGAAAAATCCTTATATTGGGCCAGATTCTTTAGTGACACGCTGAATGCAATCAGTTGACTTCCACTGTTATCCAGGAACCACCTTCAAAAATGTAAAGACAGTTTTACAAGGCCAGACACAAAATCTGTTTTATTTCTGTTGTTGTGATGATTGATAATGAAGCAACAAAAGGTATTTTATACTGCACTGGACAAGCAAATTGGTCTGTAATCCTCCAGTTGTTATGTGAAAACCCCTCTCTCTTATTCAGCTCTTAACAGATACATTTATTGGGTATTATACACTTAAAACATACTGTCAATTTGTTTGAAATGTGTTGTTCTGCATTAGACAGACAATGTGGTTAATCAACCAAATCAGAATACAGTTTTTTCCCCAGGAGACAAGTGAGTATTACAAAAGATTTCTCATATTATCATGTCTGTAGGTTACTGTTCATAGTTTTCCTTGGGGAAATACTGTAGTTCATATAGAACATTTGACACATTAGGTATTCTAAACGAGTAACATCTACTTGCATCTAAGTAACAAGATTATATAGAAGGCAGATAAGTGACAAAAACACTATCTTTGAGAGCCTCTGGGAATTAGTTTCTTTTTAAAAACACTTCGAGTTAAATTTTGAAATGCCGTACTTAATACATTAAGTCTTTAGTCTAATATTTTAGGCATTTGTTTTTTTCCAGTTCGCTTGCCAAAAAGTTGCCTTTTTTCTACACTGCTTCTCCTATTGTTTGTACGCAAACAGTCAATGAACAGTACTAACAATTCAGCGGTATCTGTCAAGAAGCAAGGAGCTAAGAGTTTATAATCCGTATGTTTTATACTAATACTATCTTACCTACTTTCTTACTGTTTCCTCTGCCTCTTGATGGTATCTCAGCACTCTCTCTAACCGTGTCCCTTTTCCTTCTCAGCGATAGAGCAGAAGAAGATGATGTATTGGACAAATAAGCCTTGCAGAAAAGGATTCATCTTTAAGGTGGTCAGAACTTCTTACCTCTGTGGTTGCTACCTTTGACAGTGCCAGTGCGGTAGCTAGGTGTTACGGAGGTTTGTTGTGGTGGGCCCATAGCCATATCTGGCTTAAAGGCTGGAGCAGCTCAATGGAAATAAGGATGAAGTCAGACTTAACTAATATCCATTCTGAGGGGATTAAGGTTTTGGGGGACAGTGCATGTAGGTACCAAGGAATATGACGTGACATAGGAGTTTCTTTTCATGAACTCCTGTTTAGGCCTTCTCCCTTGTCTAGACCAAAGTGCAAGATATCTCTGGTCTTTATTTTTGTCAGCATGCTACACTGCTTCCTGTGCGTGCTGTTCTTATTCAGAGAATCCAAGTTGGTCTCCCCTACCCCCCACCAACTTTTTGCTTCCATTCCTGCAGGTAGGAGGCCTTGCATTTCTCCTCCCTGTCTTACTTCTTTCAAACCTCTACCCTGCACTTGGAGGAATCATGCCTGCAGAAAACAGATGCCCTCCTCCACTCTCTTAATCTGCAAAACACCAGTAAGGGAGGTCACATGAACCAGTTAGGATTGGTATTTTACTTCCGATCTTGGTCGTGGCTGAAATGGAATCTTTTGCAACATCCTGGAACTGGAGCCGTAGTTTTGTGCAGACCCCCAAAATCCATTCTTATCTCCATGCTTCCCAGGTGGCTACTTCTTTTCTGTGTGTTCAAAGGATGACTATCAGTTATCAACAAAATGCCATTTTAGTTTACTAAGCTTTCCTGGCTTTGGTTTTCCTGCCCCATTGTCTCTAGTGTTTGAAATACTTTCCATGGGGGGTTTTGTCAGCTTAAGAGAGAGAAGCTCTCTCTTAGTGTAGATGTAGAAGTAGTGTTCTGAAACACTACTTCTGCATCTGAGCAATAGGCCTCCAGAAGCAAAGAACCCAAAAACAGAAAGCCAGATCTGTCCCACACAGCATATGCCAGTATGGTCCACATTTAAGAATTTCTAGTGAAACTTTCATGCCATTTTTTGTATTTTTTTTCTTCAGTGCAGAATTCACCAGATCAGTGATTTTAATGGCTCAGAAGCTGTCATCAACTTTCCATGGTTGTAAAGTCTCAGCCAGAACAACATGAAGATATTGTGTTTGTTTCCTGTGGGTCGCACAGGTTTGGACCTCAAACTCCTGGGACCCATGACTATTTTGCTTTCATGAGGGAGCCAGCTGCTTTCAGAACCCCTCAGACAGACTCCAGAGAGATGTTGCATTTAGAGTGGATGGCTTCTGAGAAGGTCAAAGGAGAAAGCTATCAGCTTCCTTGACCTTACTTTCTCGGTTGCCATCTTGGAGTTCACATCTCAGCCATATTGTCCGGCTGACCCTTGTAATGGGAAGGACAGTGGCCACCAACTATTTGTGAAGTCCCTTTATTCAATGTCACTGTTCTTCTTTATGAAGAACCCTCTCATTGGCTACTGTTTACATCATGATTTGTTTCCATTTTCACACATCTTGATAAACTAGTATCTGGAGTCACTGGGAGATTATTGCTTAAATTATTATAATCAGTGGTGAGATTTTTAGGACCACTTGTGGTTACTTGTAAGGTTAGGGGGCAAAGGCTAATTTTGAAAATTCTGATCTGAAATTCAACTCTTCCATACATGATTATGCACCTAAGCAAACAGGGAGATAGATTTTCAAAGTGCTAGGTTTTCAATAGCATTTAATTCCACTGATTCTTTTTCCTCATGACATAGCAGAAGAAAATCAAAATAGTTCGATTAAATAATTTTTTTACATCTCCAGAAATGGGGAAGGGACAGTAATTTCCTTTATCATCTTGACTACAGTATAGCTTTATATAGTTTTTTGATATCCCCCAGAAAGTCTAGGTCTTAAGATTTAAGAGTGAAATGTTTTGTATTTAAAGAATATCTGAAATATGCCTATAGAAATTTGTCCCTTGGAAATGTTCATTTGGTTAAGTATCAGCTCATATTTGTCATGATAATGTTGTAATCAGAGAAATCAAATAATGAATAATCAAAGGCATAAGTATCTAAAATGATGGGGATGTATAAATACTACTGAAAGTTGGTTTACTTTGTGGAGGTAATCGGTCATAAAATTGGATGCACCTTCAAGTGATTGTCTGCATAGATTCTGCTGTCAGTATGCAGGATCTCATGTATATGACACTGGACTTTTTTGGCAAGCAGTGTCTGTTGGAGCTGTCTTCACTATAGGTGTCCTCATGTCCTGGCTACATATGTCATGAATTAGCTGGGAAAGAGCCCAAGTCATGTTAGAGCTCAGGCAGTGTCTGTGGCCTGGTTAGTAGACACTATTGGTTGGCCTTACTGGTTGGCCATACTGTAGATACATGGGGTAACCATGTGCATCTTGCAACTCTTTTCTTATTGACCACATCACCACGAGCGTGGAAGTTTGATTCCCTGGGAACAACTAGCAGCAACACACCTTGTGCTGCCACTAATTGTTCCCAAGGAACTCTTGTGCTATGTGCCCTCTGGCACATGGCAGGTTACCTTGGGTTGGGTAGAAGAGTCTGGGGCCAGCACTGGGCTGGCCCCAGCGGCCTTACCTGGAGTCCTGGGGGCCTCCTGGGGCTGCAGCAGTAGCAATCCTCCCACATGGAGTCTGGCTGGCAGCTGGAGTGTGGCTCTGGCCAGCCAGACTCTGGTTTTGAGCAGCACACGCTGCCCTCACATGCACTGCTCTAGTTTTTTTGTTTTTTGCACAGGTTTTTTTGACCCCTGGATATCCAGGGGCAAAAAAACCCACAAAAAAACAACCCATGCTGCTCCGTTGCAGCATGGAGAGCAGCTAAATGTGTGATATGTGGCACCACAAATGTGACTGCAGTGCCACTTACTGCACAGCTATGCTTGTCTGGATGCGCCTAAGCAGGCTGTCAGATTAGATACCAATTTTGGTAGGGCTGTCTTGAGGGCACTTTTCAAGTAGGAGTTGGTAACTGTTCTTTGACAGGTGTTGTCCATACAATCTCTGTGAGCTGCCTTCCTTCCCCCCGCTTACTGGAGCCCTGATCTTATGAGATTCCCTATTGGCGAAGGAGCTGGAAGCAGTTGAGTCTACACATGGCTCCAACAGGCACTGATAGCCAGAAAGAATCCAATCTCACTCATCTGGCCATATGCAGTACAGTAGTGGTGGGCAATTATTTCAGCTGGAAGGTCACTAAATGAGTTTTGGGAGCTGTTGAGGGCTGCATGCACAAAATGAATGGTGAAGATATTTTAACAAATTATAGATAAAAACTATCTATGCTAAAATCAAACATTACTATAAAATATTTTAATTTTATTTAAAAAAATAATTGTGTGTTGATTTACGTTTCTTTGAGCAGTGTATATAGAGGTGATTGCATAATAGCTCAAAATAGTCTGTCTCACAAGGAAACCAAAACCACCCAGCAGGACATTAAGCCAAGGAAGGATGACCGCCCCCCACTCCCCCTCCCCACCCAGCAGAGCTCTCTTACTACCCAGCCACCCTCCAAATCACAAGGGAGCTCCTGCCTCAGCTCACCCCTGACATGTACCCCAAACCCATCAGCCCCCCACCCCTTTCCATCCACGTTTGCCCCCCACAAAGCCTGGGGAGGCCCAGCAGCCTCCTCCGGCCTGCCTCAGCTCCCTGCAAGGGCCATGCAGGCTGCACCCACCTACATCCTGGAGGACCCCCTTCCCCCCGAGGGAGTCCCATCCCCAGGGTGCTGGGGGTATCCTCACCTGGGTGGATAGGACAGGAGGCAGGGCCAGAGCCGGGGTTGGGACTGGGACTTCACCTGCCAAGAGGTGCTGGGGAAGCTGTGCCACCTCTGGACATGGGTGTAGTGCAGTAACTACACGGTCCTAATGCTGAACGTGACTCTTGTCAACTCTGAGCTGCAGGCAGGTAGGGCGCTGCCGGGCCTGAGTGCAGCTCACCCAGGAACTGCATCACAAAGCCAGGCAGGCGGGCAGGGCTGCTTCTGTCCATAGATTCATAGATTGAGAGGCTGGAAGGGACCTCGGAAGATCATCAGGTCCAGCCCCCCTGCACCCAGCAGGAAAGACAGGTGGAGTCAAGTGACCCCAACAAGGTGATTTGTCTAGTCTCCTTTTGAAGATCTCCAGGTCCAGCTTCCTCTGCAGCACCAACAGAGGCTGGAGCTGGAGCTGCCACCCATGCTGCCTGAATAGTCAGTTGGTGGGCCAGATACGGCCCATGGGCAGTATTTTGCCCACCCCTGCTGAGCAGGAATCTATAAAAAAGTATCTTAAGGAACTACTGTTAAGATAGGGTAAGTAATTGTTCTTTTGCTGTAATTTCCCTTTGGCTTCAGGACATTCCCATTATCTTTTATTCTGGATCTAATAGCTTGGACCCTTTGAGATTGTAGAAATCAAAAAACATCCTGTTTAACATGGAGCAATGCTATTTGTGTCATAGCATATACTCTGGGTCTTTCTGTCACACATGAGAACTATTAAATAGTACTTTCCTTCCTGATTTGTGCAGTGTTCCCAGATAAATGTAGCATACGTTGTCAAAATATTCAGTGATTAAAGCAACTGGTTTCTGGCACTTAATTGGTGGGGAAAAGGACAGTATTTTCTAGCAGCTTCATACATTTATACCAAGACTTTAAAGAACCACTCGCTTGATATTTTGGAATCCTTTTTTTTTTTTTTTTTGCACTCACGATATTTGTGATTTTTTGCTAAACTATATAGTGGATTATCATACCACTTAAAATAAATAAGAGCAGCAAGAACCTGGTAGTCAATGAATACAAAAAGCAAATAAGGAGTGAAACTATTAAGGACATGACTTTTCAATGGACCTTAAAGTTTTTCTCCTTAAATAAAATAACTTAAAGAATTTGAGAAGCATGAAACATCCTCAACTCTCTTTGAAGTCAGTGGGAAATTCAGATGATCATTAGGTCAGAAAATTGTACTAAACATACAGTGTTTGTGTTCAGACTGGAGTAATATTTTTCTGACTGCATGATTTTAGAAAATGGAAAACAGTGCAGACAAAAAAAAGCTTATATTATGTATTTATATGTATTATGTGTACATGGATATATATCTACACACTCTCTCAATCTCAGGGCATGTGCACATGAGCAAATTACCTTGAGGTTAAAGGAAGTGAGTCCTTACTGAGGGTCAACTGCTGCATGGGAGCTGCCTTTGGAGTAGCTGTCTCCCCAAAAGGGATCTTAACAGGTTTGCTTTCATTTTCCATGGTGTAAAACTATACACTAACAGACAGTTGCTACAGACCAGCTGACACACAGAAAAGCCCATCACCCTTTTATCTCTCAGTAACAAAAATAGACCAAAAGAAAATAATTGTTACAATCTTCTGTCTTCTGGTGGCTGGCCTATGGAAGTTGAAAACTTTGAACTCTGTTTCTACTGACTATAGTTTGACATCCTTCCTGGTAGATGTGTGATTGTGTTTCAGTAGCTATAGATCAAAGCTTTTGTCCCTGGGTCCTAAGATGTGTTATGGCATATATTTATGGTACTTTTATCCATTAACAGATCATTACAGATGGGCACACAGTTGTTGGAATGAGAGAGTGCATAAGACATATGTATAACATTTTTGGAAAGTCTAAGTTTCTTTTAATATATTAGCTACAATAGTGATACTAAAAATCCCTAACTAATGTAAGTACTTCTCATAATTTGACATGGGCAAAATAATATTAAGTAACATCCTGAGCAGGGAAGCCTGATCAAAGCCCAAGTCAATGAAAATAATATCGTTGGATTCAATATGCTTTACACCAGGCTCAGAAATGAGAGGAGCAATTTCTGTTTATCTTAAAACTGAGTTAAGTAAGTCTCATCTCATATTTATACTTATGTGCTGTTTTAAAATATTTTAGTCTGCTTGAAGGATCCATTGATTCAAATTGTTTTAGATCTGCTTGACAAGCCTAATGAAAATCACGCCACTAAATTAATAATGAATGCTAGCTAAGAAAAACAAGATTTTGGCAGGTTGGTCTAGAAATTTCCTTTATCAGAATAAGTAGGTAACTCACAATGTTCTTTTCTGTTGCAGTATATTGTGCATGTAGCCTACTCAGGTTTTTAACACATGCAAGTTTAATAGTTAACCAACCACTTTTTACAAATAACTGACATTGGTGGTTCATATTGATAGTGTTTTGATGCTTTCTGGACGTGCTTCAGAGAATGAAGTTCATCTTGGTATTACATAGATCTTTCGAGATTTCTGTGTACTAAATGTTCATTTGGAAAGCTGGTAACTATGACTTGGTTGGACTGTTTTAGGAAGAGTCGTGAATGCTATCTTTGGATAGATGTTCTCTGATCACGTTTTAATTTAACTACATTAAAGGAAAGCTAAGGTTGACAAAATTGAGAAATGTGAAAATTAAGACTATGCAGCCTTAATTGGACCTCCTTTGCATATGCATTACAATTTTGTTTAATTACATAATCCTCTCTCCCCTTCCATTAAATTCGTGTTATTCAAGACCCAGGATAGATGCTGTTCACTTAATGAGGAGCTAATATTTTGTTTTATCCTCCTGGTTCAGTGTGTGGCTTTAGGCATTATTTACTGCATATTACCCTGCAGCAAAATCAAAGCTTTTAATTTCCCCAAGGGCTCTCCTCTAGTCCTCATCACTGCAGCATCTGAATTCTTCACAAAATTATTGAATTTATCTTCACAATACCTCTCTGACATAAGATAGTTTATTCTCCCTGCTTTGCAGATGAGTATCTGAGGTACAGAGAGCACAAAGTCAAAGTTGTTCACTGATTTTGAGTGGCTGCTTTGGGATGCATACAGCCTATTACAGTTTCTTTTTTGGGAGAACTTAGCATTATTATATCACTTTATATGTTCAAAGCACAACTTCCATTGTTTTCAGTCACGTTTGCAAGTCCTCAGCACTTCTGCAAACTGGACTTCAGGTGTCTAAGTTAGATAGCTAGAAGATAAGAAAGACAAAATTAATGACAGCTGTGAAAAATGGGATTTAGGTGACTTGCCAGTGACAGAAGCACAATTAGAATCCAGTTCTGTGGGGCTACAAGCCATTGCTTAGCTGCAAGCATGTCCTTTTACATATTCCACGTCTTCCATTTTCTGGAGTAAAAGGACAGGAATCCTATAGTAAAGAGCTTCCTTCAGTGCACAGATTCATCCTGTACACTGAGGAGGGCCTATGGAAAAATATAACGTGCATACACAGAAGAGGGACAGAATAAAGTGGTGCAAACTGTTCTTCATTGGAGTCAGACAGCTTGCTTTTCCGTGCTGCCAGGTTGCTATCATGGGGCAGAACACTGAGGAGGATACAGTAAAAGCAGTCTTCCAGCTTTCAGTTTCTGTGCTTGCTGTTTCTAGAAGCTGGGAGTGGCAACTATAGGGGGGAAAAATCCATCTTGGTCCCTGCAAACTTCAGTGGGACACAGAGAAATTTGTTGGACGATTTACTTAGATGTAACATCTCTACATAGCATGTGCAAAATACAATTTTATCAAAAGCCCAGAATTTGACTTTGGGTCATTTTCTATGAGAACAGCAAAAGTAGCGTTCCTGACGTGAAGGCCAGATTTCAAGTTCCTCCTCTGAATTTGCTTTTGCAAAATGATTTTGCAAACTTTTATTTTAATTTGGACAAAATAGCACATTTTTATCTACCATCATTTGTAGAAATAACGGAACCATATCTGCTGAAGCTTTCCCAAAGAAATCAGCCTGAGATAGACATCCAACATGGAAAAAGTCTGCATGAATACTTAAATTTTGTAAGCCACTGAAAACTGTGTCTTGTAATGAACAGTAGCAGGCAAAGTTAGCTATACACAGTGCTACCATCTGTCTTGATGAAAGTGTATAGCTTGGTAATAGCTGTACTGTCATAGGTGTGGTGAAGGTAATATTAGCTCCAAGGCAGACCCCTTCAAATTAAATGTTACCACAGTTACATGTTGCCTGTAGTAGGTTAGGAGTTAGCTCAGCACAGTTCTTTATTTTCCGGCACACTCTTGCCTCACAGGAAACACCAAGTCAGCAAAAAAAAACATAAATGTAATCCATAAGGTGTTAACTCATGCTCTAAAGTCTTTTCCCAGATCCTGAGAGGGTGACTGCAGCGCCATGCTGTTGCTTCAGCCCCACAGCCTTCCGCGTCTCTTTCTAGAGCAAGTTCCATGTCTCACTGGGGTCTTTTCCCAGAAACTGAAAGAGTCCCTGGCTTGGTGTTGCAGCCACGAACTTCTCTGTTTCTGACTCTCACCGTCTTTCACTCTCCATTCCCCTAGCTCTCTTCTCCCCTGGAGCTTTTTACTTTCTCTGGGCCAGCCAGTTATCCTTATTGGTTGGCCCAGTCCTCCTGGGCAGGCCTGCAATTAGATTCTCACTGCCTGCAGCTTCGTTGTAGCCTCTGCAAGCCAACTGCCTAATACACCCAGCAAGCATGTAGCCTACTACACATCCTCCCCACCAAGGGGGAACCCTCTTCAGTTTTTTTATTTCCCCTCCTCTCTTCTTGGGAGAAGGAGTCCAACTTCACTAATTCCAGCCCCGGGCAGTAGGGCATTGTTCCCAGTCTCTATCCATCCTCCCGGTGTTTCCAGCCCAGGTCTTTCAGCTCTACCCACTGAGCCCTTGGCTCTCATTGCTGTCCCCCTTGGACTCTGGGCTGCTTGGCCCTGGTTTCACCTCTCATGAACACTAGCCTGAGCTTTTCTGGCTTCAGGCCATAGCTATCACCTTCCTGGATCCAGCTGCTCAATCTCACTTTCTCTGGCTTAAGCTTAGTTAGCCCTCAAGCACTGTGCCCCCAGGGTACTTACTGCCTTAAAGCTATTCATAGCTAAACCTTGTGCGCCCTCTAGTACCATGTGACCTTTTCCTCCCCTATTAATCACAGCTGGTCCTCTGGTGTAACACTTAACAGTAAATGCTAGCCTTCTGGCTATATACCAAAATCCCCACTCTGTGTCTCCTCCTAGACCATATCTCCCTGTAAGCCCTCATCTCCTGTCTTGCAGTTCCCCAGGGCCACTTGGTCTCAGTCAGTCAGTCCCTCTGCTGCATCCTTCTTACCCAACTACTTTTCTCCTTGCTGCCTCTTAAACTTTGCCCTTTCCTGTGTGGCAATTCTTTAGTCCCCCACAGGGTTGCCATGGATCAGTCTGAGGATAAGTCTACTCTTCCTTGTTGAGGTTTCCTCTTTAAGCCATAGAAGCCCTCTTGTTCCCTGTTAAAATCCCCACCCCCTTTTTACAACTCATGGGGGGGGGGGTTTAGAGGTTCACGTTCCTCTGGCCCCTCTTACTAACAACATAGACACAGGTTATCAGTCCTACCAGACTGGAGTCTCCCAATTACCTGCTTCCATGAGTGCCTCCTTTAATTTGGGACCAGCCTCCCACCTGTACTCTGTATTGCAACAACAGTCCAGCACCTCTCCCCAGGTGCAGGCCTCCACTCTAGAGTCTCTTCTCTTTTGGAAGATTGAGATGGGTTCCCCACCGGGCCCAGACCCCACTGCAAATTCCTTTGGTCCCAAGGCAGTTATGACCCCACATTGGCCACGGTCTGGCAGTCTCCATATGCAGTCACTATCCATCATTACCCACATAGGCCTGCCCCATAATATCAGTCCATCAAACATTGCCACCATGTGAGTGGCTTCACTGGGGTGTTCAGCGCTAGCTGTCCCTGTGCCTTTGGCTCTTCTGTCTTGTACCTTCAAATGACCGCATACCTTACTGTCCCAGCTGTCTGGAATACTTGTTTTAGTCTCTTCCATCCTATCCTAAAGCAGAGCACTGCCAGTCTTCCCACTTGGCTTCCCTGTGAGCAGGATATTTATCTCTTTTTTTCATGGCTGTAGCAGGTGGTGTTACTGTTTTCTCATCTGGCTTCAGCTCTTTCTCGATCATCTCTGGGGACTTCCCTAGGGGCTTGACTTTTGTTGTCCTTCACGTTGTGGGTGGGGGTTCCATCTGTAGTCTCTGGCATTGGTTCCTGCTGGGGTCCACTGATTTCCCATAGTGACCCACAGGACCCCTTCTTTGCCCTGCAGCTTCCCCACCCCTGTGCTTGCCCAGTGAGGTTTACTCCCCACTTCTGGAAACTCCTTAGTCTTTCTTGGGGTCTTCTCCCCCTGCCCAACCTCCACAACTCCCTTTCTGGGTCTACACAACCTGCCCCATGGGTGTGGTAGTTCCTAGGTCTGTCTGTCTGTCTTTCTCTGGGTTCACTTTTGGGTTGAGGTCCTCTACCTGCTCAATCTCTGCCCCCTCCGCCTTCCTCTGCCCAGAGGGCTCTGTATCTCTTTTTGTGGCTATGGCACAGTGGCAGTCCCTTGGGCCTCTTCCCACTTGGCTTCCAGCTGTAGGATTTGCCATTTTAAAGCCACCACCTCTGCCTCTCTCTATTTCTGGTGGTGGTGCTCAACCTCCATCTGCTCTAGGAGCCTTTGTCTCTCTTCCCAAAAGGCCACGGACTAACTGCTGAGTTTGGTCAATTTCTTTCTCAGCCTTTCTATCTCCTATATATGCCTAGACTCCAGTTGCCATTGTAGGTGGTCTGCCTGCTCATCTGCAAAGAGCTGTGCCTTTAACTGTTCACGTTTCAGCTTCTCTGTGTGATCAACCTCCCCACACTTCTTCTGGGAACTCAGCCATTTCTCCAGGTTGTCTAATGTCCCTTCCTGCATGCACTGTTGCTGTTCTCTCTGGAACTGCTGCATCTGCTCTGTCACAAAATGCTGCTGCTTCAGTCCCTTCAGCAGAGCTCCTGTCTCCATGCTGGAGTTCATTCTGCCCATATTCTCCACCACCTGTAGCTGGTTTGGAGTTAGAACAGTTCTTTATTTTCCTGGGCACATTTGCTTCACAAGAAACACTATAAACATAAACCAGTAAAAACAAACAAGCATAGACAGAGCCAAGAAAGAGTTCTCAAAACTTAGGATCTTTTTCCAGATCCTGAGAGGGCAACTCTGGCTCCGTACTGCTTCCTCAGCTCTACAGTTTTCCCTCTCTCTTTCTAAAATGAGTTCCCTGTCACAGTGGGGTCTTGTCCCAAAACTTGAGAGTTCCTGGCTCAGTGTTGCCATTAGCCATGAAGCTCTCTCCAGCTCTCACTGTCTTTCACTCTCAGTTCCCCAGTCTCCCTTCCCTGGGAGCTTTTTACTTCTTCTGGGCCAGCCAATTATCTTTACCAGCTGGCCCAGTCCTCCTGGCCAAGCCTGCAATTAGATTCTTGCTGCCTGCAGCTGAGCTGTAGCTCCTGCATGCCAGCAGCCTGCTATACCCAGCAAGTATGCAGCCTGTTACATGACTCCTCATGATTTGTCCATAGACTGTCTCTTTATTCCAGTACACATTTATCTCCACTACTGCAGTCCTTAAAATATAGCCTCCAACAGGGAGGAGGGACTGTCTTGCTGTGTGTTTGTATGATGCCTAGTACATTGGGGTCTAAACTTTATCGGGGAGTGAGAATACAACTTAAATAGAAAAAGTATTAACCTGGCCTCAGTTAGTTTCACAGTCAGCAATGATAGCAGATACCAGACCTCCTCTGTTGAGACCTGTTTTGCTGTCTGTGTCGTCTTCTTTCTTTCCCTTCTCTGCCTTCCACATTATGCTGCTGTTTGCAGAACTTTCTGCTTTCCCATACTTGTACCTTATTGTGATTGCAGTCTTGAGGCCTTTGTTCATACCTACTGGGATTCTTGTGCTCACACTATATTATTGCCCAGTAACAGTATGAGAAACTGCATTCAGTACTCTGGAGTTTAAACTTTTTGCCCAGATGGTCTGTTGTGTGTATCTGGTGCATTTCCTCATTTCTGTTGGTGTCATGAGTATAATTTCTGGGCAGAAAAATTTGTCTCACAAGATTGTTCACAATTTTTCCATCTTAAATCTCATTTTCACAAACCAAAAATCTGCAAAACTTCCAGTTGATTGAAACGCTTCCTTTGTGTGATTTCAAAATATGATTTCAAAATGTTAGTTTCAATTGTAGATGTCTTTACTGGGGTTTTTATGGTAATTTATGTTTTTTAAGTAAAAGGTCATTTTTAAAACAATTTTTTTTTTGTCAAAACATGTTATTCTACCAATTTGGAAATGCTTGTAAAATAAGAAATTCCTCAGAAGTGACTCTTCCTCCTCAAACTTCCAGTTTTGATAGTTTGGCATTGTCTGGCGAGTTCTATTGAAGAATTCCTGGCCAGCTCTTACAAGTCGGGTGCTGATATGGACTGGAGACTTGCAGGACTCGCTGTCCTCACACTGTTTCTTGATGACTACATGCTTTGGCTGCATGCTGAATCCACAGGTGCAAACAGAACTGATTGAAATAAGTAGATCTGTGCTATTCTCAAATCTCTCTGGATTCTAGAATCTGCAGCTGCAGTGAACCTGCTGGTGTCTAACTGTACAATTTTAAAATGTAATTAACATTTTGGTTGGTTTCAACACAGGCTGGATTATCAGAGGGGTAGATGAAGGAGTGGGAGAAAATTATTCTCATTATTAAAGCAGACTGCTGGGAGGTAGCGCAGTCTTGCTGGCCAGAGTGTCAGAAGTTTTGTGTTTTATTTGTGGCTGTTAACACTGATCTATTCTGTGGCTTTGGGCAAGTTATTTCACAGCCATTCATCTACTAGTAAAACTGGAAGTATGATACTGCTCTTATTTTAGTAAGTGCTTTGAAACCTTCAAGTATAAAGAACTTTAAGAGAACTAATGTGTAAGGGGACTGGGCTCCTACTACATGGTTTTCAGCCTCCTTTCAGAACTTACTGCTGAGATCTGCGACCCATTTCCAATTAGAAAATGTTTGTCAGCATTATCCCACTAGTTTTCTCCAAGATGAAAGGCACATTTGATCATTTTTTCAGCAGATATAAAACCTGGAAAGAAAAAAAAAAGATTAAATCAGAGGTTTTGAGGCACTGACTGCTGAAATGTAAATGAACATGTTGTCCCTTAGTTCCTTGGGTGGTAGCTGCTTCATTTCCTCAAAACCCTACAGTTGCCATTGGTATTGTTCCTTTCAATCAAAGTATTCTTTTGATTTTTTAATTATCTTGGTAACTTGATTACAGAGCTCAGTGTGCTTTTTCCTTCCTTTATGCAGATTAAAATCTCTCTTCTGCATCAGGGATACTTGTATCAACTGTAATCCATTTGTGATTAAAACCCTTCAAAGTTTTTTTTCTGGATTAATGGTATAAGTGTATCAAAGACTAGGGCTTGACAATGACGCTGTGCTTCAGTAACAGCAGAGTGGTTGTAAATTTGAGTCCATATCATCAAAGCAAAGTGTAGTGGGATTGAAACAGAGGAAAGTTCTCAATGGTTGTCTTGATCACAGGATTAGCTTCAGGGCATATGATTTTTCTTTCCGTTCAGGTTACAGCATGTATGCCACTAAAGACGCACGAAGTTAACTCATGTCACGTCCCCTTGTGATAAATCATGTAGTTACACAGCATCTAAAAACATGTATAAAATACAAACATGCTTTATGTTCTCTCGTCTGCACTACAAATCAGGGTTTTGACTTTTGCTGTTCTCAAGCCTTTTTCTTCAAAGGATTTCATTTGGTTGTGTATTGGAATGGTAGTGTATTGGAGGTGGAAGGACTTTTGGAAAGATATTACTTTGGTAGACTTGAGTGTCATCTGATATATGCATATCAAACTGTGGTTTGCCACACATGATTATCAACTACAGACTTTAAATTTCCATTGCAGTGGATGATTCTTTGAGGTTCAATGTTTGGAAAGGAGAGAAGCACATTTTACACTATGAAGTGGCATGTATTTCTGAAGACAGGGGCCAGTTGTCAGCAGTAGTGTATCTATAAGTGGGCGAGTGGGGCTTCAGCCCTAAGTTCCAAATTCAAGGGCGAACCACAATGGCAGCGCCCGAGGAGTCCATACCATGGCGCTGGTGCAGCCAGTGTGCAGTGAGCCTGTGCCACAGCTATAGCAGCTCAAGCCCATCCTGCCACAGCAGCAGCAGTGGGAGAACCCAAGACCTGGCAGATAAGACTCCTCCAACCACCCGGTCTCCAGTGGCTGGAATAATATATCTATCCCCATATATCTGTCCGTCTCTCTGCTCCCTGTTCCTCCCTGCACAGGGCATCAAAGGAGCTCACTAGGCCTCTGGTAATCAGTATCAGAAATGCCTTCTGTTGAGCATTCACCTATATGCTTCAGGGGAAAAAATAAAACAATGCAAAAGCAAAATGCTAGGAAAAAGAGAACAGTATGTTCTCTGTAATGCTTTTTCTTTAGAGACAGCTACTGCTGGCAATAAGATTATATCACTGAAACCTTCCCTGAAGCTACATCTGCCACTGCCTACATTTTCCAACCTCAGTAATAAACTAATACTTGCCAGGGTTCATTTCTTCTGGCTTTCATTTCTCAGATTGAACCAACGCTATTTACCACAAAGCATCAAGTTTGCACTTAACGTTGAGCATCTATGCCAAGCCCTTAAAAATATTCATAACTCTGAAGAATCTGGTTTTAAATTATATCATAAAAAGTAAATGAGATTAATATACTAGTTCACACAGAGTTCATATATTGCTGACGCCAGCATATAAACATGATAGAAGTCGCATAAGAAGTACTAGGCAAGACTACTCTGAAGTGGTGAATAAAATCTTTTTAACCAAAATATAGATTGTTGATAAAAGGTTATGACAGAAATTTTCTTAAACGCAAATATTTAAAACCTATGTCATTTTCTTTTTGTCTTCACATCAACTAGCACATGGAATGCTGTGTCTTTTTAATATATTGGCGTTAAATTATGAACTGCATGCAGTGGGTCAGTAGCCATCACTTCTAAGAAATGTTTGCAATGCAGAAGTAACGCAGATATTTAATTCCCACAGGATGCTATAGTTATTCATGAAGTTTATGAAGAAGGCGCAGCAGCTAGAGATGGCCGACTTTGGGCTGGTGATCAAATTCTTGAGGTAAATCTGCAAATCTTATTTAAATGTCTTAATGTTTTAACCTTAAATTGATTTCTGAAAAAGCCCTTAACTACTTGGAAGATTCTGGTGCGTGTAACGTTATATATCAGTTACCGTATGATCTTGAGGATTGTTTTCTCCAAAAAAAGAACAGCAATAAGAAATGCCCAACAAATCATATTTTATGTTACAATTGGTGACTGTATTCAATTTGATCAGACAAGATGTGTCTTGAATTACATGATTCAGCTTCCATGTACAGTAATTCATAAGCATTCATCTGGTAAATCTTTTATTTAGAAGTCCCTACTGATACAGTGTTACTTTCTTATGTTCATGTCCTCCTTAATGGTGTTGTAATACCCTTCAGCATTAGTACATTTTGAAAATTAGTAATATAAATAATCAAAGGCATAATATTTTTTCTCACATTTCATGCAGTCTTAGTGTCTAGCCTAAAACCTAGGAAACATTTAAGGGGAATGCTGAAAAAAAATGAAGCGTCTGTTTTTGATGTGTTGTCTAGTGGCTTGCATGTCCTCAAACGTAGGTATCAATCCTTTAAATTTAAAGTGCTCTACATTACAGAAAACAATACAAATAAGTGCGTGCTTGAAGAGTCATTTCAGAATATTCATAGATGGTCTGTGATGGGTAGGTAGTGTGTGGTGTAAAACCTTTGGCAGTATTTGTTTCTTTAACTAAAGGGATTTGATTGACTAGATATTAAAAGAAAATAGTTATGGTGAACGTATGAATTTCTTTCTGTAACCTTGTGCAAGAAAAGGGCCGACAACAGAACTGTTTTTCTTTTCCCCCCGTCCCTCAGAGACGAATATAAATACAAGAATGGAATACAGACAGCAAAGAGTTAAGAAAGGGAGGCTGTTGATTGCAAAATTAAACTTAAGTCAGCCCATGGTGGTTCTAGTGCAGCTGTTTACAGCGCCTCTCTGTCAAATCAGGACAAATTCCCAGCACATCCATTACAGCGCTAGTGCATGGGGTTAGAAAAATAGCGAGGAGTACCTAGGGAGTTGTCTTTACAGCTCTTTCACAGAAAATATTTTTTTAGTATTCAGACTATATATATTTTTTTTCATTTTAAAACAAGTGTGTATTCACAAAATGAGACCACGAAGCATGTAAAAGAAAATGGACAAGGTTAATGAATTCTTTAGCAGCTAATCAGGAAGCTGCAGATCTTTTGATGTCATAATCTTTGTATGAATTGTTTCTTTTAAAGCTCACCTGGTGAGGCAAATGTACAGCAGTGCTGACTTCAGATAAGCCTAATTCAATCTGTTTCATACAGATGCATGGAAAGAAAAATACAATGATGCAGCATATACATAATATATTCATCCTATCTAGAATTCATGTGTTTAAAATATTTGATGACTAAATTGTTTTTGTATAGTTAGAAAAATCAAGAAATTGTTTTTTCTTTTTTTTTAATTTATTGCATTGTATTTTTGTATTTATAGTATTAATTTATTAGATGTTTTCTGATCCCTATGAAACTTTTGTTTTTTTATATCCAAGCTTTTTTTATATAGTTGGTGGTAGACTAAGGCACAGAACAGAAGATACATTCAGGGATGTGGCTATAGATGCTAGGTTTGGCTATAACTGGAATCTGAGCTTTGAGTTGCAAGAGTTTTTTAATACTTCCAACTTTGATCATAACTATTGCAGCCTTGACTTTTGGCCTGATTATTAATAGAATGCTCTCGTGCTACTTTAAGAGAAGTTTAACTGCAAACTCTAGTAGTGGTCTTGTGTGCCATCTATTGGAACAAAATAAAATAATCATCTCATAACAGCCTCTTTTAGCTTAGAGATCATCATTTTTCTGTAAATTTACATTTGAAAATACTGAAATCTGCTAGTAAGAGTTGGAGAAAATTATGCTTGCCACAGAAATGGTCCAGTTCCCAGCCAACTTAGGCGGGTTATTTTTTTGTTTCTCAGCGTTGTGATCTTGGAGGGGAATTAAAGTTAAGCATTACTTACAGCAAAGAAAAAGTAGGAGAAATGTGCGTACGGGGGATCAGGCATTACTTCCACCTCTAAAATGAAGGATGAGAGTGGTTTTATAGTTAGAAGTGAATGCTCTTAAATTGTGGCTACAGTAGGCAAGAGTGAATTCTACAAAATCACCATTTTGCACAGTTGGTAGCATTTTTAATCATGAGGACCCAGGACAGAGCTGCCTCCCCCTCAAGCTGGGCAGAAAGCAGGGCAGCATGGCACCTTGGACACTAACTTGTTCAGAGAAGCCTAAGCTTAAGGTACCTAGCTTTTAGCTTGACTTCAGACTAACACAACTAACTACCTCTCTCCACATGTTGAGGGGACTGGCACAGAACACTGTGACAATGTTGACTCTTGCAAATGCCATTAAGAGGCTAACGAAATAATTTAGGCCAACATTTTCTTGCCTAAGTACTCAGATATTGAGATGACAAAAAGCCAACTATATGCCTTAGAAAACTTATTATTTGGTTATTTCAGGTGAATGGAATTGATTTGAGGAATGCTAGTCACGAAGAAGCTATCACAGCCTTGAGACAGACACCTCAGAAGGTACAACTGGTTGTTTATAGGGATGAAGCTCAGTATAAGGATGAAGAGAATCTGGAGATTTTCTATATAGATCTACAAAAGAAAACCGGCCGAGGACTAGGGTTAAGCATTGTTGGAAAACGGTAAGATTTGCTCTTTATAGTCAGATCTGCATTTGGAATTAGAGTTGTATTTTTGCCACATGAACAATTGTAAGCCACTAATTTGAATGTGAAGTAAGAAAGAGTGTCCTAAGCCACAAATGTTGGAATCTGAACTTTTCCAGAGTTACGTTGGAGGATTCAGATCTCTGGGTTTCATACACATTCCTCTCTAAAATGAACAATGTCATGGTGTAACAAAAGTTGTGGTTTCCTTTGGAAAAATGGTGTTTTGCAGCATAACATAATAATAGGAATCTTGATTTATGAATCTTATGGTCCTGTCACAGACCACAAAACTAGGAGCCCTAAAAGCTCAAGTAATTTTCACAGGCTCCATAGGGTTGCAGGCAAGTCTTAACCTAGCTGACTTGGTTTTCCCATCTTTCATAGACTTTCATAGACATTAGGACTGGAAGGGACCTTAGAAAATCGAGTCCAGCCCCCTGCCCCAAGGGTAGGAAGTCAGTAGGGGTCATAGGATCCCAACAAGGTAAACATCCAATTGTCTCTTGAAGGAGTTCAAAGTAGGTGCTTGAACCGCCTCCGGCGGCAGTCTATTCCAAACCTTGCGGGCTCAGACAGTAAAGAAGTTCTTCCTTATGTCCAGCCTGAAATGGTCATGGAGGAGTTTATGACCATTTGACTTTGTCATTCCTTGGGGCACTCTGGTGAACAGACGTTACCCCAGATCCTGGTGAGCACTCCTGATAAACTTATAGGTAGCCATCAGATCACCCCTGAGCCTGCGCTTTTCCAGGCTGAAGAGTCCCATGGCTCTCAGCCTCTCATCGTAAGGTCTGTTTTCCTGACCCTTGATCAGGCGTGTGTCTCTGCACTCTCTCAAGCTTCTCCACATCCTATGTGAATTGTGGAGCCCAAAACTGGGCGCAGTTGTTTTGGTTGTACTTTAAAATAGTATAGCCACCTGGTGCCTGGAGGTCCATTGGAGGTTGAATTAGGTAGGCACAAATCTTCAACAGCAGATATTTAAGTGTGTAACTCCCATCAGTGTTACTGAAACTTAAAAGCTTAGGCTTAAAATAGGCACCTAGGCTGCTTGCAGACTGTGACAGGGGGCCAACTTAGGGCTGGGCCCACCTGTCTTTGTAGACCAGTCTGCCCAGTCTCATCTACCATGACTTACTGTTCCAAAAACTGGTGTAAAATGCAAGAGGCTGCACATTTTACTGCCTCAATGCCAGGGAGCACTGTACATGACTCCAACCTTCCCTTATCATGTCCCATGCATTACAGATGGCATTCAAAACAAGTTCATAGATTCATAGATGCTAGAGGTCAGAAGGGACCTCAACAGATCATCGAGTCCGACCCCCTGCCTAGGCAGGAAAGAGTGCTGGGGTCAGAGGACCCCAGGCAGATGCCTGTCCAGCCTTCTCTTAAAGACCCCCAAGGCAGAGGCGAGCACCACCTCCCTTGGAAGCCCATTCCAAATTTTGGCCACCCTTACCGTGAAGAAGCTTTTCCTGATACCTAGCCTAAATCTGCTCTGTCAGTTTGTGACATTTGTTCCTTGTTAACCCAAGAGGCACCCTGGTGAACACAGCATCTCTGATCCCTTGCTGCATCCTCCAAACGAATTTGTAGGCAACCACAAGATCACCTCTCAGCCTTCCCTTGTGGAGGCTGAAGAGTTCCCGGTCCCTCAGTCTCTTCTCATAGGGTTTGTCCTGTAAGCCCCTAACCATACAAGTGGCCCTCCTCTGGACCCTCTCGAGTCTATCAACATCCTTCTTGAAGTACGGCACCTAGAACTGGACGCAGTACTCCAACTGCGGTGTGACCAATGCTGCATAGAGGGGGAGGATCACCTCCTTGGTTGTATTTGTCATGCATCTGCTGATGCACGATAAAGTGTGGTTAGCTTTGCTGATGATTTCGTCACACTGACAACTCTTGTTCATCTTGGAGTCCACTATGACTCCAAGATCCCTTTCAGCTTATGTGCTGCTGAGAGGGTCACTTCCTAGCCAGTAGGTGTCCTGGATATTTTTGCACCCTAGGCACAGCACTCTGCACTTGTCCTTGTTGTACTGCATCGTATCATGTACTGCCCACTTTTCTACCCTGTCCAGGTCTGTCTGCAATCGTTCCCTACCCTCTGGAGTGTGCACTTCACCCCACAATTTAGTATCATCCACAAACTTGGACAGAGTACACTTCACACTCACATCCAAGTCAGTGATGAAGATATTGAAGAGTACAGGTCCAAGGACCGAACCCTGCGGGACCCCACTACCCACATCCTTCCAGGTCGATACCGACCCATCCACTACCACTCTCTGGGTGAGACTGCTAAACCAATTTGCCACCCACCAGACTGTGAAATATCTGTGTCACAGCCTCTTAATTTATTATGAGAATGAGATGAGATACCATATCGAAGGCCTTGCTAAAATCCAAGAAAACAACATCCATCACTACTCCTGCATCTAAGCACTTTGAGATCCTGTCATAAAACGAAACCAGATTGGCCGGGCATGATCTATCTGCTATGAATCCATGCTGGTTTCCCTGCTGCATTATTTTTCCTGATGGACTCCCACAAATATGATCCTTCATAATCTTTTCAAAGACCTTTCCAAGGATGGAGGTGAGACTGACTGGCCTATAATTGTTTGGATCCTCCTTCCTCCCATTCTTGAAAATAGGGAACACATTGGCCCTTTTCCAGTCCTCTGGGACCTGACCCAAGTGCCAAAAAATTCTTAATCTTTGACCCAAATTCAGCCTCACCACATCTGAGGACTTACCAGAGTCTGGGCCTCTGGTCTAACTGTGGCCTTGGGCATCTGTAGACTTACTTTGGCCTAACTGGCCCCTTCATGGGGCTTCCCACATATGCCCTCTCACTGGGGCCTCCCACACTGGGACCTCTGGGGTCCATAGATGTGCCTAGCCCCTGTGCCTGTTGCTAGGTCTGGGTAACCCACCAGGATGTGGGGGCTGGGGTTTTAAGGCACCCCTCCCTGCCTTTCACTGGGGAGGCAACTGGCCTGGCATTTCTGGGGAGCTCCCCTGCCACAGGTAGCCCCACCAGACCATCCTTCCCCAGCAGGGTGCAGTTTTCAGTCATGCCCAGGACCAATGCAGGCTTGTTTGCCTTGGTCTTATCCCTACTGGGCTATATGTCATTTCTGGGCTGCTCTCTCTACTGGACCTTCTGTTCCAGCCTCCTACAGCTGGCTGCCTCTCACTGGCTCAACTCTCCAAACCCCACATTGGGTGCCTCCCTTCCAGAGGCTGAATTTTAGCCTCCTTCATTTCAATCTACTGTCTCACTGAGCCTTTCTTCCCCTTGACAGTGATGTCCCCCACAGTGAGGGGACCTTCAGCCCCCTTAAGCTCTGGCCCCACCTCCTGGCCAGTCAGGGTGCAAGATAGCTCATCATGGCCTCGGCCTGCCCTTCACATTGGGCTTAATTGCCCTTTGGCCTTCCAGCCCTGGCCCCCTTGCATTGACCAGTTGGGTTTTGTTGGTCTCAACCCTGCAGCAGCTGACCTCCTTAGACAACAGGGGTTCCCTTCTGGGCCTCACCATACAGCCATCTCACACTAGGTTTGTTCTAGTCACAGAGATCTTAATACCACCACTCTCCTCTCAACTGGATTCATCCCTGCCTGTTCTAAATCAGGGGCTTGCCTAGCCCATATGTAGGCCCGCAAGTTGTGAGCCCCTATTTTGGCCTGGACCTTGCTCTCTCTAGGCCCAAGCCTTCTTTGTGGGACTTGGGGCCTCACTGGGCCCCCAGGAACCTCCTGCCATCCCCATAGTTCCACCTTTACTGCCAAGGTGTTGTGAGCAGCGGCTCAGCCAGGTGTTGTTGTTCTGGCTTCAGCAGCAGACTGGAGGCTGCTAAGCCCTCTCCTCCAATCCCAGGACCCTCCTGGGGTCATCTGACTGCCTCATTAGGGCTAGCCCACACCTGCAGGCTGCCCGTTCTCAAACCTTTAAGTCTCAGCACCCAAAGTGCTTTCCCACACAGGCATTAAAAACACCCAAACAAACAGTGCTTTACTTTAAACTCTGTGTGCCCCCGCACCAAGCCCAGCACATGCCCAGAAGAGGTATTGCATTAGTTGGACCTGGCTCATCCAACATATGTATAGATCAGGCATGGGCAACTGGTTCCACTTTAGTCAGGGGGGGCACATGTCCCCCCAGCGACCAATCAGTGATTGGGGGAAGTGTGTGTGTGTGTGTGTGTGTGTCCGTCCGCCCCCGTGGCCAATCTTGCCAACTGTGGGGGGTTCCCCCCACTGCCATTTGCGCTGACCGGGAAGCAGCTGTGGCACTCCTGGAAGTGGCCGCAGGGCTTCATCCAGGCGTTCCCACTCCCCAGCCAGTACTCGCAGGGGGGACACCAGTGCTTCCGCCTGCCCCCCCTGTCCATTGCCTAATCAGGGAGTACAGCTTGTCAGGGGTGCACCAGCACTCTCAGGGGCTGCATGTGCACCTTCCTGCACCCCCTATGCATCGCCACTGGATCAGGTGCTTTAGTGGGGTTTTTTTGCCTCTTAAATCTAATTGCTGATTGCATCTAATTGCTGATTGATAAAAGTGCCAAAAAGCCTCACAGAAGCACCTGGTCTATACAGGCACTGCAGAGCCAGGTCAAAGTAACGTGTTACGTCTTCTGGTAAAACGTGTTTTTGGGGGAGGGTTTTAAACGTCTGCAAGCAGCCCTATATGCCTTTGAGGATCTGGGCCAAAGTGCTTATGGAGCTTTATAAATGGGACTTGTCAGAATGCAGTGCAGTCAGAAATGTTACTTTTGTTGTATAAGTAAAAAGTAGCTTTTTACTAATGTGTTTTCAGAATATTTCCTGGTTAAAATGAGTAGCTCATGAGTAGCTCCAAAAGGTCAAGTGGGTCCAAAATTAGTTTGTTCCTTCTGCTCCCAAGTTTTTTTTTAAATGTCTTTTAAATGCAAGTAATCTGAATTGCACTCACAGAGAATATTGGATTGTATAATTAGCCATATGCTTCTTGCATTGTCAGAAATGGAAGTGGAGTGTTTATCTCTGACATTGTTAAAGGAGGCGCTGCAGACCTTGATGGGAGATTAATTCAAGGAGATCAGATCTTATCTGTTAATGGAGAGGATATGAGAAATGCCTCGCAAGAGATTGTTGCCACTATACTCAAGGTGAGTACATAATACATTCTTAGATATTAAATTGCAGTTACTGACATTGTGCAAGGTAATTATCTTGGAGAGCTATTTGTGCACAGACAGGACAACCTGAAACCGATTATGAAGACAGAAATGTGATCTAAAATTACATTGGGAGGTTCATTTAGATTTAGCTCTACATGTGTATTTATGTAGTGTGCAGTGGCAAAAATGAAGATACATATATTGTTTAGGCATTTATTTCAGAACCCAACCATTTATTTCAAGAGTTAGAAAAATGTTATGAAAGTTGAAAGGCATATAATTGAAACTGAGTCAGATTGAAGCTATCCCTAGCAGCCACTGAACTGAAGCATAAACCTGGCTTTCCTTGTTAGTTAGTGCTTTTGTACTGAATGATTTGGAACTGGATCCTGACTAGAAATATATCTAGGTCAAGGGCAGGCCTACTTAAGGAGAACCTGCTACTCCAGAACTATGTGGAAACACTTTCTTAATGGGTTTGCAGGAAAAGGGTGTTGTAGGTGGGGAAAGAATGCAGGTTACTAGCAGGTCCATAAGATCCATAGGGCCCTATAGTCTGTTTTGAGAATGACCATTACCTACAGCCTCCTACCTCTGTTGTCTACCTCAAACTGTGTTGAAAAGAGAGGGCTATGTTCACTGATATGCTCATGAAGAATCCTATTTAATTTTTTTCCCCTTTTTTGAGGGGGTTATTTATTCAGGGTAGGGATTTGGCCTGAAGTTTACCCATGTAGGTGTCAGACTTTAATAGCACAAGACATTCTTATTAAATGGTGTCTATATGTTTTATGTTCAGATCTGCTCTATTGAGCAGTATCTTTCCTGCTGACTTGTTTTTCACAGGTCTGGTTTGCTGCTGCTGCTGTTACGAACTGTGCTGGCCTAATGTATTGATTCCAGTCCCAAAGTGGCAGTATAGAGACACCTGCTCAATATAGTGGGCTTTGAATTGGGCCCCAAGAACTTGTGGTTCAAATCAAAACAAATGAAATAGAAAATTTAAAGTTTTATGTGTTGTACCTTGATGGTTTCTTCAAAAAGTTACCAAAAGTAGGCCTGTGCGAAGCGGCTAGTATTCGCTTTGGATTCGGCTAATTTGGGAGACAGTGATTAGATTCGGTGATTCGAATCACTGTCCCCCGGGGCTTTTCTCGGCTTTTTTTTTTCTTAAAGGGCTGGAGCTGGTCGGGGCTAGGGGAGCAGGGGGTGGGGGGCTCATGCAGAGCCCCCCATGCAGCATGGGGCAGTGGGGAGCAGCAGGGATCACCCCCCTGCCCGGCAGCACCCAGTGAGCACCAGGGCTTGTTTTTAAAGGCCGGGAGCTGGGGTGGGTGGGGGCAATCATGAGGTCACTGGGGGAGCAGGCAGGGATGGGGTGGAGGCAGGGGCGGTGCGGGGGTGGAGAGACTGGCAGGGGTCCCCCCATAGTCCCCTCCCCCAGTCTCCCCTCCCCTGCCCCTAGTACTTACCAGCTTGGAGTCAGGGAGCTGCAGCAGCCAATGGGGACTGCCCAAATCATCAAAGCTCTCTGAATCTTTTCTGAAGATTTGGAGAGCTTTGAATCGATTTGGACCTTTAAATTGGTCCCCAGATTTGATTTGGATTCAGAGATCGGTCACTGAATTGGGCCAAATCTCCTCTGAATCGAATTACAACCTGAAGCTTCACAGAACCCTACCAAATAGATGTGGAATAGATGTTGGAAATCAAGTGTGAATATGTATGGGAGAGCAGAAATACGATGTCCCAATTTAAATACTGTATATTGTATTTTATTCCAAGTGTGCCCAAGGGCTGGTGCACCTAGAGATTGGAAGACTGAGAGCTGGTTCTTGGATATCATCGCGAAAAACAGCACAAAGCAATCAGGTTAGTGAGGTTTTTTTTCACAGACAATGAAGCTGCTGCGGAGTTGTAAAGGTTGTGGGTAAGGATCCCTCCATCTGAGCAAGCTTACTGGATCAGGGATGTGGACTGGAGTATTTTATCACATTGATATGCTTTTTTAGGAGAGTGAAACAACATGCATTGATCTGTCGGATGCTTAGAACAGGTGCTGTATACTTAATATTGGCTAAGTAGAGAAATGGCTCTTTTCTCAGTGTCTCTCTGGCTGAAACCTATCATAAACCTTTAGTCACTTCCCATCCGATAACCATGTTAAAAAAAACCATGCAAACCCCAGAACACATTAATGTATTTTCCTGTAGCTATTTTTATAAACCAAATTGATTTAATGGTACTAAAGCATACCTTTGTCTACCCTATAATAGCACAGTTAAGTGAAAAATATTGCACTCAAAGAAAAAAGAGAGCATTTTACTGCTTCACTTATTTCCCCCAAAAGATGAAAAAGGTCAACCAGCGATATCTTTTATGCCAGTTCTAAGATGGCCCTTAAGCTGTCGGTGGCATCAAAACTGACATTTTGTGCCGAGCCTTAGAAAGTGGTTTTGTAGGATGTTGTCCTCCATGAACTGAGATTTAGGTTGCTTCAGTCCCAGTGTCAAAATCCCAATGTAAACAAAAAACAATGGCAGAAAAAAGCAGGGGGGCGCACATGGTAGCAGCGTGCACTGCACAAAACTGGATCCTGGCTGTCCAGAGCCACGCTCTGGCTGCCAGCCAGGCGGTCCATGTACCTGGATCACTGCCCTGGAGCCCCAGGAGGCCCCCAGGACCCCATTAGGCTGCTGGGACTAGCCCAGATGCCAGCTCCAGCCTCCCTCACCCCACCCAAGACAACTTGCCTTGTCTCTCATTCCCTGGAGACCAGTAGCAGTGGCCAAAGTATGTACTGCTGCTATTTGTTCCCTGGGAAAGGCACATGTGCACTCATGTAGATGTGCCCTAAGCATCTATTTACTTTTGCTGTGCTTCAGAACTTTAAAAGGATATAGTTAAAAACTAGAAAAAAGACTGATGCAGAATTAGTCAGGGTGGGGTGGCAAGAGGGCAAGTGCTGGATATTGGGATTGTTGGAGTGGAGGTGGAGAGAAGAGAGGAGTGTACGACATAACAAAGACAACTCCATAATCAGTTGGGACCAACCTTTTTCGCAGGCATGCTACAAGCTAGCCCCACCCCCTCTGAGTACCATTCCAATCCCATTGCCTTGCTTGATCTGCTGCTCTGCTTTCTGCTCCCTGCCAATCCTGCCTGCCCCCTTCCCAATTTGCCATATGCCACATACATAGGTTACCCATGCCACTTGTGGCATGCATGCCACAGGTTGGCCATCCTGCTGTAAGTGCAGATTCAGAGAGAATGTGGAAGTAGTAAACCTGCAAGGTGTTGCCTGTACATTTGAAAGGCCAAGCCTCCACTTTAAACAGGGTGTAGTATTGATATGACAGTGAGTTCCATTTTTCACTTTCTTCCCTCCTGATCAAAATAGGGATCTGGGATGGAGAAAGCTGCTGCACTTTATCATTCTCTGGTTGCAGTGTGGATGCACCTTTGAGAGACGAAACGAAGCAACAATACTAATTAAATGTAAGGGTGAATAGTAGAGACTTAGGCAGGGGCAACAGGAGCTATTAGAAACATGCTGAAGTACAATGAGAATCAAAAATAAGTTGATGTTTCTTGCTGAAACATGCTCATTTTTGTTAGATCGCTGTCTTAACTTTTGCATCTGTGTCCAGAATTAGAAATCGTATGTGATTAAGAAAAAAAAAAAAGAATAAATACTTAAAAGAAGGTTCTTGTCATTTTGTTTTTCTTGGAATGTCTTAGGCCACAGGTACTGGACATAGTAGCTCCATTAAAATGAGCATTTGGTTCAGAGAAAGGTAATAATGTTGGTAGATTAAAATGTGGCAGACATTGAGAAAAGCAAGTTCAAAACAAGAGTAAACGTATT
Source organism: Alligator mississippiensis (assembly GCF_030867095.1). Lineage (NCBI taxonomy): Eukaryota > Metazoa > Chordata > Crocodylia > Alligatoridae > Alligator > Alligator mississippiensis. The sequence goes on from NC_081828.1 coordinate 15,158,554, forward strand.
TCTTTTTTGGAGAAGAAAAATCAGCGTTAATGGCAAGGGCAGCAGAGAGATGGAATTACCCTATATGTCATGCATGAATGCTGGAGGAGAGAGCCAAAAACAGTATTAGTGTGGGATGTTTTTTTAACTTTAGATTGTAAAGGACAGCAGCAATCCAATCTGTTGTTTGTGTAGATGAAATGTCAGTAGGAAGGAAGGAGCCATACCCACTTGGGAACATCTGCTCTAACCCCCCCACTTTAAAAATAATCATTAAATATCATTGGAGAAACATCTGCACTGTGTGCGGAAGACCAGCAAAAGTGCAATAAAAGAAAAGGATACAACTGAGACGGCGCGTGCCCAATGAGCAGTGCTATCCTGCCAATTATATGTCAGGTTGTTGTGCCAACAGCTTGTGTAAGCAGAGACAGTGCAGGTAGAAAGAGATGTAGAAAAAGTGTATATCAATTGCTGAAAAAAACATTTGAAAGGATGAAAAAACATCACAGAATCTATCAAGATTTTGTATGTCAAATTGGCTCAAAGGCTTTAATCCCTTTTTGTTTGCTAAGAATATTTTCAAGAACTCAAGGTAAAATTCTTCCAAATAATCTCATTTTCAAAAGTGGCTCGTTAAGCTTGAGAATATATCCTTTAGTGGATAGGTGTGTACCTAGAAAAATGTCAGATAGTTATAAAAATCTCATCAAAAAACAGTGCATCAGCTTTGATTATCTGCACCAAAATCTGTAGGATTTTGGAAACTGCTGGACAAGACTGTTCAGAGGTTTGCCCCTCATATATTTTTTGACCTATTGCATTCCTTTCTAAGTTTTGTAGTATAAGACAGTGACCGTTTGTGTTAATTTTAAGCTATGTTCAAATACCCACATTTTCATCAGTGTTTTTATTGACACCGTGAGACTGGGGACAAGGAGGAAACATTTGACTGAGTTCTGAAAATTGCCATAGTAGATTCTTGAAATTCAAGACCAAAACTTTAACAGTAGAATTTAAATGTACACATTTTGGTATCTACAATTTGAAAAGCCTCAATCAACTGCAAATACTTAGAAAACATTTGAAAGCAGGGTTGTTTTTTCCACATGCTTTCCTATATAAATGTGTTTGACTTCAGTGGATCTATGTCATTTTATATCTCTGAACTTTAAGATGTAGATGAATTTTTAAAATTTTTCCATGCCAAACAATTTATACCCCAGTTTTCTAAACATTTAACTTTGCTGACTGTGCAAACAGATCTTACACTAACACAAGTCATCTGTTTTCAAAGAAAGAATTTCAGATGCCAGAACTTTATAAAATTATCCGGTGATGAATGTGTTTTGTAGATAAATAGAGATTTTGTGACAATCCATTTATAGAAATCCCTCATTTCCCCTACATGGCACTCTTCTCTGCATACAAACATTTGCCTTCCTGTAGTTCATATCTTGGCTCAGCCTGAACTATTCCATAGAAACATGTCTGGTCCACATGCTTTTACTTCTCAGCTTCATTCAGGCTGGTCTGCTGAGTTCTCCAGAGCTCCTGGTAATGAGTTCCCCATATACCCTAAGAAGCACTAAACGCAATTCCCCTGGAAATTTTTCAGTATTGTGTGGACTGAAAAATCTATTTGACTAGATAATTTTTTCAGTGCAGTACATAGTAGATTTGGATAGAAATAAATAGTATACTAAATAATTTCTCACTTGCTTTAGCTCCAGTTGTCCAAATAAGAGGCCCTTTGTTTCACTTGCTTTTCTATCCCATCATATGTTTACTATAGAATTTTAGAATATAATATAGTATAACCAATGACTGGACTCAAGTTAAAAATGTCCCTTCACAGTTTTTCTGCTTCTTTTCATAATCTCCAAAGTCAGTTTTCCAGTATTGAATAGATCATGCCCTGATGTCTCACTTTTAATCCCATTGCCCTCTGCTCTCACTGTCTGATCATTTAATATAAAGCGTATGTTTAGGAATATGTCTCAGCTATCCAGGATGTACCATCAGCTAGAGAGGAACTCCTAGCAGGTAGTGATAGTAGAAGGCAAGATCTGAGACCTGACAAAGTATAGAAAATACATTTAAAAGCTCTTTCCATCTTTTGTCCTTGGAGTGGCTTTATCTTAGTCCTAGCTAACAAATCCCTCATGAGGTTGTCAGTTATGAAAGGGCGTTTTGAGTGGGTCTGCAAAATACCAGAATACTCCCTGCCTCCTCAGAAGTGTGACAGATTCCTGTCCCACACCACTTCTGGACAGGGCCCACCAGACAATTTTGGAGGAGATGATCAAGATTATAGAATCAGAAAATTAGGGTTGGAAAGAAACTTGGGAGGTCATCTAGTCCAATTCCCTGCTCAAAGCAGAACCGTCCCCAGCTGTATCATCCCAGCCACAAAAACCATAGATCTTCTGAGATCCCTCTGAATTCTGGGGTTTGCTGAGGTCACAGGGTCATCTATCCACAAGCCCTGTGCCTCTGCAGTGACTGTCGCTGCCTCCAGGGCCCAGACAGTATGATCCTGTTGCTCCCCCAACTTGGAACTCCTTTCAGTGGATAATTCACAGGCATGAAAAGGGCTCTATAGGCCAGCTAATAACATATCCTGGCTGTATTAAATCACCTGTAGCAACCTCGCAAGCTGTGGATGAACAGTATAACCTCCTTGTCATCATCGGCAATCCCGCATAGTCAAGGATAATTGTCTTCCATGATTGCTTTACCTCCCAAGATGGTTGACGAGGCCAATCTAGGATCAACAGACTGTGTTGCAACTTGGGCACTTGTTTCCATGTGGGGTGGGTGGCTCTGAATTTTTTATTCAGTCTGCAGGACGCTGTTCCTTCTGTTTCCACATCTGTCTCCTGTTGTTGTTGTGAGGTTTCAAAGTACTGAGATCCTTGGAGCAGGCTCTGCCTCCATTTGGGGCAGTCTTGAGTGACAGTCTCCTCTGAGTTGATATTACATTTTTTCAAGGTGGCCTTTAGGACATCCTTGACATGCTTTCTCCACCCTCCTCTTGAGCATATACCTTGATAAAGCTGAGAGAATAAAACTTGCTTTGGGAGTCTGGTGTCAGACATCTGGATGATGTGTCTGGCCCAGCAAAGTTGATAGATGATCATTACCTCAATGCTTATGGTGTTTGCTTGCAAGAGGATGCTAATGTTGGTACAGCTGTCTTCCCATTGGATTTGAAGGATCTTCTGCAGGCAACATTGATGGTACTTCTCCAGTGACTTGAGGAGGGTCTTGTACATTGTCCATGTCTCAGCTCTGTACAGTAAAGTGGGGATCACAGCTGCTTGATAAACCATGAGCTTGGTTTCGGATGTGATGTCACGATCTTCAAACCTCCATTTCCTCAGGCATCCGAAGGCTGCAGTTACACTTTTGAAGTGATGTGATGTTGCATTTCTTGGTCAATGCCAGCCTTCTGTGAGAGATGGTTTCCGAAGTACAGGAAATATTCAGTGTTCTCCAGAGTCTCACCATAAACCTGAATTAGTGGAGCTGGGAACTGCTCATTAAGAGCTTGTTGATGAAGGACCTTACTCTTCTGAAAGTTAAGTGTCAGTCCCATTTTCTTGCATGCCTTGATGAAGACATTGATGGTTGCCTGAGGTCTGCCTGTAAGTCAGCACACACTACAGCATCATCAACATACTAGAGCTCAATGATTGAGATCGGGGTGGTCTTGGTTTTTGTTCAGTCAGCTGAGATTAAACAGTTTACCCATCTGGTCAGTGGTTTACCTCCAGTCTGAGCTAAACTGGTTGACTAAGTTGAGGGCTTTCATGTCATACCACCATCACATGTGCAAGTCCAGAGACAAGTAGGACCAGGCCAGGGAGATAGCTAATCATGCATCCATGTGGCCTGGAGCAGATCTGTATATGGATGGTCCCTACCATATGTGTACCTAAGGCTCAGAGTACATTTCTTTATTCCTAAAGCATCACTGCATTTGTGTCCATGCTTAATAACCTTATGGCTTCTGCTTTGACAGTGAATGTGGACTGGATACCAGAGGTTCTAGGATTTTCCAGTTTGAAAGGCAGGAAACTTACCTTTCATTTGCTTTTTTTGACGCAGTTGGGCAGTTAGTTCTAAAAGAAAAAAGCCCTGCAATATAATATCTGGTTTGCCCACAGATTCTGACCTTTTAATTTCAGGTGAACCAGCAGAGCGTGTATAGCCACTTCCATCCTGCACTGGCTCCGGTCATCTCCACCTTGCAGAATTTTGTGAGCACCAAGAGGTCGTCATCAGATTCTTCTCAGAGAAATTCAGGTATAATCTAAAATAGGTCTATCCAACTGGCAGTCCTGGGGCTGCATGTGGCCTGCAAGGTGTTAATTTGCCACTCTGGGGTTCCCACCTAGCTGCCACTCCTTCTGTTGTTCTGGCTTCCCTGTCTGGATACCAGGCTCCCCGTCTGTCTTTCAGCTTCCACTTCCTGCCCCTGCCCCAGGGGATGGGGGGGCACCACAGCCACAGGTGGCCCAGCCCAGCCCATGGTGTTGGGGGAGCCCGCAACCAGGGAGCTGAAAGTGAGGCCTGGGTGCCACCTGCATGTGTGGTGTAGTGGGTGCGGAGGGGGACGTACACATATGCTGGGTGGGGGGGAAGGGGGACATCTGTAGATCATGTGGTGCAGGGGGCCTGTGGCTTGCACTGGTGCAGCTCACATAACATGCAGCCCCCAGCTACTTTGAAGTTAGACATCTCTGCTGTCAAAATAATGTGTTATTCTGCAAAGACCAACTTTAAACTCCAATATGTTGCCTTTAAAAAAAAATCCTATGATAGTTGAATCTGTTTTCCTAATTCATCTCCCATGAGATTTATCCTGATATTCCAAACCCATGAGCAGCGTCCGACAGATGTCATTATTTTTAAAAGTCTGCCAAAGAAGTGCTTCTTCCTTCTCAATATGTATAATTCCTGTTCCATTCCTAGATCTACATTAGGCAAGAAGCTCTTCTGGGTTAGAAACTGCTTTTCCATAAATTAAATTATTCCCACTTTAACATTTTCTACCTATGATGTCCTGTACATATACAAAAGGGTATGTGTTAATCAAAATATTTCAGTCTTGAAATAATTAAATCATGAAAGGGACTGAGACTATCCTTCAGTAATGTACTTGAAATTATTTTAATTAAAGTTAATTTTTGCTAGCTACAGGCCCAAACCAAACCTTTACAACCAAACACTTAGACTTTTAGTTTCCATTCCAAATGCTTTCCTCTAAACCGTCTCCATTCTTTCATATAATTGTAATGCTTTTAAATATTGCAGCATAATAATTACAGTTCACAAAGTATCTATGCCAGCTAGCCTGGTTAACTAGATGTCTATTATTTACTAATACAGCACAAATTGGTAAAAAGGAAATCTATAAACCTTCACCAGACACAAATTAGATGTATACAGGGCCTTTTGTGGTGGGGACACTGATTTATGAATAATACACTGATTTGTAATTGAGTGAAATGTACAATAGGTCTGGTTCGTAGTCCAACAAAATGCTGATATTCAATAGATTACGGTGAGCAACTGCTGTGCTACAATGGCCATCACAATGGCATCCATCAAACAGAGTGATTGCATCCGCATTTATCACTTGGTACAACAGAAATCCTATCCTTGTCACGTGACCAGTGTTTTCCTGTTTTGGTGTGGGAGGACTCTGTTTCTGCTTAATGATAACTGGCTAGGCAGCAAGAGGCCATTGTCACCTGACAGTGTTATCTCTTAATTATGTTATCTCTTAATTACAGCAGCTAATTGTTTGTTTCTTTATTAGTAGGAGCAGATATGGGTCCAAGGACTGTAGAGATAACAAGGGTCAGTGAGTTATTTTCTGTGATTTCTAAAGGGTGGTGTGTCTAATGTTCATTTTGCAGAGTTTGACATGCACAACTGCATTATTATTTAATTAGTGTCCGTACTTTCTGTTTTTATTCATGCCTATATATTGGGACTCTCATATCTGTCAGAAATTACTGGCTGTATACTTCAGACCTCCCTGGGTATCCATCCATTCCTTCTCCAGGTTTAGGGTCCAATCTTGCAAACACTTGGTGTTCTTCATTGTGAGTGTGACATGACTATTGTTATACCTGAAAGTATGTATTTACAAATCCAGGCTCTCAGCTTGTTGCCTGTTATATCCCTGTGATTAGACCTGTGATTTTGGGGGGGATAGCCATATGCATTAATTACTGATAGATTCTGCATGAATACAGCTATTGATTGTTACAGTGTGAATAGTCATGATCTCTGTCTTTCTTTTAGGGACTAAATGATGCCCTTGGTATCAGTATAGCAGGAGGGAAGGGAAGCCCATTAGGAGATACACCAATCTTTATTGCCATGATTCAAGCTAGCGGAGTAGCAGCACGTACACAAAAGCTCAAAGTAAGTAGATGGAAGAAAAATGTGTCCTCTCAGCACTTGCTGTTTTATTTAGGAAAGGAACTGGAAAACCCTTCCCAAACATAGGCCCCTTCTAAAGGGGATATTGTCTTCTGAACCTCTTCTCTTTTGTTAGTTGGAGATCTTCCTTCCCTTTTATTTCTTTCTCTACCTAAAGAGGTCGTGGAATCTCTCCCTCACTGTAATATTTGAAGTGCAGATTAGACCTGCGGTTCTCAAATGTCTTAAACTCAACATGCTTCCTCAGAAAATGTCAGCTTTTAGTTCTTACTCTTTTTTTCACTGAGGGAGAATAGTAGAATGTTGTTTTTGTTGTAAAGAGAGCAAGACCACAACAGGTCAGAATGATTTTGATATGATGGGTTCCTATTTGAAAACTCTGGGCTTATATTGTGAATCACGTGTATGTGTTTGCACAGCTGTCAGTGCCAATACTGAGAACCACTCCACATCACCCTGAAAAAGATCTTATAGCACCCTGGTTGAGAATCAGCCTGGTTAAGCAAACATTTGTCCGTCATGGTTTAGATAAGAGATGATTCTGCATTGAATAGCCAGTTGGACAGGAAGATCTCTTGGGGTAGGGACAGCCATTCACAAAGCCTGAGCCTAAATTGATTCAATCTTTGCAGGTTAGTCTAACCTGCCTAGGTTGAATCAGTTTGTAACTGTACAGACATTCCCTCTGGGCTGAGGAAATGCAGGTACATGCCTGCAGTGGCTCAGGCTAGAAGTCGGGAGGCGTTAGAGCAGCCCTTCCTTCCCTTCCACAGGCTGAGCTGGGCGGGGGGGGGGGGGGGGGGGGGGGGCATGGCCAGGCCCTGGCAGGATGCTTTGATTAGAGAGGGGTGTAAACCACCACCCTGCCTGCACCATCCCAGGCTTTTCCCCACTCGCTGCTCAAGGGATGGGAGTGTTGCCAGACCCCAGCCCCGGGCTAGCACTCTGAGGCACATGTGGGGGCAGTGCAGTGCATGGATCTCTTGATGATACTGAACTTTTCAATCTCCCTCTTCTTGCTTCTTCATACTGTTTGCAAACTGGACAGCTGAGGGAGCCAGCAGGTGGCTGATAACAGGGTTTATCAGCCCATCAACAAAACAAAAGCCTCTCACATTAGTTGCTGCTCTTTTTAAACAGCTTTTTCCAAGGAAGGAGCTGAGGAACAGCAGCTGACCTGTTGATTAGCTCCAAAAAGCCCTAAGTGGATGCTGTTCTGTTTGCCTGTTCCAGTGAAACTACACACACCCACACACACACACACACACACACACACACACACCCCTCTCAGTATTAGCTAGCATACCACATTCCTAGGGTCCATGGGGCCGGGGTCTGTGCTGTGGGAGATGGGAGGGGGGAATCCCTGCTTGAGCAGGAAGCGGTGGGGTGGGGTGCATAGTGCAGGGAGAAGCCAGGCAGACCCAGCTGTGCCTGCAGTCTTTGCAGGAGCTCTGGGTAGGGAGCAGAGAGGAGGGGCCAGCCCTGCTCTCTGGAGCAGAGAGCACAGCCCAGAGCTGCAAAGTATCTGAGATGCTGGGGGCTCTGGTTTAACCTAAACCAGGAAGAGGTTTGGGACAGACATTGCATAAACTGGTTTGACCTAAATCAGTTATGTCTGATACTACATTCAACCAGATTTATCTTAAACTAGTTTTAGCCATTTTGAAACTGGTTTATGTATGCTGAACTCATGTTCTATTACAGGTTTAAACAAGTTTCTGATCACTTAAACCAGTTTATGTGTAATGTCTGGCCCTAGCCTTGAGGTCCCTCTTAAACCTCTTTTTCTGAGTGTGCTACCTTTGTGTGATAATTAGAGTGATTACCTATGTGAAAAAAAAATCCAGAAGAGAGAATTTAAAAGTATTTGCCACTGTCTAATAATAGAGTTTGATAGATGGAAAGGAAGGCAGTCAGCAACCTTTGACCCATCAGCTCTTCAAGATCAGCAGCAGATGCTCTATAGACCCCAAGTAGACCATCTCTTAGAGATTATACAAGGTCAGCATGTCACTGCTTTTACATTGAAAATGATCGTTTGACATTTTCTGCCTTTAAAGTTTCTAAGCAAAATATTTATTACACTTTTCCTTTTACTATTTTGCTTTGTGTACACACGGTAACAGACAAATTCCAGAAAGACAGCTATTATGTTTTTATATGGATCAGCTTAAGATCTACCTAGAAGAAAAATATATGTAGTTTGCACTGGATAGCTTTGGTCCTGATTCCATAGTCAAATCCCCTGGCACAGACTCATGTACCCATGAAAAGTCCAAATAATATTTAAAAAATTCTTCAAGGATACAAAGCTTCACCATCTGCATCAATAGTATGTTTTGCAGGCTGAACTCAAAAAAGCTTGTGTTTGCTCATCATGGACTAAGATGAAAAGTACTTGTCTTCCTAAATGTCTGTCAGTGTGTGCCTACAGTTAGGAGTATGTGCATACAGACTTGGAAGTCTTTTTTCCACGTGGACTGTGAACTGAATTGCTAATGATATTCTCCCCTCTTGCAAATTTAAGTAGCAGAATCTGCCCCTTTTTCTTTGATTTTTTTTCTGTTATTTTTTTTAAATGTGCATTATCCTTGCTGCTCTGAACAACACTGACTGATCAATGGAAATGGAGAGCTCTGACAAAAGGCATACTGTAAAAGAGAAGCATGACTGTTCAGTGCCACATTGACAAGGAATTTTAAGCATTCTTAATTTTAATTTTCGTTAATGCTAGTAATTTTCCATTTCTCTTGTACTTTTAGGTTGGAGATCGGATTGTAAGTATTAATGGGCAACCTTTGGATGGGCTGTCTCACGCAGATGCTGTTAATCTACTAAAGAATGCTTATGGGAGCATTATCCTGCAGGTATGGTGATAAATTGAACATGCAGCTGCATTAGGGTAGATAAGTGGTGTTCAAAAAAAAAAAAAACCCTACCCTAAGCATCACTGGCACAAGACATCACAGCACAGCGGGGTGCTTGCTGATGGGGATTGTGCAGGATGAAAGCAAGAAATTATTATTTTCATTCAGAAATTCTTTATTGCCACCCATACAGGCTGTGAGCATGATTGTATAAAAGCATAACAAGGGGAACAAATGACTTGTTGCTACACATGATAAATCAACAAGGCTTTTAGCTTCCAATGCCTTTTTTTTTTTAAATCCAAGTTAACTAGAAACATAAAATGACTCCTTTTCACACACTGCTAGGCTGTGACTGAGCTGCCCAAAGTGTTAATTTCCTTGTTCTTGAAAGGGAGGGAAAGTAACTCTAGTCGTGCTTTGTATTACGTAGTCACAAGTACAACAAAAAAGTGTTTGTTAACCAAACTCCAGTGTGTAAATGCTACAGTTGGTAATTGCCAGTTAATCTGGAGGAGCCTGAAGCAGAGGTGGGGAGTGCTCACTAGCTGCAAGGTGGAAAGATGCTGCTAATTATCCCTTATTAATGCACTGATTTACGGCTTACTGGGATTTTTTATGGCAGTCAGAAAATGGTTGTTTTTTACACAATAAAATGGAAGAAATACACTCCCAAAAGTGGTAAAAATAGTGTTGATTTGTTAAGTTTCTATAATAATTAGGAACCAAGATTAAAACCTCTCCCCACTGAGTACAGAGGTGGTTAGCCAAAAGTTGACTGGATCATGATAGACTTTTTAGGCTCCTTACTTTGCACTATAAAATGAATGTGGGTAAGAAAAGAGTAGGAAGAGATGGCATTCTCCTAGACTAAGTTTTAGACCAGCTGCCTCTCTCTCATATTTGTTCATGACATAGTGACACGGTACATGCTGAGCCAGTTTTCTACCTGGTGTATATTTGCACAGCTTCAGTGATGTCAGTTGCTCTATATGGACTTGGACAGACTGAGGATCTTGAAGTTGGTTGTCATTGCTAACATTCAGCGGTATTGCTTTGATATCCATTGTGTGCCGTATGTAGAAAATGTGAAATGAGTTGAGACTAAATGTTGCTGATGTTGAACATAAGTTCTATCTTGCTATGTATTTAAAAAATGTGTTTCTAATGCTGCCTACTGTTATTAGAAATGAGCCTTTTGTTTAAATAAATGGTCATGCATGTACCAGCTGGGGTGTTTTCCTTCCACATTTACCACTGCCTTATAGTTGAGCATTTGTTTAATTTCTCTTGAATATTTTGTATTGTTACCCATGATAGACTATAATCTGCTTTTCACAGTCAAAATAACCTGTTTTAGGGAACTAGAATGTTGTATTTTAATACAGTTAAGTGAGTAAAGCATTCATATCTATCAGTGAAGACTGTAAGAACGATGAGCAGGATATAACTACATTACATGCTAAGTACTGGCACTTTTTCAATGAGTGGGTTACATTTTTATTAAAACTATATAAGTGGAAACGTTCTATCAGTCTGATAATCATGACTGACATATCATTAAGTAATTGTATTTATTATCAGGTTAGACCACCTCATGGCAAACTGCTCTGAAAGGTCAGATAATTGTGTTCAGTGGTGTGGAAAGGCTTATTATCAGGATGTTCTGGGAAGGATGTTAAAGGAGTTTGCAAATGCTGTTTGCAAATGGGAGATTAGGGTCTCAGGGGAACAATCATCCCTTCCGGCTGTTTTGATGCTTCTGTTTCATTTAATCTTCTTTCTGCAGGTGTAGTAATGAGATAAGGAGAAGCTTTTTACAAGGTTGTTGAACTCCGATATATGTTCTTACTGCCAACTACAGATTTGCGAATATAGATTTATTTTGCCACATTTTATTTAACAAGGAAGTAAGACAGATATTGCAACTTTTCCCCCTACTGAAATATTGGGGTAGAATTGTTGACGATAACTTTGACTTTTACTCCCATAGCAGCCTATGGTTCCGCTTAACCCTTAGCCCCAAGTCAGGGTAGCTTGTGAGACTGAAACCTTGACTCTGAAACTCATAAAGAAGATATGGCCTTCTAGTTTATCCTTGATGGTGGTACAGTGAGCCACTGTCTCATACTTCAGGAGACCCAACTGAGACTTTCACTTGCTTTTTCCTAAGCCCTCAGGTGCCAGCTGAGTCTTGGTGGTAGGATGTTAACTCTTGGAGAGGGAAGAGCAAAATCTTTTCAGCATGGCCTTGGTTAAGAAAGAAGGACACTTGTGAGCTCTGTGTTACATTTCCCTCTGTCCCAGGGGGAGAGTAGAAAATGGTACAGACAGTATCTAGGAAGAAGGGGAAGAGGGTAAGTCATCTTTGCTGGAGAAAAATAATATGAGGGTTGGCAAGAATGTGTTGCATTGAGCCCTGTGGCCTTTTATTTCCTTTGAGAAATTAGCCAGCGCTCTAAATTAGCCAACACTCTGAATAATTGCTGCACCATATGTTTCAATTTTCATGTCTTGGGACTCACCTAAAATAAACAAATTCCTACAAGTTTGCCACAGCATAGTTTCATTTTTATTTCTGTTTAAAAACCAGGTTTTATCCAGTCATTTGTAGATTTTCGTATTTTACTAGTCTTTCCCTGTACCACCCCTCCTGGACCATGCACTGCCTTGCGCTGCATGCCTTGGAGTGGAGGAAGTGAATGTTAGCTGTGGCCAAATGAGGCTTTGGATGGGGATGGAACTGCTTGGCCTCATCCCATTATCATCCTGTAACTGCTGACCTCCTCTCACCAGCACTCCTTCTGTTGTAAAGGGAAAAAAAGCCCTGAAAAGAAGCAGTGGCTAACATTGAATGGCCACTCAGCATGGTTATTATGGGTGACTTTTTACGTATTTGCTAAACATTCCCAGTAGAAGAACCCAGGCCATTCATCACAGTTGTATGGATACAAAAACAATTCCAGAGTGGAGGCTGTCACTTTTCCTTTATTAATCAAAGTGCACTTAGATGGAGCAGGAGTTTTCTCTGCATGGATGGGCCCGTGTGATTTGTGAAACAAGGAGAGAGTATTCAGTAATACAGGGACAGTAATACAGGGACAGTATTCAGCCCACCAACTAATCCTATCTGGCCTTCTGGCCACTGCCAGGAGCCTGAGGAGGGAGAGCTGCGCCCCATGTCACTCTGCGACATGGTGGGGCCAGGCTGGTACGCACATATGCACACGCACGCACACATACACACTTTCTATTGGTGCTGTGGCTGCACAGTCCTTGCACTACAGCTGGGCCTGCACGAGACAAGGTGCGATGCAGTGTGCCTAGTAGCTAGCCATGATGAGCCATTGCCATCATGGCACTGCTAGGAGGTGAGTCTGTGCCAGACACAGAGAGAGGGGGGCTCAGCCTGGGCCAACCACCCCCAACTTTCCCAGTGTGGCATGGCAGCAGCGGCTCATTGCAGCAGGTGAGTGGGAAGGCTACTCAGTATACTGCATCGCACCCCATCCCATGCAAGCCCAGCTGCCAGTAGTCACGGTGCCAGGACTGACTGCACAGTGCCAACAGGAAGCCAGGTGGGAATGTGGTGGCTGCAGAGGGTTGGAGGAGTCTGTACGCTGCAGCAGAGCGGAGTGGCATGGGGTGCAACCCTCCTGTCCTCATTCTCCCAGCAGTGGCCAGGAGGCTGGATAGGATCAATAGGCATCTTCCTTGCCCCCTGACCTAAACAGCTCACCAAAGCTCCTTAAATGGCCCTCCAGCCCAAATAATGGCCCACCCCTGCAGTACTAGATAGCTATCAAATGACTGCAGGGAGTATGCTTTTTAACTAACTTATAAAATACATCAGTGGAGATATGTTTCAACAAGCCCATGTGAATTCACTGCCTTGTTGCCTGTCATAATATTGTTAAATTGTATTAACTAGTTTGTAGCAGTAGTGAATGATGGCACCACTATAATTCACTGGTTTCTGAACTGGAGGGTATAAAGAATCAGTCTGTTGTCATGAGCAAATGTGACAAGAAATCAAAGGGGCAGAAACATTAAAATGAGGGTCAGATTTGTTACCCTCTAGCCAATAAAAGTCTAGGATTGTGAGGGAGAATGGTGAAGAAAAACTGTGAGGTTCCCATTGCATGCCATCCGATCAGTCCTTTTGGGAGACTTAGCAAAGGCAAGTCCTAAATTCAGTCCCACAAGTCTCCAGAGCTTTCGCTAGAAGTGAGACGAGGCCTTCTTTGTGGGAGACCTGTGTTTTCATAGTAGCTGTCTTGACCCATTTTGTCCTTGTCCCAGCCCTGGGGCACCAGTGGTCACTCCTCTTTTGACCTTGCCTCCCTCCACCTCACAGTGTAGGGTCTGCGCAAAAGTTAACATGGTCTGAAGTCTCAGGGCAAAATCTAGCCTCAGATTTGGATAAATATAGTGCTGTCACCTGACTGAAAGGTGGCTGCTATATTAATTTTTCTTCCTGAATCAATTATTTGCATTTGATTCAAGTTTAACATAGGAAGATTTTTTTTTTTTTCATCTGTAGTTTTGATTCTTAAAAATACCTTTTTCCCATATGGTAGTTCACATTTGCTGCTTCTGTGTGTTACCAGTGAGGCCTATAACTAATATTTTTTTGCATCTGTATTTTCAGGTTGTAGCAGATACCAATATCAGTGCCATAGCCAGTCAGCTGGAGAGCATGTCTGCTGGATGTAACCTTAACACCCCTTCTGACCACCACTCAGAAGATTCAGAGTAAGTATAGACCAACTACTTTTGGCGTATCTGTTTGTGGGACAGAGATTCTGCTCGAAGGATAGTCAAACACTTCCCTTCCCCTAACCAAGTATAGGACTGTGGCTTGAGTCTCTTCACCTGTCATTTCCTTCTCACTTGATTTACAACAACTTTACGTGCTCACTGTCATCTTCTTTAGGATAGTAATGGAATCATATTGGTCTTCAGTGGGTAACATAAACTGGTAATGATAAGCACAAAATATAGTGGTGTGGTTTTTCCAAGCACTTAATAGATTTCTAAAAAAAACCACATCTCTTTTTTTTCCCAGTTGATGCGTTGTGAGATAAAACCAGAATCATGACAACTTCCTTACTTGAAATGAACCATGGTCATTGCAATCCAAAATTACAGCATCTGTCATCTGTAGAATTGAACAAGTAGCTTCAGAAAATTAGCATTTTAAATGAGTGTTGCAAAACGTGCAACAAAACTTTGTGTTCCTTTGTCCCTTGAATCTTTTCCCCTTAACAATGGAAAAGATTATAGAGACAGGTCTGACCACAGATATCCAAATTACAAATGTTCTACCCACCTATTTCATGGAAATATAGTCATCAGAGATGAAAGACCTGTATATGTCATGACATGGCATGATATAACCATGCCTAGTCATGCAGTATTGTTCTTTGCCATACCCTTGTTTTTAGCGCTTTCTCTAGTTTTGCTGTAAGTGTTTCAAGTAACTGGATTCTACCACTTTCCTTTGGGGATTATTCTGCAGTGGATCTCACTATACTGGTATTTTTTTTCTCGATAGATTCATTTATTCTCACCTAATCTAATTTTACCTCCAAAATAATTTCTTTCCATTCCTGGCATTTACTCCTTTCAAATATCTAAAAGCTGTGGTGGTTAGGTTGTTGTCATTTAGGCATGCCCTTCATGTATTTAGCTCTTCCAAACTCTCCTTAAGCATTTCATGTCCCTTTTGACATTTTTTGCTATTTGTTTTTCATTTTATTTATTTTAGACAATTGAAATCCAGTTTGGGGTCCTTTGAAGCCTTGTAAACACAAAAAGAAACCTTCTGAGTTCTTTGCTGTTTAGTTTTAGGCCCTTTTCCTTGAAAGCAGTGTCATTTAATGCTGCACCCAGTAGTACTTTTGTTGGCTTTTTCTACACTAAAGTCACAAGGGCACATGACTTTGTAGGTATGATAAAGAATTAGATAGATAAGCACAAATGTTAGCTATTTTATTAAAGAAATGGTGACCTGAAAAAAATCCATCCATAGATAATACGATTCTATATTTTAAGCAGAGATACCCCAAACTATTCTACCCAGAGTAGTTATTGCTAGGCACATGCAACTGCCTTTCTTATATTTAAACTATGATTCTGAAGTAGTGCTGACATGTATAACATGGGTGCCCCTAGTTTCTACGTTTTGTGCTCTGTCCATGGCATGTTGGGACAGATCCTATTCCAGCTATTAGACTTCTAAATGGCACTTAGGCATCCTGAGAAAACCATTACTTTTGTAGTATAACTTCCTCTTTGCCTTAAAACTTAGGTGCAAAAGTGCCCCAACAGAGAGAGACCCATTTAACCTTTTGTATTATTAATTTCTCATGGTTTTGAACAGGGTGATATACAGTCACACTTGTAAGTCTAAGAGGTGGAATAGGTTCTAGCCACTAGATGCCTAATTACTAATTAAATGCCGAAAAATAGAGTAGGATGTAATCCATTGCCTCTAAAATCATATGATGAAATTCTGGTGCCATGAAATAATACTACAAATTCACTACCTGTATAAAGTGGAGACAATAAAGACGGACCTGTGCGAAAGCCAACACATGTAGTATCCATAAACTAGTAAAAGTGGGTCTCAGTCCAGAGTCAGGATCTGCTGTTGCAGAACACCATACTCTCCCTGAGCTGTAGTAACGTAATTATAGACAGCTGAAGCCAAAGCGATATTGCCTGGGTAGCGGGGTGCACAGAAGTGCATTTCAGCATAGGGTCAGAGCTGTGGTTTGTGAAAATATAGAAAACAGTTTACAAGATAAACATCTATTTGAAATTGCTCCTTCTACAAAAAGTCCCCTGTACATCTGTACTGCTCTTCTAAGTGGTATTCATTGTGTTTTCAGAGCACCTCAGCCTAAGATTATTACTTTGGAGAAAGGCTCAGACGGACTGGGTTTTAGTATTGTAGGGGGGTATGGAAGTCCCCATGGAGACCTGCCCATTTATGTCAAGACTATATTTGCCAAGGTATCTTTTTTTCTTCCTTTATATATAATCTTTTTTAAGAAAATCCCATTAAGTTAGGCATAGATAACAGATCCAGAACAAACACATTTTCCCAAAAGCATGCTGTCTGGGTATATGTGCATTAAGAGTCATTGACTGGACCCAGAGCCTTCTTGTTTCTTAAGGTGGTGCTATTTATACACTTTTGTTTTGTGAGATCTGGGATATACACTAAAACCTATTTCCTAGGGTTTCCTCCCTAGGAAAGCTGGGCCTCATCAAGCCCTCTCTTCCTGCATCAATATTGGAGGTTTGCGAAATATCATAGGCCAGTGGCTGTGTAAATTGTTCTGTATTCTCATGGCACCAAGAACTGCTTCCCTTTGCAAAAGAAGAAAAGAGTCTGGAACGGGTCCTCAAATTTCAGAGCCCCCTTCAAGTAACCTCTTGTATAGGCTCTGCAAGAGCATTTTTAGTCGCTGACTTTCTGTGTAATGACTCCAAAATCTATCAGAGACAGCCCAGATGGAGAGAATGCTGTTGTTATCATCTTTTGGCTCAATGCCTAGAGATTAATGTAGCTCTCTGGTCCTAATGCCATCAGTACGTTCCCAACCTTGATATCACAGCTGCCTGCAGCTGCAGCAATACAACCTACATATGAGGTCATCGGTTACCTTAAGACTTAAGCCATTGAAGCAGTAAATTTATTATTTTCAGTGGAACACCTTATGGTGTGTTGCTGTGTTTTACATAGCTGCGCCTACAATTTCCTTGGGAAACTGGGAAGAAGAATAATCCTCCTTTAACATTACAGAGAAAAATAATAACATTTAAAGCTTCCTATTTTGTATAAATATATTCCTTTTCAATGTTCTCTCCCAGTTTGAGTGGGTGGGGTGGAGTGTTTCCCAACCAGTAGACAAAGACAAAACTAGAGACCTGGTTTTCAGGTGCACCGTGGCTATATACCATTGAGGCAGCAGCAAGGAGCCTTAGAGTGAGTGTGCCAGAGTGGTGTAGTATCCCCCCATCTCTCAACCTTCAGCTAGGTTTCTCTCCAGGCTGCTGCTAGAGGGGAACAGGCCTTTGAGGCCCCAAAGATGCTTTGTGACGTTCTGAGCACTTTTGCACATGTTCTGGGGGCAAGAGTAGAGGTAAGGCAGCACTTTAATTAGAGCAGCTCTCTAATTAAAACGCCACCACATCTAGTATATCAGCATCCCTGCACTTAAAAATGGCGGCGGGGACACTTGAACTAAAGCTCATTTGATGCCATTTTTAAGTGCAGGGATGTTGATACACGAGACGCAGGAGCCTGCTGGAGCACAGTATCTGCTACGCTCCATTAATTAACCCAACATGCTGCAGGCTGAGATTATCTTTATGTAGTACCTGCCTTGAGCAGGTTTGTGTCGGGGCTGACCCCGGAAAGGAAACCAGGGACAGGATGTCACCCAGCCAAGATTTCCTTAAACCTTTAGAACTGAATGCGAGGATGGGTCACATTTAGAAGAGGAATATGGGGAGGGGCCTCTCATTCAGGAGCTCTGACGAAGACAAAACCTTCCACTCTCTTTCAAAAGGTTATGCCCAATAAAGCCAGAGGTGATCTAGAAGTCCCCAGCCAAATGACTACCCCTTACACAGTAATGGTGCTTCATTTCCAGAATAAGAGGATAAAGGAAATACAGCCCTGCCACTGCTTTGCAGACTTAACCACTGCCTGAGGAGTGACCAGCTCCCAAGGATGGCACAGCAGAAGTGCTCCCCGCATCCCCATGCAGCATGCCTCTGCCAACACCCTCAGCACTGGCCAGCATGGTATCGTAGCCCTGGCTACAGAAAAAAGAGTTCTGAATCTTAAAATCAGTAACACATTGAATTAATGTTAGTGAGCTGGGCAGGGTAGTGTTTTATTAAGTAAGGGATACAAAAACAGTCTATAAAAAATTGGTCATGATAGTAAGTAAAATGGAGCAGCTGTAAAGAAGATGGATGGACGAGTGGAAGAGGATGCCAGCACTAGAAGTCCCACCTTTAACAGGAAGTGACAGCACCGGAAATGATAATACATAGGAATTAAGATGTAGCAGAACGTGGGAGCAGGCAGAGAGCTGAGAAAACTATTTGTGCTATGCAGTAGATTGGGATGTGAGCCGATTTACTCCTAATGATAGGTTTTCTCCACCCTGGGCATGTCTGCACATTGCCCTATGGCAGCATAGTGACACACTACGTTACTGTGTGGCGCCAGCTGCGTCTCTGTAGCAGCGCACTCCCTGGATATAGTGCACTGCTATGGTGATGTAGTGGGGAAAGCTAAGTGTGAACTGCCGGCACGGCGCAGTAATCGCATGCTCTGCGCCATGCTTTAGTCCTTCCAAAAGTGCCATAGCAATGTCGTGATATGGGAACATGTAGATGTACCCCTTCTCTAACGAATTCTTTCTGCTGCAGCTTTTAATTTTAGTACTTGAAATTGTAGATGTACATTGGAAGTGTTTCCTCCATTCATTATTACAGGAGGTTGTAAATATGAAAATGCACACACAGAGAGTAGCAGCATGGTTTTAGTTAAAAAAAAAAAAAAAAAAAAAAAAAAAAAATTACTTAAATAAGAAACATGATGCAAAATTGTTTCAGGGCCTGTGTGTCATAGCCACAGAGCAGGGAACATGGTCTGCTTTCTTGAAATTACCACTTGCATACACTGGAATAGAATTAGCTTTGGAATTGCCTCTGCAGAGGCAGAAGGAAAGATTTGAGATAAATGTATTGACTTGCTGTACGTATTACATCATCAGTTGAGAAACGAAGGGCCAAGCAGTATGACATACAGCTTGTACAAAAACTATATCCAGACATCCCAGGGGTCAGAACCTGAATGTGTCAGCTCTAATGTGTTGCGTTTTGTGTTTGCTCCCTCTCAATTAATGCTTTTATTAAATTACTTCAACATAAAAAGTCTTAATGTAGCAAAATGCATGTTAAAAATACACATTGCAGACTATTGTGAGGTATCTTATACCACAGCTCTTACAGTTCTCTCCTCAATTACTCATGTGGAAATCTGAAACATATTGGGAGTTTTAATTAACATTTAGATTGATAAGTATCCATTTGCTTCCCTTTCCCAGTCTCTGCAGGTATTTTGTAACACATACCCTCTTTACATTCTTGCTTTTCACAGATCTCCAGTTACAGGTCTTTCTCTTTCCCCTAGGCAGTGCTATCTAGATACTGTTGGTTTGGGGAGAACTGTTGGTTTTCCTTCCTAGGAAAGGTGGCCATGAGGAAGTGTCATGGCATTTGGAGCAGGCCTTCTCCAGTAATACATATGGAAGTTCTGTAGTTAAAACAGGCATTAGGAAATGAAAATGTTATTTTAACAGGCATTTTCAAACACATATTTTCAACCCGTCTCTGTCTCTCTATGTTTCTACATTTTAGTTCTTTCATGTGTTTAGCTGTCTTTTCTTTACCATTTATTTGGTTGGTGCAACCAGGGGTGGATCCAGGGGAGGTGCAATGGTGCCGATACACCTCTTCTTTCAGTTGATGCCACATGAGTAGGAGTTGGGGAGGTCCCCGAAGCAAGTAAGGATTCTCCCCTTCCCCTCTGCGCAGAGGCATGTCCCCGCTTCTCCCTCCACCGCCCCCACTCACCATCGTTGCTGTCCTTGGCTGCGTCGGGATGGGGAGCTCCAGAGTTGCTTCTGCCCTGTCCCAACAGGTCCTGTGGGGAGCCAGGCTCAGCCAGGGACAGTGGCAGTGGT
The DNA here is from genome assembly GCF_030867095.1 of Alligator mississippiensis. NCBI lineage: Eukaryota > Metazoa > Chordata > Crocodylia > Alligatoridae > Alligator > Alligator mississippiensis. The sequence goes on from NC_081828.1 coordinate 15,178,643, forward strand.
GGCAGCAGGCAGGTTTGTCTTCCCTTCCTGGCCCCCTGGGTGTTTCTTGTCAGCCCAGGAGCAGGCTCAGAGAGGGGGAACCTGTCTGCTGCTGCTGTCCCCTGCTGAACCTGACCAGCCATGCAGTCCAGCTGGAGCAGGGCAAGAGCAGCTCTGGGGCCTCCTCCCCATAGCCCTAGGGCAGCCAGGGCACACAGGAACAGCAAGAGCAGCAGCACCAGGTTGGGTAGGTGGGTAAGGGGAAGGGAAGGAAGGGAGGGAGGGACCGAGAGGGGTAAGGGAAGATTATTACCTGATTGGGGGACTTTAAAAAATCCCTGCCTGATGCTCCTGCAGGGCAGTCTGCCTGCCCCAGTGGTGGGGTGGAGGTGGGGGGAAGCTAGGAGCAGGGGTGCAGCCATCCCTGCAGCAGTCAGTACTCCTACACCCCCCTTAACAAAATCCTGGATCTGCCCCTGGGTATGATGGCAACCCCCTCTATACAAGAGTTTAATGTATAAAGTAATTTCCTGCATATCATCATTTCTGGTGCTGTCGCTTTACATTAAGGCGAGACTTCCGGTGCCATCCTTCTCATCTCATCCACGAGTCTTTTTAACAGAAGGCAGGGCTGACTTGCTGCTGGCCTCTAACATAATGTTTTGTTGTTTGCAGGGAGCAGCTGCAGATGATGGCAGATTGAAGCGTGGCGATCAAATTTTAGCAGTTAATGGAGAAGCTCTGGAAGGTGTTACTCATGAACAAGCTGTAGCTATTCTGAAACGCCAGAAAGGAACTGTAACATTAACAGTGTTATCATGAATCTCATTGAACTTGCAGAGATGAATGCAATTATTTTAGAACATTGGTAGAGCTGCTGTAATAATGTACAGTCCTGAGTGAGATGAAAAGCAAACTTCAGCTAAGATTATCATATTTGTATCCCATTGCCTGAATGGGTTGTATATAGCTATGGTTTCATTTAGTCTTATAAATGAAGAGTACTGGTCAGTAATTTTTTTTCCTATTACTTCTCAGATATCTTGTCACTTCTGTTTTCTCTCAACACGGTTAACTTAGAAAACTTTAATAAGTACCATACTTACAAAAATATCAGTCTACCCCAGACCAATCCCTAGTATAACTGCAGAAGCTGGAATTAACAACCAACACACAAAAGAGAATTTAGAATATTGTTTGATCTCATCTGATGAGCAGAAATAAATGCTAAGTGACTTGTCATCTCGCTCATGATTTACTTATGCTAATTGTCCCTTCAAGTATGCCAGAAAACATTAGCAATGTAATTAAATTACCACTGTTCCAAATGATGAAATATCAAATTCTCCTCTGGGAAATTATTTGTGCTTTGCACAGTAAGTCTGATAGTCAAATGCTAACTTCTCATAGCTATCTCTCTGGATAGGTCTAGGGAAGTTAGTCAGTGATAATTAAGATGATATGTCAATTTGAAGCCTTTAACTTTGGGGGAAAACTGGAGGAAAACTGTCTTTTTCCATCTTTTAGAATCTCTCTCCAAGTCTTTTACTATATTTATGCAAAGTGAGCAACATGTTTTATTCTATTCTAATTAAATGTTTATAGAGCAAGAGCTGTTTGGGCTGAAATGTTCTGTTACAGTGCAGCTGTAATTGTGCTGAGTTGCAGCACTAGTGTCCATAATTTTAATTGTACAAAGGCCAAAGTTTGACTCAATAATGTGATATTCTAATTCAGCAGGCATGAAAGCTAGTGAGTTATCATCCCCCTGCACTGTGATTCCCAGCAGCACTGAGGACTAAATGAAGGCAGCCTGAACCAGTGAACCATTTGCAAGCTTCCAGCAGCCTGCATGGTGTCAGCTTGTGTGAGAAGGAACCTTTGCTTTATCCTAAAGGACAGTTCTTCATCCAGCAGCCTGTACTTCAGATTGCTAAAGTCTGTTTTTGTACAATGCCACTTAGTGATTTAGCAAGTGAACTGGGCAAGCAGATTAGTGGTAATTCAAGCTGTTGTAGTTTAATTGCTCTAACTGCATGAATACTGATGACATGCAGAAAGCAGCTCAGTGTAATATAGATATAATTTATGATGAAGCAGCAAGGAAAGTGAATCTGGAAAAAAGAGGGAAGCTATTGAAATCAGCCAGTTTTGTGGGAAATAATTTCTTCAGGAATGGAATTCTGCTGGCACGCAGCGTTTTAAGTAACACTAGTAAAAGGTTTGTGTTATAAGTATGGTTTAACTGGAACGTGTATTCTTGTGACTGCATAAAGAAAAGTATAAGGAATAGATAAAGCAAGCAAGATGTGATCAGTTGTCATTGAAAATATTTTCCTTATTTCCTTTAAAATGATATCTAACTATTAGGTAATCACTAAGTGCATTAACCTGTTGGAATATTTTGTGGGTATTCCATAAATAGTGCCTGAAAGAGACCTGTGTTTTGAAATGGATTTTCATTGTGTTGGTTGATTTGTTAATGTGAAATGTTAGTGAAATCTTATTTATAAAACGCACAAAAATTTGTCCAGCTATACCAATTTGGGGAATTTTTAACAAGTTGTCTTTGATTTCCATATGATACAAAAGTTACACATACTTAAATGAATCTTGAAGAGGTATCTTGATAATATATTATTTAAGTTGTAACCTAAATCTAAAGAATATTCTGTCTATCATCAAAAACCCATTAAATGCATTCTTTTTAAATACTGCAACACATAATTAAATTTTACATGACCATTTTTCATGCTCTTATGCACATACTGTTGATATAAAAATTTAGACTTTATGGGCTGAGATATTTGCACTTCTCATTGCTCAGATTGGAGATAACACTATTGCTTCATGTAATTTGCACTTTTTCTCTGTGTTAAGTATGTTACTGCCAAAAATTGCATTGCATTGCAACTAACTGATAAACCAGTGACCACGTGGAAAAGCAAGTGCTGTATATAAAGGACCAAGTTACATAATCAAATTTGCATTGCGCTTGTCTGGGTCTAGGTGTTCTGGTTTGTTTAAAACTTTATCTGTCTCTGTGCAAGGGCAAAAAGCAATGAAACAAATTGACTGTGTGTTTATGTATATCAGTAAAATAAGATGTTTTATGACTTCCAAAGATTCTAATTAAAGTTCAATTACATAAGCGGCTGTTCAGCTTTTTTACTTGACGAGAATCCACAGTGAGTCCACATATAATTTGATTGTACCATGTCTAATGTTCCCTGGTGTAAGCAGGGCTCATTACCATACTTCCAGTAGGAGCATGAACTGCTCTAAGGAGGGGACTGAACAGAAAGGTAGTGACAGGCAGCCCAGTCCCTTCATCTCCGTAAACAAATTGCTCTTGGAGTGCAGCTGTCGGAGGGACCGTCTTGTGCACAATCCATTAAAACACAATTTTCTGATTCAAACGATTCTGGAGTATTAAGCAGTTTGTTCTAGCCAAGGAAATCCCACAAAAGCAACCAGGTTGGGAATACAGGGTTCCCGAATGGGCAGCAGAGAGGGAAGAGAAGAGTGAATGGAGGTGAGGACTCAAAGGGGCCCTTCTGGCAGGAGGGGTCAGAGGTCCAAGGGAGCGTTCAGCAGAGGAGCAAGCTACGCCAGGGAGGAAACCTGCATGGGCTCCCACAGCCACATGCTGATCGGAGGTCCTCTTAAAGGAGCCTCAGCTGTAGGGTCACAAAACTCAGTTGTCACTGTTGCTTACTTTCATAAAGAAGGGAATAAGCTGTGATCGGCATGATGCAGTCAATGACAAGCTCAACGGCCCTACTTGTCAGCTCCGATCTGTTTGCATTTTCTAGGCTATCTCCACAAAGAAAAGGGCAGGAGACAAATAAAAAAAAAGAGCTTGTCCCTTGCATTTCTGCCTCCACATCACAGGCTGTTTCACCTGTAGGTTTACCAGGTCCCAGAGGAGCAAATTATCTTGTGCTCTGTCCCTGCTGACAACGACTAGCCTCTGTGAGTAGCCGGCACAGCACGAAAGGATGTTCATGCAGACGCACCATCGTGGCACTGGAGGGTAGTCAGCTTCCAGACAGTAAGTTTAACCTGGAATAATAAGAGGATTGTGTCAAATTAGACTTCTGTTTGAGGAATAGCTGTAATGCCACTAAATTCCTTGTAATTAATCAAATGGTGATTACCACCAAGGAAGTGTGACATAGAGGGCCTATTGAGGTAATATGATTATGTTGAGATGGAGCAGTTAATGTACCTTTGCCTGAAAGGACTGAAATGAATTAATTTAACGTTACACATGTATAAAACATTAGTTTTTACTGTCGTACGGAGAGCATTGATGTATAATTCCATTATCATCTTTCTCCACAGTTTCACACTTCTGTATCCATAATTTAGCTGTATTTACACTGTTTAAAACACTGTCAGAGTCATTGTTTTCCTTCTCAGCTGCAAAGAACATCTTGTTAGTATGGACAATCCTGGGATATCTAGGTTCTTTCCAAAGGAATCAAATGAAACCTTTTGCTGTTCATGTATCTGAAAAAGAAAGGATCTTTTTCATTTTATCCTAGATCTTGTTCTCCCTGCCCCCCACTCCCCCACCCCACCCCATACACTCAACTGCTTAAACAATACCAATATAGCTGGAGGAATGCTTATATCTGAATAGTTTATTTCTGTACAGGAATTAGAAATAATTTTTTCCTGTACAAGGCACCTTTATTGCTGATGCAATGGTATTCGCATTATGGATTGTACCTTAATATAGTTGTTAAAATGCAGCCCCTAATCAAAACAGTTTTGCCAATAAAAATCTCTTATGTAGGTCAGGTTATTTTCCTGTGTTCCTCGCATTGGGTAGATAGGGTGGTATTAACATGCTGTGCAACGTTCCTACATTACATTTCATATAAACCACTGTTTTCTCCCAGTAAAGAAGAAACTCGGGCTTCTTGCATAGTCTCTGCTCACTGCCACAAACTGGAGTTGGAGAACAAGAACCTCATATTTTTGTGGGCTTCTTTTTGCCTAAGGAGAATTTACTCTCTCTTTCGCTCTCTCTCTCTCTCCTTCATTGTTCCAGGAAAAAGTCATTTTTCAAAATGAGCAAAGCTGTCTCTTGATATCTTACCTTTCCTCTATAGCAGTTTGAGAGACTGTATAAATGGGGTGGGAGTATTGGAAGTAGATGAAAGCATGGGAAGACAAAGTCCTGAGGGCGCGCTGCTGGAGAAACACTGGTTTGTTTGCTTAATTTATGTGATATGAGATGAGCAGTAAATATTAAAATCCGTCCAAGGCACCAAATGATAGAAATCACAAACCACATGCTCACCTTTCTGCCCACCACATGTAGATCCCTGGGCCTGGCAGGTCTGTTTCCATCATGAAAATCAAAGAGATGCAGTTCTGAGTATCTTCCCTCCTCCTTCCCTCCCTCCCTCCCTCCCTTGCCCTCCTCTTTTTCCCTGCACAGAGCTGATCACAACTCCCACGGGCAAGCCCCGCTTCTGGATGTCTGTCCAAAGGCCAGTACCCAATGCCCAGAAAGAAGCTCTGCTCTAAGAATTCATTCTCACTACAGATACCAAGCAGACAGCATCTTGCAGCTGTTTGCAATGGCTCATACTTGTTTTCAGAAAAAAAATCACAATACAACAATTCTTGAAAGACTACACTGCCCACTCACTCGAAATGGCATGTAGAGGTTGTCATAGCACCATCTGGTGGCTTCCACCGTTCCAGTCCCGAACAGACCCGCAGACTGGTGCACGTTCCAAAGGATGCAGGCAAACGCCCGTAGCTCGCGGCTTGTGGTCTAGATAGAGATGCCTTAGTGAGCAACCAAGTTTGCCCGTGATCGTTGGTGGTAACGAGGTCTCTGCTTTACCTGAGCAGGTAATGTGAACACTCACGTACCTGGCCGGTCAAGTCTGATGTGACACCTACCTGGGTGTGGAGCAGGTTCGTATCAAATAGCCATGCTGAGAATTTTGGGACCAGCTGCTCCTCTCTCACCGATCCCACCCAAGGGATGCCTTTACCTTTGGGCGAGTTGCTTCTGATTTATATGGAGGTAACGGGGTCATGCCCCAAGAGCTGGACCTTTGCAAGGTGAGTGCAGGTCAGTGGAAGGTTATTGTGTGTGGCTCCCCTCCTAGTCAAGCCTGCAGGAAGGAAGAAGCCTTCTGTCAGATCATTGCAACGTTTACAACAGACATTTTGCTGAAGTACAGAGACCGTGGGCTATTCCCATACACCGATGTGCAGCCAGACCCTGTGGCTGTAGATATCTGCCATCCTGATAGGAAGGGGCTCTGTGTGATCAAAGCCTAGAGATGCTGGAGATGAGATTCATCCCCTGCCAGCCAGCAGGAAAACTTCCTGAAACCTTTTTCAAGGCACTGTGGTCTGAGCTGAGGGAAGTTCATAGCAGTGCCAGCCAAGGGTATGTCTCAAGACAATGGTGCAAATAACCCCACATGCTGCATCTCCCATACAGAGAGGGTTTGCTGGATTTTGCTTTCATGTGTCAAACTCCAGTGCTGCCCTCTGGCAATGCAAACTCTGCTTTCACCTCCGAACCCACCCCTGAATAGGTGACTATTCTCCGTGCCATTCTTCTAGATCAGGACTGCCCAACCTGCAGCATGCAAGGGGTTAAGTTGCAGCCCCCATCACTCCTGCTGAAACAGCAGCCAGTCTGGGCTCCCCTCCCTCCTCCAGCTTCCCTGCCTGCTGCCATCCCGGGGGCTGGTGCAGCACAGCCTGGGAAGTGGAGGGGGCAGTTGGGGCCACATGACCACATGGTGTAGCCATGTGAGCGTGATGCAGTGGGGGGTGCCCACACTGCATGCCTGACCCGGTGTGTCCCATCCCTCCCCCACGGTTGCAGCCTGCCAGGAGGGCAGCCCCGGTCACTTAGAAGTTCAACAATGTAAATGGAGAAAACCTGCCCCTGCTGTGAGTGCGGAGCCTCCTGCAGGGCCAAGGGCAGGACTGGGTGTTGCCCTGCCCCAAACAGCAAGCAGTTCACATCCTATGTGGATCCTCCCACCCTCCCCTCAGCAAAGGGCCGGCCAAAAACTGCTGCTGTCTGGCCTTAAGGGAAAACCTTCTTGCTTTTCCCTTCTCTGCGCATTTTCCCAGCAATAGGCTCAGCTCCTATGACTGTGAGCAAGGGTGAAGGATTTGCCCCTTAGTGACTGGCCCATGGCTTTGCAGAAGTCCAGGTGGCAGAGGGGGAATCAGAACCCCGTGGCCTGGCTTTGTCCCTCTATTTTAGGTGTGTCTACCATACTGTTCAGAGCATCTTGTACTCCATGGATTAAGCCGTTCTTGTCTTCACATTTCCCGTTTTCATAGCACTCTGCGCTAGAGGCCTGGATGGAAGTTCAACCCCTTCCTGATGGATGTTCACTTACAGCATTGCACAGGTGAGCCCACACAGTGAGGGAAGAACGAGGCCCTTGCTTCCCCTTCTGAACCATTGGAGACAGGCTAGCAAATAGGGTGGAGCAATGTGCCGATAAGGCATATTCTCAAAAAGTGGCAGACTGCAATTTCCAAGTGGTTTCTCTTGCATTAGCAGCTGTGATTGGAAAGTTATGGTTCAGAGGCTATCTGAGTGCAGTACGCAGCAGCAACATGCTAAGGACACTGGCTTTTCTCAACAGGCGCATCAGACACTCCAGACCTGCGTTCACGTTCGGAAAAATCCCCCCCCGAATAGTGTCCCTGCGACGACCGTCTCAGTTGCTCCCCACTCCTGCCCCCGGTTCGTCTAGTCGAACTTCTTCTCGATATCACATTGACCCATTATCTCTGCTTCTTATTGAAAAGCAATTCTATTCTGTGAAGTCTAGTCATGAGATCAAGCCCATGTGAGATGGTTTTATCTGTCTTCCTAGTTATACATTTTAGTATCGTTGTCAGATAAGCAGAGGAAAAGCACATAACTCTCCTGTTCCAAGCCATTTATGTTGTCAGAAGTCAATTATCTCCTTGCATCTTGGGAAGCGGCAAAAACTAGACAAATTATTATTTTGTGGCCAAATGGACTTTAAATTACTGCTCTTTCTTAAGCAGAAAATGGTTTATTGAGCGAAGTTTTTCCTTCCCTTACAAAAAAGAAAATTAACCTTTTCTGGCAGGGAATCAGGAGTCCTGCTAAAAGCACCATGAGCTTCCAGCAGGATTTGGGGTGTTCACGTCTTCCTGGTTTCTCTGAAGGCATTTAAAGGGTGATCACTTTCTGGCTGTTTCTTCTGTGGTGCATGGAGATCAAAATTTTTCTGTCATGTTCAGGAAGATCTGGGTAGATTTTGGGAAGCCTTGTTAGTAGACAAGGGTTAGTCTATATGGGGTAACTCCTAATGTTCATCAGTGGGATAGCAGAACCCTTGAGGGCCAAATGCCAGGTAAGGCAAAAAATGCTACTTGCAGGAAAGTGGGACCACATGAGGTCATCTAGTACAGCCCCTGCCCAGACTAAATCATTCCAGTGGCGTGTCTAACCTCAATCAAGTGTCAGCCATCTAATACTCTTGTGTATCAGGCATCCTTATGAAAATGACCCCCCTTAGTTGCATGTAGCGCGGAGTTTGTACTTTGAACCTGGAGCTGGCTGCCAACGTTGTACCTGGTCTTCCTCTTCTGAGCAGATCAAGCCACAGCTGACATGTGGAGTGGGCTGTACTTGGAAATCTTGGTCTAAATCAGTGATTCTTAACAAGGGTGCCACAAAACGCTGTCAAGAGCATCACGGGGGCACCACACAATGCTGGCACTGCTAGGTGTACACACACAATTTGCCAGAGAGTTCAAATAGCAATTCTGACCTGTTATGATCTTTCCAAGTTCTGTACAACAGAATGATTACTTGGTTATTTTTCTGTAGTCAGAAAACTGTCGAAAACTAAGAGCTGACATTTTTCGAGGGGTGCCTACAGTCTGAAAAGATTGAGAACCGTTGATCTAGAGCCACCTCCACCACGGGCTAGTGACCATTCCTCCAGTCGTTACCTTTAGCTTACCTTTTTTTTAAACAAGACGACAATCTCAGACACTCTGTGCTAAGATTTACCTCTTGGCAGTGTAGAGCTATTCTCTAGGACTCTGAAATGGCTGAGTGTTTTTACTTACCAGATCTAACTTCCATCTCGTTTAACACAGCATGTAAGCTAGGAATTGTTCTCTGAATTCAGAGATGACAAATCACTGTGAAAGTGGATTAAGGAAAAATGGAATCAAGCCAGAGACATCTTGCAAAATTATAGCTGAATTTTTGCAGGAACAGCAATTTTTTGGTCAAAATCCAGACTCAATTGTGCAAAGCTTTGGCCAGAAAAGCTGCATGTGCTTGTAGCTCCAGGGAGTTTGTCCGTACCAACGCTATGGTCTGTCCCGTGGCTGCTTCCACCGAAGTGTCACTAGGTGGAGCAATTGACAAAATATTCTAGTTTTACCGTCCACTTAAAGCTAATTCTTTCTGCCAGGTTGCTCTCTCTGTAGCTGTGTGTTATGCATTTGCCTTTAATGCTCACTGCTCTTTAGTTCTGCATCCCACAGTTGTATGAAAAGAGATTGCCGCCTGCTTAACCCTTGAGGGGAAAGCTACAGTCAGGTGGGAAGCAGTCAGGATCTGGCTGACTCCCTACAGCAAAGAGGCAGCTAGCAGGGAGGTGGGCTCCTGTGCCCTGGGCAGGTGAGCGTGGTTGGCTGTTTGGAAGGGAGATAAAAAGGAAATCTTCAGAAAAGGTAGTCCAGGCCAGCTATCCACTGCTGGAAACTCACATCAGGCCCTCACTGGGGGAGAATACTGAAGAAGGCAGCTACATGAAGGGTTAGATTTAAAGCTGGCACAGAAAGCAGATGTCAGGAGACAGGCTTATGGCAGTGAGGAGTACAGGCTGGTAAGAGGGGCATGGGGGGGGCACATGCCCCCCCTGAGATTGGCCCTTAAAGTGCTGGGGGCAGCCCGGGGGGGGGGGGGGGGGAGTGCTGTGCCCCCCCAGCCCTGAAGCATTTTTTTGGCAGCATGGGCTGGCGGCATGTTGCAGGGCAAGGGGGCACTAAGCCAGGCCAGCCCCCGAGACAGCTTTTGGGCCACGCCTGGATATGGGGCTTTTGGCCCACCCACAAATTGTCCCCCCCAGATTCAGGAGGCACCAGTCGCCCATGGTGAGGAGGCAAGTAGGATGGGGTGGAGGTATGTGGGTGCCCTGGGGAGATGTTGGGAGGCAGATGGAGGGGCTTCCTGTTGAGTGAGAAGGCCAAATTAAGTAAGACTTGGCCCAAGTGTTTTTAGGGCGAAGCTGCTGGGCGCTGACTCAACAGATCTAGCTGCGTCCATTGCCTGCACGCCATGGAAAGGGCAGCCTTGAAATGTCGTTTGGCTTCTCTGAACGAGCGCGTTTAGCCTGCCGTGTGATGCTATCGATCTCCATGGCACTCTGTCTGAGACACTTGTTAAATCCCAGCTCTCAGGCAGATGATAAATGATAAATCTATCCTTGCCACTGACAGGCTAATCTGATTTTAAAAAATTAAGTTCCATTGACAACCACAGAGTCGACAAAACCCAGAACAGCTGATTGGGCCACTTCTGCATTATAAACCAATAGGTATTGATTTCCCTGCTGCATCTCAGGGGGAGGGAAACAGTGGGAATGATTTTTTTTTTGCACATGGCACTGTGACAGATACCTGGGCAAGCCCCTAGAAATCATTTTCACTCCTCTCTCTCAGCACTTTCATTTTATTTAAGCCTCTAAAGCAATCCTTCAAACCCCTTGGTGTCATCACCTATGGAGCTCTGCTCACTGAAAGCAATGGAAAGTTTCCCATTGTTGGGAATGAGCTCTGCATCTAGCCCCTAACTCCATACTACACAGGCCTCTGTCAGCAGGATTCTTCACAAGGCAAGATTGGGCTCTGGTTGTTTTTCTCCTTCTACCCTTGAGCCATCAGGAGACTTTTTTTAATGAGCATCATCACCAATCCATGCTTTCTCCCTCCTAGCATGTTGCATCTCTGCCTGGTTCTCACTCATCACAATGTGAGAGTTTATTCCAGGATAGAAATTGCCTGTACAAAGTTCCTACCTACAACTACAGTAACTCTTGTAACTTTTGGTGGACATCCACAGGTCAGCCGTCTTGTGCGTGTTTTTTCTTGAAAGTTTAAGGAAGCAGTATGGGGCAGGAAGGGAGTCAGATCCCCCAGGAGAGGGGAACCAACTGGGTCATGAAACAAGAAACTGGATCAAGAAGCGTGGAGCTGGGTCTAGCCTGGCAGGAAAAGCCAATGGGGTGTCTGGAGAAATGAGGAAGGGGACTGGGACTAGGAAAGTAAACTAAGAGACTAGGGTTATTTGGCCTAAGAGACTAGGACAAGGAACCAGAGGTGGAAAAGATGTGACAGGGACAGGGTAGACATCAAGTCCAGAGACCACAGAAGTCTAGGCCCAGTATAGTGCTGCCGACTGTCGCCTGGAAGGAAACCCGAGATCCCTGTGTCTCAGCCCTCCCCTGCTGTAAGCATCTGTGAAATTCCTGGGTAAAGTGGGTGTCTTGCACCCTGCTCAATCTGGTCCACATTGAGTATTACAACCTACTACTTCTTTAGAAGATGCAGACCTCTTCCAAGGTCTGTACAGTGGATCTAATCACCTTGCTAATGAACCATGTGGGTGTCAATTTGCCTGGATAATCATCTCCTTCTCTGCTTTCTCCCTTGATCTCTATTATTAGTACGTTCTTCAGGGCAGCACTGTTTCTTATTATATGTTTCTACAACACTTCATGCAGAGGAGCCATTTCAGCTGGGGCTTCTCAGCAAAGCTAATGATAAATCTCACCAAATGGAAGAATTGGAAGTCTCTTTCAGTCTCGTTCAGCAATTCTGGTTCTTATTTACCCAACAAAGACATCTACAAAGAAAGTAGTTAAATGCTAACAGAAGGAAAGTGAAGTGTTTGAAGCAACCTGGACAATGTTGACAAATTAGCACAATTATTCCTTTTCCTTTCCTACAATACATGATTTCTAATTGTACTGAGGAATGCTTTTTGGTGCCATGAAAAGTGAGACCAGTTTTTGTTGTTTCTTTATATGTCAGAGGCCCATCATTCCTCACATAATTGCCCCCATGTTTTAATCTCCAGTGCAACTGGTTGGTGAGCACAATGCGTTCTCCGATTCACGGAGACTGCACAGTTAGCCGTGGCCTGGAACTTTTCATTCTTTACATATCTCAAAGATTGTATCATGACAGCTCTGTGCAACATGGCTTTGTAACCAGGACCCTCCTGCCTTTCCCTTTCCTCCTACGCCCCTTCCAAATAGCCTCCTCGGCTGTTAGAGAAGATGCCTGTTGTGTTCATAGTCCTCTTTATTTAATCAACCAAGAACAAATCTGGGGTTATGAAGAGTGTTTCCTGAATTGCAGGTTTTGCTTGAATAGTAAAACATGAATACCAGTACTTGCAACTCCAATTTTTCAATGTGTTCACTATGTTTGCAACTTGCAAGCAGTGGGAGAAATAATTTATGGTTGTCTGTTTCTTCACTGAAAAAAGGGAGGGTAGAAAGCATGGCCCAAGTCTTCTTTGCCCTGTGCTGCTATTTACACCAAAAGACAGTGTATATGAAATGCAGCTGGATAGTCGTAGAAGCCTCAGGTGGTCTATACAGGTGTAAATGGCTCCTTGCAAGGCAGCGGGCAATCAGGATCTGTATGCAAAAATGCAAATGCCACGTATTGCTGTGCTTCCTCCACGGCAACAGATGCCGTTATTCATTGCAGAAAAGAGTTGTTTAGGGCTCCCTCCTCTGGCACGACAACATCTAGGAGCCCCGCCACCTCCCAAATTTCCAGGTGCTGTGGGCTGTCTTGTGACTAGCAGGTAAAAGAGGCATGAGAAAGCAAGCTAACAGGGTAAGGGGTTAGATAATGGACTAGCCTTCCACAGCCCTGCACAACAGAAGCAGTGGAGTATATTATGCTCCAAAACGGACCGTCATCTTCTGTGCTCTCTTTCCCTTGCTGGGCTTTTTGGTGCCCTTTGAACAGCAGCAGGGAGCGGAGGAGAGCCCTGGCTCCTGTACTGGGAGGGCTGGGGCTTGCTGGGCGCTGGGAGCGGTGAGGATAGCTTGTCTATAAGAGCTAGAAGGGTTATTATACTGATTGCATTTTTTTCAGCCAGTTGGGCAACTACCTTATGGTGATGTCCATCATACTTCCCTGGCTCGCTCATGAGAACATTAAGCAGGACAGTGTCAAAGCCTGACTACAGGCTGGAGAAATCAGCTACTGCGTCCCCCTTATCCGCTAGGTGGGCTAGCCTGTCAAAGAAGGAAATGAGATTTGTTGACACAATTTATGAGATAACAAGAAGAGACACCTGTCTGCATCCCCCAGACACCTCTGACAGCCAGGGAGGTATAAAAGAAAAGAGAGATCCGGTAATACTAATAATGATCGCAGTGACAGCAGACATTCAGTGCAAAAATTAAGATGTTTTCCTGGGTTTTTTTCTTTGCACATTCACCCTATAATGAGGTAAATACCCCTCACGGCAGCAGCCAGGAAAAGATTATCGAGGGGAGCTAATTATCTCCAGCAGCTGTGGCCCGACTGCCACTCGAAACACAGCTGCTACAAAAGCCCAGCGAAGGCGGGAGAGGTTACAGGCTGCGAGATGCTGTGGTACGAGCGCTTCCTGTGCAGGGAAGAGAGGCGGCTCAGGGCAGTGGCGAGGGTTGGGAAGGCATGACCCTCAGCTGGGCAGCATGACGCACTTGGGCCCTGGGCCCTGATTAATATGGGCACGCTTGCTAGGTAGTGGGGGGGAGCAGACATCCCCCTGGCCTGTGAGGTTTGTGTCAACTTTGCTCTCCGATTCAAGCACAGCATCCCACCTCCCAAAATCCACAGACCCCGTGAAATCTGGTGCAGGCTCTGGCCATCCAAAGAGTCCCAGCTTCTCTCCTGCGTCCTTGCTCCTGCAGCCCCGACTTAACGAGATGACCTTGAGCTGTCTGTTGATGCCCTTGAACTGTCTGTTACCCTCAAGGCTATAAGCACATAGTTCAATACTGGAAAGGGCTGTGGGTGTCAAAAACCTGCGATGCCAGGATTGGCCAAGGGGAGCTCTCTGGACCTGGTGAGTCTTTGATGAACCCCAGCAATGCTCCCCTTATTAGCAGGCCTCTTTAAGATGCACGCTACTTAATTTCAGTGAGAGGGGTTTTGTGTGCAGCGTGAAAAGTTTTTACAGTCAGGCCTGTAAAAGTACAAACGTGAAGCTTCAGGCTGTAGAGTCCAAAGCCCTGATTCAATACAGAGCTGTACTTAATCCTGCAGCTGCTTATATCGATTTTTTTTGGTGTGACTAGGGGTGTCCAAATCTGGCCCCCAATTTATTAGATTTGCTATTGTCTAGTCGCACAAAGTGACTGGCTGTGCAGAATGCTAATAGATGTTGGAAAGGTCAAGTTAATTCTGCACACACGGCAGTGCCCAGACGCTTCTGGTGCTGCATTGGAAAAAAAGCAGTGCAATCGCAAGCTAAATATTTTATGAGAAGCAGCTTGGCTTTATTAGTCCAGAGAGTAGCTGTGCTGGGCGAAGTGGCCGTGGGCCTAGATGGTGCAGTGAGGCATCACATCAGCTCTAAACATGGAGAACGGCCTGAATCCCAGTTAAGTTTTTGGTTTTGCCTCTAAAATACTTCAGAGTTTGATACAGCTCAGCATGGCTAGTAATGTAGCCCTTACAGAGAGGTTATGGGGCTACCATTTGGACTGCACAGTGGACTGAAATACAAAAACATTGGCAGAGCTGGCTGGGCTCAAATCAATAATTCAATTAGCTCTTCCCCTGGGTCCTAAATTTACCCAGAGGTGTGTGCATGTGTGATCTTTTAAAAGGTAATAGGTAAGATAGAATAATCATTGTATAGGTTGTTGTTGCATGATGACTGTGACAGGTAACCCTGAGTAGACAAGACGGCCTGACTCCATACGGTAGTGAGGGGCACCTGACTTTGGTGTCCAGCTGTTGGAAACCAAAAGAAGAGATCTGCAGTCAGGCACTGCAGATACATTATCTTCTGAGTCACTTCTGTACCTTACCCTCTGGGGAAAATCAACTCTTATATGATGGGGCTACAACTCTCCTTTGATTTCATTCTCTTAGGGTGCGTCTACATGTTCATTAGTGTATCTACATGTTCACTTGCTTAATGAAGGACTAACTAAATGCACAGTAACTGCAGTTACTGCGCAGTAGCACCGGTGCACAGTTTTTTGTAACATTTACTGTGCAGTAGCCTAATAACACTGTGCATTAGCACGGTCTTTGACTGGCATGTTACTGTGCAGTGTTATTGGGCTACTGTGCAGTAAGCGTCTCGTGTAGACTCACCCTTAGTGTGGTGATGGTCTCCATTTGCATTCAGCACTTGTATTCTGGGTAAATTCTGTCTATATTTAATATGGCCTATGCCCTGCTCACCACCAGCGCTATGCAAACACGACACATCTGAATGCATAAACTGAGGCTGTCTTTCAGATGCTCTCTTGAATTCAGATCTTTGTAGGTGACTTTCTTTCCATTTTGAAGTTCTGCCCATCCCCATAGCATCAAAGTATAAATGTATTACTGAATAAATCACTGTCGATAGTGTTGCCAACCCACTTACCTGGGGTATGTGGCTGAAAATGGAGACTGTGGCTTGGTGTTTACAATGGGGTTCAATAGATTTTGGTGATAAGGCTCTTTAGCACATTATGGATATGGCAATTAAAAGTTATTGGTATGGTTTAATCTGTGCATTTCTAAGGTACACATGACCATGACTGCTAGACATCAAATGTTGGGGTCTAGTAAATCTGCGTGTGTCAAAGTCTGCTGTTGCTGTGGAGGTGCCTGACTCTTTCAGCTGCTTGTCCTGTCTCAGGACTTCTGTCAAGCCACATATCATAGAAGAGGAAAACAAAGTGTACAGACGTCATTATATGGCGACACATCATTTGCAGACTTCCTTTTTATATAGAGCAATTAAATGATCAAGGAGTACATCTAATGTATATGTTATCTCAACTTGCTGCCCACCTTCAGCCTGGTTGTACCTGTAGGGAGAACATGTTCAGACTAAAGAAAGGTTCAGTATTTCCAAAAATTAGTCCTAAGGAAGGGTAGCTTGCACCCAAAAGCTTGCCAAGCTTCTTTCCCAGTGATCCAGTTGCTGTGATGATAGGCCCAGAAAAGCCTTGCCTCTCAAGTACAGTCCTGTGTCTGCCTTTTCCCTTCTCTGCCTCAGTCCCATAGCCTCCCCAGTACTGGGGAGAGCAGCTGGACTGAACTGAGCATGCCCAGCTTGCTGATATTTGCTTTAAGTAAAGGGCTCTCTAACGATGCCTCGTTAGACTCCAGGATGGACTAGCCTGTCTCTGACTTTGGTGCTGCTAGGTTTGCTTAAATGAGTCTGCTATGCTGTCAATATAGCCAGTGTACTGTAACTCTAACGGAGAATTCAACCTCGTGTCGCAGCAAGTTAGTGAAGTAGCCTGGAAGAGAAGGCAGCTTTGCCTGTGATATAGCACCAATTAAACTTTAAATAAATTAGTCTGCTTTTGGGTGCCAGTGACCAGCTGACTGCTTGGTTCGGGAAGTCATTAATACCTGGTTTATTACACAACAATTTAATAGTCTTGGCAGAAATTCTGCATCTTCCTTGCTGCAGGGTGAAAGTCAGCTTCAACATCTGATTAACACCGCTGGTAAGGTGGTAAAAGATTAACTATAAAAGACCAACTTTTCTTTGGAAAGTCAGGGCCACCCTCCAAATGTGTCTTTGCTAAGCTAAGGGTTTGAACTGAAGCCACTGAAGTCAACATGCACCCTTCCTTTGACTCGTAACTTGGGTAGGTGTTGACTTGGGCCCTTAGTGAATTAGGGGGATGACCCCTAGATTCCTGTATCTGGGATGCTCTTCTGTTGTCCTGCCAAGTCCTCTACTGCGCACGCAGAAAGAGTAATATGCCCCAGTATTGGGACGTGAGGACTGCCTACCTGCTTACAACATACTGCAAGACAAATGTTTCAGCCTGGCAGCTGATAAACTGTGGTGACAGCCATGTCAGGCTGCCTTGCATCAGTCGCATATTGATGCAGTTCAGCATGATTTATCACCATATGACATAACAGGACTGAATTGATGGAAGAGCAGAGCTTGTCTCCAAGGTATGGCTGGCTTCATTAACCTGCCTTTCCAAATGTGCTTTTCTAAGGCATGTTTTAAATCGATATGGATGATAATGAACCCCAGTCCTGCATGAGAGAGCAAAATCCGCAGTATTTATGTAGTGAGTTCGTGCAGCCGGTATCAAAATGTCAGCATTCTCCTTGGGACAGCGGTACGGGACTGGGTAACCTCCTCCCCCAGCTGCATCTTTCTATCGTGCAGCAAAGCACCAATTGATTTCAGCAGAAATTCATGCCTGGATCTAGATTGCAGAATCAAGCCTGTTGAGGTCTTTCATTAGCTGCTCCTAGGTCACGGCCTAAACACTTTATGACTCTATTCTGAGGCCCTTTGGTGTAAAGAGGATTTAATATGGGTGTTTCAATGACATACAGGGCTTGATCTAGTGTACTTTGAAGTCAGTCGGGAAAATTCCCACTGGTTCGGGCATTGAACTGAGTCATATACCAGAGATGACAAAGGGTTTTATTTTTAGATACAAAAGCAGTGAACACCATAGCTTCAGGACAATCCTAAAAATGACTGTCAAGCCTAAGATTGGACTTGGTTTCTCTTGGCCATCCAACAGTCTACCTGTGTTTGCAGAAGGGGGATCAAGAAGCCGAAGCCATAGGGTGATATCCCTGTTCGGAGGCACCACTGACTTTCATGAAGAACATTTCCTCGTACTGACGATTGAACAAGCTGCACTGTAGCTTACAATTGTGTGCTAATGGCGTAAGTTAGGCAGGCAGAAGAACTCTTTTGCCAGCGTGACTCCATCTCACTAGGGCTTTTGTTAGTATAGCTATGTTGATTTGGGGCATGCTTCCCCCCCTTCCCTCCCTCCCTCCCTCCCACCCCGCCACTCCTTTTCAACATTACTATGTTGGCAAAACGTCCAAATATCAACCAAGCCTAAATTTTTCAGGGAAAGCATTCATGCTACACCCAAGTGAGGTGAAACTACAGACTTCTCTGTGTTTTCAAGGCAGTGCCCTGATACCCAGAGGGGAGCTCTTCATTTCGAGATCCCCTTGCTGCAGCAGGGAAATCGGTGAAATAGTGCTCAGCCCTCTCGTTCTTCCTATGAGAGGAAGGGAAAGCAGGAAACAGTTGGAGGGAAGAGAAAAACCATAAGGTAAAAGAATGAAAATAAACATGCAGAAACATCCATATCCAAAGAGCTAAACGGCAAGTCAAGAAAGTAGAAAGGGCAGTGAGGGGAAGAGCAGGAAGAGAGCAACAAAAATAAATCGGAAACCCAAGAGAAAACAGATTCCTAAGTGAGAAAAAAGTAGCTCTGAGTGGGAAAGAAACGAGGAGATCAGAAATGGGAACATAGGAACCGCTGTGATGGGTCCGAACAATAGTGCTATTCTTCATACGTGCTGCAAAGAGGCGAAGGACCAGAGTGCCTTGCTCCGTCTAACCCCGCGTCCTGTCTCTGAGTAGTACCAGATGGCTCAGGGAAGGTGCAAGGCATGGCCTTCCCACTCCCAGCTTCTGTGAAGACTAAGGGCTGATCCTGTAGAAGGCCTGTCCTGTTTCAAATAGTAAGAAGAAAAGTGTTTATTGTAGGGCAAAGTAACTTCATTAGGAAATAAATCTCAACTAAATGGAAGTGTAGGAGCAGAGCTGAATAATCTTTTATTTTTAGGCTCCAAAGAACAAAGCACTTCAGCAGCCTTTCTAAGCATGTCATGAAAACCCTACATAGATTTAAAAAAATGGGGTTGAAGAGTCCTGCCCTTGCTAACCTTGCTTGTTTTGCAAATGTTTCCACTTCTGAAGGACTACTTCATGAGGGGTACTTGGAAGATTTTTGTGCCCTAAGAGTAGGGGAAATTCCCCTGGTGAGGAACATTTGAGATCAGTCTCCACACTATGCAAGACCAATTCTGGGACACAAAGGAGCCTTGCGGACCAGGAACTGGGTCAGGATGGAGAGCAACTCAGTATAAAGTCAGTGTAAAGCAACTATTACCCCTTCTCGGTGATGGCAAGTAGACTGAGAGTCAGAAGAAGGAGTTCAGATAATATGGTGGTTGAGAGCCAGCCCCAAAGTCTGAGAGGTAGGATTGGGGTGGTGAGAGTGGAAAAAAATGCAGGGATGCTCCACACAGGAGGAGACATGAATGAAAGGAGGAAAGATGAAGAATGGGGGAAGAGAGGCAGAAAACGGTCTGCTTCTTAAACCTGGACCCATGGCTCCCACCTCCCTTAATGGGACCTCCTGTAAGATTGCCCCGATTCCCAGGTACATGCGAGACGGTGCTTTTCACAAAGTGAGGCATATGTTTTCCAAGGTGACCTTGCATCCTGGTGAGAAGAACATCAGACATTTATTATGTCTAGAGCAAAGCCTTTAAAATCCAAATGCATCACACAGACATAACAGTGCTGTTCCCATCTCGGAGATGCTGCAATAGTTTTATTCGAATTTCAGCTCTGCAATCCTGCTTTTGGACTTCCGGATGCTCTGCGGTTAGTGGATTACATCTGCCCACCCCTGGGGTCCCATGGTGGGGTGGGGGCGGGGCAGCGTTTGTGACTGCTGAGTGCTCCTATGAGCATATGTGAGATTGAGCCAGTGAAAAAAGACAACCTGGAAGAAATCGGGCCGGGGGTGGGGGATGGGATGTGGGGATAGGACTTCCCTCTTGTCAGCATTTCAAATGTCCTGGTATTTTTAGCAGTGAAGTATTGATCTGGAAAAATTTAACACCAGCTCTGGAGCCAGTTGGGGTAAAAAGGAAACATTTCTTGTGAACACTCATACAGGAACAATAGTTACAACTCCGCAGCACCAGGGAGGCCCGATTTTGGTATCGCAAACTCTGATTTTGAGGCTATCAACTGCTCTGGCCCTGGGTGCTGGTGTGGGTGCCAGGGCGTGAAAGTCTCCCCGATGCTGCTGCCCAGGCTTCACTGCACCCTGTGGTATTGCTGGGGGGGAAGCTGAGCCATGGGAGGGGGACAGGGTGAGTTAAATGGATTTAGGGACTGGAGTCCCATCTTTCCCTGCAGCCCAGCTCTACCCTGGTTTACTGCTGGTTTCCCTAAAGCAGTCTCCCACATACCCCTGCTTTTCCTTGTCCCCTTTCCATCCCCACCCACCCCCTACACACTTCCTCTCTCTTCCTGCCCTCCCCGGCACCTTTGTGCT
Source organism: Alligator mississippiensis (assembly GCF_030867095.1). Taxonomy (NCBI): domain Eukaryota; kingdom Metazoa; phylum Chordata; order Crocodylia; family Alligatoridae; genus Alligator; species Alligator mississippiensis. The sequence continues at coordinate 15,199,021 of NC_081828.1, forward strand.
ACCTTCTCCAGAGGTTTAAATCAGTCAGCATGGGCTGATGAATCTGCCCCTATAAACTAAAATATGCCTATTATTTTAAACTATTTAAGACATTAGAAATAGCACATGGCAACAGCATGTGTGTGTGGGAGAGAAATAGAGATCTGAGATTGAGATCAAGAAATGTAAACAGTTGTTTTAAAAAAAGAGGGGTGGGGACTTCCTGACAAATCCCATTAGGATGGAGTTAAGACAGAGAGTACACACATCACTAACTTACAGCGAACATAAGACAGGCACTTAATAATTACCCAGGAAGCAAACATTAGGAAGAGCAAAAAAAAAAAAATTCAAGTTAAAACATTTGGATTTATTTTTAATTTAAACTATGGGAATGTGAAGGCGGGGTAAGCAACCTCAACATTGTTCTGCAAAGCAAACCAGGCAGAAGATTCCCAAACCCCAACATGTCTCTAGAAATCAATGTAATTACATCTGGAAGCATCAACTCTAAAATCCATTAATCACAGTTGTATGGCTTGTGCAGGATGTCAGAGATTATATACTAAATTCATAGAGAGCCATACTCCATCACTTCTGAAATAATTGAGCCTACCAACAGTATGGCCCCGCCCTCCTCTTCCTGCCTGGAAATGATGCTCTGTAGGATGGTAACTCTGGCATTCATCCATCAGGTCTTGGCAATCCTGACCATGGTGCTGCTGTAGTCTGATTTTGCTTATGCTCTGGTTAGTATTTAGCATTCAAGAGTTGAAGTTGATTGAAGTACAAACTCATCTGTTTTCTCCATGGGTTTTTTTTCTTCCAGACGATGGTCCCGTTCAATAGCTGGACCCAAGCTTATTTCCTTCTTCAAGCTAGAAGTCCCTTTCACAGTCCACTCTTAGAGCTCTCCCTTCCCAGCCTACAACACATTATCAACATGGCACAGCCCACAGCACTTTCCTCCCAGTGAAACTCTTTCCTTCTCCAATGAGCTGTTCATTTAGCCTTTTTTCCTATTGGTTTCTCTGTTGCTATGGGTTGACCTTTCTGCCTTGTGCGGAGGTCTAGGTATGTCTGATTGCAGTTTCTTCCCTATGTCAGCACAGCTGTGGTCTGCTCCGAATTTCTGACAATTCTGTCATTCTGCTCTTCTGTGGAAACAATACTGGCTCTACATCTGATCCATATGGGCCCGGCATGTGTGAAAAGAGTTTTTCTGCTTCAGACAGGACTGACTTCCATCCGGCCTTCCCTCCCCCACCAGCTCCCCACCCTCATGGTGGGGTTATGCGAGGGGAAAATGCAAGGCTTCTTAGGCAGAATTTGCCTTAGATTGTCCTTGCTGAGAGGTTGAGGTTTTTCTACTTTGCTGTCCTCCCTCGCATGCAGGAAAAGTATCCCACCTCCCAAAATCCACAGATCCCATGAAATTTGTTGCCATCCAAAGAGTCCCAGCTTCTCTCCTGCGTCATTGCTCCTGCAGCCCCGACTTAACAAGATGAGTGGCTGATGGTTTCTTTAGCTCAGATAAGGGGCTTGACATAAAAATAGAATCAATTCAACAAGTTTATGGTGAACTATCTGCTGGTTCCCAAGATGTGGGAGAAGTGGGCATCGCATCCCTCTTCTTCACATGTGGACGCTTGGAATCTCCTACTTCTGTTCCCTCCCCAAGGACTTCCAATGAGCCAGGTTCAAAATATGGGTGGGGTGGTGGAGGGACTGAGCCCCCCCCGCCATAACAGATGAGAGTCCCCCCCATAAGAGATGAGAACCCTCTAACCCCTCCCCCCCAATAAGAGACGAGAGTCCCCAGCCCACCCCATGCCTTTCTAAGTAGCTCAGGTGGCAGCAGCGATGGTGGCTCCTTCTGGCTTCCAGCTGCCACCACTGTAGACCCCCACAAGAGTCCCAGGGTAATTCAAATCCTGCCCATGAGGGAGATGGTGCCACAGAGACAGCCTTGCTCTTAAACAGGAAGGCCCTACCAGGGGAAATGATGACCACTCAACATGGACCTCTGACTATAAAGATGTAAGATAGAAGAATTAGAGCGTGCAACCCGAAAGGAAAGAACGCTGAGAATTGTAGAGAAAAAGTAAGAAAGAAGAGCAAACCAGCTAGAGAATGACTGGAATATCATGAAAAGGATAGTGCAGGGGGAAGCAGGTGAGGCAAGATGAGAAAAGGGAAGATGAAATGGAAAGCAACAGTGATGGGATATAGAAGTGGAAACTGTAAGAAGAAGAAAAATGAGGCATTTTGGAAGGAAGAAGACTAGAGGTGCTAACAAATCAATGAAAAGCTTAAAGAAGTCATATGACAAACTTACCAAATCAAAAAATGATGCATGGAAAGAATGGCATGATATACTAAATGGTGAAAGATGTAGAAAAAAACAACCTAGAGTAAGGGAAGCAGAAAAAAGAGGTTGGGGAAATATAGCATTGACACTATCATGAAACAATTAGCTGTGAAGAATATTGTTGGGAAAATTGAGACGGCCTGACTGGGACAGTACAGTGTAGAAGGAAGGATTGTGACGAGAGAGTTAGAGATGAATATTGAAGGGAAGAAGAATGGTGTAGTCAGGAAAGATGTGAACAAACTGAGCATAAGAACAGGAGACACCACGAATCAGGCCAAAGACGGGGAAAAAACTGTTCTAGTGGCTCACACCACAGTTGAGTAGACCTAAAGGCTGAAATGGGGGGAAGTAAGATTTGGAAGAACTATTAATAATATACAGGAAACCCTGGTTTGGCATTTGCGGTGTCAAATATTCGCGAATGCCGAACCCACATTTTAAATACACTTTATGCACTTCCAGGAGCTCCTTGGGAGCTCCACACTTGCTGCCGCCAGGCTCCCACCGCCGCTGCCTGGCTCACAGTGCTACTGCCGTGCTCCCGCCGTCGCCGCTGGAGCCATGCCTCACCCCACCAGCTGCCGGGGGCACTGTGTTCATGAATGCAGTGCCTTATTCACGGATTTCACCCTTCACAGGGGATACGAGAACGTATTCCCCCGCCAATGATGAAGGTCGCCTGTAGACCCAGAGCAAGTACATTCTCAAATAGCAAGTAACTAATTTGCACAAACTCCAGAGGGAAGTATCATGAAATAGATCTCTCTGTTTAACACAGAGGGGGAACTTGACTGGAGATGGACATGGACTTGCCCAAGGCCTCAGTGAGAATTAGTATCAAAATACAATGGATCAGATCCCCTTATTCCCTAATTTCAGTTACCTGAGGGGAGTCATGACTGTTTTCACCAGGGCTGACTTTGATCACAGAAATGCTTGGTTCTTTATAATGGACTCGGGCCGTTAGACCATTTTTAAAACTACTTTGATATATCTAACAGCTGCTCAATGACATAATTGTCACTATTTCAAAGAAACATCTAAAGCAATGAATTATTTTATGTAGCATATGCCCTGGCTCCTATAGATGCAGTAGGGCGAGTGAAGAAATTTGGCAGCCTTCCCTCTGAATTCTTTTACTTTTATAGGTAAGTACCTCAGCGAATCCCCTCCTCATCCAAACAAGATTCACAGCTGAACATCCTGCTGATGTATTGGCAAAAGAAAAACTCCAGAATCCTGACTAAGCAGGTCGAATACTGAAGAACTAAGTGCTTGATACAATGCAAGTCATTTACCTTATTTTATAGGCCAGTTCATCTTTGTGCATTAGTAAGCTGCAAAGTGGATTGAGGCTGCCTGCCACTTTCCTTGGGTTTCTTTCATATAGGCCTGATCCCCACAAGGCTTTGATCTAAATCCAAACATTCAACTTTTTTGTTTTTCAATCTAGTCTTTTGTTCAAAGTCTGATCATGGCAGATTGATGCAGATTGAGTCCTATATAAATGATTAGACTATCAGTAAAACTATTTATCTGTCTTCAGAGGTCTATCATTACCACTTCTGAAATTCTGTCTTTCTGGGGCTTTTCTAGTTACTCTCTTGAGTTTATGAGGTCCTACTACAAGCAGGGATGTTTCTATAACCTTCAGTCCTGAAAACTTCTTCATTTTGCTTTGTCTTGTATTTTCCTCATGGAGCAGAAAGGACAGTAATGCTTGGACAACTTAGATTGTTTTTTAAATTGATTTTGTGCTTGTTTTAACCTCAGACAGCTGGTCTAATGCATTGATTACCTCTCAAATTCCATGGCTTGTTTTAGTAATCCTGGCATTGTTTAATCACTTTTAAAAATTTCCTGTCAATGCATTTGTGGAGCCCTACTTACATGCAGACAGGGATTTGTTCTCCCAGTAGAATGTGTTGGGGTTTGTAGAGGTTTATCTACTATCCTGTAGTTATATGCAATTCAATTACCAAATAGCATCTAATAACAAAACTCATCTACGTGCAGAGTTTACAAAATACCCCTATGACTTGACTCATACTCCATGTTGAACACTGCTCTGTTTCATTTCACTCCATAGTCAAGAGACATCTTTTCACTAACTTTGATATCAATTAAGTCAGATTTAGTGGGTGCATGGACACAAGACACCTTAATGCACGGAGGACTTTTCTATTGCACATTAGTGCATCATGGCAAAAACTGTGCTAATGCGCAGTAGAATTCGTCTACCGCGGCTTAATCATCACAAAAAAAAGTTTGCCTTTGTTACTGCACATTAGTGCAGCTACTGTGCTTTTATCTAGTACCTTGTATTAGAGGTACTAAACTTAACGTGCATTAGCAAAGGCAAATGTATCAACGTGTAGATGTGCCCAGTGAGGGATGGTCCCATGTCAAAGAAAACTAGTTCACTTGTAAAATGTGTTATCTACCCCAATAGGTATAGAAATAAATGCACTTGTTTACCAAGTAAAATCAAATCAGACCTTTATTCAGGCATGAAGGAGCTAAATTCATTTGGATATACAGTTAAAAATGGAAGATGCTTCAGATGCAGTGATTGTTAAGAATGCTTTGAATTAAAAAAAAAAAAGAGAGAGATTACTACTTGTACCATAGATTTCAGCATGAAAACACCAGAATGGTGCACCTGCTATCAGTCTCGCAAATCGATCATGCTATCAGTCTTGCAAATGGTTTTCATGTACATTCTAAATACCAAGGAAGGAGATAAGGTCCCAAATGGGTTTTAGTCTGTGAATTGCTAACTTTCTCTTGTTGTTTGTCAGTCAAGGATTAGGTTCTGTTTAGTAATAAAAGTGAGGAAGTTGGCAAAAGAGCACATCTTTTTTTTTTGTAAATTCCACTGACTCCATTTTCAATGGCTTTGCACTGCGCACAGCTCTGAAGATCAAGCATGATCAAGTGTATGATTTTTCCAGACTGAAGTGAGTGCAAAGGCTCTTATGACTTCACTGGGCATTACACTGGGTCCTAAATGAAAGAGATCTAACACTGTTAATCAGATCTCAATGCACAAGAAACTGTGAGAATGGATCATGGACTTATGGCTTGATCGTGCGAAGTAGCAAGTAATTCTTGTGAGATGCTGAGCTCAGTGGGAGCTGAGGATGCTTGGTGTTTGACAGGAAGTTCTCATCACTCTGCAGGATAGGACCTGTAGAGGAACAGCCCTGAGGCATGCCTAATCTACCATGGAAGGGGAAGACTTGTGCCACTGGAAGTTAGGGAAGATCAGCCTTCTGTACGTACTGTAGACAGCGCTGGAATAATGCCAGGCCCCGAAGGGCTATGGCTTTCAGGGAGGAACCCAAACTTCCCTGAAATTGGGAATTCATTTGCATTAAGGGGGGGGGGGGGAATCTGCAGGTTAAATTACAATACAGATTGAAATCTGCCCAGTTAGGGGGATTCCAAAAGATTAGCATGATGGAAACTGAAGACCAGATGTTTGCCCAAAAGGCACTCATCAGAAATGGCTCTATGGAAAATAATCATGAAACCTTCTCCTAATCATGAGGCTATATTAACCTATCCTTGAAGGGAAGTTTGTTATGGTCAAGTCATTTGTTTCCTGTGCAATGTTTAGGATAATTTGATACATCACAATTGTGCCTGCACATCCTCTAAGTGATATATAGTGTGTATCAATGGACCATGTTTCCTGGTTAATTTAAACCTGATTAAAAAAAATAAGAGCCATATGGTACTTTCAAATACAAGAAAAAACAATGTCTGTGTATTTGGATCTGGTACATTCAAATATTTTCCTAGAGCATTAATTTTAATTCTTACATCTGAGCCGCATAACCAAACATAAATAGGATTTGATATTTTTACATAATCTATCCAATTTGTATTTGTTGTTACATATACTAAACAATCATGGACTGCTAACACATACAGAAGGCTGACAATAAATAGTAAGACACAATCTTGCAAGTTAAATGAGATGTATTTTAAATAGTTGATTAAAAAGAGCATGATCATCTAAAGTTATTAAAAAAGTAAGTATTGCTTTTCGGATGTGCTGTGAGGGAAGGCGTGTTTTGTTCACCAATCTGGCAAAACTAGACTATGAGGGGGACATAGAAGAATTCAGCTTTAACATCAACCATGTTAATAAAAGACAGTACAGTAATCTAACTCTTTGGAACAGTATTGGAGTAATGTATAGCACTATGCATAGGTTAAAGCTATAAAAGCAGGCTTAATGAGGTGAATTATACATTAGGAATGTATGCAAATAGCTGACATAGTTCATTCCATCAATCAGTATAGAAACCAGCAGTATGGCCACAATCGTAGCCATCTAAATTGGAAGCGGAGCGGTTAAAAGAATAAGCCTATTGTTATCCATTCCTTAGTCCAATGAATGTGATTTTTCGATTTCCCTTATTTAGACAAAGACGAGCTCTGCTCTATGTGGGCTTGGAGAAGCTCAGCAATTTCCACGTGGGCAGACTTCAGAGCAACAGACAAAGCAGAATTGCCATCCTACATGGGGAAGGGAAACAGAAAGAAAAAAAAAATCACATGAACTTTACAGATCTTTACAAATCTTACAGGACAGCTGAGGTTAATTAGCAATTTTGAATGTGCAGGCTTCTGTGTGGCTCTTCAGTTGAAGGAGTTGCAAGCACTGCAGTGACAAAATATCCCCCAAAGTCAAAATTATTGTCTTCATTATTCCTTACAGAGCAAAATGGCATTTGAATGTCAGAAGTTTCTACCTTTCGTGTCTGCTCCTGATAATGGCATCAAGTGTAAGGAGATGCGGGTGAATCCAGGCAGGCTGTGCTCATGGAAATTAGCAAACTCTGCCACTCACACCCTTAGCTATCAGAGCAGCTGCTTTACCTCAATAGCAGGGCACCAACCTTCTGACATTCAAAGTTAATGAGTTTCTGTTGAGGGAGATGATGACAGTCTCCACTTGCACGTGTTTAAATCGGATAATTATATTTGCTTGCAACCCAGGATCATAACTCTGGGCTCTCTGCCCTGAGGTTGGATGACTTGATTCACTATAAGACGATCTTGGCAGCCTTGTTTCTTGACCTTATCATAGGACACAGATAAACAGAACTTCCTGGGTCACTGAATCCCATATCCTGCAGATTCAGACAAGCATATCATATAATCTCTTCCATAAATTTATCTATCTCCATCATAAAAACAATTAGGTCCCTTGCTCTCCTCCCACAGGCAAACTCTCCTAAAACTTGACTCTTCTGACAGTTAGCAACCTTCTAATTTCTAGCCTGCATTTCATCATGGGGTTTGTACCTACCTGTTCTTGCGTTAAGATTATCCTTCCGCTGAAAAAGTCTCCTCTCATATGCTAAGCCCCAGATGTATTTATAGAAAACAACCATGTTCCCCCCCAGCCTTCATTTTGCTACGTTAAACAATCCAAGCTCTTGCACACTCCTGCACATTCCCATGATCATCTTACCAGCTGGTCCAGTTTGAATTCAAATTCTTTGAACACATGCAATCAGAATCATCCATTATATATATATATCAGTATTATCTTGACCTCCTTTTGGCGCCCTCAGCAGTGGCTCTTCCCAATTAGGTACTGCATAGTTAAGACATAGTGCTGCTTACTTAGTCTTCATGAACATATCTGTGTACCTGTTGCCACTGACCGAACACTTGTGCATTGAATAGTTGATTCAGTCTATTGTATTAGGTTCAGATACCTTGGCTTGTTCTCTCACCCTTATCTGGCATCAGAGAAGAGTTGCTCTTTTTTGAAGTCTCCTAAAGCTGTCCTGGAGAGGTGCAAGTGGTGGTTTCAGAGACACTGAAACTAAACCCAAACTGTGCATGGAAGGGCCACACTTCCAACCATTGCATGTAGTCACTCAGAAACTCACCTCTCTGCGGTGCTGCCAGCCTCCAGCTGGTCTGGCAATTAGACGTGCCTATTGTGCTTATGCAAATGGCATTGTTCAGTCCTTGTCACAAGCCTGAAAACGGCTTGTCAGCAAACTTAGAAGCAAGACTTCTTTTGTGCTGCACAAGGGAAATCTGATAGCAAGGCACATGCTACAAAAGAGCAGCTTTGAGATGGATTTGGATTGACTGTGGGGGGCTTCAGGACATGACTTGTTTTGTATCAGCAGCTGTCATCATTCAAATAAGATGTTACACTGTGGCACAGCTCCATCCTATACTAGCCTAACTTCTGTACTGATATTAATCATGTAAAACAGAGAAAAAGACTCTGATATAATCTTCCAGATTCCACAGACACCCAAGAAGCTGAATTACTGCCTCAAATTGTCATCTTTATCCTAAGAAATTTTCCCTCTTCTGCTGCTTCAGTAGTATTCACATTACATCATAATCTCAGGTAGACACCTGACAGATGGGCTATAAGAAACTGTTTCTATTCAGGAATTAATGGCCAGTTATTCATTCAGCAGAATTTCAAATCTCCTTTAAATAAATCTTCAGTAAGACTGTGATAGTCTCTCTCTCTTGTTACTGAAGATGATCCTTCCAGGACTGAAATTAGGGGGGTTTGTTTGTTTGTTCATTTTGTTGAAAAGTGACTGTGATCTTCTCTGAGCCTATAGTTTCTGTGCAGCGAAGTAATCTCTCTAACCTAAGTGTAGTGGAGGAAGAGGACAGAAATTTGTGATGTGTCAGTGATAGGGTATTTGTTGCAACACTCACTCTTGATAGTACCTGAGCTGCTCATTTCTACTGCTCAGGTGCACTAGTGAAATTTGGAGCAATTTAAATGTCTGTCTGAACAGCAGAAGTTGATCTGAGCTACTCATGTTCAATGATGTACTGAGCCATTTTCAAGGATTATTGGTAAAAACCCATTTGACGTTAGTGATGCCAGGATTTTATCTTGTACGTTCTCAGCAGGATTTAATAGACTTTGGGCAAGTTTTAAAAAAACCTGGGTTAATTTTGTGGGCACAATGGATCTCTAATGGCCTGACTGATGCTGCCAAATTTGAAACCTCAAACTAGACATATTCTGCACCTACAATGCTGTTTGTAGTGAAAGGCTGCAGCTATAGCCCGTATGTCTAGAAAAGACATGGCCTTTTCTCAAAGCTATGTATCCCTTTCTGCCTGTACATGTATGGAGCATTTTTTTTCCCTATTGTGATTCTCCAATATGATCATCCAGCTCCAAAAGATCTTTCCAAAGTGACTACTGGAGCTGGGATTATCAGAGGAACTGTGAATGTTTGATTACACAGACAGTCAAGTCATTAACATGAGTGTCTAACTATTAAAGCTCCTTTAAAAAATTACTAGCATTGTTCTGCACTGAACAGGAGAGTAATCCAGAATGGCTTGAAAAGATGTTGACTATATCCAGAAGGGCTCTTAGAATCATATGGAGATTGCGGAGATTGCTTACAGGTTTTATAGGGCTTTCTCCCTTGGAACTATATACTTCTGATATTGTCAATGAGTAACGTGGGTGCTTTTGCAGCCTCACTGAATTGCTGTCCTTGTGGTAGTTCACAAAGAGAGAACTAGTAACTCAGAAGGACCACGGCTTCTGTGGATCTCTGAGCCATGCACAGCTAGGGGATGCTGGGGTTGGGATGGCTGTCACTAGTTTCAGGACCTTTGCAACTGGGTCTCGTTGTCAAGAGGGCGTCTGCACCTGGAGACTGTACTAAGGGAGCCAGAAAGGCGGCACCCAAGTTCTGCTCAGCCCCAGCAAACTAAGAGGCTTGGATCCAGCAAACAAGGTTTGTGTCCAGTAAAACAGTCTGGGGAGTGGTCCCTGTGGAAATGTGTCCAGGGTTGGAACAGAAATGTAGTCAAGCCAGAAAATAAAGCCTGTTAGGGAGAATGGGGACATAAGATCACTAAACTACAGCTCCCAGAAACCAACTCGCAGTAATTCCAAGTGGGAATATTTTAATGTAAGGGTATCAGGGTTTTTTTAATTGAAAAGCCAAAGATCTATGTGTCAAGCAGATACTTTTTATCCCCCACAACCAAAAAAAAAGGTTAGTCAAAACATGAATTTTCTAACAAAAATAGTTTTAATGGAGGAAAAAATTGGTCATCCTTACTAAATATGAGTACAGCAAATATATTTATAGTACTAAATATGAGTATAGTTAATCACTTTTCAGGTTTTTAACTTCTTAGACATCTAAGTGACTTGTCCAAAGTTGCGCAGCAAGTCTGAACCTCTTGACTCTCAGGCCTATATCTGACCCATTATACCAGTGTTGCCCAACAAATTATTGAACATTTTGGTTGGATAAGCACACTAACATTTTTTAAATCTTTTTCTTAACTGGGAAAGGAGTGGAGCTGGGACAGTATAACTGAGTGGGATTTTTCCCATGGAAAAAAAAGGCTTTTAATGTTATAAAACAAAAAAAAAGTTAATATTGTAAAATGGGGAATTTAGAAGGAATCCAAATATTTCCATAAAACATTTTGATTTTTGTCCAAATAGCATGTTTTGTTTGTTTTACAAACTCTCCCCTTTTCTGTGTCATTCTCTTTTTCTGGTTTGTAAAACACAGCGCACACTGTCTGTAGCTCACAGAGCCATAAGAGTGTCTTTGGATATGCTTACATGGCACAGTGCGGTGGATGATATAAAGCCACATACAGCGTTGAATAGCAGTGTTCTGTGCAGACTAATTATCCTTGCTGAGGACACTTAGTCTAGACAGAAAGCCATGCCGATGTACCTACATTGCTATGGTAACTTGGATATCTATACATGGTGGTGTATTGTATATGTAGAGTTTTATATAGAGCCTAGAACAATGCAGTCTTGGCTTGTGACTGAGGCGTGTAGGTGCACCTATAATACAAATAAAAAATAACGATGATAATGCTCATAATGGCTGTAAGTCGTCTCTCTAGGTTTCCCTCACAATAAAATGTAGAAAGAGGGCTGCCTGGAGATAGTGTGGCTGCACAGTCTGCTTTGGATTAGCCCTGATGAGATGTTGGGATTTCGCTACTCAATGGAAAGATGAAACAGCACTGGTTCATGTTCTGGTTTAGGCAGCTGCACCTCTTAGACTAGGAGGAGCTTAATTACTAGCTGTCAAGGGCAAGGTGGTTTCTCCCCTCCTTTCCCTCCCACCTTTTTTCCTGTAATTTTTGAGGAAAGAATTACCATAATTGCTTAGGGTAGCTTGAAAGTTCAGCCTGGACGGCTCCAGATGTCAAAAATTCAGACACATCCTGGTAGGTTTTGCTAAAATCTCTCCTGTTTGCCCCCCCGTTACAGCTGTTCTCAAGTTTTTTAGATGCAAGACATCCCTCCAAAATGCCAGCTCTTCATTTGCACTTGTTGTTTGACTGCAGAAACACAAAATTATTCTTCTGTTGCAAAGAAGTCAGAAAGACCACAACAGATCAAAATGTGTTTAATGCTATGGATTTGTAGTTGAAATCTCTGAGTTAATCCCGTGAACCATGTTTGCATACCTAACAATGCTAACACTTGCGTGCTACCCCGGGGCACCCTTAAAAGATCTCAAGACACTCCAGGGTATCACAGCACAGTGGTTGAGAATCAGTGCTCTTTTACTTTAGTGTTTGGGTGCATGTCTATAATTAGGCAGCATTGTGCAGAGACCTTCCCTCTCCAGGTATTTACGGAGTCCTATCACCATGGGTCCCGAATGACTGCATCTCTTGGGTGCACACATAAAGGAACCTGGAGTTCCTATACTGAGCACTGACCATAGTTGGAACATGGTAGCTATTGTCTTTTGCCAGCATTATGCAATTTTAAGTTGCCCTTGGTTTGGTTCATACAGACATATGGGTCTTAATGTAATGCTCTGTGGTTTAAATGAAGCAGCAGTCTGTTCGCACAGGATATAGCTGTAGTTTAGGTGCAGTGCATCAGAAAGGTGGATTAAAGCTGAGTTAATAGATCATCATTATTTTCAAGAAGCTTGTACTCTAATTATATGGTAAATATCAATGGGACACGTGCTATCATTTATAAACTACTTGTCCTCTCTAATCCACACTGACAAAAGCAAATGGCTTTTTCTGGTCACAGCAAACACATCTAAAAAAGGAAACATCTTGAGTGCCAGAGTGCATCTGTGCAACCCAGGTGTTACTAGTTATTAGTATTTTAAAGGGACAAAGCCTACACTAAAACCCTCTCTCTCAGTTGCTCTTTCATATGCTGAAACTCCAAGTTAGGAGGCCTCTGTGGTTTGGTACTGGAGCCACTTTGAGTTTACCTTAGTGTGCTCTGAACCCTGTCCAAAATGAATGCTCAATGGACTGAAAAATCATTGGCTGCGTAATGGGGTAGAACTGTACCTGGTACATTTGGGGATGCTTTGTGGAGGACTCTTAAGATAGCAAGTTGCCTACAGAAGGTGCTAATCTCATTTTTTTTGTTTCATCTCTCTCTGTGCAGTTACGCAACCTGGCTTAGAATCAGTAATGGAGCTAATTCTCTTCCAAGTCCCTCCCCTGCTCTGGTTCTCATTATTGCTGAGACAGCTGAGGCGCAGAGCCAGAGTCCACTTGCTGAAATGTTGGTAAGAGGGATGCTTCCTTGGAGGTACCTAGTTTACACTCCAGTTCTAAGGTAGGAAGGCCATCTGATTCCTATATATGTTCATTGCCTGCCTCCCGGGATTCAATTACTGAGCTCCTTCAGCTCTTTAAAGTTCATGCTGCAACCATGTGTCTCTCTTACCTTGTCAGTTAAGGTGGCGTCGCACTCCGGGTGAGCCAGAAAAAGTTTCACAATTTCGGCGTTTCCTTGCTGACAGGCAACCATCAGCGCTGATACTCCATTATCATCCTTCAGGTTTACGTCAGCCTTGCAGGACAACAACGCTTTCACCATATCTTCCCGGTCGTGGCTGACCCCTAGCATGAGGGCTGTCTGGCCTCCCTAGGAACAGGGCAGTGACAAACCAAATACAGAGACTCAACAAGGGAATACAATTTTTTTTATACAATCTAGGAATTTGCACAAACAAAGGACCCTTGGCTGCCTATACAGGTGCTGGCGGGTGGGGGTAGGCTCACCGTCACATATGTATAGTCCCAGAGGCTGTAATAAAACTTTGGTCATTTAGAAATTGGACTTTGTCTCTCTTCTGTGTATCCTGGCCACTCAAAATTTCACTTCAAGAACGCGCCTAAAATACACTTGGACTGCTCCAAGCATGCAGGTTTTGCAGGCGATTTTTCCATTAGCTGCTAGCAGCTAGCAACTGTCTGCAGCTGAGCACTTCCAATGCCGTGTTCTAGATGAAGGGAGCATACTTTTCAGCTAGCCTCCTCAATGCTGCCCTGCCTCAAGTATGAAATTTGGAAGCAAAATACGTCTGCCAGGGTGCCTCAAAGATAGGGTGGCCATCGAGGTACCTTAAGAATAAAGGACAGTTGCATATTAAGGCCCATATTACTTCACTTTCTGGCTTTTTAGCTTAATTTTTTCACCCTCGTTCCTCAGATTTATTTCAGATGTTATGTCTTGTTTTTAAGAAAGCTGCCAGGAGTCCCAAAAGATTGGTAAAAGGTTACTATGCCATCTTACCAGGCTCCAAGTGCCTCCCTTAACACCCAGCAAGTGGGAGCTGAGAGCACTTAGCAAAGTACTGAGCCCATTGCAGGATGAGGCCACAGCATTAATTTTCCTTCAAGTGTTTTAATCAGCAGCTGATTGCTACATATTTATCAGCACTTGGATTGAGAAGCATCGTTGTGATTGGCTGGCAAAGTGCAGAGGGTTTAATTAATCACCATGGACTGCACAGTTTGGCTGGATCCGCTGCTTTAACTTTCTAAACTAGCAACTTCCAACATAAACACATCTTGCTCTGAGTTTCATGCTGTATATAAAGCACAAAGAATGTAATTGTCTTCTCTATCGAGATCTTTAAGAGGGATTATGAAGGAAATTAATTATGATTGCAGAGTGTTAATAAATTAGTTACACTTTGTTGATGTAGCATCACAAAGGTTGCACAATGGAGCACCTGCAGCTCTTGATAAGAGTAGCCACTATGTTCATTCAGACTCCATTTAACCATGCAATAACTGCATCCCACCATTGGATTATTTGACCAACCATTTCCGTCCTTATTCAAGCCAACCTCACATTGGGAGGTGGTAATGGGAACCAACTCATTTTGAGTATAATTCGGCTGTTGTGTCTGCAGGGTTTGATTTGTGAATTATTTTTGCCAAGTGAATCCTGTAGACTGCCTCACAGTGGTTGGAAGACAACTAGTCCTTGTAGGCTACAGGTAATTTAGGCATCATCTAGGATCCAGCTGGATGAGTTTATTTGTACAAAAAAACCCACAGACAATTGATTACTTGCTTACCTGACTTGCCCGTATGTTAACATTCCCAAATTTCAACAGCTTTAGCACCACTTCCATGTCTTCATCAGTCTCCGCTGAGGCCAGTGGTGTGATCATCACTGCAGTGTAGCCAGCTTTGTTCTGATGGTCCACATCACACACACCTAAAGCCAAGAGTAACTTTTTTCATATACATTTACATAGGCTAAGGAAGGAATTTTTTTCCATCCTCTGTTGCTACATGCATCAGGGGCTATTTTTGTCTACTACAGAAGCACTGGGTGTTGGCAGGTTAGGGTGCTGTGCCTTGTAGTTGTGAGACAGGCTTGATTTGTGTAGTTTTAGTAATAGGTTAGACACTGTATGGGATGGTTTGGAAAGAGATGGTTCTGCCTCAAGCAGGGGGTTGGATGGGATGACCTGAAAATGTACCTTTCAGTCCTACTTTTCTATGATTCTACGTAGACAGAATAAGATTTATTTATACAACACGCTATCTTTCTTAATCAATGTAACACTTCATCATGGAAACTTTACTTCATCGATAGTCAAAAAGGACTGGCCATTTTTAATACTGAATTCTTTGAACTTCTGTCTCATTTGCTTTGAGAACTGAAAATGGCAACTCTAGACAAAGCTAATGGAGACACTCAGTACCTGAGTTACTGCTTGTCAGTAGTAGCTATTTTCAGAGGTGCACACAAGCTAGGTAAACTGAACACCAAGGACTGTCTGTGGTAGTTCAGGTTATCTCAGGGAGACTGCCAAGATCATCTCTCCAAAAAATAGAAAAAAGGAAAAGATTTGAAGGAGAGGGCAAAAGGTGAAGGACCTGAAGTGGGAAATGGAAAGAAAGTCTCGGGGTATGGGCTGAGGAGGGAGAGGAGGATCCAGGTAGTTAACCAAAGACTGCGGCGCTGGTGTCATCGGGAAGGCTTTGGCTTCCATGACCACAGCCCGCTCTGTGGTGAGAGAGGCAACGAGCTGCTGGGAAGGGACGGCCTCCACCTCTCTCCGCTGGGGAGGAGGCTCTTCTCAGCCAGGCTGGCTGATCTGCTCCACCGGGCTTTTAACTAAGCCCGCCAGGGGACGGGGGGACCACCACCACTGCTGGCCCGCTGAGCAACCCCTGTAAAGCCAGCAGGCCAAGGCATTTAAGGGATCCCACCCCTGCCCCAGCCCTGGAACAAACTATAGGCAAGGCAGGGGCCCCCAAGGGGACACTTGTGTGCCTATACACAAATACCAGGAGCTTGGAAAATAAACAGGAGGAACTTGTCCTCCTGCTCAATGCAAATAACTATGATGTCACAGGGGTAACGGAGACCTGGTGGGACTCCACCCATGACTGGACCATGGGTATAGACGGCTATACCCTGTACAGGAGGGATCGAGTGGACAAAAGGGGCAGGGGTGTAGCTCTCTATGTCAAGGAAAGCTATACGTCCCTGCAAGCTTACATGGGCAACCACAGTGGACAACTTGAGACCCTCTGGGTTAAAATCTGTGGGGAACACAGCACAGGGGATACTATAGGGGGAATCTACTACAGACCCCCTCCCCAGGGTCAAGACCTTGACCAGGAGTTTGCCAGGGAATTGGCTGAGGCTGCGCGCTCCCAGTGTATGGCTGTCATGGGAGACTTTAACTACCCAGACATCTTGTGGGAGGAGCGCTCAGCCAAATCTGAGCGGTTGCAAAGCTTTCTCTCATGTGTGGATGATCTCTATCTGATGCAGGAAGTCTACAGGGCGACTAGAGGTAAAGAGCTGCTCGACCTGGTACTGGCAACTGGGGACGACTTAATCAGCGACCTAATGATTGAAGGGAAGCTGGCTGACAGTGACCACCAGCGGATCACCTTCACCATCCGCTGTAAAGCTGGCAAGTCAGTCAGCAATACAGAAGTCCTCGACTTCAGGAAAGCTGACTTTGACAAGCTAAGGAGGCTTGTCAAGGAGGCCCTAAAGGGCCACAACCCAAAGGGGAGGAGTTCAGGATGAGTGATTGCTCCTCAAGGGAGCAATTCTGGATGCGCAAGAAAAGTCCATCCCGTCTCAGAGGAAAAGCAGCAAAAGGGCACAGAAGCTCCCTTGGCTCTTCAGAGAACTAGTGGACCTTCTGCGTCTTAAAAGGAAGACCTACAAAGGGTGGAGGACTGGAACCACCACCAAGGAGAAATACTTTGCAATGGTCCAGACCTGCAGAGAGCAAACCAGGAAAGCCAAGGCTGCGACAGAACTCCAGCTAGCTACAAGTATCAAGGCCAATAAAAAGTCTTTTTTTAGATATGTGGGGAGCTGAAGGAAAAGCAAGGGCAATATTGGACCCTTGCTAAACCAAATGGGACAACTGACAACTGATGCCCATGAAAAAGCAAACTTGCTAAACGGGTACTTTACATCAGTTTTTCACCAGTCCCATGGGACACCCCTGCCCACTGTAGGTCAGGGAGGCCCGGGTGAGGGAGATTCCTTGCCCTCCATTGAAACTGACCTCGTGAAGGAACACTTTGAGAGGCTGGATACCTTCAAGTCAGCCGGCCCTGATGATTTACACCCAAGGGTACTCAACGAGCTGGCGAGCATCATAGCTCAGCCCCTGGCACAGATCTTCGAGAGCTCCTGGTGCTCTGGTGTAGTGCCCGAAGATTGGAAGAAGGCCAATGTGGTGCCAATCTTTAAGAAAGGGAGGAAAGTGGATCCGGCAAAGTACAGGCCCATCAGCCTGACCTCTATCCCAGGGAAGGTCTTAGAAAAGATTATTAAAGAGGCCATTCTTAATGGACTGGCTGACAGCAACATCCTGAGGGATACCCAGCATGGGTTTGTTGCAGGTAGGTCTTGCTTGACCAATCTCATCTCCTTTTATGACCAGGTGACCTACCACCTGGACAGGGGGGAAGAGATTGACATCATATACCGTGACTTTAAAAAAGCCTTTGATCTGGTATCCCATGATCACCTCTTGGCAAAACTGGCTAACTGTGGCCTTGACCTCACCACGATCTGCTGGCTGGGGAATTGGCTCCGCGGTAGGACCCAGGGGGTGGTGGTTGATGGGAGCCAATTGTTGTGGTGCGTGGTGACCAGCAGGGTCCCTCAAGGCTCTGTCCTTGGGCCTATACTTTTTAACATCTTCATCAATGATGTAGACATTGGTGTCAGAAGCAGACTGGCCAAGTTCACTGATGACACCAAACTCTGGGGTAAAGCATCCACTCCTGAGGACGGGAGGATGATCCAGGCTGACCTTGACAGGCTCATGAAATGGGTGGATGAGAACCTGATAGTGTTCAACACTGAAAAATGCAAGGTTCTCCACCTTGGGAAGAAAAACCTGCAGCATCCTTATAGGCTCGGCAGTGCTACACTGGCTAGCACCATGGATGAAAGGGACTTGGGGGTCAGGATTGACCACAAGATGAACATGAGCTTTCAATGCGATGCTGCAGCTAGTAAAGCGAGCAAAACACTGGCTTGCATCCACAGATGCTTCTCAAGCAAATCCCAGGACGTCATTCTCCCATTGTACTTGGCCTTGGTGAGGCCACAGCTGGAGTACTGCATCCAGTTTTAGGCTCCACAATTCAAAAAGGATTTGGAGAAGCTTGAAAGAGTGCAGAGGAGAGCCACACGCATGATCAGAGGTCAGGAATACAGACCTTACAATGAGAGGCTGAAAGCAATGGCACTCTTCAGTCTGAAAAAGCGCAGGCTCAGGGGTGATGTGGTGGCCACCTATAAGTTTATAAGGGTGGTCACCAGGATCTGGGGGAACGTCTGTTCACCAGAGCACCCCAAGGGTTGACAAGATCGAATGGTCACAAACTCCTCTGTGACTGTTTCAGGCTAGACATAAGGAAGAACTTTATTGTCCGAGCCCATAAGGTCTGGAATAGACTGCTGCTGGAGGTGGTCCAAGCACCCACTTTGAATGCCTTCAAGACACATTTGGATGCTTATCTTGCTGGGATCCGATGATCCCTGCTGACTTCCTGCCCCTGGGCCAGGGGGCTGGACTCAATGATCCTCTGGGGTCCCTTCCAGCCCAAATGTCTATGAATCTATGAATCTATAAGGACAGGAGATTTCTAAGGAGGGGCACTGCAGTGAAAAAGTTGCAACAGAAATAGAAAAGCTGAGTAGAGGAGGAAGTTATACTATAATTAATTAAAGTAAATGTGTTCAAGGTAGAAGGGAAGGAGATGCAAGAAAGAAATTGGAAGGAAACTTGTGAAATGAACAGAAACTGTTCTACTGACTTCTAAGAGAACAGAAATAGCTCTTCCTTTGCCCTCCCACCTGGAAGATTTGTACACCAAAAAAGAGTCAGTAGAAGGGGGCTTGGAGAGAAACATTCAAATGCAAAGTTAGAGAACAAGAAGGTAGAGACCTTGTATAAGAAATTTTGTATAAGAAAATTGAGCAAATAAAAAGGAGTGCAAGGAAGACAAGTATAAAAGGATATGGGTTAAACTTGTTGCTAACATTTAAGAGATGCAATGACTCTCGCTCAGGCAAAATTATTAGTTGCAAGGTCAAGGCTATGGCAAAAGAGTTGTGTCCTCAAGCAAGTCTGGAAGTGATCTAAACTAGATCCTTCTCCCAGTGAAGAATGATGAAACTCCTATTGACCTCAGGTGTCCTCAGGATTGGGCTCCTACTTACTTGACATGTCAGTGCGTTCAATGACTTACAAACACCAAGCAATAATGAAAGCCCTAGTGTCTGCTGACGTCATATAGTGCTCAGAGCTAGAATGTTTATTTCTAAGCAGTTAAAGTCTGGTCATGGTCATCAACGTTATTCTGATGAACGATGGCACTCCACTAATGCCATGACTCCTCTAGAGGTGCAAAACTCAGCCCTGCCCTGACTCATGACGTACCTATGTACCACTTGTTTAAACTCTCACAATAAGGTCATGGGGTGCAACAAAAAGGTGAATTTCACCCAATGCACAGCCTCTCTGTTCCAGTGAACTTTCTTCCATAACCAAGTTTTATTCAAGTCAACACTGCAGAGCTGATGTAGCCATTGAACCACTATGTAGATTCTGATTTTCCTTTGCGTGTTTCCATTGGGACACAGGCCAGATATGCTGCCCTAATCTAGGTTGTTTGTAGCGATGTACCAATCTGAAAGATTACAGTCTCAGATGATTTCTAGGCTGAAGTTTCAGGTGTTATGAGACAGAAAAATCTTTTGATTTTTCTGGCAGATTTGTAGCTTGATTTCACTTACAACCAAGCCCTTTTAGGCCCTTTAAATTGCTTCATCAGTAGGGGTTATGCATGCATTCAAGATTAATTTGTTTCAAAATGCGTGATTTTCACAGCAGATGTATTGACTCTTAAATCAGATGAAGCAAGCAATTAGTGCTAGTCAAACTATGCTTTTATTGACTTAAAGCGCTTACATTCATTTCAGAAACAGCAAATCGGCAAATTCCCTTAAGAAATCCATCACTCCTAGTGTTCCAGTGTGTGCTTTTATGCTCTTGGTGGTGTAGATTAGAAATGAACTGTGTCTAAACTAAAGAACATTTAACTCCAGTATTCCCCTTTGAACTTAGTTGCCTTGGGGCATATAACAAGAGAACAGAACAAACTTCTCTCCATATTCTGGGGTTACTTGGAAGTCTATTATAACAATTGGTTTATAGATGTGTATGATAATATGCCATTTTCCTAACATTTAACAGATTGTCTTGCCAACCAAGAAAGGGCAAAAGCTTCTTTATTCAGTCTGAAAGCGCTTGCATTTTTATCTGATAAAATCTCAGCTGGAAGTTTCATTCTTTACAGCATGAGCTAAAAGTTCAGTAGTTTAGAATGCAGTTTTTTTTCTGCTGAGCTGTTTCTGTTCTAATTGCAGGGCCTGATCTTGTGAACACGAACAATTAAGTGAAATGCTTACTACTATAATTAGTCTCGGTTGAGTCGACAGGGATTACTCACAGCAGTAAGAGTCCTATCCAATCTTTGCCAAAGCTATTGGATAGACCCTCCATTTGATTCAATGAACTGGGGGCTTGCTGCGCCTTAGAATTATGATCAGATTTTTTTTTAAATCTGGGCAAGGCATTAAACATTGTGATCCAAAATAATTTGTGTACACGCACAGGCATGCACACCGCAATTCCTACCTGTATCTAGCAGAAGCTTCACAATCAGAAAGTTGGAGTGGGAAACGCTGTAATGAAGAGCAGTGTTCCCATTTCCATCGGCTACATTTACAATCCTCTTCAGTAACTGGGGATCAATCGCCTGGAATTCCCTGAGATACACTGCAACAATCTCTGGGCTGGAGGATTTCCTGCTTGACACCCTGAACCACTCTTGACAGACAGAATTGAAGACATGTCTCTAAAACACAAACAATTCACAGTTACTTATAAGACTTTACTTCTCATTTTGTTTTAGCAAGGATGAAGGGGCTTGACTGCGGGACTGGTTGGTCTCCTCTGATAGTTCACTGGCAGAGCTGGGATTTTTACTCTGCGGCTAGTAAACAAAACTTTGCATTTACTGATAAATGTGTAGGGTGGTTTGTGTTGGTAAAGAAAATATAAAAACATGCTGTAAAAGCAGCAGTAGTTGCTTGTTGGATAACATTTTTCTTTTAATTAAAATTGGCATCCATAAAGGGAATGATTGTAAATAGCTCTAAACATTATTAGAGTGAAGTTTGCTACATGGAAAATTTGCTTCTGATGAGCCAGTTAGCCATCTACTTTAATTCAGTCAGCAATTATATTTATTGAAGTAGCAGTGGACACAAATCTGAGCTCAACACCTGTACACTGGTTTTATGTACCACAGCAGCTGTGCTCTTCTTTGTAATGACAGGAGTTAGTCTATGCTGATCCAACATCTCTTCCCAAATAGGTGGGCAAACAGGTTGGTTTTCCTCAAGTGTTATGACAAAATAGCGTCCCCAAAGGCTCTACAAACTCAGTGCTAAACTGTGACTTTCCACCACCCTTATGTAGGAGGTAGTGCATTGCCCAAAAGTTGCCTGGGCTCTATATAGTATAATTCAGTCACAGTCTGACTCCTGGACATGTAGAGCAATGAACAGCAATGAATATTCTTTGCCAGTATATCTGCAGTGCCTACTATTTTGGGATGCTCTCTACTCTACCATGATTCTGCCTATTCCCAGTTCCTGCCTGAACGGGGCAGACAGCTGCATCTGTGGGGAGGGGATTTTCTTCCAGGTGCTGCTACCCAACATATGGGTAACTGGCACAGGGGAATAAGGAAGTGCCTTATTCCAACTTAGGGCAAGCCAGAAGGGAAGTCATATGGACCTCAGGTTCACCTTCAACAAAATAAGCCCCGTCCACCCACTCCCATAGGGTCACACCAGAGACTGCAATTAGGCTGAGCAGACAGGCTGGAGTGGCCCCAAGTACATGCTACAGGGCTACCTTCAGGGACCCGAGGTGGAAATGGACACTCGGGTTTGTTCCAAACCACTGGAGCTGCTCCTGAACTATCCATTTGCCCTTCTCTCCAGTCCTGGTGTGCCCCAGCAGAAGCAGGTGAGCAGGGCTCATTTTGTCTTACGGTGGTAGCCATGGAATCGGGTGGAAACCTATACAGACCGAGGTGTCAAACACATGGCCTGAAGGCCACTGGATGTGGGGAGAGGGTGACCTGCTGCAGAATTTAGGTGCATTTGGCCCTGCTGGCAGCAAGCTTAGTTTGCTGCTGCTGTCCCCAGCCCCTTCCCCTGAGCCCAATGCTACCGCCAGACCCCTCCCACTGCCAGCAGACCCCTCACCACAGACTTCTTGCCACCTCTGGACCCACTGTTGCCACCACCTCCAGACCCCTTGCTACCTCTGGACCTCTACTGACGTGGTGGCCTCAGGAGCTACACCCCTGCCCCAGGCTGGATCCAGCCTGCAAACAGCACCATAGTCTAGATCCAGGCCAGGGTCCCAAGTGAGCTTGACCCCCTATCTTTACTAACAGTGCAGGTCCAAAGGAGAAGAGAAAATAGAGGAACAATTGTGTCTGTGGAACAATAAATAATACCTTGTTTACACATAAATAGGGAAGACATTTCCTAGTGAAACTTTTTTCCCTTCTCTAGATGATGAAGCCCTCCTGTGTGAAAAGAAGGGTTCGGTATGCGCTCTGCTCATTAGGCACTCCCTGGCGCAACTTTTCTCCACTTGATGAGTAAAAACTTCCAAATAAGCAAAAACTAATGATGCATAAGCTTCTTCTTCCCAGCTAGTCAGCATAATCAATTAGCCAATTTTAGACTCTCTTGTACCATATATGAAGACTGAGAGGCCACGGTTTTTACAAGGATTGTGTGCCTTCCCCACTCTAGCCTTGCCTAGAGAGAGAGTCTATATGAACCCAGGCCCCTGCTAAGCCATCAGTTGTTTAGTTAGGGAGGGAAGATGGATCCCACCTAGCCTCTTTATTCTTTCCCAGCATTGCAGTTCTTAAAGCCAGACCTGGAGTCTCTCTTAAACTGACAGCTGCTTGACACAGTGCAGTGAGGAAATCATCCTTGATACCCTATATCCTGCACTCCACTGCCTTGCTGTTACCTATTTACCATGCAGGATGGGGTTTGCATGGGTGGGTGCTACTTTGGTCTCCTTATGGTTTAGAACAGGGCAACATTTTCCAATGACAACCCCAAATGACCCAGGTCAGGTTGGGTCTGAGATAAGCTGGCGCTAGGACCAAGCCACTTATGCTGCTTCTCCTTGCTGCAGTGCATCTTGGGCACAGCCCCTTTCCCTCCCCTGACTCCAACCCTTCCCTGAGCTGAAGCCACGTCTCTGTGGACTGGGTCCAAAGGCTCTGGGGCCAGATCTGTCCCATAAGCCATAGGTTGTGAACCCCTGATTTAAAACGAGGAAAAGATTTTTAAGCAGGGCGGGGAAGGTGTTCATTAGGTTTTAGTCTGACATGAGTGAACAGAAACATAGAAAAAGAGGCTTTGAATCTAAAACCAAAATCCTGGGAGTTGGCTTGGCCCATTTCTCCTTATGAAGCCATCCAACATGTGCTATAATAACCCTGCGCTGCACCATCCGGATAGTGAGCTATAGGATTGGCAGGGGAGGATTAGAGTTTGAATCCAATTGAAAAAATACCAGTACCAAATGTTTGTCACCAGTGGTCCTTATTTCAGAAAGGTGCTTCCTCAGTAACTGGCAGCCATTAAGAAAATCTTCTGATGGCTTGTATCTAAAAAAGGAAAATATGTTTGTAAATGAATTGTAAGAGAGAACTTTGAATAAAGATGATGAGTACATGCTTAAATGTTGATAGGATCAGGGTCCTGGGTTGTAAATTTGGATGGATTTGCTTTATATTTAAAAAAATCAACTTTAAAAAGGTTAAAAAAATCAATTCTGTTCCTGGATCTGATAGGAAAACCACTTTATCAACAACTAAATGCCCACAAAAGTCACTGGATCCAGCCCTTAACCTGTAAGGCCCGTCGGCTATGGGGAGAGCCTGGATAGCTGCATCTCAAAGCTCTTTGTGGCCCCTCTATGCTTACAGGTGTTGCACAATAAACTGGTTAATTTTGCAATTAACTAAGACCAGCTACACATACAAAGTACCTAGTCATAGAAATCATAAAGAAATATAGCTGGAAGGGACCTCCAGAGGTCATCTAGTCCAACCTCCTGCCTGAGGCAGGATCATCCTTATCCAAACCATCTCATACAATCATAATCTAAACACTATATAAGACTACCCTCAACCCTGACAAAACATAGACCTAAACACCTGAACTTGCCACAGGTAAAGCAGGGGAACCAGGAAAGCCAATGCCCTGCTTCTATAAAATGTTGTCAATATATTCTTAAGAAGTCCCAGGTAGAGGACCATGCCCTCTCCCCCTCCCCACCTGCTGCAGAGAAAGGTAAATCCCCCCCACAGCCCATACCAATCTGAGCATGGGGAAAATTCCTTTCTGACCACAAGTATGATGATCAGTCTGACCCTGAGTGGAGAGGCAAGACCCTCTAGCCAGGAACCTCTAGCTTTTCTCCTAGTAGAAGAATTGGCACACCCTGGCTTTAGCTATAGCCTACACCCAGTGCCTCTGGGGAGGATTAAAAACACCCTGACACATATAGCAGAAAAAAAGGGAGGGGGTTGGAGCAACCAGCAAAGCCTAGAAGCATAGGAAATGCCCATGGTGGAAAATAGACATAGCAATGCCTAGATCATCCCCAACCAGTGGCTGTCCAACCTCTTCTTAGACACCTCCAGTGAGAAAGAGTCCACAACTTGCCTGGGCAGTCTGTTCCACTGCCTCACTGTTCTCACAGTGAAGACGTTTTTCTGGATATCCAATCTAAACTTACTTTGCTGAAACTTCAAGCCATTGGTCTTCATCTTCTTCTCTGCGGCAACACAGAAAACGTACTTTCCCTCTTCTTTATGGCAGCCCTTCAAGCACTTGAAGACTGCTATCATGTCCCCACTTAAACACCTTTTCCACCAGCTGAACATGCCTACCTTCTTCAGCTCCTCCTCATATGACTTGCCTTCCAAGCCCTTCATTATTTTTATTGCCTGCCTCTGGACCCTCTCTAGCTTCTCCATGTCCTTTTTAAAATGAGGAGCCCAGAACTGCTGGAAAGTACTCCAGCTGAGGCTTAATCAGTGCCAAGTAGAGAGGCACTATCACCTCCCGGGTCTTGCACCTAATGTTTCTGTTGATGCAGCCCAAAACCACATTGGCCTTTTCTGCGGCTCCATCACACTGCATGCTCATACTGAGTCTGGTCTACCAAGATGCACAAGTCCTTTGCCAAAGAGCTGCCATCCAGCCAGGTGTCCCCCATTTTGTATTTGCATTTTTGATTATTCCTCCTGAAGTACAGCACCTTGCATTTATTTGCATTGAACTTCTGATATGAACCTGTAAATAATTACCCTTTGCTTATGGCTATTGAGCAAGTTATCTACCCACCTTAAAGCAGCTATATCCAGCCCACTTTTCTCCAATTTGTTTATGAAAAGGTCATGTGGGACCTTGTCAAAAGCCTCGCTGAAGTCCAGATATACTATATCCACAGCATTCCCTTCTTCCACCCAAGTAGTTGCTTTGTCAAAGAAGTAGATCAGATTTGTCTGACACTATTAGTTTTTCATAAGTCCATGCTGGCTGCTTGCAATCGGCCTTTTATCCTCCAGATACTTGCAAATGGCCTTCCTTAGGATATGTTCCAGTGACTTGCCAGGTATTGGGGTGAGGTTAACAGTCTGTAGTTTCCCAGCTGCTTCTTCTTGCCTTTTTTAAAGAGAGGCACTACATTGGCCCTTTTCCAATCCTCTGGTACCTGGCCCATCTCCCACGGCTTCGTGAAGATCTTTGCCAAGGGCTCTGAGATCTCCTCTACCAGTTCCTTCAGGAACTTGGGGATGAAGCTCATCTGGCCCTGCTGACTTGAATTCATTCAGACCCAACAAAAGCTCTCTGACCATCTCTCATTATCTCCTCCCTCAACTTGCCCACTTCCTTATCCAGCAAATCCCTATTACGTGTCTGGCAGCTTCATTTATTTTGTGAAGACTGAGGCAAAGTAGCTGTTGAATAGCTCTGACTTCTTTGCATCTTTGGTTAGAAGTTTCCCCCGGACTTAACAGAGGATGCACAGCTTCCTTGGTCCTTCTTTTCTGGCCAACATCCTTAAAAAACCTCTTCTTGCCATCCTTAACTTCCTTTGCCAGGTGCAGCTCCTTCTTTATCTTTGCCTTCCTGATTTTGTCCCTGCAGACTCTTGCTATTTCCTGGTATGCATCCTTGGTACCAATGGGCTTCCAATACTGTGCCCCTTAGAAGCTCCCAGCCCTTCTGGGTGCCTTGATCCTTCAATCTATCATCCCATGACACCAAGCCTATTATAATGCTCCTTATCACATCATAAAAAGGTCCAACCAGCTATAAAGTTAAACCCTGAAAATGTGCAATATTACAGCTGGTGTGTCCAGCTTTAATTAGCATGTGTAGCAGGGTCCCCCTGTGGCCAGGAGCCCCCTCAGCTACCTGGGCTCCCAGCCACAGGGGTGCACCATGCCCAGCCAGGGCTGGGAGTCCCGCAGCTGAGCAGACTTTCAGCCCTGGCAGTGCTCAGCAGCTGCAGACTGCGGGTGCCAGCAGCACTCCATAGCTGCCAGGACCCAGAGTCTCACAGCTGCGGAAGTGGGATCCTGGCAGCACCCTGTGGTACCAGTGACTCAGTGTCCCGCAGCTGTGGATGCTGGGTCCCAGCAGCCACATGGCACAGCTGCTATCTCCCAGGTGCGGGGGTGTGTGAAACACTTCTGAAGCTGGGAGATTGCAGCAACTGGGGGGAAGGGGCTCCACAAAACCCTGTGGCTGGAAGACCAAAGTAGGTGCAATCTCCCACCCGTTGGGGGAGGGCTGGCTCCACAGCTGGGAGATCACAGCAGCTGCAGGATCAGGCTCCCCCTGCACCAGCAATAAGGCACATGGGAGCTAATGCACAATCCCACACTCGTGCCTCCTGCCATGCACGTGTGGCACGGCAGGATGTGCAATTGTGTGGATCATGCATTGGATCCCATCGCACCTTCACCTGCACAGGTAGAGGAGCCCTGTGAAACATAATAAACAGGGCATGGGACAGGAGATCAATACTGATTTTTACAGTCTAGATCTAATGTTTAAAAGCACACTTTTGAAAAGCAGCATGTAGGAGACATTTGCCTGTAACATGCATTTTGCCAGGGCATTCTGAAAAATGGCATAATGATTGAAAGCACTGTTTACATAATTTTATTTTGAGTTATTTTTCTTCACCCCCACCCTCCACCCACAAAAGCCTCTACCCCACAGATAGGAACAGCATTATGAGATCCTAAAATGAAGCCATAAGTCTATTAACTTGCTCTATGTATATAATTATGATAACCTAGCCCAGGGGTGGCCAACCTGCAGCGCTGGTGCCACAAGTGGCACAGGCAGTCTCTCTGTGTGGCACATGGCAGGCTGGGGAGGGAGCTGGGAGCAGAAAGCAAAGTAGCAGCTTGGGCAGGGAACACGGGGAAAGAAGCAGACTGAGGAAGGACAAGGGATCACAGCGGCACTTGGGGATGGTGTGCGGTTGGCTCCTGCTGACCTCATCAGACAGGCACTGAATGTCTTGTAATCAGGCAATAGCAGCGTTTCTCTCTTTCCACACACATTATTACTTTTGCTGACAGCAGACAGACTGGCCTTTTCACTCAAACTCAGAACAAAAAATCACTGTTGTTCAAAGGTAGCAAACTAGAGCATTAGCTTGTTTGTCTGGTTACCTGTCAGTCTTGTGCTGAGTGCTGGCCATTGCTGGTTCTTCTCTTTTCTGCAGCTCTTCATCGTCATGTCTCGTGCACTGGGAGACTCCAGGTGACGCGCGGTCACGGTCGCTGGCAGCTCTCACCTGTCTGTGGGCTAAACTCTCATATTTTCTCTCTGTCTCGCAGTCAGAATTTCCTTCTGATGAGCTGTCTTCGCAGCTTGTGTCTTCACTTGAAGTCGTTTCATAACTAATTGAGGACACCATATATTATTCACATGTCCTTCCCCCTTAATGATTATAAGGTCTTAGCCAATACCCACTGAACCCTTGACTCCAGTGGGCTTTGGATAAGACCCATAGTGACTTCTATGTTGGACACCATAGAAGCAGGTCAAAAGACAAGAGCAGCACCAAACCCACACCTGAGCTGCTGCCAGAATTCGGTAACTACACAGGAACTCGGGGCCCATTGCCACTCTCATTTCCCAAGTATCACTCTATATAAGCAAGAGATTCAGGATCTTATTTATTGAACAGCAACAATTTCAGGGGTTAGGGGGAGGATTATTTTTGGTTTTTAGCCAATTATTATTTAATGCAAAATGTACAAATGGTTCAGAGATCATGGACCAGGTTGCACAGTCAGGCTCCTCTGTGCTTGCTTTCTTGCTGGCCCATGACACCCTGCTTTCTTGGCCACACTGAGGCAAAGTTTGTCAGGAGACCTAGAGAGCATCTACTGGGGAGGGCCCTCTCCTGGGAAGCAGAAGGCTTGGGCTTGAATCCTCTTGTACGGAGGATGGAATTGAACCCGTCTCCCACACCCTGGGCATGTGATCTAATCACGAGGCTAAGGTATAAAAGGTGGACATCACTATCTCCACCACTGGCAGATAGGTTTTAAAAAAATCAGCTTTGACTGCTGAAGATCCCAATGGTGTTGGTGTGTATAAAATGTGCTCAGAGAGCATCTACCTAATCTAGGGGTGTAGCTGTCTACCTAATCTAGCAACCCAAGGGGCTTAGACATCACTCTACTAGTTTCTAAATCCCAGTCAGGCTTAGATGGGCATTAGATGCCTAGTAGGTGCTCAGACTGAAATTATTTTGGACATGTGAACAACTCAGAACTGCAGCTGCTTAAGGATCCTTTTGGGCCAAAAGGAAGGAACTTCCAGGATTACGCAGCCATCAAGCAGGGGGGCTGGATTGCAGAAATATTCCAAATCCTGAAATGGGATTTGAGCAGATTTTAGCTACCCAAGTCCCTTCTGGATCTGGCATTGGGGCTCCAAGGGGATGATAATGAAAAGATGGAGTCTCGGTCCTGTTCTTAGAGAACAAACATTTGTACAACACTCAACATCATAGTTAGCACTAGTTAGCACTTTTAGGTGTCCATACATGTGCTCTGGGGTGAGGGGGCGCTTTAATTAGAGCGGCTCTCTGAGTGGGGGTGCTTTAACTAAATGGTGGCGGGGGTGCTCCAACTAAAGCTTGTTCCATGAGCTTTAGTTAAAGTGCCCCCACCACCATTTTACTATGTGAGGACACTGAATACAGGTGAAGCGGAGGCTGCTGGAGTGCACTAATTAGCACAGTCCAGCAGACTTGCGGCAGACTATTAATGAAGTCTGCTCTGATGCATGCCAATTAGCATGCGTTGGAGCAGAGGTCCATCATGTGTATAGGTGCTCTCTGTTATTCGTCTTGAGAGAATGAATTGACATCAATTTAAGTTCCTCCAGCCCAATACTGACGAACTTTAGATGGCAGGATGTGGAAGTTTGCAATGCAGATGTCCATGCAGCACAGGACTGATCCAAAACTAGTTGACGTTAATGAAAAAACTAGGCTGGGCTTTGTATCAGGCCCTGAAGGATGTGTGTGAAGAGGGCCTCAGTCTTCAGGGATGTCATGTCAGTGCCACTCGTTATCGTTGTAAGAGTACTGATGTCCCAGGCTCTCTGATCAGCTTTTACTGAAAAATTATTGATGTTAAATGGAAGAAGGGATCAAAGAGGCTCTATTTTGAATGGGCTTTTAATCAAAGATTTGAAAAAGAAAAATCTTTTTTCCTGAGTGATACAGCTGGTGATGACAACGTAGATGCTAATATGCAGTTTTATTTTCTTAAATGATGCTTACCCACCATTAACCCCAACAAACTGCAGATTCTTTTTGGTTCCATTGCCTCCTGCATGGAAACCGTGACCTTTCTTTTTCATGATAGACTTAAGACTTGTGGTTGGAGAGAGATCTAGCAAAATATAAAATCACAGATTAAGAAAGTATAGAACGATTATTCTCTACCTTATTAATATGCCTATAACAAACTATAGCTCGTAAGCAGAACCATGTTAATTGTCCCTAAGACGTCCATTTTATAGAACTGCGGATGTATCTGGATGTGGTCTCAAGCTGGGCCATTAAAAAAAACCCCAAAAAACAAAACAAAACAAAACAAAAAAAAGATCTAACAGGCATCTTCATGGGAATATTAACATATGGCAAGCAACTGATACCTATACATGTTCTCCCCATGTAGGCAGTCTGCTCTGACTCCTTAGAAATAGGTCTTTTTGCACTTCTGATACTGATAATATTAAAATCCATGTGTAGTGCCCTCAGGAACACCCTGCTTCAGTCTCTTGTGAGGCTGTGTAGGAATGGGGTCACAGCGGCAGAATTCACCTTCCCTCCTGATGTACTCCTTGGAAAAGGAGGGCTAGGTTTTCACCTACAAAGCCTCCTTATATCACTCTGACTGAACAGTGGTCACTTTCCTGATCCCAGAAGAATAAAATAAGTTCACTTCCCCTTCATTAGTTATTGCTTCTAAATGGGACAAGCTATTTATAAAGCCGGTGGGCCGGGTAAATGCAGATTTTTCATGGGTTGTATACATTTACTTAGCTCCACTGAGTTTGTGCCGATTTGCACCAGATGACCTACCACTTAAATGTTCACCAGTGAAGTAAAGAATCATGAAAGCCAATTAAGAAAAATGGTTATCAAGTTTACATGATAGAATAGCCCCTCTCAGTAGTAGAGTGGGATTCCCACACAGTCTGAACTTGTGGAATAAAGCTACATGTTTATTAGCCCTTAAGTATTTTTGTTTGAATTTTGTTTTTATGGCATGCTCATACATAGACACCTTCCTTATCTATAGTTAAGAAAACACACTAGGTCTGTTTCTGATCTCACTGACATTAGTTTTTACACTGGTATAACACCATCAACCTCAGTGGCATGACTCATGTTTTGCTCTGGAGTAAATGAGAAGAGAATCAGCCCTGACACTTTGCTAGACCTTTGCTGATATTATTTACCCAACTGTTGATACTGTGCATTTGAATTCTCTTTATCTGGTGATGCTTGGGTAGAGTATGCAGATAGCAACAAGTTTAAGGAATTAACGAGTTGATTCTGGATGGAACTAAGCTTGGATGCCGGCTGCTTTATAGCACTTGCTAACTCTGGATATCCGTGCTCCAAACACATCCACTGCTCTTGCAAAAGCTCCTGGATTTTTTTAACATATTGGCTTATAGGATCTGCATCAGATGAATCCTGTTGGTCAGTGTGCCTTTCCTCTTCCATCAGGACTTGCTTTACATCCTCAGCAGGACCCTTCTTCAAATCAGTCCCTGAATAGCTCTCTCCAGTTGGAGCAGGAGCAACACAGGACTCTGTATCATAGCTGCTTCTTTGGCTTTGACAGTCATCACGGATATGTTCATTTATTTGCAGCTCGGTGAAGCATGATGTATGAACAGCAGGCTCAATATCTGTCCCAGTTCTTTTCTGTTTGTCCAAAAATGCAGTCCCTTTCTTTCTGATGCCAGCATGAACATCTGCCAACCCCTGATCTGTATGAATTGGCATATTACTTAGCTTCTCTACTTCCAGGTTCATGTTGTCCACACCACATCCTACAGATTTTGTAGAAACTGAGATATTTACATTGACACCTTTGTCTTGGGACTCCTTCAATCTGTCCATTCCTATGAGCTCAGTATTCACTGCAGCATCGTGGTAAGGCAGGGCATTTCCATCCTGCTCACAAGGCTTGGTTTCTTGGGTATTTTCCCGACAGAATTTCTCTTCTAGTTGAGCTTTGGAGCTTGCCAGTGTTTTAATGTTTCTCTCTTTTTCCTTGATCTCATCATCTTGCTGCTTTAGCACTAATCTGACATGTTCAAGTTCCTGTGTCTTGGTGCTCAGTTGCTCCTCCAAAACAGCAATCTGTAGTTTCAGTGCTGTGACTGTGCTGGGCTCTACCATGCTGCAAACTGAAGATTCAAGACCCAAAAATTCCCCATTCTCTCTAGCCCAAACATTTCTATCTTCATTCTCCTCTGATATGCTTGGCATAACCTCATTTATGTTTAATTCTATTTCTTCATGGTTCTCATTTTCATCAAAAAGCTTGGGTGAGGATGATACATCCTTTACCAATTGTGTAAAGGTTTCCATTGCCGGCGTTTCACATTCTTCTTCTCCGCTCTCTGTAACCATGAGCGGCTCCTGAACCGTGGAAGGTTGACTTGGCTGTGGAGACTGGATTTCCTTTCCCTCCTGAGGATGATCTTCTGGTTGGTGATCCAGCTCAGGGGTGGGTTTTGCTTGTTCCCCAAGCTGCTTGTTTTTCGGCAAAGCCTCTTCCATTTGCTGCTGTGCAATTCTTGTGTCTTTGGGAAGATTTAATGAAAGACTATCAGGACAGTTTGAATCCAGTGATTCTTTTGCAGGGCTAAAGGGGATTTCTGTAAAGCTCTTTTCATCACAAGGCTGAGGAAGTAACACCAACTGAGAAGGCTCAGGGCACTGACTTCCTTCCTCTACATTTTTAGTTGGTGGGAGTGTGGCTGGCATGCTGGAAGCCCTCAACAGCTGGGGCCTCCCTCTACAGCTGGCAAGATCTTCTTCGGGATGCATGACCTCAGCTTGTCTGATTGTCTCAGCTAAAAGGGCCTTTTTTCTGTAACTCTGCTCATCTGTGGGTGTTACAAACGGTGGCGATTCATTAGTTGTGACAAGGCGAATGGTTTCTTCTGCCCCTAATGATGTCTTCCTGTGGGCAAAGGCAGCCCAGCTCTTATTAGAAGAGGCAGCATATGCTCGGGACCCGTTCTCAGGCAGGCTGAAATTTCGAGGCAGCGTGCTGAATTTGGGCTGCTTGGCCTTCCTGTGAACGTGGACCCTTCTGATAGTGTTCCCTTTCTCAATGTCATCCACATATTTCAGGAAATCAAGGTCCAAGTGAAAGCCATATGGCGTTTCTACTGAATATGGGAGGCTTCTGGGTTGATCTGTATCCCCATCGGGCTTGGATGGCTGATCACCTGCTGAGGATAATAGAAGATGGTAAATTAAAAACATAATAATGTAAATAAACCCTGATATGTTTTCAGCGGGAAAGGAAAAATGGTCGGCATGAGTTTACTTCCCTGTCCAAAGTCATCTTTCCCACATCAGCCCCAAGCCTGGGCTGGAGCTGAGGGGCGCCGTGCTGCCTGGGGTGTTTGTGGACTGAAAGAGCCAGTTGTTCGTTTGCTGATCCTGCCCTCTTGGATGAGTTAAAATAGCCTGAAGGCTAATTGTGAATTACAGAATCTGCCAGTGGCTCGATGGTACCATTACAGAAGTGAAAGATCACTAGGAAGCCCCCCTTTTTCTGGTAATGCCCTCTATACTGGCCCAGGGGGGTGGGGAGGTATAGGAGCTGTCAATCCAACCCTTTGGTGTTGGAGGATAGCCGGGTCACTAGTACTCCCCTCCACTTCCCCACCCCCATGCTGTGGTGATCCTTTAGAGCTGCTCTGTGCAGGTGGCTTAGCACAAGGCAGCTGCAGTGCAGCTGAGAATCATGGCCCTCATCAGTATGCATGTTGCTGAAATGCTGGAAGTCACTTCAGGCAACACTGTAAGGCTGCCATACTAAATCACTGTGTTATTAGTTTGCATCTACGAGGGAAGGAGAGAAGGAAGGGTTTGCCGTTTGTCATCTGCGATGCTAATGTTGAATCTGCTCAGAGACAGAGCCACAGAGTAATGCATACCAAACATATAATCTTGTTTTCTAGAGCTGAATCATGTAATTGTTGCACTGAAGAAGCCAAAAATTGGCTAAACTCATGATTCTAATTGGCAATTATGCAAATAGCTGGTTTTGTAAGCTAAGCTACAAATTTGTCTAAGTATAAAAAGCTGCCTAATGCATGATAAATTCAGCTAAAACTAGATGATGGAAACTAGCCAGGTTAGTTCAATATATTTAGTGGTTTTAGCCTCCTCAGCACCTTGAGGTCCACTACAAGTTGGACAAAGAGATTTCTGTGAACCCATAGACAAACATTATCACCCATATTATAAGGAATATTTCTAAAAGAAAAAGCATTTGGCATGGACAGGGTTAAATGGTGTAACTTAACTCTGTGCAGAACAAGAAAACACTTTTTAAAGTCAAAGGACAAACTTCAGAAGAACATGTCTTTTAGTGCTTCAGTTCAGGAAAGCCACAGTGGCATGAGATGTGTTGAGGGTGCAATAGCCACTTGTTTCCTTGCATAACCTTAGAGATACAGATGCAGCAGCAGAATCTTCCACTGAATATAAATGGCTCTCATTAAAGTGGACACTTAACCCAGACTGCTCAGTGGTCTCCTCTTGATAAAGAACATCCTGCGCTGTATACTCAAACTTTCATCTCTCCTATAGATCTCTGCATGCTCTTATTTTCATGGGTACAAGTCATTAACATCAGAAAGGCAAATTGGTGAGCCTGAGCTTATACTAAAGGTTTTCTCCTAAAAAATACTATGTTGATTAAAGCATCCTGTACTGATAGGCATCCAAGAGTGAAAAGGTTTGACCACTCTTCCCCTTTGCCATCTGCCGGGTCTAGCATTTTTAGACTTCTTTGTCTCAAAGATTTCCTAAGCCCTTTTCCATTACCACTACTGAAATGCAGTCAGTCTAGGGTGGAAGCCAGCACACTGAAAACAGGGGAATGAGGAAGGGAAATACAACAGTGTAATGTGGGCTCGTTTTGAAAAGCAGAAGAGGGTCCTTATTGTCCACAGAGAACAGACAAGATGTTGGTCTCTTGAGTCATATCCGACAGCCCCATCTACTGTGTGGTGCTCCATCGTAAACAATAAGACTATCATGCTTTTCCCCGTTATAACTATCACCGACAGTCAAACCAACACGAGTGCAGTACATGCTGAACTATACACAACCTACCCTTTTGTTCTTGAAATGGGTGTCCTTACTATATTTTGCTTACATTTTGAACAAATGTATACATTGGCCCCAGTACATACTTACACTATTTCTGGTAAGCAAACTATCACACGTTGTTTTAAATGACAAAATAGTTCCATTTAACAGCTTTTGAGGAAAAAATACAGCCTCCATACCATTTGTTTCTTCCATATTGTGGAAGTTGATCCAATTGGGTCGTCAGTTAAACATTGTTAGATGAGTCAATAGGCCTTACTGCATCTAAAAAACAGAAGAGACATTTAGACAAATGCTTAGTACTTATTGCGACATTCAAGTATCCTTATGTCTCCACTTCCCGTCTGTCCTTGAGGCCGTCCATCTAGCCACAGGAAGTCTTACAATGACAGCAGTTTTTTCGTGGCTTAATAAAAGCCAGGTCTCCAGATAGCAAAGTTGATATTAGTTACTGTACCTGGACTCTTATTTCAAGCATTCTGTGGCCTGGCCATATTCAGAAAACACTTTCAAGCATATTTAAATAAGTATTTCCCCTCCTAATGATAACTGTTTCTGTTTTATAAGTACATTACAATGAAATCTTTCTTAAGTATTATAAAACGAGCCCTAACATTTCAGATAATTCCAAATGGAATAGAAGGAAAAGAGATATCAAGGAAATTTGCCATTAGATCCATGATCAATAGCATATGAACTCCTTATCCAAAATACATTGATCAATGCCAGAGCGACTGTGGCATTGATGCCTACACAGTTGGATGGGTCAAAAATTGGCTGATGGGGTGCAGCCAGAGAGTAGTGGTGGATGGGTTGTACTCGGCAGGTGGGATGTGAATAGTGGGATCCCCCAGGGCTCGGTCCTGGGGCCCGCACCGTTCAACATCTTCATCAGCGACTTGGACGAGGGGGTGGAAAACATGTTGTCCAAGTTTGCCGATGACACCAAGATGTGGGGAGAGGTAGGCACGTTCGAAGGGAGAGAGAGGCTGCAATTAGACTTAGACAGACTACAGAAGTGGGCAGACGGTAATAGGATGGGCTTCAATGTAGATAAATGCAGGGTGCTGCACCTGGGGAGAAGGAATCCACAGCATACATACAGGCTGGGGAGCTTCCCCCTTGTGAGCACAGAGGCAGAAAGGGATCTTGGAGTCATTATTGACTCCAAGATGAACATGAGCCGCCAATGCCAGACCACAGCCAGCAAAGCCAACCGCACTTTGTCGTGCATCCAAAGATGCATCTCAAGCCGGTCCAGAGAGGTGATACTTCCCCTCTATGCGACACTGGTCTGGCCTCAATTGGAGTACTGCGTCCAGTTCTGGGCACCGCACTTTAAGAAGGATGTGGCGTGCCTGGAGAGGGTTCAGAGGAGGGCCACCCGCTTGGTTGGAGGGCAACAGGGCAGGTCCTATGAGGAGAGGCTGAGGGACCTGAACCTGTTCAGCCTCGGCAAGCGGAGGCTGAGGGGGGATTTGGTGGCTGCCTACAAACTCATTAGGGGAGATCAGCAGCAAATAGGAAGGGTCCTATTCCCCACAGCAGCACCTGGGGTAATGAAGAACAATGGCCAGAAGCTGCTGGAGAATAGGTTCAGGTTGGAGATTAGGAGGCACTATTTCACTGTCAGGGTGGCTAGGATCTGGAACCAACTTCCTAGGGAAGTGGTCCTCGCTCCTACCTTGGGTAAATTCAAAAAGAGGTTGTATGAACACCTGTCTGGGATCGTGTGATCCCAGCGTGTGCTTCAACCAGTGGCAGGGGGTTAGACTAGATGATCTATTCAGGTCCCTTCTGACCCCTAACTACTATGAAACTATGAAGCTATAGTATGTAATTTATATACTGCATAATATGTCATGTCCCAGTGAGAACTGCAAGGGGTTTAAACTATACATAAAGGTGGCTGGTTTTTCATTTCTTTATGTGGAGTGACCAAAGATTGAAAATTCACACTAAATGTCTGTAAGAGAAATCCCATTAGAGCTACTCCTTGCTTAATGTCGTAGTTATGTTCTTGAGAAATGCGACTTTAAGCAAAATGATGCTAAGCAAATCCAATTGTGTCACAGTAGTTACCTACTAGCAGGCGGCGGCCAAACAACGTTATAACCGAACACTGTGCAACTTTAAATGAGTATGTCCTCTAATAGAGCGGCAACGTAATAAGAATACAACGTTAACCAGGACAACGTTACGTGAGGAGTACCTGTATTTTAGTGTGTGACTGTATAGTAACTCTTTTCTAAATAGCTACAACACTGCTATATTTATCCTGGAAAAAAAACATAAATCATAGTTATTCTCAGCTCTGACACTGTAACATGAATAATACGATTCCCCATCCCAATTACTCCCCACTTTCTCATATCCCAAGGCTGAGGGCAAGGGTACAGGGGCCCAGAAATCTCAAGAGAAGTCTGGATGTTGGGGCTGGAGACAGTCAAGAAAAGTCCGATAGGAAACTGCTGCTTTTCCTACGCTTGTCAGGTGGGTCCAGGGACCAGGCAGGGAAGGGTTAAGGAGGCTGAGGCAACTGGAGATCATCAGGCAACCCAGCCAGCTATTTTATAAATCAAACAGGAAAAGGAAGGTGAGGAACAGAACAGGGGGATTTCCCAGATCACCCAATAAGGAGGTTGTAGCCGATGTTTGGAGTTAAAACATTCCTCTCTCTTTCTGAGCTGCATTTGTATCCTCTAAGGGGAAAAAATATTCTTTAGGGCCTGAGTTTGTCAGTGAGAAAAAAGGCAAGGTAGCAGGCTAGAAATCTACTGCTGGCTACTTCCAGTGCCAGGACTTGCTGGGGTTCAACCCTGCTCCCAGATGACCGTACCTCTAATGGGACATGGCTACGTAAGCGCTCCAGTCCCCACTCCCCGCTCATTGTACGGAGAAGTACAGCAAACCCAAGCCATTCAGTGCAGGATTCAGTTCAAATTGTTACTTAATCACTTTTTTATTCCTTAATGTTTTGCCTGTGTGAGGCCTTAAGCATTTGACCCAGATTTTTAAGTCGGTTAATAGACAGGCACCAGCCAGCTTCCCTGGCTTATGACCCACACTCCTCTCTGCTGTGCCACTGTTCGTGCAAAAGGTTTCTCCTGTGCAGCATCCACCGTCCAGAACAACCTTCCTGTGTTTCCCTCCCTCATTTCAATTCTCAGTGGAAGCCGTATCTAGTTTTCCTGCTCTACTTGGTATCTATTAAACTTCTCTTCCTGTGGGATTACTTTTGAGTGCAACTATATTATTTATTCTAGGTTGACTGTAATAGGCCATCCAGAGAATGGGATGGGGCTGTTGGTATCCCTGTTTTAAAAGAACTGAAATGAAGTTGCCCAGATACACAGCCCTCATCCAAGTGACCAGAGAAAGAGCTCTACATGTGCTGTAATATCCTAGCAGGGAAGTTTTAAAAGATCTAAGTGTTTGTACGAAGCCACTATTAATTGGCAACAAAATTAGCACTGTAGTAAACAGGTCTATCATCGCATGTAGGCAAGATAGCCTGCTCTGGGGATGGTAATATAAAGGCAATATGAGTAGTCTTAAAAACTAGTCTAAAATTACTATCTTATTGATTTGTAACTGAATAGCAACACTGACAACTGATAGACAAGTAATTTATGCATCCTTTTTTAGTGCTGCAGAACTAGCTCAGAAGAGCACGTTTTTGCTGCATTTCAACCAATATACTCCTGATGTATTCCCTAATTAACTCAACTTTTTTTTTTTTATGAAAGGCAATGACTGCTGTTTCTCCCTGCCAATAAAAGCACGTGGCAAAATGAACATTAAACTCTTGCTCAAATGTTTTTATTTTACTTCCCAATTACAGGCAATTATGTAGTGATTATGGATCCTACCCACACTCAGACCAGTTCTATTTCACTTTTTTGGATCATTTATTAAAAAAAAAAAAAAATCCAATCAATAGGATGCTTTTAATATTTAGATAATTACAGCTAATTGGTTCATTTATTGGCTTAGTTCCACTTTGCTAGTCAAAGCTGATATTATTACTTTTCTCTTTTGACCAATCTATTTCAAAATCACCTCATAAAACAGCATTGAATGTACCCTACCAGATTGTTGATGGACTTCCATTCCCTCCAGTGTCATTTGTATGTGGTCCTGATGGCTAACAGCCAACAATGTGGGTCCTATTACCCCTGTTATCCAAACCAGTGCTCTCCTATGACTAGCTAGAATAAACACTAAAAAAAGAAAAGAAATTTATCATAATAAAAGGGGCAAATTATGCAACTAGCTTTCACAATAGCCTCCAAACTGTCTCAAATCTAATTCTACCGTATTTTTTTTGGCAATAGACCAATTAGGCAAAAACAAAATGCTATTTAATTTCCACTGAAATCTCAGGCAGGCTGATAAAAGTCCAACTGGTTTTAACTTGCTGTCTGATAAGGGGGAGACATAGCCCTCACATAGCATTTCAGTCTCTGCCCCATGCAAAACTTGAGGGAAGTCAGATCCCGAGAAGAAAAAGCTGGTAGCTGAAAAGGTCGGAAAAGGACAAATTCCAGCTGTGAATAAGAGCTCTGGACACAATGCTGAGGCTGTGCAAGAGCCCAGCTGTGGGCCGTGCTATGCACCCTAACACTGCGGACATCCCTTGGTATGTCTGGATTCCCTTTGCCCTCACAACAGTGCAACCCAGAAAGTTTTGAGACGATCTGCTCCTCGTGTGTCGTGGTGCAAGCCTTCTCCAGGGGATCATACATTAAGAAGGCTCATGCCACAGTAACAGCGTGCTTGGCCTCTAACCTGGGGACTAATCCACCATCCAAAAGAAAGATTCCCACCCCACTGACTTTGGATCAGGTCCCTAGAGAAGCCATTTTTGGGCCTGAGAGACTAGCTTAACTCAGTTCTTGTTTGCTAGTGTAAGTAAGGACCTCATTTAAAGTGCATCCTTGTTCCTGAGAGGCAGGACTAAACTCAACAACTCATTGCACATATGCTACCGAACAGCTTCCAGATTGGTAATGTCCTTCGGTTACTACCAGCCTGGGTCAGATTTGGACTAATGACCTGGTTCTGCATTCTGTTCTCTCGAAATAATCTCGCCCCCTCTATCATGGATTTCAGAGGGTCTGTAAAGCTGGTTTCCCCCCCTTTAGTAAATATTGTATCCAGGCACCGTCAATATAATCAATGAATATACAATGACAAAAAGAACGTTATGTCTAAACTCGTTAAACTGACCCTGTCTCAGGTTTTTGTATTTGCAGACTTTCCCTCTGTTGTACAAGAGGGAGGAACACTGTATTTTAATCTCCAGGCAGACAGCACATCAGCATAAATAGCATCTTTGATTTTCAGTTTTACTACAAAGAACAGCCCTGGGGAGGATGAAGCCATATTTATATTAAAATACTTTTCACGAGGCAAGACTATGTGGAGAAATGGAAATCAAAAAGTCGCATATTTGACAAGGTAATAGTGTAGATTGAAGTACTTTCATTCCCTTGAGCAACCCATTTGGAATGACTATGTACTGTCTTTTTAAAAAGCCAAGTCGCAAAGAGTATTTCTTTACAGTCTCATTTAACCCTTCATTTACTCTGCATCCCTTTGCATGACACAGTAAGACCCCCGCCCCCGCCCCCCGCCGTCCCCATCAACAATACAAAAGCAATACCTTCTCTCCTCCTCCAGAAGATTACAGCTGCAAATTAACTGAATCACAGAGACTAGTAGAGGTAATAGTCACTCTAGAAAAGGTTTCTGCTAATAGTTTTACGTATTAGAAACATTTAACCCCGTGAGAGTTCATTCCCGGTAAATCACACATTAACAAAATCTCATCAACTATATCACAACATTTTTGTCCTTGCCTGTCATTTTCTCCTGCATTGCAGTAGCTGAATTGTTAGCACTTCATTATGAAAGGAAAACTATCATTAAAAGAGTACGTTGCCATGTTACCTTCTCATCCTCCCATCTACAAAAAGCCAGAGTACAGAAGAGCTTTTCCCTTTTCACAAAGGTATCTTTTTCAGTGCTGAGAGGTAACAGTTATAGGTTCAGAGCAGCAAATGTGTGTTTTCCAGCTGTTAAAAAAGTTGGTCAGCTGATCAGTGACCTTGCTTGAAAAGCAAATACAAGTTTAACTAAAACAGAAGGAGGGAGACAAAAGGTTCATTTTCTAGTAAGCTAAGCACAGTTCTTACTCTGCACCAAGCTTTTGAAGAAAGTTAGTCAGATCCAAAAAATTAGTTGCTTTCTATCAGCGGCACATACAGTCTCCCAAAGCACTAAAGGCAAAATGCTGTCTAATCAACAACAGACTACATTTATCTTCTTTATCAGAAAGAGGATTATTTAAAAATCAGTCAATAATTAACTATGCAGGTCTCATTATATCTAATGCTTTGCACTGAAGTTCTTCCTAGATGACACAAACCTTTCCACTGAGCTTTGCTTTGCATTCTGCAGCTCGGCTATTTCAGACAGCATCATTTACTCTACCTAGCGCTTTTCCCAACAAAAATAAAAACAGTCGCCGCGATTAAAGGACAGAAGCTTTATTAGAAATCACAGGATGCCTCCACATTAATAATTCATTTGCCTGAAATCGCCCCCCACCCCCAGTAGCTTAATGAGTTATCTCAGAAAGATCTTATTAAGAATTTGCTATTTTGTCTATGGTTTCATATTCCTCTAGTTACACCCATCAATCTGCTGTTCTGAGGAGCTGATGAAAAGGCAGTGAATCTATTTAACAGGACAGGAAAATCAGCAAAGCATCTGCTGTAATTACTGAACATACCACTCTATTGATTCAACACCTCAGTGAACTGCAGGTCATCGTGTGGCAGTTGATAACTGCAGCAGAGACAGAGGACTTCTGGAGGAGCAAGCAAGAACCTCTTAAAATGCCCAGTAATTGAATGGAGGTGCATTTAAAACTCTGATCATCCATCTCTTGTTGTCGCAGTTATTGTTAGCAGCTGCAGGATACAGTAGTAACCAAGGAGTGTCCTAGCATTGCTGTTCCCAGCACTTAAGAAAAACTGTGCTGTGCTACCCAAAGGAAGGAAAGGTAAGGGGGGGATCAATAAAGGCAGAAGCAAAGCAGTTAGTCTAAGTCATGCAGGCAAAATAAAATACTCCAACACTTTACCTTGGATTTATCAGTGCAGAAATCACAGGCAAAGCAGCATAAAACACTGAGGAAATCAAAAGGTTTCAGAGATAAAAAGAAAGACCCAGTAAGTAACTCTCCAGTCCTGAGATGCCATTGCAAGCATGTTAAAGGGGAAGGTTCTTTTTCTAACCAACACTTGCAATAAAAAAATACAACTCCCCAAGTTCTGGGTAAGACATAGTTTGTAAATTGGAAAAGCACTGCAGTATGCATTATTCAGTGGTACATATTTTGCATCAACTGCTACTACAGCATCTGTTGACATGAAACCAGAAAAAAAATTTCTAGTGAAAATTGTATCTTTTGGATCCTGAGCTGTAACATAATTTTGGTTTTCAAATGGTGAGTTTTCATTTCCTAACACGCCTTTCAATATAGGCATGGTTCCGGTCACAGAAGCCCTACATATCGCTTTTTGTACGACTGAAAAAATTCCACGTCCCAAGAATGAGAGAGACAAAGCCCTCTCGGTTTGCACTGATGGAATTAAAAAATGAATCAGAGAAATAAAGGACTAGAGTGAGATTTAGCAACCTGTGCAGAGGAAAAGGAGGTTATGGTATGTAATTCATTACACTGCATTACCCCACAGTGATAATTACAGTTCATATATTTTGGTTCCTTGTGCTCATGTTTTAGTGACCCATGCTGCTT
Organism: Alligator mississippiensis; assembly: GCF_030867095.1. Taxonomy (NCBI): domain Eukaryota; kingdom Metazoa; phylum Chordata; order Crocodylia; family Alligatoridae; genus Alligator; species Alligator mississippiensis. The sequence goes on from NC_081828.1 coordinate 15,242,123, forward strand.
TAGGTGTGCTGGCTCAGAAGGGAGTTCACTCAAAGTTTCCCTGCACTTGCTTCTACCTGTCCAGTCCTTGCTCACCTGAGCTAGTAGCAACCTTGCAGCGGCTGCTCTCCATAGTACTGTAAAGTAAAAGGTGTGTAACCCACACAAAGGAGTTAAGGGTACTTTTCTTGTTTGTCCATAAGGACACAGAAGGCAAGCGATGTGCTTTAAGCTAACTAGTAGGAGTGTGTGAAGCAGGCCTTATTTGATTTGTATTCAGCCCAAATCAGGGACAGTGATTCAATTCATTGATTTGGATCACTGTTCCTGATTCGATTTGGCCAAATCCAAATCTGAAGATTCGATGCCAATTCGAAGAATCAGTGATTCAGATATAGACACAGCTTTCAGTGATTCAGACATAGACACAGCTTTAAAAGTTTTTCCTACATACCTCAAGGTACCAGCGCGGCTTGTGAACACTGCAATGCTGGGGTGGATGGAGCATCCCACAGGAGTGCGGGAGGACCCCCACATGCTCGGCAGCAGACCTGGAAGTGGACTGGAAGTACTTCTGATCCACTTCCAGGTCCATCGGGGAGTGTGAAGGGTCCCCCCTACCCCGCGCCCCCCCTGCTCACCAATCAGCCATGGGGGGATGCCGGGTGCCTCCTACACCCAGGAGGCACCAGTCGCTGAGCCGGGAAGGCATGGGGGGGAGGCCCTGCATGCTCCCCGGCAGACCCAGAACTGGACCAGAAGTGCTACCAGTCCACTTCCAGGTTCACTGCCGAGCATGTGGAGGTTCCCCCCGCACTCCTGTGGGATGCTCCACGCGCCAAATCTTTCCGAATCTCTCCAAATTGATTCAGAGGGTTCCGATTAGATTCGGAGAGATTAAAGGGTCCTCTGATTCAATTTGGATTTGGAAATTCAGCCACCAAATTGGGCCGAATCTCCGCCAAATCGAATCAGGGACCAAAGCTTCGCACAGCCCTACTAACTAGGAAGGTGGGTCTGGCTATGGAGACTGGGAATGAAGTATGGAGACTTTTTTGCAATCTGTCCTGAGTCAGAATGGACAAATTGTAAGAGTTTTGATCAATACTTACGGGCTTCTGTAAACCAACTGGCCCCAAGTCAAGAATTCATTCGTATCACAAGGCAGGCACCAGAGTGAATATTAATAGGTCTTCTCAGCAGGTTGACTGACGACTGCCTAGCACTGGAGTCTTGGAGGAATGTGGTTACCTTGTGGGGAAGATTCTCACCTTGCCGGGCCTAGATTGTGCATGCTTACAGGGCTACTTTTTCTCAGACCTGTGAATCCAGCCCCTCATAACCACTATGTTAACTAAGGCACACAGGTAAAACAGTGGGCACCGCAAGTAAAATGTTGGGAATGTAATCAGCAGAAAGACAGACATGTCTGATCATAGCCTTCTCCTGCAAACCGAGCTACTTATGCTTCTTAAATCCTGTTGGAGCTCATGGAATATTTATATTACTTCTGAAGGCAACACTGATTGTGCTCACATCCTACAGGCACAGCCAGGGCAGAGTCAGCTTAAAGGTTACGTTTTGTGAAAATAAGGTTTTGCAAAAGCTAAGAATGAAACAGATTCATATAAAATCATAATGAAATGACTGCATTACCTTAAAAATAATATTGATGGGTACAAACAGCAGTGGCAACTCAAACATGGCAACACTGTGCTCTGGCACAAGAACAGAAAGTGGAATGACTGATGAACAAGGAGCCAGGCATTTTAGCAGCTCTGACAACCCCACCTAGCCTACATTGCGTTGTTAAATCCACAGGCACCCTCCAGCGCTGCTGTGACAAACTTGTGTTGTCTTACTCCTCTTTTTGCAGTCCATTCAAATCCAACTTCCAGCATGCTTTATTTTGTTGCTACGGCCTGCATATTTTGTTGAAATGCATTGGTATGCTCTACCAATTTATTCTGTTTGAGGATATTCATAGGTGTTTGTCCTTTCTTATGTGGTTGTATGTTCAATATTCAATATCGATAATTAAAACAATACATCATAGACGTCTCAATACAGTTGGGCGGAATTTTTCAGTTATATTTTTCCTTTTAAAACACCCAGAAATCTGGTCTTATTCTGAGCATTTCTTCCTCAGATTCTCTTAGCTAGGAATGGGATTCACTCCAGCTATTTCACTCAGCAAGGGGCCATCTACACAAGCAACAAATGGGACGTGTTTTAAACTCTACCACTCTTGCAGGCTTAAGATGGACACTTTTGTCCAATATGATTTCACAGCCTGAGCCTGCTCTTGAAGTGAGGTACCTAAGTTGCCCAAATTGTTATACTTTTCTTTCACAGTGCAAGAGAACGGGCATGGCGGTGCTGTTGGGGACAGTGGTCCCATCTTTAGATGGTTGTTTAGTGGTTAGACCACTCACCCAGAAGTGAGACCTCCTTGGTTAAAGAGGGTTCAAACCCAGGACTCCCACGTTACACCACCAGGCCAGAGCTCGCTGCCCATCCTTCCTGATGAAGCGGACCTACTGTGCAAGAAGAATTCAAGACTTTTGGGGAAATTCACCAGTTCTGTGGACTTTCCATCAACTAAAAGGTCAAGGATTTAACTGCCTAAATTCTGCCATAAGTCCTTGGGTCCTTTTGTGGATCTAGACCCAACTCCCTGAGGCCCCACTGCAACTAATCACTTCAGCATAGACCCAAGTCTGCTCCTATTGAGCACATGAGGGTCTAGACAAATCTTCTGGCAGGAGGGCAACTAACTTATTGCATGAGTTGCACGGTGCTTGATAAATTTGTGAAAGATATTAAATGACTGCTTTAGCTGGGAATTAGACTCAACAGACTCAGGACCGGAAAGAACCAATATCTCTTAGGTTTCTATGTACTATGTCCCATTGAAGCCAATGGGATATAAGCATGTCTAAAGCTGATATACTCAGAAGTGCTGTGCTGATTAGGGATGGCTTGCCAGTTGGGGCCTGTGGCAGGATTTCATCCAGATAAGGAATTTGCCTGGGAAGGGTCTGAGGTAGGGTGAAGGATTTGGCCAAGTGTCTGCTGCATATGTGGAGGTCTCAGGGGACGTGCCGGTGTCATGTGCAGTAAAATTCCACCATCTGCTTGTAGACAGATGTAAAAACTGAACTGCAGGAAAAACAGAGGCTGAAGTTTAACCCCAAACGGTTGTGTATTTGTACTGCGTGTTGCAGTTTTTTGGAGAGAAGCAGCTACGTTAGTCTGAAGTTAGGAGAAGGCAAGATAGATATTGCACCTTACAGACTAGCTAAGATGTTTAAAGAGCATAAGCTTTTGTGAACTCAAGCTCACTTCATTAGATGCTGTGAAAGGAAAGCACTTCAACCAGTTGTTCTCTTGTGCGTCACTCCTTAAGAGCATGGAGTTTGTTACCTGATGGTTAAGATGCCCTGACAATTGCATTCAGCTGTCTGCCTCTTGCTCTCGGCTTGGCTGCCAGCACTGATACTCATCTCAATTGTTTATAAGGAGCACTTGTCAATGAAAACACTCAGAATATTGTTGCTTATAGAGAGCGGGGTCATGCAATATATTACAGAGTTGACGTTAAAGAGCAGCTTTGGCCACACTGAATTTGCTGCACAATGGTGATTTTAAATCTGTGTATTTAGCCCAAATGCTGCCATGCAGTACAGTAAGATCTTAGATCATTTGCCATGTATGGAGCAGCTATGTAAGTTAAAATGCCTCAGAAAGGAATTTAACTCTCATTTCTGGATTTCTGTTTTTCTATTTGTGAACTTGCGTAGCATGTTGGTTTAAATCCCCTGGTCTTGGCTTTTCTTATCCCACACCAAAAAAGGGAAAAGTCAGCAAAGGAAAAAAGAGAAAGAAAATAGTAGATTCAAGTACTTCAAGGCCTGAATATAGATGACGAGATCTTAAAGCTGAAATTGAGCTACAGGCTGCCCATGAAAACGTCGGGGTAGAAGGAAGATGAAAGAAGAAAGCTATTATGATCTTTCTTCTGTCCTCATGTGTCCAGCAAAGCCTAGGAAACAGCAGGAGAGAGGATTGGCCAGAAGACATACTGGATTTAACACAACTCCTGGGTTGTCTCCATGGGTGGGTTCCAGGTGCCGCTAAAGACAACTGCTTAAAGCTGCTTTCCCCCATCTGCTAGAAACCCAGAGGGAGAGCATGGAGGGCCCACACCACCTGTTCTGCCTTATGATGAATCTGCTGCCGGGAAAGGAGGCCAGTCTGACGCAGAGAGATGTCATGTAAACCATCCTGTGCCAACTATCTATGAGGAATCCAGTCCTTAGTGTTTCGAGTGCTACCAAAAATTGCTCTATCTAGGCGGTCTGCTTGATTACACAATAAACCAGCAGAGCTATTGTTACAAGCAGACACACCAAGAATATGTATGGCCTCTCAGGGAATATTTGTTACACATATTTTCAATTCTATTTAGATATGCGGAGAAAAAAAATAATGCATTTCCAATCTGTTGAGTTCAGCAGCACAGGAGGGAAGTCAACTGTGCAGTAAACTCAGATGAGCTGAAGTACAGAACAATGCGCAGCCAGGGAGAGGCAAGAACAGGAATTTCACTTCAGGGAGGAAAAAGAAAAAGCTTGAAACATAGTGTTGTTATGTAAAACATAGCCTGGTTAGAAACAGCCCTTCGTTATGACTTTAGGTTTTAAAAACTGGAAATAACTTAGTTTTCCTGCCTAAGAGTCATCTTCATCAATGTTACTACTACGTACCACGGTCCAAAACGTACAAACAACCCGGGTTCCTTTTCTAGGACACTTCCAACCTAAGGCCCCAAGCCAACAAGTACTTACACACATGCTTAAGATTACTTAAGAGACCAGTACTTATGCTTAAGAGAATACCATCAATAGCAGCACTGAAATCAATGAAATTACTCCTGGTAGGGAAGTTAAGCAGGCATGTACGTGTCTGCAGGGCACGTATGAAGATTATAAAGGGATGCAAGAGGATAACAAAATGAGATTCAACTTGGAAAAGCACAAGCTGAAGAATATTAATCCATACATTTAGTGAGAGATAGAAACTCATTATCAGAAAAATAGTGGCCAACTGGAAGAAGTTCAAAGAAGAGTGACAAAAATATTTAGGAGGTTAAAGGAAACTGCTTTCAAGGAAAGATTAAAAGTGTTATATTTAGCTATGTATGACAAAGTGAGGGGATGTATATTTGGAAACTAAAGCTATGGCATAATTAAGCTACTGTGTTTCAGCAGTTGCATCATATCAGTCGCATCGATGCCCTATTTTGAGGAGCGGTACCTCTCTCAAAGGGTGAATTTCAGCCTTAAAGAATGCGATTTCACAATGCCAGCACATAACATCAATGCACCAGGAGTTTCTGGTCACCTGTGAATGTACAGTGGAATTCAGGACAATAGTTTGAACCGTTGTGTTCTGCGTGCCTGGCAGACGACCACTCTGCAATCCCAATATGCACCACTGTGACTTGGGTGGCAGCCTCGGAGTAGAAGACATTCAGCTTGTGCTTTTGGTACACTAGGTCCCAGAACTATTTACTTTCTGTCGATGTTGTGATCTTATCTTTTCTCCACTTTCACTGCACTTTTAGGGATGGGATTATCTAGGGATATTTTTTTTTCTGAAGTAGTGGCATAAATTGGGTATATATGGATGTGCGCTCCGCTGTCGGCCTGCAATCTTGATATTGTAAACCAGGAGTGGCTAACTGGCAACATGGGTGTCACAAGTGGCATAGGAAGCCTCTGCATGTGGCATATGGCAAATTGGTGAGAGGACAAGGTAGATGGAGCAGGAAGCAGAAAGAAGAGCAGTATCTTGGTCAGGGAGCAGAAAGTTGAGCACCAGATCAGGTAAGGGAAAGAGATTGGAGAGGCACTAGGGGAGGGTACAGGGCCAAATTGTGGCATGCCTGCCAGAAACATTGACCCCTACTGCTGTAAGCCATCACCACCACCAAATCATGGGACAGGATCACCTGCTGAGTTCTATCTTTAAGGCATTGCAATAAATTAATATAATTAATGTGAAGGGTGAAAACTCCAGAGAGAAATGAACTAATTCAAGGGGTATAATCAAGGGAAAGAAAACAAAATGAAGAAAAGTGATAGGAGGCTGAACTTTCTGCAGGTGAAAGATCAATTTGTCCACTGAATAATCTTCCTCAGGGAAGCCACAGAAGCCATATGGGAAAAAGACCCAGGGAATGTGCAACATGGAAGAGAAACCTAAGGGGTCAGGGAGGTTAGGGGTTTGACCACATAGCCCAAATAACCAGACCCAAATTAAGAGAGCACTCTTCATTAGGGGGAATTAGGGAAAATAAAATTAGGGATTAGGGAGACTAAAGAGAGATTTAGGAAGAATAAAAGTGATTTTAAAAGCTTCCCAAAAATCTGCATCAGGTGCAGAGCCAAGAGCTTAGAGCTGAGGGCTAACAGAACCAAGACTCGGTAGCCAGCACGTTGAATATCAGATGTTTGCTAAAAACAAGCAAGTGTCACTTTACTTGGGTCTATGCATAAAAAAAAAGAAATGTAGTTGCCAAGTACTTAACTGAAATAAATCTGGCTGCTAAATAATAAACCCCAGTTTAATTAATCAATCAAACACAATTGTTTTCAGAATCATTTATGACACTCCCGAAGTCTTTGGGCATTTAAATGTCCATTTAAAAGGATGGCAACAATAAAGTTACACCGCTATCAGTTTTACTAAAACTCCTGTTTCATAAATATAGTTAATTCCTTGTCAGCATTTCTATTAAAAAGAGAAATACAAGGCAAGACACAGGGGCATAATAAATCCATAGTCTTCCCTTTTCCATAGCTTACCAGGACAGGGGAAAAAAACAGATTTCCATCCTCCCTCCCCCCCTCCCCCCCCCCAATTCCTTGCTAATTGGCTTAGTTTTTTTCTGACAAAAAAGTGATCTTATAAAAAACTGTGACCAATGCTTGCAATTTCATTGTGAGTCTTGTAATATTTAGTGTTTTACTTGCAAGTCACGTGGCTGCAGAGAAAGAACTAGGAAATGGAAAAGCTACATGCGTCAAATACAGACAGCAAACTAAAGAACGTAATACTTTTATTATTCATATTTTAGTCTTTTACGTGGGGGCTGGGGTGGCATGGGTGCTAAAGTGCACAGCTGGCAGGCCAGAGGTTGCACATTTGAGGTCATAGCAGAAGTGCTCGTGGCATGGCCCTGTCAGCTTTGAATGAATCTCTGAATTCTGCTAAATACCTTGTCACAAGGAAGAATTTCAAGCCAGCCTCGTGAATGTGGAGGGGGACCAATGATTCTTAAAAATTTGTGGTTGTCAACACAGTAAATCTAGACATGCCAAACTCATCTTTTCCTTTGGAGAAGTTTTTGTTTTACTGGAATAGAGGAATCTCATCAAACAAATCTCTGAGACAGGGCCCAGCACCAGCTCACTGCAGCCAACCGCTGGTGATGACCCACCATCAGCATCTCAAAGTAACCCACCTGGCATCTCCTCTAAGTCCGTGGCTGTGTCCCCACATGCAGCCACGTGCGGCTTGTGGCATCAAAAGGCGCATACGCAGAATGTTAAAATGTGGCCCGTGCTGCAAATCTGCAGCATGGGGGCAAAATTTACTACTGGGATTTCCTGGTAGAAACCCCCACCCCCCTCCAAAAAAAAATGGCACATGCTACAATAGGCGGCTTGGTCCAAATGGAGGCTTGGTCATCCAGGGAGATGATCTGGCTGGTGGCCAAAGCATCTCCACTCCATTTGTGCCCTGGCTGCTCTAGCATGATGGGAGCCAGGAGGAGCTGGGAAAGGGCAGTTTCCCCAAAGCGGGACACAGTGTCCCGTAACAAAGTGCATGTGCAGGGTCATGCACTGCATTACAAAGTAGCAGCACATTTTTGTACCACTAATATTTGTGCCCACACAAGCATGGACATTTGTTGCCCTCGGACAAGTAGCAGTGGCATACCTTGTGCCCCTGCTACTTGTCCCCAGGGAACACCTGTGCCACGTGCCCTCTGGCATGCAGCAGGTTACCCCAGGGGGTGTAGGGGAGGCTGGGGCCAGCAACTGTGCTGGCCCCAGCAGCTTTACTTAGGGGCCTTGGGGAGCTGTAGCCATGGCACTCCTGCAGCTGGGAGCTTGGCTGGCCAGGCTCCAGTTTTGGGTGGAACATGCTGCCACTGCATGCACCACCCTGCTTCTTTTTTTGGCATGGGTTTTTTTGACCCCAGAATTTTCTGGGTCAAAACCACCCTGCCACGCTGCAAGGTAGCAGTGCGGGGAATGCCTGCATGTGCAGTGTGTGGCGCCGCAAACAGGTCTGCAGTACCACAAACTGCATGCTCGCGCTCATCTGGATGCAGCCTCTGATTGCAGGTATAGCTGTAGCTACTGGAGGCTTTACATCAGCACATGTAACAGCAAGATTTAACCACAAGCAGTCAAGCCTCTGACTGTTCTCAGCCTCCTATCTGATTGATAGGACAAGGGAAGAGAAAAGACATTTTTAAAATTATAACCACAACAACCCTAGCTCCATGGCTTAGTGACCGGTGGGTCCTCAGCTTGGTCCTGGGATTTTATATCGGGGTGGGTGAAAACATCTGGCTTAGCAGTCCCTGTTGGCAGCTCAACAGATGGCTCTCAAGGGACCACCTGATGGATCCTCAGTGTTTTAAGCCTCCATTGGCTGCACAGAAGACAGGCTCCAGCCCTATCATTGGGGTCTCTTGGTTTATTCTAAGGGCATGTACCCTCCTTTCTAGCATCCTCCCATGAGTACTGGCCCTTCCAATGCAGTTTCAAATACATCCACTTCCCAGAATCCCAGTGAAGATTTTGCAGTCCTGTTTACAATTTACTTTTTGGGAGTGATAGACATAAGCAGCAGACATGGAGAGGCTCAGAGCAGAGTTTCTGATCCCTTAAGCACTTAAAGGAAAAGCACAAGAGTTTATGAATCTTTATTAATGCAACCCTCCCTCCCTGCAAACATGCCACCACTCTTCCCAAATGCAATGCCCCTGGCAGTCCCAGAGGGGCTATCTGCATTTAGGAAAGAAGGCAGGTGGGTAGCTTATCTTTGACTTACCTGACCTTGATCTGTCCTGAAGCCAAAACCAGCTCTTCCCAGTTACAAAAGCAGGCCTGGCTTCCAGTATGTTTCTGCAAGTCTTTCCCCAGTTAGGTTTTGTGAAAACTCCCCTTCATCACCTCCATCTCTCTGTTTTCTTGCTGGTACGTTTCTGTTAGGAGGAAGTCCATTCCTGGCTGGAATAATCCTCTTGTCCCAGGGGGATTCACTTTGATGAGGTGATCACTGAGTTCTGCTGCTTCTCAGCTGACAGAGGTGACCTAACCACACCACACCGTGGTGGGTTCCCAGGGGCGTTCAGTGCAACAGCAGTCTTCACAGTGACCACAATTTCAAAATATTATCCAGGATGTGAGTCATTCCTTAAATCAATACAGGATGTTATACTGTCTGCATATTAGGAGGATATTTTTTACTTGGTTTGGTAGTGGGAGCAAATGGTGTGACTATACCACCTGTGAACAACCAGAGGCTCACTAGTCTTTCTTTCTCCTTTATGTGGAGGAAGAGACAAGAACAAATGTGTGCTGTAGCAAACACAAATTACAACAGGCTCTGCCACCTGTGCCCAAACAGTCTGCCATAGAGCAGAGAGAAAAGGGAGGGCAATCTGGTACCGCAGTTTCGCAGCCGATCAGGTGAACCATATGAACAAAGAAGAGCTATACAGAACTAAGTGTTATGGTTGTGTTGGAGTGAATTAGATAATGAGTTTGGTCATGTAAACTCACGACAAACTGCGAAGGAAGTCAGTTTGGCTGCTTGTACATCAGAGTCTTCAGCACGGATGCTGGGCTTTCGTGAACTTGCCAGTCTAGAAAGCAAGCTAGGATGAACCAGCCAACCAGTGTGGTCTAACCGCCTGAGAACTGGCATAAGGAGTAGGAGCTCCTAATTCTAACCCCACTTCCAACACTGAGCTGTGGGCAGCCGGTCTGCTTCAGTTACCCTGTTAGGGGAGTTAGGGGAGGTGGCCAATAATGCTTCTCCACCATGCTTCCCAGGGCAATTGTTTAGACAAAACAAACATCCAAATATTAACTAATCAAAGTATCCCTTTGTAGCAACTGTTAGTAGCAGTTTCTAAAAGCTAATAGTGTCCTTCCCACCAAAATCCCCATTTCCCCTTGGCTGCATAATGAGGTGTCTGCAATCAGCAATTCTGCACTAGTTGCTGGTTTTAAGTTTTCCAAAACAATTCTTTTCCAGAACAATAGAAGTTACCAGGAAGTTCACACAATAATTTTTTGTTTCCTCTTTTTTGCCCTTTAACATCTTTTTGATCTGGATGTTACTAAAAACAGGACAGCCACCGAAGGGACTAAGGTTTGGCAGGTTTTCCTTCCCCCAAGTTGCCTTGCAGCCTCTCAGATTGAAAGTTGACATGCTAACTATTTTGCTTTTCTTCCCCCCTGGAAAGTTATTTCTCTCCTTGCTGGTGATATGTTTTGCACAGCTGGACTTGCAATGTGTGTACCGGACATGCTCTGAATCACTTGCCGCACAGACTAACATTCCACTGGCCACAGCAATTCCTTCACGGACACCTCCCAGCACAACCACTTGGCATGGGGAAGGAGAAGGAATCTCTTGTAATGCAGGCTATTTTTTTAGGAATTCATGACTATTCACCTTGTCACAACCCACCCCAATAGTAGTAATAATTTGGAGTTTAGAGTGCCTCCCACAAAGACATTTGCCCCAAGTTTGACGTGACTGACCTGGTGTTCAGTGTCAGGTAATAGCTGTATTCATTTACATCATTCTCATCATTGTATGGGTTATATTATGTTACATTATGCTGTCTGTATACATGCTTATGATTTGGAGTTGTAGTTTAATGAAAAGTTGCAGCTAGGCCTTTATTTAAAAGCTGTTTCTATGGCAAAGGAACAGAGGGAAGGTGAAGTAATAAGGATCACTGGCTTATAGCAAGAACAATTGCCACTCCTAAATACAGGCAGAACGGGCTGTTATTGGGATGGGTACCCAAGGTATTGTGTCTGCCTGTAATGGGAAAAATCACCCCCACAATAATGAAGACTATTAGAGAGGGGAACTTTAGGTGTCCCAGGAAGGAAAGGATTTCTAGAGAATTTCATCAAAAGAAGGTGAACAAAAGTGACTTTGAGGTTTTTTGGGAGCTTTCTTTGAGGCAGTAGTGGTCTCTGGATCAACTCACCCTCCACGTGAGTCTATATGTCTCCAGCCATCGGGGACTGGCAGACTCAGCAGGAAGTTTAGAAATGGATAAGACACTCCAAAGATGGTGCTGTAGTCAGGAAAGACGGTAAGAAATTTTATCTGGTTTTGTGTACTCTGCCTTACAACTATATGGTCAGTTGTTCTTGTGTCATTCTTTTCTCCTATAGAATAAAGCCTTTCATTTGTTGTTACCTTACTGTTTGCCCATGGTAAAGCATGATCTCAGGGCAAGTGATATTCCAAACCAGCCCTTTCTACGGAAGAGAGGGACCCAGAGTTTGTTAACACCTCAAGGGGAAACTAGCTGGAGCTAGCAAAGATTCACTGTCCGCAGCTCGCTGTGGGGTCCAGTATAAGTGCAGTGGAGTTGAAGCTTGCAGGAGTAAGGAGTTATCCCGAGGCAAACCTTGGTCTGCTCCTTGGGACAGCGGGGAGAAACTTGGGGCTCTGGGGAGACCCCCACATATGGCATTGTGACACACCTCATCCCTCATTTAGAGTTATTATGACTTGATCCTGCTCACACAGCAGCGTAAGCGGAATTAAACTAGTTTTAAATTTTGTTGAATCAGAATCAGGCTTGATTCTGATCAGAATCAGAACTAGTTTGTCCTGCACATTATTACTTTGAGTAATGGTCCAAAACATATAAGTAAGTCATTAAAAGATGCAGGCAACATTAACTTGGAACTGCTAAATTCCGATTACCTTTTCAGGGAATGTGTGCCCTTCTCTGATTCAGCCTAATGCACAAGAGAGCACACATCTCCATCTTGTAGCTAAATTCAGTCCCTCAAAAGGTAGGACTCATGGGAGCAATAGCACTTAAAGGATACACAGGCACTGTCTAGAGTAGCGTAAATAGGGGTGGGCAAGCAGGGCCCCAGGGGCCGGCTTAGAAGAGCTGCCGCAATGGAGGCCCCTGGGAGTCTTTGCTGCAGGAGCAGCTAGGGGTAAGCAGACAGCAAAGGGGCGACAGCAGCTGGGTTCCTTCAGTTCCCAGGGTGGGCAAGACTGACTGCCTTGACCTCTTCACACATACACACATCCTCTGTCATTTAGCAATCTTCCCCCTCCGCAGCAGGGTTTTGCCCAGCGTGCAAAAATTGGTTAGTTAGGCCTCTGTCTCTGTCCTGCATACTGCTCATGCTACGCAAACTGGACGGGTTGGAAGGGCTACACCAACAATTCTAAAAAATATCTTTCACTTTCAATCAGGGATTAAACGTGCTGCAGCCGACCACGAAATGTCCAGGAAGCAAAATATAGTTACCTGGCCACGTTCATAGGATCATCAGAAAGTAGGGCTGGAAAGGACCTCACAAGGTCATCTAGTCCAGCCCTCGCTCAAGGCTGGATCACCCCTCACTGAACCATCTCAGTCAAGTATCTGTCCATCCATAATGGTGTCTAGTCATACTGATGATTAAAACTCGCTAACCATGCTAAGGGTACTGTTTTATTTAGCAATGTATTGCGCTCAGTGGCTATACAGGTGGACATGGTACTCTTGCCTGGCACACAACAGTTTGCCCTTTTCCTAGGCCTTGCCTTTTAGCTTGGGCTGAATAGCACAGCTCAAACTAATGAAGGGATCTCAGTGCCCAGAGTGACCCAAGTGCCAGGAGCTCCAATGCTGGAGCTCACAGGAGTACAGGGAGCAGCAACACCCCAACTGCTGGGGCCCCACCACCCTAACTTGTCGGGGTGCCAGTGCTCCCTGCACCCAGTATGACAGTCTGCTCAGAGCCCATGGCTAAAAAGGAGCAGAGGGAACAGAGCCACAGGTGTTCCCATCCCCTGTTGCACCCCTGGCTGGAGACCTGGCTGCAACATCCAGCCATGGCAATTTTGAAGTGCACCAGTGGGGAGGGAAGGAAGCAACAGGGGCTGAATGCGTCTTGCAGCTGAAGCGCTATGTGTTTTAAATGTTTCTAAGCTGGAGACATTTCAAATGGTACATCCATTTCCACCCTAAGGGACATTCTTGTTTTCTCCAAGGGCTACTCAAGACAGTTAGCATTTATCTTGCATTAAAATTGCCTAAAGATCACCAGGCTGGACTCCGATTCATGGTCAACAATAGCCTAAAAAAAGAATAAGCAAGAATTTTGAACATAAATTAGACAAGTTAAAAGCCCAGCCACTGAATGCATGTCAGTGACGTGCCAAAGAGACCATGATGTTATTTATGACACATTTAATTGTGCCTTGTAATTTGAGTAAAATGACTGTTTTGCTGGGGGATTTGTTATGATACACTATTTAAGCACCTGAGATGCTTGAAAAGGAAGTTATAATTGAAGTCTTTAAGGTTTCTTTAGGCATTCTATTTTGTTAGAGAGTCTGGAAATATTTAAGTTAAGCCTCTTAAAGACTAAAGTAAATGTATACAAAATGGAGAATTTTTCATGCAGTACATTGAACATGAGGGCTCCCAGAAGGGGCTGTATGACTCAAACAAAGTTTGGGTTTGCAAGTCTGTGTTAAAGATACCGGTTGGTATGTTTAACTCACAGTCAAAAAAATTATCTAGTATTTGTGGACAAATGTTGCTTGCTGTTCAAGAACAAAGAAGTGTCAGTAACTGAGCTAGCATGTGGAGAGCTTAATGGAAAAAGCAGCTCAGAATATCCTTTTCTGACATGTGGGCCCAAATTTGGAATGCCAAAGACCTCTCCGCAGTCTTATTAAGGATGGATTTGGCACATAAAACTTTGTAGTAAAAATGTTGTTTTGAAACTGTTTGACAGGCATATCATAGGAGGGCAACCTGAACTCCTAGTTTAGGGTAACAGTTTTGTTAATAAGCTCTTATAAGTATGGCACCATTGTTGCAAAGGATCCTATAATGCTTTGGAGTTTAATGGAATACAGGGGCTGTGGACAGGTGTTATATTTGTACTACTATATGTACTCCATGTGTACAGGATGTACAGAGGTGCCCCCTGCCTGTGGTGCTACAAAAATTGTGAAAGTGCTATAAAAATGCTCTTGAATGGAACAGGAACTTCTCTGTAGCTCTGTGTATTGTACTGCCACAAGTAATGTGTGCAAAGTTACCTGTGGTGCTGGGGGGTTCCCAGTCTCCCCACCACCCCTAGGCAGGGAGGGAGGGAGAGCAGCTGCACTGGGCTCAACAACAGCTTGATGCTCCCACACCCAGCGGTTAGTGATGAGGAGCAGAGCTACAACCCAGCCAGGAGTAGGGGTTGCAGCTTTGTTCATCACAGCAGTATGGAGCCGTGTGTTGCGGTGGCACTGACAGCCTGCCTGTTTCCTTGGCAGGGGAGAGAGCAGGCTGTCACTCTCTAGGCTCCCTTCCCTGGGGGGCTGGTAGGGGAACCTGCTACTGCCCCAGTGCTGGAGAGCATGCCTTTGCAACAACTTTGTAGCACTCCAGCTTGGAAGGCCATCAATGAGTGTGTACACCCCGCTGTAGCACTGTATATTTGTAGCACTATACAGTACTGCATCATTTGCAGCACTACAAATGCATGTCTGTCCATGGCCAGGGTTGAAACCACCCACCACTAAAACATAGCCATCACTGAACAGCAGACATCCTGATAGCACAAAACAAGATGATCATTTTGGGAATGAGAAAAGAAGAATATCTCTTTTATCATTTAAATTTTTGGGAGGACTAGAATATAACACTACTATAATGGACCAAAACACCAGCATTAACAGTCCTCCATTCCCAGGTGAGAGGGAAGGCTGTACTTAGTATCATTTGCTATCTCTTCTAAGAAATAGGATGAAGTGTTTGTTTTTGTCAAGCTAATTCTTGATGCGGTCTGCAATGCTGGCCCACAAGATTGGGAAATGTAAAATGTGAATCGCAGCTAAAAATGTCAAATGAGCCTAGAAGAGTTAGGTGTCAAAGTCCTGTTGGCTTTGGGTGTCTAAATGTCATTGGCTCCTCTGAAGATCCCAGCCTTGTTTGTGACTTATCTGATCTTCTGCACACGCTGAGTCCACAGTCCGATCTGAGTGTCCCCCTGGATGTTCACAGTCATCGGACAGAGCCGCCTAAGAAGCAGCCTCTTCCTCTGCAAGAGCTGCCTTCTGCCAGCCCAGCACAGCGAAACAGTGAGCAAAGAAGGAGAATCTTGTTAATGCAGGAGACAAAGCTCTCACGGTAACTGAGGTTTCATGAGAGAAGAGAAGAGACTAACTGACCGCAGCTTTTACATCTTCCAGAACTCTTTTTTTGGACTTAACTTTTCCTCCTGTAGGGAAAAATTCTTTCACGCAGATGTACATCCACGCCACCCATTCATTCAAATAAACAGTCATAAACAATCCACTTTGGCTAAATCAAGTTACTTCTCCCATAGGCTTGGAAAGAAGAGGGAGATTAACATTGATGTTTCTATTTGTAAATATTTGGGAGTGCTCAGGTACTGGAGTGATGGGGCAATGTAAGCACCCAGACAGACAGAAATAAGCTTGGTTTTTATCCACCATTCTTCACACGCAATTATTTGACAAATACTTTATGTGAGCATTTTTCAGGCCATGGAGTTGTTGCAAATTAGTGGTTAATCTTCCAGATTGTCATCTCTGTCTGGAAAATATTTTTTGAAATATCGCTGCCACTGCTACTAATAATCCATCATAAATTTGAGGTCATGACTGCTTTCATTGGTAAGTGGTTTTAGAAACACCATTTTCAGTAGGTTTATTCCACATGCAGCTCACAGCAGAGGAAAGATTAAATGTACATGGGCACGTAGCTCTTTCTCCTTATGTCTTATTTATCTGCCCTCAAAGGCATATAGTTTGGGCCTGATATTTGAAGTGTTTGTTCCCTATAAGGGCTAGATTTTCTACAGGGTTGGCACCTACTAGCTAACTGAAGGTTTCATTCTTTTGAAAATCTAAATCTCTGTGTTTGCTGAAGGGAAGAATACACAGGAAAAACCGCTACTGTTACATCATATGTGCTTGATTGCTATTATTTCTTGTATCTGTAAGGCTTAAAGACTCCCCATAAGATCAGAGTCCCATAGTGCTAGACACCAAAAAATAAAAGTACAACCCTTATTCTAAAATACTTATGGTGCCAAGGTACCCTCCTGCCTTCCTCTCCGGGGCAGTGAAGGCAGTTTCAGATGTTCAGAGTAACTGTACTGCAACTCTCATCCCACCTTCTGCCATCACCATTTCACCCAGCACAAGCTCACCTATGCTCTTTTGATGCCCCGGTTACTCTCCATTGCCAGAGGTCTCGCAACAGGCGGGATAGCCCAAACAGGGTTTGTTGTGAGACCTCTTTAATCATAGTTTTTATTTCCAAAGTGCAGTTGTTTTACTCACTGGACTTGAGATACCCAATGTGTGGCAATCACAGGGAGGGAAATGTCACAAAGTAGATGACTCACAATCATTCAAGTCTGCTCTAAATACATTGGTCTTACATCAGCCTGGCTCAAGAAGACTGATTTACGTGCGACTCAGATCTGCACGTTTTCTTTTATCCCAGTGCAGTAACAGGTCACAAGCAAGTAAGTCCTACTTGCAGGAAGCTAACTTGTTGGCAGGGTGGCAACATTGTGGAATTGCTGGTAAGAAAATATAGTCAACGTTATGGTGGAGACATGTTTCCACGATATTCTGTTTACTACAAAAGAAACAGGGAATCACTTTTGCATAGGAGTCAATTATTCCTTTGGCCCTTAGACCGTAGGGGTAAGCGGACGCCGCCAAGTAACCTGAGAACAGCATCCAGGTTATCTTTGCAAAGAAAATAAAAAGTGTATTTAACTTTTTTTAAATTCTAGACCCAGGCAGAAATAGCTCTGTTTTCAAGAAGTTGCTTTTAACCCTGAGGCTGCAGCAGGAGAAGGGGAACGCATATCTGACTTAGGAGCCGGGCTAGTTTCTGTCCCTAGAGAGCAACAGTTGAAACCAGTGGCCCGGGTGAAAGGGGAAAGTAAGCACTCAGCGCTGGTGCCAGGAGCGCTGGGATTGCTCTCTCGCGGGCTCCCCTCCGCACGCGCACGCACACGCACACGCACACCCCCACGGCCAGCATGCAGGATGGGTGCACGCGTGCAACGAGAGACTGAGCGAGATGGAGAGATGATGTGACTACACACACACACACACACACACACACACACACACACACACACACACGCCTCGCGGAGGCGATAGCTTTCATCAGAACAGCCAGGTTTTTGCAAACTTGCAAACATCAGGCTGGTCTAATACAAGATTTCCCACCGGTACCACGGCTCCAGCCGGGTCGGGATGAGACGCAATGCCAGCACCGTGATGTCAGCGGGAGGTGCTGTGACGCGATGAGCACGCCGCGATGCCCGTCCCCTGCCCTACCTGCGCGCCGGTCCGGCTCGGCTCTCCGCCGCGGCTCCGGCTCCGGCTCCGGCTCCAGCCCCGGGGCAGCGCGCGGGAGCCGCCCCGCCCGCCCCGCCCCGGCCGGAGCAGCCCGCCGCTGGTGTGACGGGAGCCGCCCGCAGCGCCGCGCAGGAGCCGCAGGAAAGGGTGGGGGGAAAAAAAGCAATGCAAAGAAGCGGTGCCATTCCCATTTTACAGATAGGGCAACTGAGGCACGGCACAAAAGCCTGACTCCAGCCTGTACCTGCTCCGCGCTGTCACCTGTGCCGAGCAACCAGCAAGTGGGGCTGGGATGAGGCCTGCTATGTGTGGCAGCACGGGGGGGACGTTTAGTACCGGTGGGGGGGTAAAAATAATGATCATAATAATTGGAGAATAGGGGGGGAAATTACCATTACCCTTTTTATCTGCATCTGGCCCTAATCTTCAGTGACTTTAGCAAGAGAAATGCACCCTGGATGAACCTGGCCATAGGTGACACATTGCGGGGCACGTGCTGAAGCTGCTGCCGGCTTCTGCAGGCTGTTTCATAGATTTCATAGACATTAGGGCTGGAAGGGACCTCGGAAGATCATCGAGTCCAGCCCCCTGCCCAAAGGGCAGGACGTCAGCTGGGGTCATAGGATCCCAGCAAGATAAGCATCCAGTTTCATCTTGAAGGTGTTCAATGAAGGCGCTTGAACCACCTCCGGTGGCAGGCTGTTCCAGACCTTGGGGGCTCGGACAGTAAAGAAATTCTTCCTTATGTCCAGCCTGAAACGATCTTGTAGTAGTTTGTGACCATTCGTCCTCGTCATCCCTTGGGGCGCTCTGGTGAACAAACGTTCCCCTAGATACTGGTGATCACCCCTGATAAACTTGTAGGTGGCCATCAGATCACCCCTGAGCCTGCGCTTTTCCAGGCTAAAGAGCCCCAGGGCTCTCAGCCTGTCATCGTAGGGTCTGCTTCCCTGACCTCTGATCATGCGCGTGGCTCTTCTCTGGACTCTCTCAAGCTTCTCCACATCCTTTTTGAATTGTGGAGCCCAAAACTGGATGCAGTACTCCAGCTGCGGCCTCACTAAGGCCGAGTACAGGGGGAGAATGACGTCCCGGGATTTGTTTGAGAAGCATCTATGGATGCAAGCCAGCGTTTTGGTCGCTTTACTAGCCGCAGCATCGCATTGCAGGCTCATGTTCATCTTGTGGTCAATGATGACCCCCAAGTCTCTTTCTTCCATAGTGCTAACCAACATAGCACTGCCAAGCCTATAAGGATGCTGCGGGTTTTTCTTCCCAAGGTGGAGAACCTTGCATTTATCGGCACTGAACACCATCAGATTCTCATCCGCCCACTTGCTGAGCCTGTCCAGGTCAGCCTGGATCACCCGCCTGTCTTCTGGCGTGGATGCTTTGCCCCAAAGTTTGGTGTCATCGGCGAACTTGGCCAGTCCGCTTCTGACTCCAGTGTCCACATCGTTAATGAAGATGTTGAACAGTATGTTGCCGCTTGCCACCCGTCCCCCCCTTGCCGCCAAAGCGACCACCGGTGTCTGTGGGCAGTCGCTGCCAGCCGCTCCCCACCCTCCCCCACCCTGCCACTGACACCACCGCCGGTGTCCCCGCTCGCAGCTTGCTGCCAACTCCAAATGGTGCCCCCCCCACCCCCCAGTCTCAGGAGGCACCAGTCATTCATGAACCTGGCTCATGTTTTTAAACCATCTGGAGAGGGTAAAGACGGGTTTGCCCTCAACTAATGCATGCACCTCCTTGTCCAAATGTCTCTTTAAAGTCATACGCTGCAGGGCTGCACCACACAGTAGCTATGGTTTCATTTTGTATTTTATTAGGATTAATGAGATGTAATTATGATACGAGATAACCCAAAGCTAATGTGACAGGGAAGGAAGATGAGGCAATTTGCTCTTCAGAAATAAAGTGTTTTGTTACGTTTTTCTAGAAAACACATCTTGTCTGGTAGGCACAGTTAAAATCAAGGTGCCCCTGGGAATAAGGTTTCAAGCCCAAGCTGGTTATTAATTGCTATTTGGCATCCCTGAGCTTTTGCTCTTATATTCATCTGGGAGAAATGAGGTTAACACTTTCAGATCTAAAAATTACACGAGGGCACTTCATTGTGGCTTTGACCTGAGTCATCACTTGGCCTTGATGTGTATTTTGCCATTTTGAAACCCACGGTAAACCTCCCCCTAGCCTCTAAAACAGCATCAGGCTAAGATTAGCATGATTTTCCATGCTTAGTGCAAACCCCTTCCCCTGCCTGGTTAGGGCTCAGCACCACGTGCACTGTACAACCCCTGGTATGGTCTTGGTTTTCACGTTGTGTGCAGTACACGTGCAGTATGAAACCCACCCAGCAGAAGCTGTGTGTGAGTACTGCATAAGGAAGACTAAGCACTATGCGTAGTTCTCTGCACCAAACAGATATTTGTCCCTTGCACGTCCACTCCTGTATTCTCCCAGGGGCCAGGTAATACAAAGGAAAAATGTTGCTGAAGAATGGATGTGCCTGAGAAGACCTAGTCTGAAGTGCCATTCTCAGCATGCCAATGAGGCATTTAGCTATGCCAACCCCTTTTTAGCCTTACTTCAGCTCCCAGGCAGGGGTCCCATTAATGTGAGATCAGGTTCCCCTCCATTTCCAGCCCAGCTTGTCAATCTGACTTTGCACTAAGACACACATTACTCTTGCCCCTGCACTGTGCAAGACAGAGCCCTGTGGGGGAAATTTGGTTCTGAGTAATTCGTTGTTTGTGGACCAAGCAGAAAGGCCTGTTTCTGGTCGCCTTGTTATCTCGTATAGTGTTGCACAAAAGTTTGCTTCAGTAGTCAGCAACTACAGTTCCTGCATCGCTTTAGATCAGCAATGTCTCATGTACAATGCAGCATGAATTGTTAACAGATAAGGAGATCGGTAGCTCTTATATGAAGGTAACATGTTGGGATGAACAACCAATGAGACCAACCCCTGAGTAAATTTTCAGAGAAAAGAACCAACTTATTGACAGGAGAAATATTGGTTTTCCTCTTTCTATTAACATAATTTAAGCTAAGAAAACCCAGATGGGTCCCTGAACTGGCTTCAGAGCCCTGTGTCATCCCCACCTCTCCCCACGTGCTGGGATTTGCCCCAGGGCCCCACCTGGCCTCACAGGCCAGAATTGGCCCTGGCCCCCATGTCGCCCCCTTTCTGGTGCTGAGTTTGGGCCCTAAAGCCCTGCTGGACCTGCACGGGTCAGGCCCTGAGCACTGGGATCATTGCCTTTGTAGACACCAGAGATATAAAGAAATTAGCTGGATTTAGTGATCATCTGCATCATAGCTTCATCTCTTGACTATGAAATTGAGACAAGAAGAGTCAGACTGAGACACTTGTTCTTGAGTATCTGAGAGACTCAACAGCAGAAGATGTGAGAATGTAAGCTCTTGTAACATTAGTAACGGCAGCATAACTAGAAAGTGATGGGACTGTGAATTCAGCTTGTTGAGTAATATTGAAGACACTTTGAGTCTGAACATCTTTGAAAGAGTTTGAGTATATTAAATTCTTGGCTGTTCCCTTTTACCGTCAAATGATGAAAGTCCGTGTTTAAAATACTAGCTTGACTAGTATTGGTGTAAAATAGTATCTTGGCTAATTATCTGACAATGTAGAGTTGCATATCTTTCACCGTATCTCCTTGGGCAGGTGTTGGTCAACTGTAGTGTTGGACCAGCTTAGGTCTTGAAAGAGATACTAAGAGTGGTGGTGATGATTCAATGGGTGGATCTCCTTCACTTGAATTTGTGTTGAACCAATACAGCAATAGGGAGCCCTAGGAATTAGTGTTCCGACTCATGCCATTTGTGGATTCTAAAGATCCCACCTCACTTTTTAAGGCCAAGCAATTTTAATGTCAACTATGAATAAATTCCAGCTAGACTTGCCTAAATTGCCCCCCTCACTACTCTGTGGATTTCCACCACATTGGTGGCTGCATTTCAGAAGTGATGTGAACTTGGTATAAATAATCTGTAGATTTTTTTTAGGAATGAAAGATGCTGAATAAATTAAATGTATCATTATACTCTGATTAGGAGTCACATGAACCTATATGCCGCTTTAAAGATTGAAAGGAAAAATGCAGCTTGTGGAGTGCAGACTGGATTTTTTATTGCAGTTAGGCACCTTTATATCTTTAAAAGTCTGGTCTCGAGAAACTAAACTAAGAATACAGCCTTGAGTCTCTACTAATCTAACAAATGGCAAAGTTTGTTGCTTTTAGCCTTTGATCACCTGGCAGAAAGATTGTGGGGTCAGGATATGAAGGGGTGCAGACAGACTTCCATTATTCATCATACATCCATTATTTCTCAGGAATGAAGAAGAGGCAGCAATTATCATCAGTCTGTGAGGTAAATCAGGAAGGTATTATCTGGAAAGAGGCTTCTCTGAGGGAGCCATTGAAGATATCAGTAGCTGGTGGGTTGTTAGGTCAGATCTATCAGTAGAACGGCTGGTTGGGTTAGGATGGTGTGTGTAATGTGTGTAATGCACACACCAGGAGGGTCAAGATGAGGCTGTCATGAGCAGCTGAAGGAACAATGTTCATTGAGGATATTTGCAGAGCAGGAGCCTAACTCATCACAGATTTCATAGATTTGATAGATGTTAGGGCTGGAAGGGACCTTGAGAAATCACTGGGTCCAGCCCCCTGCCCAAGCAGCAGGAAGTCAGCTGGGGTCAGATGACCCCAACAAGGTGAGCGGTCATGCCTGGCCCCAGCTCTCAAAGACTTTTTACCCTACGGAAGAGCTCTTCTGAGAACACTTTCAAAATCCATGTGACAAAGAAGAATGGCTGATTTCTATTCTGGCTGACCCAGAGGCTAGAAGGAAAACACTGGCTGCAAGATGGATATCTGAATTCCTTTCCCTCCCAGAGCTAAATTGTAATGTGAGCATCTGCAACCACAGGAGAGTACAGGAGTGAGAGCTCTCATTATTGCTGTGGTATTAGGTTGTGCCTGGATGCAAGCCTTAAAGGGTAGCTATTTGCCTGCTGGAAGAGGTGAGGCTGGGAGGGCTAGGGAGTGTGCTGAGTCTCGGCCGTACTCCGTTACTGGCCAAGAGCAGCAGAGCTAATGAGAGAAGAGAAGGAAATGTACTGATGGTTTAGAAGGGGAGCAAGAAAACAGGAAACAAATTTGTCTCCAAGGAGGAGTCTTTGGGCTTGCTTACACTTGAAGAGCCTTTGCTGCTGCAGCCACGCTGGCCTTGTGATGTTGGGATTGCTGCCCATGGAAGATGCAGCATATGCCAATAGAAAGGACTTTCCTGCTAGAGCAGCTAGACCATCTGCCCAAATGACATCAGCTCAACTGATGCAAGCACTCATTAGCCCAGGTGCACGTGCAGCTCAGGCTTCGCTGCCATAACTGTCTGCCAGGAAGTGTGATTCTTTTACTTTTCCCTCATAATATTACTCGCGAACATAGCTATTCTGATCTGGTCCTTGAGTCACACTGGGAAGGCTAATTACTCTGCTGAGGGGCAGTGCTAGTTAGCCCAGGGAACAGCAGGGTGTGAATGCAGCTATACAGCTTCCTGTCTGGGCCATAGTAAGAGTGGAGCATGAGCCACCTGGCGTGGTAAATTAGCAGTACAGACATGGCCCATGGCTGCTCATGGAATAGAGCAGTTTAAGGACCATCTGTTGCTCAGCCACAGTGGGGCCCTAAATATCTTTAATGAGGCTTTGCAACAAACTCACAGGGCACCCCAAGCTGGTTTGACAATCATCTGTGGTTTGACAATCAGCTGGTTTGACAATCACTGGAACATTAGTTTGTCTTTGGGATTAGTTTACGATTCCAGATATGTGTATGCCTGCAATATGTGTATGCTCTTGCGCGTTCAATCTGAGGAACTGGGAAGTGAAACCTTCTCTCTATACAATTCCCACGCGCTTGTCTGTCAAGTGTTACTCAGATAGTAAGGTAGGTTACCACAAACAAACACAATCCAAGCTTCGGACAATCCAAGTAAAATCCATTTCCCTTCTCAGTTATTTTGATTTTACCTGCATGCTATTTCCGTCACTCAGTAAATAATAAAGGATAATTCCCTAGTTTGACTTTTACCAACATCAGAGCTGTAATCTTCCAATGAATAAAGATCTTCCTCTGTCCCTCTTAATCCAAGAGAGTTACAAAAGTCCACTGCACTTAGAGCTGATTCCACTAACATAGGGGCACATTTTCTACATGGTCTATTTTCTAAATAGAAAATTATGTTTAAGAGCTTGATCACCCAGGGAGAAGTATTTATTTACTAAGACACTGTGGCTTGAAACTACTCTTGAACCAGACAAACTACTTGAAAGAATTCCCTCCACTGCAGAAACCACTGGATGGAATTTTGTGACCTCTTTTATGTCAGGTCAGACTTGATGATCATAATGGTTCCTCCTGGCTTTAAAATCTATGAATCAGACTCTTGCTTTAGATTTGGCACCAAAAAAGTCATTGCAATTTTAAAGTAAGTTCATTATTTAAGGTAGCTGAATGAGGTAGAAAGTGTATCATGTTCTCATTTGCTTTTCTATAATTTATCAAGAGTTGAAAGGTGGTGGTGGAAATGGTGGGTATGGGTTTTTTTAAGATTCTTATTTTCTTCTTGGTTTCGGAGGAAGACACATTCAGGATTTCAGAAAGGGTGGTCACACTTAAAAGATGTTTTCTGTGCTGAAAGATACTAATGGTATTTGAAATAGTTCTGATAGTTACAAATGTTGTGGAAATGGCAGTATTTCTTGAGACAGAAGAACCTTTTCAAGTGTGACTATTATCTATGGTCACAAGATTTTTTAGTCCATAGCTGAAAGCCTGGGTGGTTGAATCTGTAGCAAACTTCTCTTTTCTACCGAGTGTTTCTCAGATACTTGAGGCAAATAGTTTGTCAACAACAAAGAAAGGTTTTGAGCAATATGAATAGAAATCGTTTCTCTTTCCATTAATTGAGTTTTACTTGCATGATATCTTTTTCATAAAACCAGGAAAAGGGGCAGGCAAAACTTGAATACTTAAAGCAAAGGCAGTTTCTTTTCTGCTTAACTAAACAAATAGTCTTTCTTGATTTTGTCTTGTTTCATTAAGGAGCCAAAAAGGGAAAAGTCTATTTTTCATTGAAGATCTCCATTAAAAATTTCAGTAATAAAATTTTGTTTAGATTTAAGCACCAACCACGGACTGGAATTCCTTTTCCTATTTACCTGTGAAGCCCATAAGGACCCATGAATTAGAGGCGTGTCTGAATTGCAAAACTCAGAATGAGATCTGCATTTTATTGAATCAGTTTGGGTTCATCTTTTAACTGAATTGCTGATGAGGAGGCCAGCAGAAAAGCAAACCTCCTGGTAGTGGTAGGGTGGGCTGATAGTAGAGTTAATCTCTCTTTGGTAGAGAATCAGTTCCAACTCCAGGCATAGTGGAAGGTGACACGGCCAAGTTCCTGCTTCTGTTCAGTGTGGCCCTATGGCTCCTGTGACTGCAGGCTCAGGTGTCTCCCAAACTAGAGGCAGACTGGGAGGCAGGGTAGGAGACCTTACCTTGGTGGATTTTCTGCTGCTAGGGAGACACGATCTTGGGGCTGCAGAATTGTGGGTAGACCAGTCTCATTGCCCCTGTGGAGTGGTTCTGGAGCTCTTCTGTGGCTTTAAAGAGGAAGGAAGGATTTGCTCCCTGATCATGTGCTTGGACTGTATGATCTGTCCATGGATAGCAGCTGATCGTTAAATAGATGTTAGGAGTGTGGAAATCTGGTGGTTGGCACCAATTCCAAACAGGGGGTTGCAAACCAGAGTTGTGCATTCGATGACAGTCACTGAAAAGTCTTGGCTAAACTCCTCTCTCAGTTACACCAGGGTGAGTCTGCCTGCTGGGCTTGGGACTTCAGTTTGAGTGGGTTACTTCAAATTTATGCCAGTGCCACTGCGAGCAGAGGTTAGTCCACATACTTCACAAACAATACAATACTTAAAAAATTAGATTTAGTTGCCTTCTTGCATTTCTTTGGTAGTGAGGGGTGCAGGGCTTTTGGCTGTGTGTTTCCCATGCAACTTGCTGTGTGTTAATACTCCCATATGTACATGGGCCGTGCTCTGTGAAAGCCAGTGTCATCACCCAGGAAGGGAAGATCCCATTAGATCTGTAATAAATAAAAGCAATTTCTTTGCTTTTGTGTTCTCTTCGGGGGTGCATACACAAGACACTTTACTGTGCAGTAGAGCTAATTACTGCGCAGTAAGCGCTACGTCTACACATGCAGACACTTGCTGCAATGTATTTGGCTCTAATCATGAGTACATTTGCTACCTGCAAATGCAAGTAGCAAATTTACTTGTAATTAGCAACTGTGCAGCAGCGCACATGTACACACTTGACTGGGAGCGAATGTACTCCTGGTCAGCCAGGCAGCAGGGGCCTGGGACATTGCTCTCTGCCCCTGCAAGCTGCCTGCTGTCAGGCTGGGCTCTGCCACTGGAGCCCAGGCAGGAACAACGTCCCTCTGCCCCAGAAGCAGGGAGCTCCCAGCCCCGACTCTACGATCATTGGGCCATGGCTGGGAGATCCTTGAGCTGGTGCTGGCATATAAGAATCCCCCAGCCTAGGTCCCATGACTGCAGGGCTCAGGCTCCCAGCCTAGGTCCCACAACCATGGGGTGCAGGCTGGAAGATAAGGATTTCCCAGCCTGGGTCCTGTGACGCTGGGCTTGGGCTGGGAGATATGGATCTCCCAGCCCCCATGATGGTGGAGCGGGAGCTGGGAGCTCCCTGTTGCCAGAGCAAGGGGACATTGTCCTCACCCAGACTCCAGTGGTGGAGCCCAGCTCAGCAGCAGGCAGCTCCCAGGGGCAGGGAGCAATGTGCCAGCCCCCACCGGGAGACAGCCATCTCCTGGCCCCTGGGCTAGCACCCAGGGGGAGAGGCTGGTTGCAGGACCACCTGGGAGTGTTTGCTCTCAAGTAATTTACTCAATAGTAAATTGCTCCCAGATCTTTTGTGCATGTAGATGTGCCCTCTGTGTACTCAATGAGAGCTGGAAGAGGAAGGGTTTGCAAAGTCTAGCAGACTCTACCCATCTTCCTTACAAATTCCCAAGTTAGCTGTTTGCCCTTTGAGGGGATGGGAGAGAATGTGGGATTTAAAACTGGTGAACAATGATAGTCTGTGATAGCTGGTTTTCCTTTTCTCAAGATATTTTAAAGAAGTGAGGAAGACAGGGAAAGGGAGGGCATGTAGGTTATACTCTAGGAGCCAGATTCTGTTATCTTTCCTCATATGGTGTAGTTAATCTGAAAGGGTGCTACTGAAACCAAAGCCCAAACAAGTCTTGCTGGAGACCACAGTGAGGAGATTCTGGTTGCTAGTACAGTGTTTGGGTAGTTGTAGCAGCTGTAGGGACTCATAGGTACTGTACCATAAATAACATAGTTATATATGTATGTATCCCCTTGTTACAGTGTGGTTCATGATTGTCATGATTTTGCCAACCACCTCAGTATAATTGCCATGACTTAGGCTGTAGCATGATTTTATATCTCAACTAGCCTGTCCACAACATGAGCAAAAAAAGCTCAGGTTAGAATATGGACAACTGGCTGTGGATAGTGTAAGAGACTAAGAGAAGCAGAAGAAAGCAGATGTTGAAGCTTTCAGATATCAAACCCCATACCACAGAGCACTGAATGTTCCATGCCACAATTTGTGCTATGTGCATCTTGTGATCCCCAAGCAGTCATTTCAAGTGCTTATTTTTATCTCCGTTAACATGGATCCCTTTTTAAACATTAAAAACTAAACCTGGGAACTTGCTGCCAAATCAATTTGTCCAATTTGCCTAGGGCAGCTCTGCCTAAAAAGTCACTGCGGCTTTGCAAACATAAACAATCAATGCTATCGCTTACAGTGCAGTGAAACTAGTGCAGAGATAACTGCAAGTCAGGTGCTAATTTATAGGTCCCAAATCTACGGTAAAAAGACCAATAAAAATTCTTATTTTAGTACAAAATAGTAGCCCTGTAAAGAAGAGTTGTTATTTTTCATTCAATTCCCTTTCATTGTCTTCCATTCTGTTTCCATCCTTTTCCATCTGTGACTTTGTTGGCACACCAAAGGTCAAGATTGGTATGGTTGCACATGTGCCCAGGCTGAAAATAGGAAAAACGAATATGCCTTGCACAATAAACTGAGGCTTCTCCAGGAGATGGTGAACAGGAGGTGGAATCTCCATCCTTGGAGGTTTTTAAGGCCTGGTTTGACAAAGCCCTGGCTGGGATGATCTACCTGGGGATGGTCCTGCTTTGAGCAGCAGGGTGGACTGGACTAGAAGACCTCCTGAGGTCCCTTCCAACTCTAATTTTCTATGATTCTATGAAATGGCAACGGAGGTACATCTATATTAGTAGAGAATAGGAGAGTAGACAGTACAGAGCTAGGCCAGATACTGGGAGCAGAGACCATGATGGGCTAAGAGGGTAAAATACCCTATACTGGACTCCCTATTGCTGTGACTAGATTGCTACTAGCACTCAAGCTTGCTTGTTTTTAGCTGCACGCAGTAGGTTGCAGTCTAAACAAAAGTATACTGCAAAAGTTCTGCACCTTCACTTGCGTTTTAATGAACAGCTGTTTTCCATAGCTCACTCCTTGAACTCACATGTAGTCACAACAAAAAATCATACTTCCTGTTTCAGAAACACATGATGAGTGGACCTCACTTTGCTGTCAGCAGTGTATGAAAACAAACCAACAACAAGGCATTTATTTCTCCATGTAGATGACTTTCATTTCAGAGGAAGGAAAGCAACACATAGAGAAGAAATAAATTTAAAGGCCTGGATCTTCAATCCTTACTCCAGCCACTTTGGGTAACTTGGTTATAGGAATTCTTAGCTGATCTGGGTGCCTAAAATTAAGTACCTAAATCCATATTTAAACACTTAATATGTGGCTTGACTTCAAGAGATGCTGAGTACCTACAAGTGAAGGTACTGAAGCCCATGCTCCACAGATTTGCATAATTAACAATATAAACGGAAAAAAACTCTGAAGCGTTTTCAGTGATCACCTGAATAGGCCTCCTCTATGCATTTGTAGTGACTGGACATGTGTGTATGATTCTGAGCTTAAGTATGATTAAGCATCAATCCAGTTTCTTTTGTTTTTATTTGAAAGACCTCTTTAACATGGCTTTAATACAGCATTATGGCAGAAAACCACAGAACACGATATTAAAATTAACATCATATGCAGGAACGCACAATGCTACATGTACATTATCAAGATGTATTATAGGCACCGGGGGACCCCCAGGTTTGTTTCCTGAAAATATATTTTTATTTTTTTACGGTAACACAGGATTTACCATGCTGGTCCAAGATATGATTGTTGAGCCATGATGCCAGGTAATCTGCTGCCAACAATGATTAATACCTGATGTATCAGAGTGAAGTGAAGAACTCCCATCATGCAACCAGTCAACTGAGCTATGACATACATAGAAAGCAAATGTTTCTTCCTGACTCTTGTGGTTATCGGTTTACACCCTGAAGCATGAAATTTGACTCCCTTAGCGTTATTGGAGCTTCTACTGGTACAAATGTTGCTGGTTATAAACCTGTCAAGCCTTTTTTTTAAATCTAGCAGGAGCATTTGACATTATGACCCCCTGCAGCATGAATTTCACTGGGTGACTACACACTGTTTAAAGGGGTATTTGCTCTCCTTGACTAAAATGTCCTGCCATCCATTTTACTCCCCCCACCCCACCCCTTTCTTCTTGTACTAAGGGCAAAAAGGAGGAATGCATCCATTCCTGTACATTTTTCACTCATAAGTACCTACATCAAGTCTTTTCCTTTACCAGGTTCTTGCATAAAATAAAATGTTCTGCTAATATTTTGGTGTTTTTGATAGGGGGGATAACAGAAGGGAGTCCAGCAACTTGCAAAAACAGGTCCACTGAGGACCACTGGCTCTATTGATCCTTGTCCGTTCCAGAGACCAAATATATACAAATTATACATTTAATTTTCATATATTTGGTCTCTGGAATGGGCTAGGATCAATAGAGCCAGTTGTCTACAGTGGACTGGATTTTGCAAGTTGCTGGACACTTGAAAGGGAGTTCATCTCATAGGGCTGGATCCACTGTTCTTGTGGGAAACCTCTCAGCCCATTCACAAAATTGTTATGGTGAACAAAAGTGGGTTTTTTTCCAAATCTGCCTGGAAATTTTAGAGTTACTCGTTAGTGGTGGACCTAAGTCCTTACGCTTGATGTTAGCCCTGACGAAGTTAAGTGTTCCAAAGGTTAGCTATTCCATACATACAGACATCTAGGTTATAGATAATGTGTCAGCAGGAGGTGATCAAGAATATCTAACATAGTTCCTGAGCTTTATACATTTTAGTTTGGTTCCATTTCCCTACTTCCTCAATTGAGATGTTACTTGATCAGAAATGATTTAACACTATGGGGTTACTGGCAGAGATAGAGAGGAAGCTTTGTCATTTATTTTTACCCCAAATATGAATTCTAACACATTATGGATCACTACACTTCCTGTGCTAAGGGAACACTTTGGGACCATATGTTATGCTGAACTGAGTAGACAACATCCAATTAGGAAGGAAAATACACGGAATTGGAAGGAGAGCAAAAGCCAGCACAACACCAACAGACCCCTTACATTTGGTCCCCTTTTCTGCAGCATTTTCTTAGGGGTTCAGGAGAACTCAGAGAAAAACGTTCTGTTTGGATCCATTGGCAGGATCCAGTCTATGTTTGGCACAGATTTCCCAGGGTACAGAAGTATGTGTATTTATGATCTTATCTATCTAGCTGCCCATTATGTGTGCAATTACAGTACAACTATCCCTGTATCTGGGCAATTTTCCTGTGTGTAATAGATACGCAGGCAATTATGGGAAATTCATATATCACATCCAACTGGGCTTCCCTGTTAAAAGAGAATTTAGAGCCAAGGATTCTGTACCCCCTGTGGTACCAGAAGCTGTAGATTTCAATCTTAAAAACAATAAACTCTCTAGTACAGCAGGAGCACATTTCAAAACCTTACTCTGTTACTGAGAGACCCAGTTGAAGTAGGCCAGGCCTCAGTTCTAAGTTTGTTTTTTTGATAGTAAAACAAAACTGAGTTTGTTGTAACATTCACAATGAAGCCTGGGTTACTGTAGTAATGATTTTCAATTTATTCATTAGACATTTCCTGTTTTCCTGAAGTCTGACTTTTTTCTAATGGTCTAACTAAAGCTTTGAAAACAATGAAATGATTTGAACTGGTGAAACTCAAGCCAGGACTTTGAATGAATTTTAATAAAGACATAAAAGGCCTTGTGTAATTTTTTTTTACTTCATTTGGCCGAGCATGACTGAAATAAGCAACATTGTGCGATATTTATTCTCTCTGGCATGCTCCACAAAGTTGCTGCACACAGTTAGCAGGCCCTATGTTTTTCCAGGAGGAACGATCTAAAACCTGACATGAGACAATGCCACATTATTATGTTTTATTGCTGCTGTGTACAATTGTACATGATCAGAAGTTAAGGACCTGAAATAAATGACAAGTAGATCTGCCATTCACATGGGACATTCACTGCACAGTTGACTAATTAGCTGCACAGTAAATGTCTTGGCGTTTGCACGTGCACCCCTATTAGGCCGGAGCAAACTAATTTACTTTGCAACAGGATAGTAGTTGTAAATACAAGTACTATCCTGATGTCAGTAAAAAAACTCTGCAGCAGTGCATGTGTAGACACTGCCTGGCTGCCTGGAGCATGAGGGCGCTTCAGTATGGGGCAGTGCCTGCTGACTAGCCCCACATTGAAGCTCCCTCATGCACCAGCCAGCCCCTCCGCAGAACTGAAGTCCTGATTTGGCAGGCTGCGGCCTTGGGGGCTGCAGCCCTGAGCTGGCAGGCTGACCCCTGGGGCCCCCTGCCAGCCTGGGCTGCTCCTACCTGGTTCAAAGTGCTGCACATGAATAAACTCCAGAGTTTATTGCTGTGGAGTTTATAGCTCCTGGGTGCACATTCAAATGGCACACCCAGAAGCAATAAATTCCACAGCAATAAGCTCCAGCGTTTATTCATGCACAGTAATAGTACGTGTAGACGTGTCCACTATGTGCATTTTATCTGAAGGAGGATGTGTTTCAGTGATGGCTAAAATGACCCTACATATACCTTCACTGCGATGATGATATAAATAATTAGATGAAGGGTTATAAAGTGCTTTGAGGTCTTAGGAATATGAAAGTGGACATACCACTGTAAGCATAAAGTGCAGCATCTCTGAATCTCAGTCTTTGAGCAGGGATAATTTTAGGGTCTGTGAAGGTCTCAAGCTGGGGAAAGTCCGTTTTTTTTCTGCTCTACTCACTGGATGTAGTAAGTGGATGAGGCAATATAGTGTGTTTCTTCTCATGTCAGGTTGCTCATCAGTGGCAGAGCTTAAGAGGTTTTAAAAAATTGAGACAAGCATCTACTTATTCAGCTTAGTCTTCAAGATGGGACTGACTGAAGTTCATCTTTCATCTTCTCCCCTTGTGCACTTCACCTCTCTTGATATAAGGTATTTGATCAATAATCCTGAAAAACTAAATTGGTTTTGCCAATTTAAAAGGCTCAGAAATACAAGAGCATTTCAAACTCCCCCGCTGGGAAGTCTGTATTTCTGTTGCTGGGGTAGGGGTGGGGAGATTAATGAAAGAGCAATTCACACAATATGGACAAAACCCACAGAATATTTCTGCCAATGTAGGAAATAGAAGAGCTCCACAGGCAAAATGATAGGTCCAAAGGCTGAATGAAAACTGTAAATTTGTTGGTGTATTCCCAAATTTATGCTGCTGAGCATCAGCTAAAGGTTGTCTAGCTCCTTCCTGCAGAGGATTAATGCTTTGTAATGGAGCCCTATTTTAGAACTCAACAAATCCTGCCCTCCTGGAAAGCTGCACTTTTCAGACACTGTATAAGGTTATTTTGACTGTGTCTGCTGAGGTTTTGTGTGTCTTAGTGCAGCTATTTTTATAGTGCATGGCTATAGAGCTTATAGCATGAGGAATGGTTTAATCCCGCAAGTCTGAGCATCTCTGTATTATGTGTGCACTCCTTGCATCTGCTCCTTGCTTGAAGCCCTGTATTTAACCATTGCTGCTGTTGTACTGCAGCAGAGTCTGCAGGAGGCTTCTAAATACATCACCATAACTTGCTTATTAAACATCAGTAAAGATGATATGAGGATTTGTTTTTATTTGGGAAAAAAACAGAAAAATGTTAACATGTAAATAGAAGTTTCCACTGCAAGAAAGGACAGATGATGCAGCATCTGAGTTAGTAGCAGTCAGCAGCATTTTCAGAGGATATACTGGTGTGTGAAAGGGGCTAGGGTGGTGAACAATAAGTTTAAAGTATGCTCAGCTTCCTCTCCTGTAGCACATGTTATCAGAAGAGCTTTAAATTGGCTGTTTGAGAGACAGAAAGTGGGAGGATGTCTTTGGGAAGGTTCAGGCTTAAAATCCAGAGGTCGCAGGATGGAGTCTTCTGTTTCCTTAAGTGCTTATAGAAACTTCAAAAAATGTTCTTTCTTTTGACGGTTGAAGGAAACACATTACTGACTGGCACTATATATTTTTTTTATTATTGGATCATTACATCAACATACAGAAGTCCACTAAGTATTGCTAGTGGTGGTCTGAACCCAGAGTGTATGAATGGGTATTTGGGAACATGTATTTGGAGGATCTTAACTACTCAAGAGGCTCCAAGAAAAACTTAGGTTGGGAATGTTGTCTAGAGCCTGTCACAAAGTGTACTATAGGATAAATGGTGCCTGATGGTCTCTATTAAAGAAGCACAGTTATATTCTGCTGACATTGTATAGTAGCTGGGAGGTGCTGGGCTAGAATTGTCATTAGTATTTCTAATTTTTTATGTGTTAGACAAAATGAAGGCAGGTGGAATGGTTCTTTATGTACAGGCTCACTTCTAACAAAGTTTCCTTTAAAGGGGTTTATTATACCTCAGTCTGTGTAAAATTCCATTGTATACCCCTAACTACTACCGCATGTGGTCTGGTTTGAATTTACATCCAAAAATGCCAAACGAACCCAGGCAATGACTCCTGACTTTTCTCTTTGGTTTATAAGTAACGTGCACAAATGCAAACAACAATTGTAGTCTTATCTGCCTCTCTGCCATCTCCAGCTATGACTCAGTGGGTGCATCTACACGAGACACTACTGCACAATCATTACTGAGAATTTATTTAGTACTTGTATTAACAATTACTAAATACATTTGCAGTAACCAGAGTTACTGTGCAGTAGCTTCACTAAATGTCTTTTAGGTGATGCTACTGCACGGTAGCCTAATTCTACCCATGCTATGATGCTCTATTGCACAGTTTGTTTTTTGGCTACTGAGCAGTCAGTGTAGATGCGCTTGTGTAGATGCGCTGAGTATGTCTGTGCATATTTGGGTAGTTCTGGGTGCTCCAGATTGTGCTGTGCCTAAAACAGTGGGATGCTTTGATTCTCTGCCGTGTAAGTTTCCACTCATCTAATCCGCAGTTCCATTTTCATCACCAGTCTTTTCAGATCAGTAGTTTACTGAAGAGCCTGGGTTCATGAACACATTTTCACATCTTTAGAAATAAAAAAGGACAGATCCTCTCCATTGTCTACACAGGAGCTATACCAATTTTATCCAGAGGATGGAGCCCAAAAGTTAAATACAATGAAACAGCAACAGCAACTGATGCACCAATAAATATAATATTCATTAAAAAGTATCACATTGTCCCTGTTTTCCTGTGTAGATAATACAAGGAAAGCATATCATTATTTCAGCCAGAATGTCTTTTTATAATTGCATTGACCTTGTCTTTGAGAGCTGGAGGAGACTAACTTATGAGGAAAGATTAAAAAGTATTAAATATGTATGGCTTGGTCAGAATAATGACTAAGGGGAATTGCATAACAATTTGCAAGTATTTGAAGGGAGAGAAATTATTTAGGACAGTGCAAGGGTTATAAATAATTAGATTAAATTGTAAGTGGAAAATTTTAAGATGCATTTCAAGAAGTTCTGGGCACTGTGTTCTATTAGATTGCATCTCAAGGGATGATGGGAGGCAGAGCATTAGAGAACAAACTAGAAGGAACAACCTTGTCCTAGTGGAGAGAAGTGTCCCATTGACTAGATATTTTGATTGGTATTTTTCTATCTTCAACTTTTTTGTTTTGTCATTGTACTAGGACTGAGAATGTAGATAATAAATATTTCCTTGTGATGGTATTACTATACACTATCTCCAGTAAGCAAATAAATCATAAGACACAAAAGACAATATCAAACTGTAATTGCAAACTATTTATACACACACATTTCTGGTCTATGCAAAACTACCTTGTAGTATTTTCTCCCTTTCCTGTTTGTTTCACTAAACAACTGTAACTTAAACTAAGGCTTAACTTTAACAAAAGGAGCATTTGGATGATCAGGCCTACCTAAGACTGTAAACTCTTGAGGGCATAGACTATCTTTTATCATATAACTGTACAGCACCCAGCACAATGGGCTTGTGGCCTGCTTGACTAATCAACATTGTAATACAATCAAATGATACAAACAAATAATTATCAAAATCAATCCTTGCATCAGAACCTTTCATATCCATATCATTAAATTTCTTTGCATCACTGTTACCAACATCATCCACATAAAGACCTTTTATTCAGAGCTGCAAAACTTGAATGCCCTATTGATAAATTCAAAGGTATCTCCCCTCGCCTCACTTAATAAAGTATTGGTTACTACAGACACAAGCCATCTTTCATTGCAACTTCTTTGCTCTTTAAAGATTTGATCAAAGCCCAGGTGTTGCAATCCATCAATTCTGAGGATGTAAGGAAGAGATTGTGCTCCAGGTTATCAGCTCCTGCTTCTCTGCTACAGTATCTTTTCCTTTGGGGTCTCAAAGGATCATGATGTTGATAAAAATCCTGGAAAACATTATGAACTTTTCACAGAAGCTGCTTTAAAGAAAAGCACAAATCCTATAAATCTTTTGCATGTGTTGCAGCTAGCATTAAATGTAAGATATACGGCAGCAAGATTTTCCTAATCTTAAAAGATGTGGCAGAGCCACAACTCCTCCCACAGACTACAGCAGGAATTCCAGGTACTCAGCAGGCACATATACACGTGCTATTAAGGCGAAGCAATAAACTCTGGCACTTATTATGCTGGAATTTATTGCTCCCAGGCACTCTATTTACATGTGCCCAGGACCACAGCACATTTAGCCTGATTGGAGCAGCCTTGTCTGACAGGGGGCCCAGGGCATCAACCTGCCAGCTCAGGACTGCTCTGATTTGGCTCAATGTGGTGCAGAGGGGCTGGCTGGGGCAGGAGGGTGCTCCAGTGCGGGGCTAGCCAGCAGACAGCCCACACACTGAAGCACCCTCAGTGTCCCAGCCAGCCCTGTCAGTGTCTACACATGTGTTGCTGCAGAGTAAAGAACTCTACAGCGGGATAGTACTTGTATTTACAAGTACTAACCTGCAGCAGAGTTGATTAGTTTACTCTGTTCTAACAACACTGCATGTATAGATGTTGATGTTTTATTGCAGAGCTCCACAGTAAATGACTCGTATAGACAAAACCAGCACCTGAGATTGCAGGGTAAAATTCACCCCAGTGCCAAGGGACAGAAGATGACCTATGAATTGTGTAAGTAGTGCATAGGCCTCGTTCCAGTCTCCTACATGTGGGAGAACTTCACGCATGGTGCTGGTGATTAAACATGCAAACTAAAATGTACTCCTTGCACTTTCAGTAGATTACAGTTACTTCATTATAGTCTTCAATGAGGTGGGAGAATACATTGCTTCACCCCTCAGTACTGGTAACCCATTTCATTCTTTCCAGTGGGCACAAGTTTGTTTTAAACCAAAAGCTTATTTCACCTTCTCCTGAAGCATTCCCCTGTATAAGTGGAGCATCAAAAAATGCTGATCCAAACAAGAGACAAGCCTAGCTGTCTTTCAGAATATACTACGAGCCTCTCAGGCTTCAAAGGATGTTGTTCCAAACAGCTTGTATTCAATGTGGCTAAAAGACAACAATGTCAAAACAGGTCAGCTACTGTGTGTCTTTTTACTGTTACAAGTGGCTATAAAAATCTAATTCTGAAGTGACGGTCCTTGCTACAGGTAATGCAGGTATAAAGATTGGGGACCACAGCATGAAGCCAAAGTACGAATAGGATGTTAAGCCTGCTGAGTTTTCTCCTTTTGCTTTCCTTACTTCTGTCTCTGGCAACCACCAATCTTCACTCTCCCTGACTTCTTGGTAAAACACAATCCTCCATTGTGAGCAAGGTCTTCCCATTTGTGACGTCAGTGTTGAAAATCTTCATCAAGCCTTTGAACCCAAATCTTGGTGGGCCCGTAGGCTCAGTAAGCCTACTGCAAATTCTGCAGATAAGAGTCCCTTTGGACCATGTTCATAACTCACCTGATGCAAGTGATCAAGCACTGGTCATCGGTCGCTACCTGCCTATGGAAATCTGGCTGTTGGGGTTTTAGCCGAATGGTATGTTTGTGCATAGATGCACTCATGCAGAAATTCAACTGTTACTTTCTTACTACAGCATTATGTAGGAAAAATATAGAATATTATATTGGACTATAATCATAGTTCAAGTGTACAATGTTAATAACTTAATTTAAAGATGTTGGACTGACTGGAATATTAATCTGCCCTGATAGCTAATTATATATATCCAGAAATCTTGTAAAAAGCTTTTAAAATTTAAATAGCTGTACAAGTTCTATTTCATAGAGTTGGGCTCTCAACCCTTGAAATGCTGGTCCCCCTTGTGTGAAATGTGGTATGTTTAACAGTGAACAGAAACATTACATGCTTTTATGAAGGACATGGAAATAAAACTTACTCAAATGATACTACAAGGGGAACATCAAGGAACAGGAATTGAGTTACTGGGACTGGAATTTAGCTAGGACACTGTCATTAAGGCAGCTACTTTTTAAATACACCCTGGATCTTTTTGTGGCCATATGTGATTGTGCTTTCGTTATGCTTTATCAGAAGCTATACCTTAGTGCCTTCTAACAGCATACTGCTGTGTTTCTTTAATATTATCTTCTAAAATCTTCTTATTGCATAACCAGCACTACTTGAGTTCTGCTTGGAACTCCTCCTCCAACTGATAAGTAGTCTTAAGGATAAATTTTGGTTGCATCTCAGCCTGAACTGGCCAGGTTGTAAGGATTAGTATTGGTTACTATTTAAACCCGTTAAGAAACCAATTTCACTACAGACAATTCTTTATTGAATATTTCAAAACGTTCACTGTACAGGAGTTTTCCAACTAAGCCTCAAATAGAGTTGCAACAGACATCAGCATCTCTGTTCAACGGGTCTGTACTTAATTTACACACCTGTTCCAACAATCTCAGAAAAAAATGGAAACACCAAAGGAGACTTCTTAGCTTCCAGGGATAAAAAAAGATAAATCTTTAGAAAAAGCATTGGCATTTCAGGGCAATTTTAAATTATATGCCATCATGGTATACAGATTTAATGCATCAGTTGCATGTTTCTTAAGAAATATTTACTATAGCAACATTTCCATCATATGGTATATCCCATCTCTCTCCATATAAATCCTGTCAATGAAAAGGAATTGTGAAGAATATAAGACCTTATATGGAGTAAATAAAGAGCAATTGACGGAACCAGACGAATCTGTGAAATATGGAAGGCATGCTTTGAGCAAAGAAAAGACCTCATAATTCATAGCTAGTGAAGCCACAAGTGAGTTACTAAGGCCTTTCATCATACATGGAATGATTCTGTGTTCCACAGATGTTCACTTTGTCTTATGATGATTTGGCAGCAGATTTAAAATAATATTTCATTCTTTTTATTAAAACATGAAGGTATACTTCTGGTGCTTCGGGTTGAACAGAGCTCTTTTCTGTGGGTAAAGAACATCTACTAATGAAATCAGAGGGATACTCTGGGATTTGCTTTTCTTATTCCCAGAAGGTAAAGTGACACATATTTCAAAACACCTCATTTATTTGACAGTCAATCAAAGATTTTTCTTTAACAATGGAAAGGTACTTAGCTGCGAAGGAAAATTTTGCTGTCTTATAAAATGGGTTCTTTGTTAAACTCTAGCTATAACCAAAACTAGATGCTTTGATTGGGGCAGCCTGTTGAATCAGCCACTATAATATACTTGTACATTATAGATAAGGTACATTGTGTGTATACATTTTATACCTGAATCAGTAGCAATTGAAGTCTTGCCTAAATTTAAAGGTTTTGCCAATGCAGGTAAATTGGTAGAGGTACACTAGAAAACCCCTGTTATGGAGATACTGTTTATACCAGGAAAATAGTTCTTTTTGGACTTTGGACTTTCCCCAAAGTCATAATCTGTATTGTCAAAAGGATAACAGTGTCTACATTTGAGCCTTTGCTCATATAGCTGCACATAGTAACACTGCTAAAACTTTCTAGCATGGACCAGAGCTGGTCCGGGAATTTAATGATTCTAAATGAGCAAAATGGCTGTTTAAAAAGCAGGGTTGAATTCTGAAACACTTGATTCCCAACACATGTACTTGTGCTGCTGTATGGGATATAGCAGTCAGGAGCTATTGCATGGGTGAGCAAGTGATAACAGTGAGTGCACATCCACTACTCTCCTGAGCAGCCTGTCTGCACGGTAGAAGGTGTGTCCAAGTGCCCTGTGGCAGAGAATGAAGCAGGCTCTTTAAGATGCAACACACTTTGTAGTTTTTAAGAAGATTGTTTTTTTTAATTTGTTTAGAATTCATCACATCTGTATAAATATAGCAGGAGCTGGCAATATTTAGGGACAGGGAAGCACTTTAACAGAGATTAAAGGTCGCTGCAGATGCTTCCCAGCTCTATGGAACAGATCTGGCTTGCAGCCCATAGGTTGCCAACCCCAGGAATAATGCAGCATTGTATTGTAAAGTAACAATTGCTTGGTTTGTATTGTGGTTCAAAAAGTATCAAAGTCTAGAAACAAATTTTACTTTTATATTAAACTCAGTTATGAATTCAAATGAACCTGAATTAAACTACAGAAACAAACCATAGATAGGTGATGCTATGCCTGTCTGGATGCATGGAAACTCCATCCCAAAAGGATATCCAGTTGCAACCATTAAGATATTCAGAACCTGCTCATTTCCTATTAATTCTCAAAATGCACAATAGTTAGTTGCTTGTGGAAGTACTAATTAAACAGATTAACCATTTAACAAATGTCATATGCATCACAGAATGTGAGGTGTATGCTGTAGGCTGGTGAAGCAGCATTTCCTATTTCAATAGTAAAAAGATATTTTAAAGGTAAAGAATATTTTTGTGAAACAACATTAAATGTTTTTAAAGCAAAATAGTAAAACACACATTAGTTAAGATGTTAGCATAAACAATTTCTCATTATCACTATAATTTTGACAGCAAGAGGTAGTTAGATATGCTAGTGTAAAATCAGGCAGAAGGCAGGGCAGGTGGCACCATGTCCAGATGAGCATAGTTGTGCACTGCCACACATTTGGGCGTTTCAGGCCACACAATTAGGCGGTTGTGAGGCGCACATTCAGGCATTTCCTGCGCTGAGACCTTGCAGCGTGGGGTTGGGGGTTTTTTTGACCCTGGGAAATCCTGGTGTCAAAAAAACCTGCACAGAAAATAAGCAGAATGGCAATGTGGCTGCAGCACATGCTGCCCAAAACCAGAGCCTGGCCAACTGGAGCCACACTGCAGCTGATGGAGAGCTGTGGCTGCAGCTTCCCCAGCCCCCAGGTAAGGCTGCTGGGGCAAACACAGTTGCTGACCCCAAGCTCCCCTGCCCCACACAGGTTAGCCAGCTGCACGGCAGAGGGTGCATGGCACGGGTGTTCCCCAAGGGCAAGAAGGCATAAGGTATGCCACTACTTGTTGTCCCCAGGGAACCAAATATCCATGCTTATCTGGACATGGCTTTAGAGACTAACTTATTTAGAGGAGCACAAGTTTTTGTAGGCGACAACCTACTCGATCAGATGCTATGAATGGACTTGTGGGGAGCAGGGGTACTAAGTAGAAAGGAATAAAGTAATTTAAATACAAAGTGTCACAACCCAAGGGTGTGATTTTTGTTTGTGTGTGCTTCGGCACTGCTAAATTATTTCCTGCCACTTGTAGCTTTCTTTGCAGGGTGCATTTCTTCGTTGCAACATAGAAATGCACGTTGCAAGGAGTTCCCGCCATTTGTATTCAGATTCGTGCCCCACTATTGGTCAGTTCTAAATTATTCCTACGTGGTGGCTAGCGATTGGCTTGCTAGCCGTATAAGAGGCTTGAGTGGTTTCCGCCCAAGTTGGAGATCTCCGGAGGATAACCCTGCAAGGGGGGACTCCATAAACATCTTGAGGAGAACTCTGGGTGCGCTGCGGAGCCTATCGGACCCAACGCGTGTGCCTTAGAGCTGGCTATAGAGGTCTGATCAACTTCTGGCCTCTCCCCGTCGCCGAACGATCCCTCGACGAACCCCTTTCCTGCGCGCAAGTTCCACGGAGCCTAGCAAACTTCGTGTGAGTGAATCCAGAGCTCTACCCGGGTCCGAGTTCTTGAAACTGGGACTTAAGCGAAGCTTTTCCTGCAAGTCTTTCCAGCCTGCACTGCAACCATCTACAGTGTAAGTAAACAATCTTAAACAACCACTAAGCGTCCGTGCCTAATTCTAGCGTGCCACCTGTTTTCCCCGACCCGGCGTGTCCGGGCTGCTGGCCACAGCCCACTGCGTGAAAAAACCCCCGAGGGCCTCGGACTGCTCCCGGCCCGCACACAAAGGATAGAGAAAGCGGAGAGGAAAGGATAGGCAGAGGCAGCACCGCTTAGAAAAACAAAGGTGGGTCGAGAGACATCTAAGAAAGTGATGCCCATGCCCCCACTCCAGTAGAAGATGAAACCACACCTAGACTGTGCCAATCTGACCAGGGAGTTAAATTCCTTCCAAACCCCAAATGTGGCAGTCGGTCTGACTCTGAGCAGAGAAGCGAGATCCATAAACTTTTCCCAACGTCTTTAAATCTTTCAACACCAAGCCAGCAGTGGAATTTGCTTTGTTCGCCTGCCGCTAAGCAAAAGATTGGTTAATGCGGTACAAGAAGCATGCGAGGTGTGTTTGGAAACCGCTCCTTGATCTAAACAAAAACATGAATACGAGTCAATATTTGAATGTCTGACAAACTTTTTAAACTTTGTTTTTGTGTGGGCCGGGAGCGGTCCGAGGCCCTTTTTTCGCGCGGCGGGCTGTGGCCAGCAGCCCGGACACGCCGGGTCGGGGAAGACAGGCGGCACGCTAGAATTAGGCATGGAAGCTTAGTGGTTGATTAAAGATTATTTTACTTGCACTGAAGATGGTCGCGGTGCAGGCAGGAAAACTTGCTTGAGTTGCAGTTACAAAACAAAACTCGAACCTGCAGGGCACAAGAGTACGTCGCAGGGGGTTTTCGGCGACGGGAAGATGCAAAACACGAGAGTAGGTCGCAATGGGTTTTCGGCGATGGGAAGATAAACCTGCAGGACTCGAACCCCGACAGAGCTCTGGATTCACTCACACGAAGTTTGCTAGGCTCTGTGGAACTTGCGCGCAGGGAAGGGTACATCAAGGGATCAGGCGGCGACGGGGAGAGGCGAGAGACCCCTGTAGCCTTCTTGAAATACACGCTGGGTCCGATAGGCTCCGCAGCACTTAGAGATATTCACGAGACGTGAAGTTGTCTTCCTCCTGATAGTGGTGGAGTCCTCCAACTTGGGCGGAAACCGCTCAAGCCTCTTATACGGCTAGCAAGCCAATCACTAGCCGCCACGTAGGAATCATTTAGAACTGGCCAATGGTGGGACACAAATCTGCATACGAATGGCGGGAACTCCTTGCACCGTGCATTTCTCTTTTTGCAACTAAGAAATGCACCCTGCAAAGAAAGCTACGAGTGGCGGGAAATAATTTAGCAGTGCCGAAGCACGCACAAACAAAAATCACACCCTTGGGTTGTGACAGTTTTGACCACTTCGAGTGCATCCAGATGAGCGCGGAAGTTGGTTTCCCTGGGGACAAGTAGCAGCAGCCCACCTTGCACTGCTACTTCCCTGGGGAACGTGCCATACGTGCTCCGGTGCATGGCAGGGTATCCCAGGTGGGGTAGGGGAGGCTGGGGTCACCAATTGCCCCCAATAGCCTTAGCTGGGATCCTGGTAGGAAGCCTGGCTCACAGCCGGACTGTGGCTCCAGCTAGCCAGGCTCTGGTTTTGGGTGGTGCGTGCTGCCACCATATGCATTGCCTGGCTTTGTTTTGGAGTGGGTTTTTTTTGACCCAGGGTCAAAAAACGCCCCCAAGGTGGTGCACATGTGGCGTGTGGCATATTGCAAGTCCGCGCTCATTTGCCAGGGCCTTTGATATTACCTCTGTCTCAAGCGATAAATAGAAATGGAAACCCTCCTGAAAAAAACGACCCTGGGTTAAGATATTCAGTGCTTGTATTTCAAGACGGGCCCGTGCACGCAGGCTTCCCTCGCTCGATGCCGCACGTGCGTTGGAGGAAAATCGGCGCCTGACTCGAATGCAGCAATTCTGTTTCAATACGCGTCAAATCAAACCTTTCTAAACACCAGGCCGTGGCTACAACAGACCGAAACATTTTGAAGGTTTTTAAAACCAAGTCGAATGTTAGTAATGTCGCACAGTTTGACTTTAGAGGCCAAAAGCAAATGGGGCAAATAGCTCGTGGGCCCTCGGGCACTTCTAATATAAAAGGCCATGAGCGAGGGAGCGAGGGCGTGCTTCTGGTTGAACGTCTTCGGTCCTTTCCCTTTGACAGTGGACATCTTGGGTGCATCAGCGACACCCTCGGAGCGGTGTTGTTATGAGTTCGGTGGCCGTATCGTTACACACACCCGTGGCCGTTAGTCGAATGAGCTCGAACGAGCGCAAACGAGATGAACGGGAGGCCAATTTTGAGGCTTTCTGAATGAAAACTGGCTTTGTCTGTCTCAAAATTGCGCCGGCCCTTCAGCTCGCCACCCCGTTTCGATCAACAACGCCCACATCGCTAACGATCGACCGGGAACTAAATGGCCGAGGCGGTCTCACTCCCCGCAAATGTTTCGGGCTCACTTCAGCCGTGAGAAAAGGGCGTATTTTTGTGCGGCGTGCGAGCTTCGAAGGAAAACCAGAGGAAACAGCGAGAGGCTACCCCTGTTTTTGGAAGAGCGGGAGGTCGGGCTCAGGGAGGAGCGAGCTGGGGACAGGCCCGGGGCTGCTCGTAACCGAACGGTGCGGGCACCACCTAGCGGGCACGGGCCAGGCTCGCTTGGTCGCCTGTATTTTTCCACTCCCCGCCATGGCCTGCGCCTGAGCCCGACTGCAGGCCGCATGA
The DNA here is from genome assembly GCF_030867095.1 of Alligator mississippiensis. Taxonomy (NCBI): domain Eukaryota; kingdom Metazoa; phylum Chordata; order Crocodylia; family Alligatoridae; genus Alligator; species Alligator mississippiensis. Next base: position 15,286,379 of record NC_081828.1, read on the forward strand.
GCCCGGTTGTGTCAGAGTCTACATTTTGTGGGGGGCGAAGTGAAGCGGAACATGCAAACGTGCGCAACTTTATTCATGACAGGATGCGAACGAGAAGGGTTGTGGCAGGGGCGACACAGCCACGGAGGGGAGGGGAGGGGGCACCGTGGCCCCACCCCCGCCTGCCGGCCGTTACCCGCGGCCGTTTGAACAGCGCCCGCAGAACGCTCAGCCCCAGAACGCCTGATTGGCTGCGCTTCCCGCGCCCCGATTGGCGGAGGCGGGGCTCGGCTGGCCCCTCCCCGGCGGTTCCATCCGCCCCTCCCCCCCAGGCCGCGACCCTCCACAGCCGCCCGCGCTCGGCCTCTGAGGGCCTCGCGGGCTGCCCAGGGCACTGCCTGACTCCCGGGCACTCAAGGGTGGCGCCGGGGACCCCCTCGCGGGGCCCTCCAGGAGCTTCCAGACTGGATCGAAACTCAGCGGAGGGCGCGCAGCCTCCCCCCGGCCGGCGCCGAGGGCCCCGGCGGCGTTTCCGCGCCGGCGTTCGGGAGGGGCAGCCGCGCGCCGGAAGGACCCAGGGGGGCGGGTCCTGGCGCTGGGGAAAACGCGCCAAGTTCCCCGTGGAGGGGAGCGCGGGAGTGGGGCGCCCCGCCGTCTCCATAGCAACCGGGCGGGGGTGCGCGGCGGCTCGCGGGGCCCCGCGAGGATGTAGCGGGTGAGGACACGCGGGGACCCCCTGCCCCGGGGCGGGGGGCGCTGAGTTCCGGGAGGGAGAGAGAGAGGGGGGACTGTCCCGTGCGGGGCGGTGACGCCAGCTCACATCACAGAGGCTCCCCCACTCCGGGAAGGGGGATCCCGCGCTCACCCGCCCACGTGCTCTTGTGCGCGTTTGACAGGCGCCATCCGCCTCGCCTCGCCCCGCCAGCCGGGGAAGATGCCGGGGGTGCTGCCCAGTGAGAGCAGTGGGCCGGTGAGAGGGAGCCCGTCCAAGAAGAACCGGCTGTCCCTGAAGCTCTTCCAAAAAAAGGAGGTGAAAAGAGCCCTGGACTTCACGGAGGCACCGCCGGACCATCAGCATGCGGGGTGCGAGTACAGCAGGGGCGCCGAAATGTAGGTAACCCACCACCACCACCACCCAGTGCGGACCTGTCTCGTGCACACTTTATTTGACTGGGAGCCCCGAGCCCCCGTGCTGGAGAAAAGATTAGACAGGCACCTGGCTGGGGGATCTGGCCCCACCGCGCTTTCCTGCCTAGTGCAGCGGGGTCGGACTCGATGATCTACGAGGTCCCGTCCGACCCTCGAAATCTACGAGATCTAGCAGGCAGGAAGGGCTGGGTGTCTCTGCGCCTGGGCGGTTGCATCCAGGCAGGTGCGAAACGGCCCCCCCCCCCCCCCCGGTTTGGGAGGCCTGGGCGAACTTCTCCAAGTGCCTCGTAAGGGCCGCGTGAACCAGCCGAATGCGACAAAACTGAGCCGGACGCAGGGGTCCTAAGGCCGAGTTCACACGTGCCTGAATGTTTCCTCCACCCCTTGGGTGAATTTATTTTTTGGAGGGGTGGGTTTTTCATTCTGTTGTGGAGGGTGCAGTCACTGACCTGAGTTAACAGGTGGCGGCACCTCAGATTTACGCACCCGGCGACCAAAATGGGAAGGCGACTCTGTACGTTTTTGCAAAACCAAAAGCTCTTTTTCAAAATGAAGTGAATCGCGCTCAGGAAAATTCCTGGGTTCTAATGTCCTATTTCTAATACATGTGCAAGCACTGGGAGTTGCGGTACTGCTTCATTACATGCCACCAATGTGTGTCAACCCTAAAAGGAGGCTACCAACTCACTTCCTTGCAGATAGTGACTAGGGCTAGGTGAGTAAAGGAGAATTAATCCAGCATGTTAAAGTATAAATGCACTGATGGTTACTTAACATTAAGGTTGCATTACCTGAATACAATGTGTTACAAGTCTAATGAGTCCGGCCTCATTTTTGGTTTTCTCCACGGTGGGTTGAGTCTTTCCATAGTTTATTTTCAGGAATTTTGTCATGGGAGTTGAGTGGGGGCAGGAATAGAAAGCATGTGGCAGTTTTTTTTTAGTGCTACAGTAACTATGAATAAGCTAAACCTAGAAAAGCTCTTCTTAGATGTTCCTGTTGATAGAAAGGAAACCAGCCTCCTGCTGACAGTCTGGTAAATATAGAACTGTCCTTGACTACCTTACTGTAAAACGTGTATACAGTCCTAGAAAGTAGTGTCTGTTGAATGTGTCTTTCCTTGAGCATGCAACATATCTGTATCCATTGCCAACTTAAAGTAATCACTTTGGTACCACCTGTGGTTTGTTGACAGCATACAAAGATCAATATACACAAGTTAGTGTAAGTGTTTTAAACAGAAAATGAAACTATTGAAAGAAGCTAATAAGGTGGTACAGAGCAAGGAGAGAGGAATCTTTTAGGATGAAATGTTTTTGCAAGTTTTTATACACTTTCTTATCTCTTTAATAGTGATCAGGTTGTTCCTGCAGCACAGCCACCTTCGCCCATTAGCTGTGAGAAAAAAGACAACATGTTGCCTTTTGTGGGGCTGAATAATCTTGGCAACACTTGTTATCTTAACAGCATACTTCAGGTGAGTTTGTTTTAGAAACTGGAAAAGAGATCTGAATATTAGATTTGTAGTGTGACTGGAGTGTATAGAGGAGGAACTCCATTATATAATGGATCAAAATGCGATTGCACCTCTCTGCACTATAGGTTAAGGATATGGTGCATCTGTAGCTACTAAGGATCACATGCGGGAAGTTTTGTAAGGATTAACTATTTTGCCCAAAACCATTTCCTCTGTGAATTGGCCATGCCAATTCTTTAATTACACTATGTTTCTTCTTTACTGGGTGGACTGGACCATGTATGTGTTTACTGGAATTTGTAAGGCTTTGGTTTGTTTGTTTGTTTTCTCCTAGTCTACTGCATATTCTTTTGCCTTACAAATTTTATCAACTTGCAGAATTAAAAAAAAAATGACTATTTGATTCTGTTTGCGATTGAAGTGCTTTCTGTAAGACTGGTAATGCACATCTAATTCACAAGACACTGAAACTGGTACTAGTAATTTCATTACTCAAATTTAGTAAAGTGGAACTAATGGCACAAATAATGGAAAGTAAACTAAACTTTTATAATTGTTTTTTCATTTTCATTTGTTTAAGAATTTAAAAGCATATGTCCTGTCTCTCTAAACATGCAGCTGTGGCAGAAAGCATCACTTTGGGTTCCTGAATATTTATATGCCTTTGCTAAAGCTACGGGACAAATCTAAAGTGTTAGAGGTGAGATTTTTTCAAAAGTGCCCAAAGAATCAGGTGTCCATCTCCTAATGAATTTTAAACTTAATGGGGTTGGCCACTTATTCCTTTGGAAAATATCACTCATAACACTTAAAATTTGCCCCTAAGCTTTAGCAAAGAAAAACATAAATATTTAAGAATTCAAAAGTAAGCTCTTCAAAAGTAAGAATACTTCCTACAAAAACGGAAGTATTTAATGCAGTTATGCATTTTGGTAAATGTATGCTGAATGGCAGTAAAAAATACTACTTTTGAAGGATGATGCTGGTTAAACAGTTGACTGATGTTCCTCCTTTACTTACCTGTAGGGATGTTGGAAGATAAATTCATTAATGTTTGAGAGATTACGTGATTTACACAGATACTTGGGTAGGAGTTCCATATTGTTGTGCATCAATTTTTAATGTCACTGTTATATTAATAAAAGGTGTATAAATTGTGCTCTGCTCCACCCTTATTTGTATACACTGTCCCATGGAAATCTGCATCCTTGTTTGCTATGCCACCTTGGGAGAAGCAGAAACACATTTTGGTTATTGACATGGCCCGGTGCAACTTCTGCTCACCTCAGATTCTTGTCTTGTTTTAAATTGTTGCTGATAGGTGTTATATTTTTGCCCTGGCTTTAAAACTGGAGTGAAACATTTATTTAATATTGTTTCAAAGAAGAAAGAAATGTTAAAGGATGAAGGAGAGCAAAAATCAGAAAAGGTGAGTGTACATGCATTACTATACCTATCATTAAATATTTATTGTCTTCTAATTGTGCAAGTAACCACATGTTCCATAGGGTAAGATGTCATCTTTTCTCTTACTGTGCATAGTAAAGTGTTTTCTTTAACTCCTGTCAAATGAAACAGTATAGCTGAATTATTTAGATACTGCCCACCAACCTTGTATCTTGAAGGTTTTATAAGCAAGGATTTCACTTTTCTGAAAACCAAGATGTCTCATCACTCACTTTTCTCATGGTGCAATAACTTAAGTAGGATTCTTTTTTTAACTAGATGGAAATGTTGTTAGTAGTTTGGGGGGTAATGGAATATCCGGTGAAAACATCTTATTGTTCATATTTCTTTCTTTCAGGCAAAGGAACAATGTATTTAGTCTTAGAGAAGCATCTGCTTTTACCCTTCTGGCAATGATGATCAGAAAAGAGACAACAAGGAGGAAGGGAAGAAAGCTCATTGTGTTCAGAAGCGGAAATTCAAATGTTTTCTTTTATATTTTTACAGGGAAATTGTAAAGATGATTCAAGGGCAAGCTGTGAACTGATCTGCAGTTTGCACTCCTTGATTCTTTCAGTTGAACAGCTTCAGGCCAGCTTTCTCTTAAATCCAGAAAAATACACGGATGAACTTGCTACTCAGCCAAGAAGGCTACTAAATACACTTAGGTATAAATAATCTTAAATGAAATGTCAGAAACTTTTACTGAAATTTTTTATCTATAGTTGTATATTGTGATCTTTAAAAGTTTTGTGGGTAGGTATTCTTAAATTTGAGACTTAAATTCTGGGCTTTTCCATATTTTGTAGAAGAGGCTACATCATATTTTGTAGCAGGCATTCTGCTGTGTGACAGCAGTTACATATGGAAAAGGATATAATTCCAGTCAATTTCAGTAGGGCAGTGAAGTGGCAAGAGCAGGAGAGAATGGCTCCCTTGTTTGTGGTTCATCTTTATGGTACCAAAGTCTGAGACTAAGTCAGAGGGTATGACCCTGAAAAGGTTCTGATTACTGAGGTTCAGATTCAGCAAAGGACTTTGACAGATGCTCATTTTGTAGCTGAGAGTATTCTCGCTGATTTAAGTAGGACTACTCATTGTTTATGGTCAAGTATTATTTAAGTGATCTGCTGATTAAGGTCCATGGGGCCCAGCATCTTCCAAGACTGAGTCCATGAGTGGGCCATTAAGTTATAAGCAGTGATCCTGGCTTTCTCTGATTTAAAAAAAACAAACAAACATTGCAAATTCTCTGATTTAAAAACCCTAAAATCCATGATTAAAATTAAAGCCCCCTGTCCTGCTCGTGCTTCTCACTCCCCCACCCACAGCCCCCTGGCCCTGCTTGTGCCTCTCATTCTCCCTGCCCCCAGCAGGAGGTGGCAGCTGCTGCAGCAGAGCAGAGCCTGGCTCCCCCCTGTTGCCTGCCTGCTGTAGTCTCAGACAGGGGAGGCGGGCTCCCTGCTGCAGCGTGCACTCCTGGGGGGCAGGGGGGGACCCGTGTCACCCAGATCTGTGTGCGGGATGGGCTGTGGCTGCAGTGGGGGTGGCGCTGTGGGGTTGCACCTGGCTGCAGCGGGGGTGGTAGCGCAGGGTTGCATGGGGCTGCAATCCCTCAAAGCTGCCATATGCAGGGGATGTGTTGCCAGGCCAGCATGGAGCTCGCAGTAGCAGGCAACTTTTGCGTGGCTCCACTGTTCCGTGCTGCACTGGGTTGTGCCCACAGGGCTGTGGAGGTGCTGGGGAAGGGCAGTAGGGCAGAAAGCCTGAGCCAGCAGTGCTCCTGCCCTGTGCACACATTTGGTGTGGGGGGGCACAGGTAGGGTGGCCATCATAGAGGACATCCTGGTTTTCTGCTACTCTGTTCTCTTTTGATATGAAGAGAAAAGTAGAGGACATAAAGGCGTCTGGTTTTGTATCAATAGAGGACAACCGGCCTGTCCTCTGATGGCCAACCTAGGTGCAGGTTTCCCCTGCCCCCACGGGAGTGCACGTTGCAGTCCGGAGCCAGGCCTGCTGTGTCGGCCTCCCCATGAGCCGACCGTAGCCCTATCCCACTTTCTGCTGGGGCCCTGTAGCTGTGCTTTGTGACCTCAGCCCCCATTCTGCCTGACTCCCTCCCTTCCTCCCTACGGGGAGCTAAATTTTCCCCCCTCCCCCCCCTGCAGGAGCTGCTCTTCAGGCTGCCTGTGGCCATGTGCAGGTACATACACATGGCACCCCCTGCCTGACCGCCTTCCTCTCGCTCCCTCCCAGCCCCCTGCAGGCTGGAACTCTGCCAGCGTGCAGAGGGCTCGTCCCAAAACTGCAAAATCTGTGGGCTGCTCCAGTAAAACAAGAAATCTGCGTTTGCCGCTGGTAAAGGCAAAATCCGTGATTGTCGTCATCTGCTTTGTAAATAGTCTTAGTTGCTGCATATTTAGTTTTTTTCTGGTTTTGATCCTGTTCCATGAATTTTAATACTGTGCCTGGCTTTTTGTACATTGTGGAAATAGCTGTTGTTTAATAATTGAGGTGAAGTGATAGTGTTTGTTGAAAATATACCTTGACATTGATCTTGTGGTAGTTTTTCTATTACTGTGTAGCAGTGTCTATCAGTGGACGTGGGGAATTAGGGCCCTGTGGTGACAGTCAGGAGTAGATCCATAGTAGGATACTGGATAAGATGGATCATCTTTTCTTGGCTTCAATTTTCTCACCTGTAAAATGTTCGTAAATACTTACTGTATAATATTGAGGTTTGCATGTTTGTAACTTATCGTTATGCTCGTGAATCTTTGACAACAGGAAAAGTTTACCAAAATATACCTGTGTCACTTGTTTGTTTTTTAAAGCTCACTGCTATGTTGTCTGTTTTTATTGTTGTCCTTCTAAGAAGATTAGAGCTACTAAAAATTATGCAAGTTCCTGAAAAATTTAAATGTCCTTTTTGTTGAAATTTAAATCTGTCCTCCACCCCATTTTATGGAGTGTTCCTTTTTGCCAGATATACACACAATCATTTTTGCATAGGAATTTTGGTTGTAAGGCTAGCTGGCCACATGAGCCAGTGTGTGTATAATTTTATAAATGAGTACTTATCTTTTTTTTTTCCCCCTTTTTATAGAGAGCTGAACCCCATGTATGAAGGGTACTTGCAACATGATGCCCAGGAAGTACTGCAGTGCATCTTAGGTAACATCCAGGAAACATGTCAGCGTTTGAAGAAGGAAGAGTTGAAAAATATGCCAGTGGAAGAGTCTGTACCACAACTGGAGGAAAAATCTAATCAAAGTATTGAAAGCAATGTCACAAACAGCCCTGGTGAGGATGATGACAACATGCCAAGTGCTCACATTGCAGAGGAATATGAGGACAAGCTACTCAAAGGAAATGGGAAAAGGAAAAGTGAAACTGAGGGTGGGAATGCAAAGAAAAAATCTAAAGTGTCAAAGGAGCAAAATGCAGTAGAGGAAAATCAGAGACAAACCAGGTCAAAGAGGAAAGCAACAGGGGAAAAACTAGAACCCCAAACAGATGCCATTGCTAAGTGCTGTGTCGAAAATGAGATTGCAAAGCCAACCCAGAAGAAGTCACGAGTTAAAATAAACTGGTTAAAATCTTCAGGAAAACAGCCCAGCATTCTGTCCAAATTCTGTGCTTTGGGAAAGTTAACAACAAACTTGGCATCCAAAGACCAGATGAAAGAAACTGATGTTGGTGGACTTAAAGAGGCATCTGTGAGGTGTGAAAATGGTAACAATATAAAAGAAGAATATTGTGAGCCTCTCTCTCTGGAAAGTGCTGGTCAAAAAGGGACTGAGAAAGCAATAAAAAATGAAGGTTTGTAAAAATCGTGTAAGACTTAAATAGACTGTCACTTGCCTGACTGCCAGAGGTGGGTCTGGATCCGGCCCTCAAAAAAACTCCCATGGTCTGGATCTGGCTTGTGGGGGGGCTGGGGGGGCTGGACAAGTTTGCCACTGCTGGTGTACAGAATAGAGCAGTGATTCTTAGCCAGAGGACTGTTATGAGTCTTCTAAGGGTGTTTTGAGGTGCCTCACAATATTAGCACTGAAGGTGTGCAAACATCTACACAATACACAAGGTAAACCCAGAGCATTAAAATAGGAATCCATATTATCAAGAATACTCTGACCTGCTGTAGTCTTGCTGAGTTCATTGCAACAGAGGAATTGCTTTACTATTTTTCCATAGTCAAACCATGAGTGAAAGGTAAGAGCTGGCATTCTCTGAGGGGGGTGCCCCGAGGCTAAAAATCGAGAACCACCAGAATAGATTATGGAATTGCAGACTTGAAGTCAAAGATGTCAGGGTCCTGAAGAGAGACCTATTAGCAATTTGTTTAGTGCCAGCATTGACAGTATATTAATGATTTAAAAGAAATTATTCAGGATGGGATTCAGTATTAAAGGATAAAACCAAAACCTAGTCTTTAAACAATTTGCAAAATTTGAGCAGAGCCACATTGAGGCCAGGATTTTCAAGTAATGTCTTATTCAGTACTGAACAGCTATTGCATTTCTATTGATATGCAATAATACACATATTTGACTCTGAAACTATGATACTATGCATGTTGTATATAGTGACTATCCAAGAAGAAATACCGGTAACTGCCCTTTTTCTGTTCTTGTCTGAATACAGAATTTCTTATACCAAGACAAAGAATATGTTATGTAATTTTCTTTAGGTGCAGAGCTAGCTGTTTATGAATTAGTGGAGAAACTCTTCCAGGGTCAACTGGTGTTGAGAACACGATGTTTGGAGTGTGAATGCTTTACTGAGAGAAGAGAAGACTTTCAGGACATAAGCGTGCCTGTGCAAGAAGATGAACTTTCTAAAACCGATGAGAGTTCTGAAAGTAAGTAATAAAGGGATTCAAATGTGTGTATCTGGTTCAGTACCTAGATTAGGAGGGGTGAGGAGGATTGTGTCTTTTTAGCATGTAAATCTAATAATAAGGATATCAGAAGAAATGTTTTTGGTTATAAAAATACAGGCCAATGACTACAGTATCATCATGATTCTTTTTCAACAGGGAAAACAGCTCTGATAACATGGGTGAATGTAGAGTATTAAAAAGTGACATGAGTGTCAGGATATATATCAAGTTGCTTGCTGTCTTTTATTCACTTGAATGAATGCTATTTAAAAATAGCATCTATATCTAGAAAAAAATATATACTACCATCTATAGGTAGCAGCCAAGAGTAAAAGATTAGAGGGCTATTTTTCTTCTTTTTTTTTTCCCCTCCCACCTTGTTTATTTTGCACAGCTAACAGGACTTATTTTATATAGACAGTTTCATTTCTTGTCTTGGGCCACTAGTCTGAGCTTGCCCTTTCTCTTGCTGAGATATACTTATAAACAAGAGAGGGGAAAAAAGTGAAGTGCCTGCTGAAAAATTCAGGGCACACTGACAAATCAGAAATGTGATTAGGTTTTGGTGGTGGTGATGGACTTTGTAGTGTGTTCTCTTAAATACCTTGCATGTTGTTTGTAAATGTTTATCTCCAAATTAATGTTAGTCTCTCTTGTAAAATAGCCATACGGGACCACAGAAGTATTGCTGATGTATACTTATTTTATATATAGCTAAAACACCTGATGTTGCTAGATAAATGCATCAAGCTTATTTCACAGTTTTTAAAAAATTATAACTAGAGCTTTAAATATATACGTTTTTAAAGGAAAGATATTTTTAACTTCCACTCGCATTGCTTTAGGAAGATGGTTTTATTAGTCTTTCCTGTTTCACAGAAGAGTAAGACAGCCAACTTGCAATTCCATTTTTAACAGAAAAAGGCTGATCTTGTCTTCGACACTCTCACCGAAGCTTTTGTTAAAAGGAAAACAAAACTGATTTTTAAAGTAACAAGCAAAGAATAACTTGCTGGTGGAGGCTTTATTTTTTTTTTTTTTAAACCGTACTTTGTATAGTTAACCTAAATTCTGCTGTCAGATACCCATGCATAATTTCCAGATATGTCGATGTTACACATGTATCTGAGAACAGAATGTAATTCAGTCGATATGAACGTTGTATGTTGCTTGTTTCAGCTTTAAATAAACTTGTTTTCCAGTTTAAAGTATTCTATATGATAAATGGTATTTTTCTTATTTTAACACTTCTCCAAATCAGGGAAAACTGAACTAAGCAAATCCTTTTGCTTAGTCTACTTGGCGCATATTAATACTTTTTTTTTTTTTATATGATTCTCAGAAGTGTCTTTAACTTATGCAGTCCTGTTCTTAAAATCCTGGTGGGAGGCATTAGCATTGTAAATAAGTATGTATCTTTGGATGTCATAATTTTCTTTTGTAGTTTCTCCAGAGCCAAAAACAGAAATGAAGACCCTAAAATGGGCAATTTCACAGTTTGCATCAGTGGAGAGGATTGTGGGAGAGGATAAATATTTCTGTGAGAACTGCCATCATTACACAGAAGCAGAACGCAGTCTTCTATTTGATAAAATGCCTGAAGTAATAACAATTCATTTGAAGTGCTTTGCTGCTAGTGGCTTAGAGTGAGTATTGCAGATAAACCATATTAAGAAACAGAGGAATAGTACTTCTCGAAGAGAAACCTTGTCAAAACAGATGCCAATATTTAATATTTTAAATAACTGAAGACTTACTGAATTTAACTTTTTGAACTCCTTGTGAAAACAGAAACACAAATTGGTTTTTTTTTACTTAACTGCTTAGTGTATTTTATGTTGCATCATTTAGGACAGAGCTAAATGTTTTCTTACTATGAGACTGTTGTTGTTTGTAATACCCCTCAGGGAGATGTATTTTCAGTATGTCTTGCCATAATTATTATTTTCCTGTATGTCTAGAGCTTGAGATTTTTAAATATTTTTTTAAAGCTTTTGTTTATTTACTAATATCAACTCTTGTTTGCCCAGCTTTAGGGATAGGTTTTGTTTAGTTACTTCAGAGTCAGTAAGCACAGAGCACTGAACTAGGCTTGCAACCAATGACAGTAGTGCTTCAGTCACTAAATGAACAGAACACAAGAGAAATTGGTGAAAATTTACCAGTTTCTATTCAGTTTACAAATTACAAACATTGGAACTAGTAGTTGAAACTACCTTTTTGAAACATGACACTAGTTCATTTATAAATCCATGGTATGCCCACATGTTGAATACTGCATGCAGTTCTGGTCCCCACATCTCAGAAAGGATGTAGTAGAATTTAAAAAAAGGTACAAAGAAGGGCAGCCAAAATGATCAGGGGCCTGGGGCAGTTGCCATACTGGGAGAGACTAAAAAAACCACTAGGATTAGTCAGTTTGGAAAGGAAAAAGCTGAGTGGGGTGGGAGGAGGCAATGATAGACCTCTATCATAAAGGGTATGGACCAAGTGAACAGGGAACTATTCACCAAGTCCCACAACACTAGAACTAGGGGGCACCTGCTGAAATGAGTAGGTGACAAGATTCAAACTAACGAGCACGTACTTTTTTGCATGATGCTTAGTTAACAGGAGATGGTAGAAGCAGGTAGCATAGCTAGGTTTAAAAAAGGACTGGGTAAATTAATGGAGGATAGATCTATTAATGGCTGTTGTACAGAATGGTTGGAGATGTTTCCTCTGGCATTTCTAGACCAAGAATGGTGGGTGCCAGGGAGGGTACTGAAAAGGAATAGATCACTTTAGAGCAGTGGCTTTCATCCTTTTTTTTATTTGTGGACCCTTTGAAAATTTTTTAATGGAGGTGCAGACCCCCTCTGAATTGTAAGTGTTGGGTATCCATGTACTTTGACCATAAGTAACCTTTCACAGGCCGCTTGGACGTAACCTGTGGGCCCCTGGGTGTCCACAGGTTGAAAACCGCTGCTTTAGATACAATCAGCGCTCTCCCTATATAGCATCCACTTCTGCCACTGCCAGAGGCAGCATGCTGGTCTGATCCAGTATGGCACATACTTATTACCATTTGTATCAGTGCAGTTGCTAAGCATTAGTGATCTCCTCCTATGCTATACAGGTCTTTTTATTTTACTGTAAATATTACTGTGGCTCATTTCACCATCTTTCTTCCAAAGTTAGGAATTTTGAATAAATATATTCTAAGTGAAAAAATATGAACAGTGCAGAAGACGGACAGGAATTGGGCATAGTATGTCACAGTAAATACTACTCAAATCTCAGTAAAGAAATAACCTCAAAATGATGGAAGGACGCATCTGGATAAACTTGCCATGATACTGCAGATCCATTTGGAATGTTATTTGTTGTTCAAAACTATCTAATCCATAATTTAGAAATTTTCATTGATGCAGCATTAACTGCCATTTAGACCAATTTTGCAGTTTTCGTAAGTTGACGCATATGTAGACTGGGCTTGGCTTTCCAGCCTTTTTACTGTTATAAATGAATAGTAGTTACTGCTTTTGCCATCTGCATCAACTCCTTTGGGATGTGGCAGTGGAAAAGAAACTGCTTGCTGGCTCAGTATCCCACGTGGGGAGAAGTGGTCACGCTGGAGGAGAGGGACAGGCTGCAACTAGATCTGGACAGGTTCCAGAGCTGGGCGGATGAGAACAGGATGGTATTCAATACTGACAAATGCAAGGTACTGCACCTGGGGAGGAAGAACCAGCAGCATACCTACAGGCTGGGGAACTCTCTTCTCATCAGCACAGAGGCAGAGAAGGATCTTGGAGTCATTATTGACTCCAAGATGACCATGGGCTGCCGATGTGGGGACGCAGTCGGGAAGGCTAACCATACCTTGTCATGCATCCACAGATGCATCACAAGCAGATCCAAGGAGGTGATCCTCCCCTTCTATGCGACACTGGTCAGGTCGCAGTTGGAGTACTGTGTCCAGTTCTGGGCGCCGCACTTCAGGGGGAATGTGGACAGCATCAAGAGGGTCCAGAGGAGGGCCACTCGCATGATCAGGGAGCAACAAGGCAGGCCCTACGAGCGGAGGCTACAGGACCTGAACCTGTTCAGCCTCCACAAGAGAGGGCTGAGGGGATCTGGTGGCCATCTACAAACTGGCCAAGGGAGACCAGCAGGCAATGGGAGAGTCCCTGTTCCCCCAAGCACTACCGGGAGTAATGAGGAATAACGGCCATAAGTTGACTGAGAGTAGATTCAGGCTAGATATCAGGAGGCACTACTTCAGTCAGGGTGGCTAGGATCTGGAACCAACTTCCAAGGGAAGTAGTGCTCGCTCCTACCCTGGGGATCTTCAAAAGGAGGCTAGATAACCACCTAGCCTGGGCTGTTTGACCCCAGCATTCTTTCCTGCCCGTGACGAGGTCGGACTTGATCTGCTCAGGTCCCTTCCGACCCTACCAACTATGAAACTATCACTTTGCTTAAATCTACAGAACTGTTGTTGACTTGATGGCATTCAATAGTGCACATAATTCAGGATCTCAAACAAAGTTATTCAGTTATAATTCCACTTAAGCATTTAGGGTCTTCTGGTGGTTGGAAAGTAAGCCTAGGAATCAGAAAATGCCTTCTATTCAGATCTTGTAATGGCTTTCTGTATGGACTTATTTAACTTTTCTATGAAATGGAGATAATGCCCATCTTACAGATGAATTTTTTTAAACAAATGCCTGTAAAATACTTGTGGACCTTTTGATCAAATTTATGTTTTGGGTGCCAGCAGCACAAACAAATACATCTATAAATCTGGTTTGAAAGTAACAATGATTTCAAGAGTCATGCTATAACATTTCGCAGAAGCTCCTAAAGGATGGATTTCTCAGAATAGCTTTTCAAATTTTTGTTCTAGGATTTTTTAGGCTTTTTATTTTTTTTGAAACTAGAAGTGAAAATCTGATCACCAAAGTAAAACCAACGGTGGTGATATTGGAGAGAAATTCTAATGTACGTAGATTTGTCTTAGCGTAATTAACGCCTCCTTTTCAGCAGAACTGAAGAACATTCAAATATAAAATGTGTCCTGTTGCTGCCTTGTACATAGTCTGTTATGACATTAGAGGAAAACTAAGCCAGTGCCGTTCAGCACTTGCTTTTTTTTTTTTTAATAAATCTCCCTGAGCTACACTCACTGTGATATAGAGGACCATGCACTTTTGATACTTCTGTAAGCCATACAAGTATAAAACCATCAGGGATGCACTTATCCCAGAGATCATACATATTTTTGATCCTGAGGTTTTCATTAGATTAAGTTCAATTTTTTTGTTTTCCTTGGAGGAAATCTTAACAAATTCCAAGCTATACAGCTGTTTCCCAATCACATACCTCTCTTCCTTTTCTCCTGGTGATCTTCATATTCTCAGTCCAAAATGTTCACACCTATATTCAAGCCAGGGGTACTATTTTGCATTGGATCTGGGCTCCTGTAAGCTTCCTCAATTGCTCTTTGAGTCTTGAACTTTTTCTGCAAAGTATTGTCAGCCACAAAGCAAAGAAGTAAGAGCACAGAGATCAAACAGTACTGGAATTAGTGATGCAGCTGAAACGGTCTGAAAAGTTTATTCCAGGATTCCAGTTTTTGTTTTGAGCATTTTGAACTAAGAATAGCCTGTCTATTCCTAAACAGCAAGGCTTGAAGTAACAAAGAACAGCTGCAGATCAAACAAGCTGCCAAAGGCAGAGAGCCAAAGCAGTCTTGGTCACATTCCTTACCAACTACATGAGCCCTGCTGTGTCTAAATGTTTGTTAAATTTGAATTTTAGTATTGTTATACAGATCCATAAACATTTGATTTTAAAAATGCTGACCTTAGGCTCTCGCTGTCCTTGTTAACATCTTAAACTTGGAGTGACAGTGAGTTTTTCAGTATTTGAATTTTAAATAACCCTTTATTTAAAATGGGAGGACAAGGGGAACAGGAAGGTACCAACTGACACTCCCCGTGGTACACCATTTGCCTAGTTGCTCCTGACTTGTGAGTTTTGATTAAAGCAGTCACTGCAGAAATCTGTTTTCTCAGGCATTAAGAATTCTCCTACTAGTTTTGTTGCTGCCTGCCTGAGTATGGGTGAGCAGCCTGATATGCTTGGCGTGGTAAATTACGTAGAAGACAGTACAGCTGGAGAAAAGCTTAATAAAAGAAATGCCATGTAATGAAAAAATTACAAATTTGTGGCATAACTTGGAAGAAGAAGGAATACAGATCTAGATCTTGACGCACATTTTCAGGAAAAGTAGTGATTTTTCAAGATTTTATTGAATATCTCAAACCATTAGACCTCTTCATCAGGAAAAAACTGTATTCGAGTTCATGGTTGTCTATGCTGATTGGGGCATTTGGTCTTCCTCTAATATTAGAATTATAGTTAAATAACTTTAATTCCCAAGTGCTGTAAAACTAAGTCATTAACAAATAACTTTCTACATGCTCATAATCTCAATGGGTCTAGCTGAATAAAGAAATCCAGTTACCTCAGGACTGGAGTACAGCAGCGATTCTCAACTAAGGTACCAGGAGATTCTTTTAAGATTGCTGTGCTAACCATTACAGCTGCTTGCAGACGTTAAACAAAAAACCAAAAAAATACTTTAAACCAGTGTGCTCCTGCACCAAACCCCATGCATGCCCAGAAGAGTCAGTGTGTTAGTTGGACCCAGCTCACCCAAGATCAGTATAGATTGGATGCTTCAGTGAGGCTTTTTTGGCACTTTTATCTAATAGCTGATTGAATCAGCTTTGGATAAGTGCCAAAAAGCTCTGCTGAAGCACCGATCTATACAGGCACTGTAGAGCCAGGTTGAAGTAACACATTACTTCTTCCGATAAAGAGAGCGTCTGGGGGGTTTCTTTTCCTGTGTTAATATCTGCAAGCAGCACATATGAGCAAGCACTTGCACATAATTCACAAGATAAACCTAGAGATTTCGAATAGGAATCTATAGTGTCAAAAACATTTTGACTTGTTATGGACTTCCTTGGTTCTTTGCAACAGAAGAACTGTTCTTTTATTTTTCTTCTGTTAAGAAACCAAGTGAAAACTAAGAACTGGCATTTTCTAAAGGGTGCCCAAAGTCTGAAAAGGTTGAGAACCATTGGTATAGAAGTAGTAGAAATAACTCATATACAGGTTTTCTGTCATTAGATTTCTACTACTGGTAAGAGGTTTGCACAGTAGATCAGGAATTTCCGGAGAATTCAAGATTGTAAAAGTCCTCCTTTGTAGAAAAGAAACTCCATTTTGCAAAGGGGAGGTAGAGGGTGGAAGTTTCTTTTCTACCTAGGAGGATTTTTACAGTCTTTGAATTCTCCTCAGCCTGAAGATGGGTGTATGTGTCCAAAAGTTTGCAAAGAAAGGGTTTTTTTGCTACTGTTTAGTTGGTTTAATAAAAGATGTTGCCTCCAACCCGAGAGCTTTGTGAATCTTAATAACTTAAATATGTTCTAAACAACTGTGAAATCTATTGAATAGTTTTTTTACTATTGTCTTTTCACTACGGGTCAAATAACTACCATCTCCGCATGGTTGAGCCATCTTAAGACAAAGAGAGTAATTTCTCAAATCGCTTCCAAAGGAGGAGTATTAATTTAAAGATAACGTGCAAAGGAAAAATGGATTTATGGTCTCTGCTATGTGCAAAGAGGCTAAGAAAACCCTGCTTTGAGTTATTGAGCTCTCTTTTTTTCACTCTGGTGCTAAGTGGAGACAAAACATGGAAAGATGCTAGACCCAAGGGGGGGGGGGAGCTGAGCAACTGAGAGAAGTTGTGATTTGTAATCACTGTTTAAAACTTAGTTTTTAACATCTGGTTAGCCAGCAGTAGCATTTGAAAAAGGAAGTCTTTGAATATTCAACTTTAGCCCTTCAACTTAGCTGTGAGAATTAATACAAATACTTTAAGTCTCCCAATCATTTCTTTAGTAAAACTTGGGAAGGCCAAAGGTGATGTTTCTGATATGTCAACGTTGAAAAACAAGCTAAATAGGTTTTTAAAAAGCCTGTGCCTCTTCTGTACACTGGATTAACCAAAAGAGGATACAACCCCTTTTTTTAACTCCCTTAAGGAAAATTGCGTGTTGATGCAGTAGTCTAATTCTGCCATTCTTCTTTCCAAGGTTTGATTGTTATGGTGGACTGTCCAAGATAAATACCCCCTTACTGACACCTCTTAAATTGTCACTAGAAGAATGGAGCACAAAACCAACCAACGATACCTATGGATTATTTGCAGTAGTAATGCACAGTGGCATTACAATCAGCAGCGGACACTATACAGCCTCTGTCAAAATTACGGATCTTAATAGTCTGGAATTAGACAAAGGCAATTTCATCGTCAACCAAATGCACGAAATGATTAAGCCAGAACCACTGAATGAGGAAGAAGCAAGAGCTGTTGCTGAAGATTATGACGATGGTGAAGTCTCCTTTAGAGTCAATGGAAACGCCCAGCCAAGTAAAGTTTTAAACAAAAAGAACATGGAAGCAGTTGGACTTCTTGGGGGACAAAAAAGCAAGACTGATTGTGACCTGTATAGCAACAAACCCACTAACCCTGAGAAGCTTGTCAGTATAGTTGCTGAAAATAGAAATTCTGGGTCTGCCAGTACCAATGGGATCTTGGATCTAGATAGAAATAATGAACGTGGTGATCAAAATGGAACTGCTTTCAGTGGACTGGAAAGCAAAACTTTGTATGTATTACAAAGCCTAAAAGAATATGAGGGAAAGTGGCTGCTTTTTGATGATTCTGAAGTCAAGGTTACAGAGGAAAAAGACTTTCTGAATACTCTCTCTCCTACTTCATCATCCACATCAACTCCTTACTTACTGTTTTATAAGAAAATTGTAGAGTAATAATGTATTTTGCCTATGTAAATATTAGAGATTTGCATACTCCTATTGATATGATTTGCATCAAGACTACCTTCAAGTAACAGCTAGGGTTTTTTTATTCCTTTTGTTTTGTTTTTAGCTACTGGATGACATTTATTTTTGGTCTCTTAGTTCTGTTTGGAGTGGCACAATTTGAATTGACAGAACATGTCACAGAACTTCAACTCTCCCTTACATGCTGGAGGCTAGTGCTACTGCCTTTTAGGCATACATACGGATTTGTATAGTTCTAAAACCAGTAGCACGTATTTTGGACTTTAAGAACAACTCTGGTTCCCAGACATTTCCTGTATTAGCTTTTTTTTCCCCCTAAATAAAAGTTATTTGTATTCACATTCTGGAGTAAATTTATATTAACTAGAAAAACTCATCAAAATCGGTATTTTTATAACTCGAGAAGCAATATTTCGTATATAGTCTTTGGGGGTATATGTATATGGCACATACAGCATAGCTATAGCTTCCTAATGACACTCTCCTCTCTTCTCTTGCTCAGAGAAATTCAAAGCACAAAAATAGAGGTCCTGTTACCTCATTTAGTGTGTTGGAAGGAGTGATATGTTATTTTAAAGCTGAAAATAACAATAGATATGTTTGGACTAACTTGTATTTTACTGCATAGGTTTAAAGTAGATTGTGTAAATATGTGCAATTTAATACTGTAATGAGGGAAGCCATTTAAATTGCTCGTCTGTGTGCAGTGTAATAAAATATTTTGTACTTTTTAAAGGCCCTCTGCATTTGCATATCTGTTTGGGTGGATTTGAATTTAGTTGTGATCCTCTTCCCTTAACTGGTTAACTCATACTTAGAACTCACTGAAGTATGAGAAAACTAAAATGTGGCTTGATACCTTGTCAAGAATGTACATATGAAATAAAAAATGATATGCATACATTTGTCTGAGATGAATAGATCAGGTGTTGTGTTGAGACTGCAATTAATGGCTTTTGGAATTGAAGGGCTTGAACAGGCGCTGCATCACCTTCCGGCTTTGAGTTGTTAGCTAACGTTGCAAAGTTCCGTTCTTCCAAGCACAGGTGTGTCTGCACAGGTTATTTTAATGTGCATTAAATCATCACTGAAAAAAACTTGCTCTTTAGTTAGTGCACATTAACATTAGCCTAATGTGCATTAAGCATCACTTAAAAACCATGCTTTTCAGTTAATGTGCATTAAGACAAGTTAATGCACACTTTCCTAGTATCTCAAAATGGAGATACTAGATTTAATGCACATTTACTTAAAGCACATTAATATGTGTGTAGATGCACCCTCAAGCAGCAAAACAGTTCTAATGCCGCTTTCTTTGAGGAGTAGTTTATGTAAACTGAGACTATTTATCTCCTTTTCTTTGTGATTCTTAAACATAATACCTTTTAATATGGGGAGAAGCTAAAATGGCACATATCTTTAAGCAGGCTAACAATCTTTTATAATGGATTAACAGTCTTGTAATCTTCAAGTAGTACTAACACCTCCATGGTTTGCACCAGACTTAATATTGGGCAGGGAGAAAGCCATGGGTGTACAGTATACCTTTCCATTTATATCTTTTTTTTCCAAAAGCAGCACTAGCCTCTCACTGGTACAGGGAACACCTGAAAGTTATCAGTGCAGTTTAGTAATAAGGAGGATGGAGACTAAGGGCTCTTATACATGTACAGGGTGGCTGCTCCAGTGCGCTGTAATCGCAGCACGTGGGAACAGACTCAATTAATCGAGTGTCAGAGCGTGGTAAGTACTGCCCCATTTTTCAGCAGGGGGACACTGATACATGTGATGCTCCGGGCACTTTAATTAGCACAGCTCTCAGAGCCATGCCAATTAAAGCATACCACCCCTACCCCCTTGCCTCCTGGAGCATGCCTATGAACACCCAAAGAGCCAGGCTGGACTTCCTTCTCCTGAACCATGCACTTGGGACCCAGCATGGACTGTTACCCCTCCCACAGGGACACAATTTGGGCCCTCTTATTCTCCCTTGGATTCTGTCATCCTTTGGACAAGGCACCATACTCTGCTCATTGTTAAAAGCATTCTGCTACCAGTGAATGCAATCGCCCTGTAATCCATGTGGTAACTGAAGGGCTCAAACCCACCTGAAGATGCTTGATGAGGTGGTTTTTAATCTTAAAAAAATACCAAATTTGCACAAGAAAAGTATCAAAACATTTGGGCTGCAAAGACAAGCACTTAAAAGTTAGCAGAAACAGTTGCAAGTACAACCTTACTTGGACAGTTTTTGTATTATCACATGCCCTTTTTTCTACGGGGTTTTTCATGTTCCAGACTCGAAACACGAGGGGATGGTAGCAGAGATGACCATAAGGCTGATGTTTCCTCCTTTAAAATGCTTCTTTCAGTAATTTCAGTAACTATCTTTAAACATAATTCTTTTGTATGTGGTAGAATCTTTCTGTGGAGCAACAACAGCAATTACATATCTGTATTTATTATCTTTCACCATTTTTAATAAAAAAATTAATAAAAACGTTGACATAAAGTGGTTTGGTCTCAAATATACTGTAAGACCGAACTGTGCATTAAATATGTGAAGGAACTACTGTATTGTAACTGAATTCCTGTTTTGGTAGAGATTACTGTGTAAATACATTAAGGTTACTAATACTTCTGGACACAAAAGTTGCACCTTTATTTTATCAGAGAGCGTGGCTGCGTCTACACAAGACACTGCACAGTTGTTACTGTGCAGCCATTCAGTACTTGCATACACAAGTAGTAAATGATTGCAGAGTAACTGGAATTACTGCACAGTAGTGTCACTGAATGGCTATTAGGTGACTGACTGCACAGTAGCTCTACTACTGCGCAGTACTATTGCATCACACTTTGTGCCATGTGACAGTACTGCGCAGTAGTAATGAGTTACTGTACAGTCAGTCTTGTATAGACGCAGCCAGTAAGTAGAAATTATTTTTCCTTGCAACAAGTTCCTAGTCCATATTACAGAAAAATTTAGAGATGATAGTAGTCACTGCACGTATTTAGAAAGTATTACATTAGGACTTACCTTGTCCTATATCTTTTCCAATGAGGCTGATGAGCTCTGAAGTCCAATGCGCAATGAATTAAAGTGTAAACATTCACATATTTAATAGTACCATTGAAATAAACATCACTACATTAAAAACTTCAAAAATGCATCTGCAAATGCTCCTAATATAAATTAAATATATGAACTAAAAGTAAATAAATTTAACATTAAGTAATGCTATAAATAATGATAAATGTGTTTAGTGTACCTTTGAGTCAAAAATGCCTTAAAAAAAACCAGGTAAGTTTACAGCTTATCACCAGTACTTTGTATACCACTGCCATGATTTTTTAAAACATTAAATCTACATTTGACAATTCAAAATGATTTTTGGCCACTTAACACTTCAATGTAAGTAAGTAAAATGGGGGGTGGGGGTGGGGGGGTGTCCACGATGAAGTCCAAGTTTTATTTCTCAGTCAAACTCCTTTGATTCCCAGCGCTGATAATGCGGCTCTTTTCATTACCTTAATTTTAAGTGCTTTTTTTTTTTTTTTTTTTTTACTTGTCTAGATATCCATTTTGCGAAGGCTCATTCTGCTGAAGGAGTCTCTGAGGGAGAAAGAAAAACCAGTCAAATAAACACACATTTTCCATGGGGAATGAAAAAGCCTTTGCTACCCTTTAAAAAAGCAGTTCTGTGCGAAGTTGCTTTGCATTTTTCTTAGAATGTTACTGACCTGAATGTTTCAGCCCATGTGTGTGGAGGGGACAACCACCTACATCCTATTTAACATCAGTCCTCAAAGGGCTTTACTTGGAGCAAGCACTCTGCACAGAGGTGAACTACACCCAGAAAGCATCCAGAAACAAACCTAGGTGACTGACCTGGCCAGTAACCATCTAGCCTAAAGGAGCTCAGAGAGGGAATACCTGGAGAATATTTCACCATCAATCCCAAGAGACTTAAAAAAGTCACAGTGTTAAACAAGGAAGTAACTGGAAGAAACAGCCATCTTTTATTAGCATGCAGTGAGAAGGAAGAAACACACTTAAGTCCAGCAGTTATTTGTGACAGAGGCTTAGTAAAGCGCTCTGCTAGGAGTAGTTTACAACCCACTGTATTGCCCTGTTGCTGAACAGAACACACACACAAGGACACGAGAGATACAGGCTCCTCATTCTGAATGTGTGTGCAGGGGAAGCATTAAAGTCTATATCTGTGTAAAAAACAGTTGCACTGTGGAGCTGAATGTGTGATGAGAGAAACAGTCCTCCTACCTGCTCCTTTTCCTACTCTTTAAAAATGCACACTGGTTGGAGATTAGAGGATGTGAAAGCTAAGTTAAGTACATAGCACAGTTTGTGGGGATGCTCTTCTACCCAAACTGGCTAATAAATCCCTGCCAAGATTATAATGTTGTTACCCTTCCATCTATTCAACGAGCCACAGAGGACACAGGAATGACTATCGGGATATCTTCAGGAATTTCCAAACTTTCCTTCAATAAACAAGCACTTGAAACCACTGGAGTAGTATCTTCCTCATAGATGCAATATTTTGCAGAGTACATTTTTGACCATAAATATACTACAGGACCTTATTAAAATCGGTTTTCACTCATATATCACATGCTTAGTGTAAGGAGGCCCTGATCTGGCTGACAAAATCATTAGTAATAATCATTCCATCCAGGAAGAGCACACACCAACTGCTGAAACTTCCTTAGCCTGAAGAAGGGTTTTTGAACCCGAAAGCTTGCTTAATAACTATTCTCCAACTATTTGGGTTGGTAATAAAAGATATCAGATTCATCCAAGGAACCTTGTCTGCCTTAGTAATAAAGAGGGATTTGTGTTTGGTCCCACTGTAGAATGGAAATACTCAAGGTTCCTTCCAAAAGGATGTTTCCCAACATGGAAAACATCCTCCATCCTCTTAATCCAAAATCCCTGCCTTGCATTTGCTAGTCCTCACCATAGAGCTCTTTAGCAACACCCCAAGAGATTATGGGGCTTCCCTCATGGCCCAGTTTTAGGTTTGGAACTGGCTCTATCAGGTGGAGGAATGATAATGAGGTACTAAGATAGGGGCGACAGAGGCCACCTCACGGGACTGGGGGAACAGGCACTGTCTGAAAAACTCATGTAGGAAAACTGGCCCACCAGTACATCCTAAAATCCAAGACTGATTGAGAAGGGATGGAAGAGGCAGCAAATAAATCCATCTTGAAAGATCTGTAGTAATGAAAGGGATCTAAAACCTTCCCTGGAAAAACCTCCATTCCCATTTCTACCTCTTCTTTACACCAAACCGACCCTGCTGGGTTTGCATCCTATGTGTGCTATGGAGCTACAGCATAAAATTCACACCCACCTATGGCAAGCAACAGGCAGCACAGCCTTGTATAGCTGTGGGATCTTCCTGTTAATCAAGGGCTGGAGAGCTTCTTTAAGACGGTGGTAGTTCCTCTCAAGCTCCCGCTGATACTCCTTTTGGTCTGGGCCTATCAGGCTCTTGTTCTTGCGCAGTGCATCTTCGCACCTAGAAAACAACAGCCGGTCAAACCCCAGCAGAGCAAAAGGGACCTGTTAATTGACTGGGGTGAGAGGATTTAATTCCCTTCTCCTGGCTGAACACCTAATCTCCTCCTTTGAGGTGCACTCAGTTTACCTGGCTCACTGGCTTACCAGGGAGTCGCCTTTTCAATTGCCATTTTATTTATAGACTTGCAGTTCCTCTCTAATTTTATCTTTTTCACCTGTTACATTTATACTCTGTGAAGAGGAGCTGGAAAGCTTATCCCCATCTAACCATTTTCAGGCCAAGGGGGTTTAAAGATGGATGCATCTATTCCTTCCTCTAAGAACAGATTACCCAATAGCAGGCCTTTAAACTCTGGTGTTTTGAAATATGTAAATTAAACAATGGGTATGAAAAGAATTGATAATCTCAATGTGTCCCATTAAATGACCAGGTGCCAATGTATCTATTAGCATGGAATAGTTAGGAATAATTTTATTTTAATTATTTTTCTAAATTATTTAGTGTTCCTGAGAAGGGTTGAATTGAGAAGGCAATTTAAAAAGGGTTTCAGTCCTTCAGAGGACTCAGCCAATTGTGTTTCAGTCATATTTTGGAGAAATCCGCTCCAGGTAATTCAGCCTTCCTGCCAATTTAACAGTGTGTCATTTCTGCAGTCAGGTGTCTGTTTGGACCTATGGTGGGAGGGATGGTTTTCCAAATGTGGACATGTGTTCACGAGGAACCCAGCAAAAAACACCACTTAATTTCATATGAAGAGCCATGCCTAATGGCCTCAGCGACTCGAGAGCTATAGTCCCCAAGGAGGCAAGAAGGATGTAGAGGACATATTCTTTAAACAGCCTGGGTCCTTGAGCTATAGCAAATGGTGCTATAATCTTTGGCTACGTTAACAGGTCCTGGATACTCCCCTATATTACTGCATTTCAATTTGATGTGCTGAAAATAAAGGTCTTTGGAAAGCATGAGGACAGTGCTCTTTACCTTTTTGTGAAGTCTTTGAAACAGAGCCGTAGTTTGTTATGGTGTCTGAAGAGCTTTGGATCATTGGGTATTTCAGACAAGAAAACCTGTGCAACTTCTAATGGTCCCTTTAGGAGCAGAAGAGAAAATAGTAAGTTTCTCTGCACTGTCTGAAATAGCTAGCGGAGAACTGTCTCGCTTGTAGAAACATTCCTAAAATGCCAAATTCCCTGAGAGAATCTTTCATGATGAATTGCACTTTCAAAGTACAAAGTAAATCACCAACTGCCATGAAAACTGGAGGTGTCCGTTGTCCTCAAGATAATTTTTAAAATGCAGTTTCTCACTTTTCGAAGCTGGCTATAAAAATGCATAAAGCTCCATGTTTGTTCTCTCTCGGCTGTTTTGAGATCACATCTGCTCAGCTGACACGTACCAGATGCTTACCCCTGCAAACTGACCCAGCAGGTGTTTGCAGGATTGCAGTCAATTTGGGATCTGTAACAATGTTGTGATTTTCCCAACTTGGGCATTAGCAAAGATTCTGAGGGCAAAAATCTTCCAGCAGTCTCTACCTCTGCAATTGTATTGCTTTCAGTTTCATTGATAATACACAGACTGAATATAATCCAGTTTGTGAACTCTCTGTAGGGCTAACCAAAGTGAGAAACAACGAGACGTCATTATTGCCACGATTCTGAATACTGACAAGGACTGGTGAGATGGGCCACCTTGACTTACTCCCTTTGCTGCTGCAATCTTTGGTGCAGCGCCAAAGATTGTAGAGCTGTGAAATTACAAATACCAACTGCTCAAGAACGAACTTAAGAATCTACCTTTGCACCTACTGCCTGGGCTACAATCCTAAACTCAGCAGAAGTGACCTTCACTAAATCTATCACTGAGGTGGGGCTACAGCAAACTATTTGCCACCATAGAGAAACGTACACTGTGTGTGTATCAGTGGTTTTGTTCAACTGTGCTTTTCACCAGTTCAGGCACAGCCATACAAGCACAATTTCACTGGCAGCAACTCTTTTAAAAGCACCCCACTCTATAGGACAGCTGGTTTTAATACAGGGCATAACAACTAACCAGAGAAGAAAAGGTACATTTGTGCTGAGGCACATTAGGGAAGCATTTCCACAGCAAGGCAAGGAATAAGATCTTGCTGTAACCTGACAGCAGGTTAATTTCTGCACTGCTAGATTATCCCTTATTACCAAAGATGCCCACTCTTTGCAACATAGACAACTGCATTAGCAAACATCTTGGATCATAAAGTTTCCATCCATTTCCTTAAAAAGAGACCAATTTTAAAAATGAACTAAACTTGTTACTGACAAGGCAAAAAGGCAGGCTGCATCTACTACACTTGACCATGAAAGTAATCATCTGTACTGGCATCTTCCTTGAGAGAGAAATAGCAATGGTAGGTTTGTGTTTACCAGCAACAAAACCCAGCAGATCAGTTAGGACTATTTCCTGCAGCAGCAAACCTTCAGATTGCCTGATGCTTAGACTAATGTTTTCTATGTGCTCTTTGTTGTCAGGTAGGACCCAAGCTTATATAAACGATTTTAAAAAATCCTGGCAAACCAGCTTCACCAATGCAATTTCAAAAGGGGGCCTAAGCTTCAACATCCAACTTGCTGGGTACCAGGCAACATCCAGGGTACTTAAAACACGATGAAATGTCACTCACCTGATTTACCGTTGTGCCGACTGAACCCTGAAGCACCATCTGGAGCATCTTTGGATCTGCTGGATCTTGATGAGTTGCAAAAGCCAGTTCCTGTGTTTTTTTCTGCATGTCCTCAATGGCCACTTCAATGGGAGTCAAAATGATCTACACAGACAATTAGCCAGGAACAGAGAGACTTTTGTTATGGCCAGGTTTTTTTACAAGAAGTGCCTGCAGGTGGGCTCTGACGGCTTTAACACAACTGGAAGTGACTTAGGTTTCTTCTATTAAAGAAACTGCTCTAGCAGAATGTAACTCATGCCCCAACAGGGCCTACTTTTATATCAGTTTGTACCAGTTCAACAGGAGTGATTTTGAAATGATTTATAGTCCAGCTGGTGCAAAAAGCTGTGCAGGTCCACACTGACTGCAGTTTAAACCAGGTGGGGTTTAGTTTAGTTTGATCAGAAGGATCATGGGAAAGCAAAATAAACCTCTCAAATGAAAACAGCTTGTGTCCCCATGTAGGGCTCTGCCCAGGTGTTTAATTTAGCTGGCTCAGTTTTGGACATAAGCAAGGCTTCATCTGGATTGAGGTCCATTGTCTAGGTATTCCTTTTGCAATGCTCCTAAGGAACAGAAACACCTGAGTCTGACATGTCAGCCAAGCAATGGAAGTGCAACTCCTGAACATACTTGGCCATTTGGAAAGCCCCTGGAACTTGGATCAAATTCCAGTGGTTCAATATCTGCAGCAGAGCTTCCTGAGGGATGTGAATGCTCATAACATGGGGGAACTACTAGTGAGCACAGTGCATTTGTGAAGTGACAGGTGAAAACTTTGACGTGATGTGCAGTAGCATAACTTGGGCTGGGTGAGTGAGGCACCAACTCTGGGTTCTGTTTTAGAGCAGGTGCAAGAATGGCACCTACACTGTTGCTGCACCACCGCCCAGAATGCAAGGCTTCTTAGTTACGCCTCTGTTAATGAGCTTTTTGAGTGCACTGAGATCTACTGATGACCAGTGCTATTAAACTCTAAGGATTACTATTATTCTGATTAGGGCCTGCACACAGTGTAATTTACAATGGTTTTCTTGCACGAGTGTAAGTTACACTGGTGTCTGGAACGGACAGATGCACAGCCATTCTAATCCCATCTAAAATTAGATTTTACTGTAACATGGCATGTTATGTTACTATTTTGTTACTACACAGCGCATCCCCCCAACAGTAGCTGCCATTCAAGATTTACAATCAACAAGGGGCACAGGTCTCTTACCTCCTCTTTGTGGATGACATTTATTCTAGTTTTAATGTAAGGGAAAGCATGTGATGTAGTCAAGATTGTCTTCCTCTTGAACTGCTCATGCAGCTCCCCATGTGCCCGGCCATCCAGGGTGAAGGGCGTGCAGTACATGAAACGCCGCAGGTTATAGTTTTTGTCAAAATAGGTTATCCTGTCCTTCATCTCATATGTGTCGAAATAAGGTTCCACATAGGTTATTTGGATGTAGGCCTGGAACCAGAAAAACATGCTGCCAGGTAACCAAGGCTAATGCCAAAGGAAGCCACAACACAAAGAGAGAATTCCCCTTCCTGTTGTCTAGGGGCACCCCCCCCCCCCCAACCTACCTCCAAGAAACAGGACTCTTCAGTCTTAGGGGGTCACACCCAGGTACTTCAATTCATTTCTCATTCTGCCCTTACTCAGAGGAAACAGTTGGTTTTACAAGGAGCTGGGGGTGTTTAACAGCTGCTCAGTCACTCATGGTGTGGGGAAATGTTGCTGCTTCCCTCCTCTCCAGAAGAGGGAGGGGAATCACCCTCACTTGCAGGCCTACTCTCCACCTTCTCTCCTGGCCAGACATCTGCATGGCGGGGCAGATCTGGACTAATGAGGGAGAAGCAAGCAAACTAGGGACTGGAAAATGGAAGAAATATGTAATAAGCTGCCCTCCCTTTTTTTGTAGAAATTATGTGGAAAGGCATATGCAGCATGAGGCTATGGGGGCAGGGATCTTTGCAGGGGGGAATACTGGCAGACCATGACCTCCCTCTGATCTCCTTAGGGATTGGAAACAGGTCATGCGACCTACTCTGCCTTCCTCTGACAGAACGGTGCTGGGGACATCTCCAGAAGGGGGCCCTCCTGGATGTGTTGTGGCAGGGAGATGGATCCAGCCCAAGGTTTTCCCCATTGTACGTTCAATATTCAGCAATGGTTTAAACACTGCCACAGTACCTTCTAAACTTACCTTGTTAGGATCTAGTTTACATTTGTCTACAGGGTTAGAGTCTTTAATCACTTCCACAACATCTTCACCAAACCGTTCTCCGTAAAACCCCTGAAAGTGAGAACACCACACTGAAAGACCATAGCAAATGCTGCAATCACAGATGAGGAAGGGGGTGGGACAGATCAGGGAAAATTCAATATGGGTACAACTCCAACTGCCTTCAGTAGGAACCATGCCAGGGCTGCAGTTGATCTTCTGAGTCAAAGGGAAATAATCAGCTCTGTTTCAGGGGATACAGAAAAAACCCTGGAAGCTAATCGGGCTCTAGATCCTTCTAGTCCCATATACTGGCCATCTGGTTTTGGACAAGTCTGACCTTTTATGTGTCTAAACCTAACTGAAAATTGGGCTCAACACAGGATCTGCTTGAAAACCAGATGCTGCATCAGAATGGGGCGCTGCTGGATTCAATAAACTGAATGTGGGGGATGAGGCAAGAGAACAGGAATGTCCAGACTCCGATCTCACAGCTTCATTCTTTGCAGTACGACGGCATCACTGTGGCACCTGAGATCAGAATCAGAGCCCAGAGTTTTGCCCTTCACTTCTTCAAGGAAGAGGTCTGGATAACTGAAACTCAGGGTCTGAACACACAATGCATTTACACCAGTGCACATTACATTGGTTTAAATTACACTCGGATCTCAGCTATCAAACAGTAACTGCTTGCCATGAGCACTGTCTCCATAGATGATGGGAAGCATTAACAACTTGTCTTGAGCGAAGGATGAGAGTGGGCAGGTGACACAGGGATCTATTTTTAACTAAAGAAGTCCTTATACCAGTGCAGGGGCTTATTTTGTCCACCTGCTCCTTGATTACACTGGGGTAAGTATACTGCATATCCAAGCCCTAATTTTACAAACTGTATTTTCAAAGTGATTTTAGGTGCCTGCCCCATTTTTGTGCATCTAGTCTGATATACACTAAGGAACCATTATTTTCCACATCAGGGTAGTAGAGAAAACTCCAGCACTTTCTGCAAATCAAATCCCTATTATTTGTCTCAAGTTTTTTTCAAGCATGTTTAGTTCAACTGGCCACATTCAATCTGCAAAAGCATGCAGAAGACTTCCTAGTCAACCAAACTAACAGCTCAGCCAGGGGAGACAAGTAAGAAATACTCAGTTTTAATGGGTATTTCAACAGAATGTCTGAGTGGGCAGTCAGGAAAAAAATTAAATGCAATACTAAGACACAGGGGAAATGTCAATGTAGAAGAAGTTCAAGAAGGAGAGAGGAATGACTGGAATACCAATGTCAGTCAGGCTTGCTGGACTAGCAGATGGCAATGCAGTACAATACACCAAGAACTTGGAAGGAATGTGTTGAGTTTTGGCATCTAGTTGCAGGGCTGAGTGAAGTTATTACTGTTTGGTGTCTAGTGGGAAAAGTGGGAAAGCCTTTAATCCCCTTTGCAGAGGCAGGAGGGGACACCAGTGGTAGGGTGGGCCATATCAGGTCAGGAATATGGTGCTATGACCATTCTTGGCAATGCTAAACTACTGAGGCAATTTACTGCAGTGACCTGTGCTGCCCATTCTGTAAAGTGGCCATTTTGGTCCATACAGAAGCCTGGAGTCAGGCTCCAAGAGGCACAGGGAAAAATCCCACCCACTGCCTTGGCCTAGTGATTTTAGTGCCAACCACAACATGCATTTCATGCAAGACTCCAGCTTTTAAGAGCAGAATTGCTAAAGTTCAATTTACAGATAGAAATTTTGGACAGTCATGACAATCTCACCTCCAGTCTATGGGATATTTCCGCCAGCTTTGTTATGGCAGGTTCCTTGTACACAAATTCTTGCTCATCTAAGTCTCCAAATTTAGTGCCGTAAAAGCCAACCCGGAAGTATGTACCAAACATCCGCTTTCCATCCTACGTTTGGAGAGACATGAGGCGTGTCAGTAAGCAGGCACAGTCACATATGCTGGCATTTTGCACAGATGCAAATTTGCCCCTAGGTTTAAATTGAATTTATGCAAGAAGAAAGTAAAATAAAATCAAATCAAATAAAATAGCTGCAACTGGGGTAGTCAGCACTGAAACTCAAATACCAGCAAGCTGACAGCAAACTAACAGCATGTCACACAGAGCAGTGAAGGCCTGACCGTGCAGTGAGTTTTCTCTCTGGAGGACTCTTAACAGAGTCAGGAGATTCTGGGAGACATTTCCCAGGGAAAGCTCAGTGCAAGATCCTCAGCAGGTAGAATATTCATAGCTCCAGTGAAGCCTAGTGAGCTCTGCAGATATCAACCAGCTGGTTGCCACTGGCTTCTAGAGTTAAGGAAACCACTAAGGCACCAGTCCTGCAATCTGTACCAAAAGGCATGTGTGGCTCCACACTGGAGTCCTACCTTTCACAGACAACTAATTGCAGGAAAGGGCCTAAACCAAGACGTAAATTATACAGTGATTTTAAAAAGAAAATGCTTTTTCTTAACAGCATGTTTAACTGAAACACTTTTTTCTCTTAGAATAAACTCTAGGGCCAAAGTCACTCCTGGGGAAAGCAGTTGCAACTCCATTGACTTCCATGCACTTGCTTCCATTTACGCCAACCATGAATTTGGCTTGCAGAATGGAACAGCTATGATAATAAATCAGAAATGTGCGGATTTTTTTACATAAAAAAATAAGATTGAAAGAGGAAGAGAAACATTGTTTTGAAATCATGCCTTTGGTTTTGTTAAGGAGCAACAAAAAAAAACCCGCACTGCATGCACAAACCAAAAGTGCTCTTCAGAAAGAAACTCCCAAATGTTCACCTTTACTCTCATGGGAACGTGTGATAGAGAGCATCATGCATCATATCTCAGTCTGACTTAGTGTTTGGGCTTGAAGCAGCACCTCAGATATCCGGATCAGTGTATGTGATTTTTAATCATACTTTGCTATGGAAAAATTGATCATTCTGTGGTGATGGTGAAAATAAGCAGAAGGGATGCACAACTCAGAAGATAAAAGGAATCTGATCCATGAAAAAATGATGAGTCAAAGTAGTGGTCAAACAGCTGATGGGAGCGGTGGGGTATTTCATCTAAAGACACTATAATTCTTCGTAACAAAAAAGCATGATTGCT
Source organism: Alligator mississippiensis (assembly GCF_030867095.1). NCBI lineage: Eukaryota > Metazoa > Chordata > Crocodylia > Alligatoridae > Alligator > Alligator mississippiensis. The sequence goes on from NC_081828.1 coordinate 15,317,823, forward strand.
CTGCAGCTATAGTTTTGCCTCTGATCTGGTGGGTGGAGAGAAGAAAAACCAGGCAAATTACACTGAGAATGGAAATGCCATTTCCATAGCCTCTTCCTTCCCTCATTTAGCTCACTGGAACATCACTGCAGTGCTCCACAGAAAATACCTGATGGGAGCTGCAGCATGTGATACACTTTGCTTGATCAGGGCCTTTATGAACATAGTCTTTTAACAAAGGTGTTGGAAGCAACTGTTGGGCATTATCCATCGATGTGGCACACATGTCACTCAATGAAGACCCGTCCCACTCAGTACTACTCAACTGCACTATATAACTCAGTCATTAAAGGAAGCCAGTCTAAAAGAAAACCTCCTCATTTCAACTCTGTTAGCTATTTCCTTGCTCCCCCCATGTTAGTGGAGCTACTTTCAGATAAGTGTAGAACACACTTCAGGCCTCTTAATTCCTAGGCCCTTTCCTTATTCACTACAGTAGGCTCTTTCCCCCTCTTGGGTCTCTGCTCCATATGACAGACACGATCTTTCTTTTGTGTAAATAAGCGGGATTTTTGCCACAGACTTCCACTCAGCAGAACTGGGTCAAATACCTCTTCTGCTTGGCCATAGTAGTTTGCAAAGCAACTCCTGCATCCCATTCCAGTACTGGTACCAAACAATATTAAAAATGTACTTGTGAAAGTAATACAAAGGTCTGTTGAAGGCAGCTGCAGTGAGCACCTCCTCGGCCTGTAACTAACTGAGCTAGATGGGAACTGAGAGAATTGAGCCCTCTCCAAGAAGTGCCCAGTATCCACAGGATTGGCCATGCAGGTCAGAGGCTGCGCAGGAGGTACAGAGTACCTTTATCTACTACAAATCTTGGTGCCCAATAAACTCATCATCATAAATCAGGGTTCAACAGCGCCCAGGTGGAATGAAGGCAATTGTGGCTTGAGAAAAAGACATCTGGGCTTTGCTAGTGCACCATGTTGTTTAAAAAAAACCCCCAAAACTGTCAAAGTAATTCTGTTTTTCTTGAAAAAGCTTAAAAATCTTGTGACATGTTCAAAGGAGAAGAACCACCACCCACACCCAAATTTAGGGCTCAACCACAACCTCCAGTACCTGCCTGTACTCCAAGCCCCCTTCCTGGGTCAGACTGCCAGGTTAAGAAAACAAAGGTGGCCCTGTGATATCCTGCCCTTGAGGCTGTCAGGTGTTAGCCCCTGGGAAAGTTAAAGCATCTACCAGGCTGCTCTATGTTGTCTGTTATTAGGGCTATACGAAGCTTCGGGTGCTGATTCAATTCGGAAGAGATTCGGTCAGATTCGGCGGCCAAATTTCTGAATCCGAATCGAATTGGGAAACCGATAAAAAGGTCCGAATCTATTTGAAGCCTCTGAGTGCAGCCCTGCACTCATGGCTGCTGCAACGGCTGTCAGGGCTTCTGGGGGCTCATGGCAGAGCCCCCACCATGCAGCACAGGGCAATGGGGGGTAGCAGGGACTGCTCTCCTGCCTAGCAGGAGCCAGTGAGTATGGTTTGTTTGCTCGTTTTTTTTTTCAAATAAAGAGCCGGGAGCTGGGGTTGGGGCTGGGAGGGGAAGCCATCAATGGGGCTGGGAGATAGGGCCTGTTTGATTCGGAGATTTGGCTGATTTGGCGGTGGCCAAATCCCTGAATCAGATCCGGCCAGATTGACTGGGGACAGTGATTCGAATCACCGAACTGAATCGCTCTCCCCTGAATCAGCCGAATCCAAAGCAAATACTAGCCACTTTGCACAGGCCTATCAGTTATCAACAGTCTCAAAGGTCACAGCAAGCAGTCAGATGGAGGCAGGGATGCTACATTTCCCTAGCTATGTCTTCCCCCTACACCAGCCAAAGATTCCCTGTGTGGCTAGTGGGATTCTCCAACAGCCAGAGAGCAAACAAACCTTATACCAGGACACAAATCTGTCCAGTGACTTCAATGGTATCAAGTATGATACCTTGCAGTGTTTGCTGGATAAGGACATTAGTTTATAGAGCTTGGGCATTGTGACAGATAATTTGTCTAAGTACAATGCACAATGATGTAGCTAGACAAGTAGTAAGTAGGAAAAAGCAAACCACTGGCTGTTTGTCACTGCAAATTAGTTTAGTATCTCTGGTGATATGCACTAACCCTGCATAAAAGCAGGGTTAAGTGTGGGTATGTGAATTGGAGTGGGGTGGAAGGGGTTTAGAGAGAAGAGTAGCAACTGCAAAGACAAAAATTAGAAGCCCTGAAGCCAGGTCCCATGAAAGGCATGCAACCTTTCTCCTCAGAGCCTCTAACTGCAATGGCTCTTCCTGACAACACATACTATATTAAGGCAAAAACCCAGTTGCTTAAGCTGAACTTCTGATGTCTGGAAATATTCTAATGAAAGATGAGGACAGTAGGTCATTCTTTACAGCTGCTACTCTGTTTTATGAAGCTGGCTGATGGCTTAATGCGTTCACCATTCGTCTCTGGAGTCCTGGTCTCCAGATCCCATTTGTCTGATGGGATCTAGAGTACCTTGTGTTCTGTTAGGCAGACAAGGTTCCTTGGGTAAATCTGATATCTTTTATTAGACCAACCCAAATAGTTGGAGAATATTTATTAAGCAAGCTTTCGGGTTCAAAAACCCTTCGTCAGGCTAAGGAAGTTTCAGCAGTTGGTGTGTGCTCTTCCTGGACGGTGTGTTCTGTTACACACTCCAGCCAAAGCTCGGGGGACACTCAACACTGGAACAGCAGGGATATTACAGCTCAGAGCTGAGGTGAATGGGTGCCTACAGCACGTGATTTCCACCCCTCAGCTACAACAGCATGTTTTACACAAGATAGTCTTCTGGCTAGAGGGTTGTGTTATAAGGCAGGCCAATAATATACAAAAAACAAGCTTTCGTGCCATTTACATGAGCAAGACTAAACGATTTTAGGACAGTATTTTGTTCGAAGACTTTCCATCTGTGTAGACATGTTGCGGTTCTTCATTTTGATGAGTGCTCACTTCCGTCACAAAATACTTCATTAAAATCTCTGAACAAGTGTGACTTCCCATAATGTTTAGCGCCTGGGTCCCCCGGGTGGGACTGCACTGAGAGTTAAGCAACACAGTAGGAGCACTTGTGAAAGGAGCTTTAGATGCAGAGGTGAAGTGGATGGGGAACATGTTTCGAAGTTGGGAACACCTGTCCCAGTTGCCAAACAGGCTACTCTAGGATATACCTCCCTATCCCCACCCCAAGGTGTCTCCATAATAAAAGCAATGAGACATCTCTTTGAGGCTTCCTTTAATCTATTCTCCTGGCTTTAGCTAACCTTGATCTCTGCATCTGAGCTGTTGGGTACTACATCAAATCCAAACCCGTTTTCAGCTCAGCGAGGTGAGTTTTGCTAACGTGGCACAGAGTCACTGTTGTTTCAGACCACAGGGGGACACAGACACTATGAGCGAATGTTTATGAGCTGTTTTCATCCTGCATCTATTTTTAGTAACCGTGAATCTCTAAAATTGGGAAAAGCTGTTTTTAGCCTGGTTGGGATTTCTATTTGTTTGAAACTAGCGAGCTAATATATTAGAAGCCGCATCAGCTAGTCAGGCTAGGGGGTTTGTTGAATCGGAGGTAGTTACATGCAGAGCGAGGATCAAGCAACCCAAGTCATTTAAGTCTGCAGCTAACAGGATTACCGAAGAAGACTGGCCAGTCACCTAGGACAAAGTCAGAAACGGAGTGACCTTTAAATCCTCCTGCCTAGTGGGTGCAAAGTGGCTTTTCTAGGAGTTGGTAGACTGGGGAAGACTAAAGGAAAATATGAAGAAATGTAAGAACTGAAACAAAAAATGAAATGCCACAGCTAAGCTGCCGGTAGTAGGATGAACAATAACACAGTACGGTATCAGTGACTGTGCTATGAGCATGTGGACGCTTCGGTTACTTTTGCCAATTTTTTTTTCCCCACAGAAATTTAATCCAAAGTCCCTGTAAAGACAGTACTGGAAAACAAAGAACTTAAAAATACTCCATGGTCTTGTTTCTGAAGAAAGCTAAAAATGCAGTTATGAGGGAGGAATTATTAAAAGCATTTGATCTCCTATTATTTCAAGAAAAATAATAGGTCTTTGGGAGAAGAGAATGAAGGTGAACACTGAATAGCCATTACAGAACTGGCAGAGCAGATAACAGCCACCATGATTTATGAAGGGTACATGATTTGTTATTATGCATGGTAAATACCTTTCAAAATTGCTGGGAATAAAGTTTTAGAGTTATCTCTTGCACACACACCAAAAGCTTTGCCAACTAGATTTACATACCAGTAAGTTAACAAGGAATTAGACACAGTGGTTATCTACTGGCTCTGTTGAGACCAGTACAGTAACATGGGCATAAATGAAAGCACAACCAGCCCAAAGTAGGTATGAATAAAAATAATTCCTTCATATCTGTTATGCAGAATGAACAACCCCAAATGTTTTTTCTACACTATGGTACATTTTCTTTTTGAAATTTAATTTGATGAATTAAATCTCTCAGGCGGTGCTGGCAACTTTCACATGTCCTGTGAGTTTTAAGAGTTTTTCTCAAAACCTCAGCTCTTGGAGTCTTGTGATTAGCTCAGCATTCATGATTTAAAAAAAAAGACAACAATCCTAACACTCCTGGCTTCAGGGAACAATATTAAAAGGTGAGATATAACAGCTCAAAGACCTGGAGGGTAAATTGTTTATTATTTTAAAATGGTGGGGGGTTAAGGCAAATTTCAGCAAATTTTGCAAATGCAGTAGGGCTGGACTCATAATTTTGCACACTTGGTGTTGGCAATACTGCCCTCCCAGTACGATGCTGTGTGAATCTTATGGTTGGCATAGCTCTTTGGTAAATTGAAATTACTGGGGTTTCCACGGAGTTAAAAAAAAAAAGAAAAAGAAAGAAAAAAATCCACAAAGTAGGAACTTACCACAACAGACAATAGTAAAAGTGGGGAGTAGGGTCAGCAACCAGGGCGATAGAGGAGAAAACAGAAAGTATTTTAATTAGGGAAATTTCAAAAAACAAACAAGCAGCAACTGGCAGCAAATGAATTAAAAAAATAGGTAAGCATCAATTAAAGTATTTAAAAATAAGGAATAAAGGAAAAACATGCAACAAATTTGGAAGCTACAAAGCAAAAGGATCAGCAAAAACGTGGTAACAAAGTGCACAACAGTAGACAAGACCATAAACCATGGGTGTGTTTTACCATGCAATAAAACATGACTGAATGATGTTAAAATCATAACCAATGACAGGATATACTTCAGGGGTCGATTTAGCATCACGCAGATTGATCAAAACAGATGCTCACAGGATTTCATATTCCTTGGATATTGAATGTACATAATTTACAGTCTTATGATACAAACACTGGATTGCTGGGTTTGCTTCATCAGCTTGGACTTGTCGCAGTAAAAGCCAGTGATTTACAAGGCATGTGCTGCCACAATTAAGCTACTGAGTTTCAGTTCTTGTTTGCCCAGAAATAGAGATGAAGTTGAGAGATATTTAGGCAAAATAATGGGTGCAGCATATTGCACAGAAAGCAGAAGCAGGCTATAGCACCTGGAAATATCCTTCTGGAATGGACAAAAATGATCTGGCATCATATTTATAAAATGTGGGGAAAAGCAAAGGTTTTAAAGTTTGTAGAGTTGTAAGAGCAAAATTGAGATCAGGTGAATATGAACTGATTTATCAAAATCACAGCATGCTGGTCTGTGTAAGAGACATAGCAAAGGTGGGGATTTTTTTGTTTGCTTTTTTGTTTTTAATCCAAATATATCCTGTATTTATGCATCCACCACCTCGTGTTTTAGCCTCTGCTAAAACAAGAGTGGCAAAACTAAATTTCTATGAACAGAGGAATTGAGCTATTTTACTGCTACCTAAAAATCTGCATAGCAAATATTGAAGAATTCTTCCTATATTAATTGGCTAGACTAAATGGCCTTTAGCGAAGAGTTAATGTCTGCTTAACTGTGACCGATTTGTTAATAACTCCTCTGAGCATTATCACTTAAATCGACCCCTGTAGGTGGGGTGAAAAAAATGGTATGAACAGATGAAATTCCGTGTCAATGTTGATGAGCAGAAATATAAATGAAATATAAAAACAAACTAGTGATGGTACAGTGGCTCATTCACCAAAGAACCTCATTAGTGGAACACATTGGCATCCATGCACTACCTAACAGCTTCTTACAAAGAATTTCCTACAACAACCACAATTGTTTTATTGATATTTCTTTGGTTAATGAATTCAGTTTCATAGCAGACAGCAACAGAAATACCCACAACTAGCACATGTGGGGAAAGCATTGGCATAAGTCATCTGATCAATCTATTAGTGTTCTGTACTAACTAAAGTTTAGTTACCTACCTCCCAGCCAGTACTCTGTATAACAAAAAGTAAAAAGGGCATGTCACAGAAACAAAGAAAAAAAAGTTTCAAAGGTCAAAACATGACCATTCCAGATTAATAATACCTCGCGTTTATGATCTCAACAATTATAAGTTATCATGCACCTAAACCGACCTACTGTTCTTTTTGACCTAGAAGAACAATAAATTATCGTTAGAGACCTACCAACCACTTCTTTGTTCTTTATTAGTCTGTTGATAACATCTGGTTAATATTAAGAAGTTTGGCACCGCCTGGCTGCAAGTCACAAGTTGGAGACAAAATAGGTCACATCCTCAGCAGGTGTAAATCAGAACAGTTCTAGTCTGATCAATTCAGCTACACTGATTTACATCCTCTTTAGGGAGCCTGAGTTTGTCAAGCCCAGATTTTTCTGAGTGTAATTAAACCGAGTGACAAAAAATGTACCTGGTCCAGGTGAAGTAAGTGCTGATCAGGGTGAGTGGCTAAAACACAGCAGTCATATGCATTTTAGCACGGGTTGCTGAGTTCACCTTCCTCCATGGAAAAGGTCAAGTCCCACTAGCCAGTCCAAGAAAGCAATGAACGATTCCTAAAATTTGCTGGGCACTCTCATTTCCTATTGAGCTGAGGCCCACGGAGCTCAATGGCAGTACAGTACCTTCCAAGGAATGCTGCCCAGAATCCCATGGCACTGATCTGCAGAGATCTGACCCTGCAAGACACTGAGCACCTTCTAAGAGGTGCTGAGTGCCTTCAAATCCCACTAACCTCAGGCCACTACTAAGGAAAACTCCCCTTTTTCAGACCGTGCTTATGTATAGACTTAAACTTTGGCATGAATTTAAGCCCATGATTAAGTGCTTTCCTGAATAAGAGCCTCAGCTTGTGAACATGGACTCAGTGAGAAGTGAACTCACCAACTGGTACCTGGAGCTTAATCTTATGCCACTGCTTTCAATGGGAGCACGACTGGGCCACAAAACAGCTAACACTGCAGGGAAAGGAGCAGGAGAATGCAGAGAGGACACCGTACAGTGTACTTGGCTGCGATTACATGTACATTACAGATGTACTTTGCTAGTATGTGGCACAGCTAAAACCAACTTCCTTCACTCCTGAATGTTTGCTTTTCCAATGACAGGCATATTATCCAACCTTTAGTTATACTGTGGATACAATTTTAAGGATCACCTTTCAAAACAGTAACAGATGCGGTCAGAAAAAACCCTAGTTTTGGGGGAAAGGGAATAAGTGTCTCTTTTTAAAACAAAAAAAGATTACGGGGCAGGAAATTAAGACAAAGGAGCTCCAAACACCCTGTTTAAGAATGCACGTAACATAGGGAGAGCTAAATACAGCCCCAACATTTTTTCATGATATACTTTTTAAGCTAAATGTAACAAGCTCCCGTTTCTCAGCAATGCAACATGTTTTAAAGTAATAGGTGAAATTATAAACCCATAATTAAAATGCACAAAGCACTTGATGGATCTTCCAATGATTAATTCTGGATAATTTGTGTACTTTTGACTTAAAATTATTGTGTGTGGAATGAGCCTTCCTTACAAATCTAATTAAAAGTGTGCATAGAGAATCAATGCTTATAGTGACCCTCACTGTAGACTAACATTTTGATGATACTTGTGTAATCTGAATTTTTATTATCTGCATTTAATAACCAGGTTATTTCCTTAGTAGAGTTTGATGGGAAATGACAATAAAGCATTTTGCCTTTCTTCACAGTTCACGCCATACAGGTGGATAGTAGGACTGTTACCTGATGAACAATTTTGCTGAACGCTTCTTGAAGTTTACCATGAATTGTAGACAGTTTCTTGGCATCTCTATTAGCTTCATGAATAGGAATGAGGACTTTGTAAACCTCATTTACTGCTTCATACATGCCAGCCTATAAAAATAATGCACATGAGATGAGCCTCTGTATCAACTCGACAGGAAGAGCATGTTTTACAAAATACAAGCTCACAGGACTTTAGTAAGATTGTGAAATGGCCAGGGTGGCTGGCATACCTAAATTTATTGTGATGTAGTGAGGACTTTTTATTTAAAAATTTCAAATCTTTAGTAAGCCACAGAGCCAAAACATGGTTAGTGCTACATTTCAACTGATTCTTAATAAACTCATCTATTGGCAAAAGTAGGGATGTTTTCTTCATTTGAAATATAAGCACAGGCATGCCCAGGCTGAACCAAATACTGAAAAAATGGATACCCGAATGCACCATGGGGCCCATTATGTTTAGCATGGCGTGGATCTATGTGACTTGTATATCACGTCCAGCTCTAGAAGCGGGGGGACTTACAGAATTTCTTTAGAGACATCTGACATACAACATTGTTTGCCCTCTCTTGGCCTATGCTGAACTGCCTTGATGTCCCACCCACTATGCACAAATAGAGGCACTGAAACTTGTGGCTCAGCCAACCCACTGCTGGAGCTTTATTGTTGCATTGATATCCTCCTTAGGAATCTTCCCAGGGAGATACCAAACCACACTTTGAGAAACAGGTTAACTTGCTCTGAGAAGTCTATTGATTTCTGAGGGGAACACTGTTACCCGGCCACTATTGTCCCTACCTCTGCTCTCCCTGTGCACCACCAGACTGTCCTCATCCTCAGTCACAGATTGCAAACCCTCCAAAGCAACCTAGAAGCCCTTCTGTGGGATGAGAATGGAGATGGCACAGAGATAACACTGCAACTCTCCACGTGCTCTACCCAGAGTGCTGGATGGGTCTATAAAAGAGCCTTTAGGGAAGACACAGATACCATTTTCATTACAGCGAGGGGGAATTAGCACTGGACCTTCCTAACTCACTAAAGCTCAAAAACCTGCAGAGCTCAGGTGGAACTTTTGGACCCACTCAAATTCCTTCCAGTGCTCAGTTGTGGTCGACTGCAGAATACTTGGGAGCGCTGGCTGAGACACACCCAATAGCTTATGCTACCAACAATGCAAATATGAACTAAGCAATATGGCTGAATTACACAGTCTAATATGCTAAACAGCTTCCTCAATACTGCCAAGTAGCATGAGACATGAAACAGAAGTAAAGAGAGATTAAAATCTTCTACCATGGAAAAAGATGCTGCCGCCTGTTCCAGCAATCCCACCAGACCTGCTTCTGTAAAATACTTTCCAGAACAGATACCTTCTTCGTCTGGTGATACAACATCATCAGAAACTGCAGATTCTTCCAAAACATTAGAAGATATGTTCTAAGGAGACACAGTTTTGACTGGGTTGAAATGTTTTATTTAGGCAATAACATTTTATACCCCAAAGGACAAGGTTTATTTGATACTGGATCAAATTCTAAAATCTTTATTCACATTTTTACTCAGACAACATCCTCTTTGTGAGGCAAATTTCTCTTTTCCTCTCACTAAGGTTTTGACCCAGAAGGGCACTTAAGACTCTTTATTGTTAAGCCAGTGGGACTAGACAATTTATACATTGAGTGCTAAGCACTGGCTTAAGTGCTTTTCCTGGATTGAAGCCTAATGCTATTAGGCACAACCTAAACACAGTCGTTTTCAGCAAACATTGCAGAAAAGTTATGCCTCATACGCTGTGTTTAGAACAGCTATTTTCATATTAGACAAAGCCACTTTCAAAACTGCTTTTTAAATATAGTGCCTTAATATGGCCAAAATACATTCCATTTCACTGTTCGGTGGCAGAAAGGTAAGAAAACAAAACACTCCCACAGAATAAAACAATAAAAGCCACATTCCTACCTGAAATGTGACACATCCTACAGGCAGGTATTTCCGATCTTCAAGCATGCTTAAATATTCAGCCACAAGTGCTGCTGAGTGGACCAAACACTGTGCAGATTCAGCGTGGTTGCTCCTTTCGGAATGTTTTCCGGCCATGTTCTGTAACCAGGTCAGTCGCAGGTCGGGGGAATTCTGATAGCCCTTGGCAATTCTGGTTGAAAATCAGTGTCTTGGGATTACTATATGGTGACTTAGGTTTAACCATAACTCCTGGCTTCCTAGAAATACTAGCAATCCACTGATATGAGCTACAAAAACACACTAAATAATTGCATATATCTGTACATCCCTGAAAGCCTTTCTTACGCAGAAGGTAGGCCTGTGCAAAGCAAAAAGTATTCGATTCGGCTTCAGGATTTGGCCGATTTGGAGGGATGGTGATTTGATTCAGTGATTCGAATCACTGTCCCGATTCGATTGCCGAATTGGGCCAAACCTCCTCTGAATCGAACAGGCAGCGGTGGCGGTGGCAGTGGCGAGTGGGGCCCCACCCTCCTAGCTGTCCTCCCCAGCCCCAGCGTCCCAGCACTTAAAAAAAGCACTGCACTCACTGGTTGCAGCAGCAGCAATTGTGGCCTCTGGAAGCTCATGGCAAAGCCCCGCCCTGTGCAGAGCAGGGGAGCAGGGATTGGCCCCCCCTGCCTGGCACCTGTGCGGCACCTGTCGCATCACATGGGTGCTGCATGGCTCAGCAACCAGGCTCCGCGCACTGTCCGGGAGCTGGAGCTGCTCGGGCTGATCGCTGCTGGGCTCTGGGTGACTGCTGAAGCCTCCTCAGCTCTGGGACAGCGCGTGGTGCTCTGCTGAGCTGCACCACACCTGTGCGATGTGACAGCTGCTGCTCAGGTACCAGGCTGGGGGGGCGGCAATCTCCGCTGCCCCGTGCTGCGTGGGGGGGCTCTGCCATGAGCTGCCAGAGGCCCTGATCGCCACTACTGCAATTGGTGAGTGTGGGGCTTTTTTTTTTTTTGGCTTTTTTTTTTTTTTCAGTGCCAGGACCCTGGGGCCATGAAGGGGGTGCTCAGGGGAGCTGGGGGAGCCAGTGAGGGATGGGGTTGGGTACAGGACCCCCCCATGGTTCCCCCTCCTCCAGCACCCCTGCCCCCTACTTACTGACATGGAGCATGGGTCCAGGTCCCTGCAGTGGCAAGTGAGGACCACCCAAATCTCCAAATTGATTCGGAGGCTTCCAATTCGATTTGGACCTTTTAATGGGTTTCCTGATTCGATCCAGATTTGGACTTTCAGCCCCTGAATCGGGCCAAATCTCCTCCGAATCGAATCGGCTACCAAAGCTTTGCACAGCCCTAAAGGAATATGACTATTGTTTGTTTGTAGCTAGTTTGTTTGCCTGTAGCATGGTATTTGTGTGTTGCCTCAGTTATGTCCTCTTTATGGCTTGGACAGAGCTCTGGAGAGTTACATCTGTACCACAGTTGACAAATGTTTTCACCTTAAATGTAAAATCCTTAATGATGACTTGGACCTCATGGTCCTGCAATTCTCAAGATATAACGACTGATGCAGGCTGGTGCAGTCTTGGGCTGCTCATTAAGAGCTCTGACCCGTTTGTATAGTGACACTCGAATGTTACGCATAATGGGGATTGTGATAACAAATACAAACTAGATTTACATTTAAATGAAAATGAATGCTAATAGCTACCTCGTAACTAATAGACCGAAAATAAACTAACCAGGTGGTGAGGAACCTTGTAATGCTACAATAAACTTCACTGAGTGGAAAGGGTTAAAATGTTGTTACTCATTAAGAAGAAAGAATAAAACACAATAAAGCTCAGTCTCATAGTCACATGTGGGAAGAAGGAACTGGGTGTATACCCTCCTTTATCCAGGGTGAGGGTACTTAAAGTGCAGGCCCAGTCCCAACCAAGACTGCTGTTCAAGAGAATCTGATCTCTTCCTTCAGCATGTGGGTCCTGCATGGATGGTTGCTCTAAGAAATACCATGCCTAGGGGCTCAATCCCAATGGGTACCCAGCTCTCTGCTCTCATCTAGCAAATTGTTCACACATTTTCTTCATTTTTAAATACCTAATCTTCCCAATGACACCATGTTATATATATGCTTTGCTAGGTCACGGCTGTTGTGCTCTGTGTCCTGCTGCCCCAGTTCCATGAGCATTGGGTTGGACCAAATATAGGATAGGCAGATGCTGCATAAGCTTCCCCATGACCTGAACACCCAGGCTGGTGCAGTCTTGGGCTGCTCATTAAGAGCTCTCACCTGTTCATATAGTGACACTTGTATGTTAGGCATAGTGGAGCTCATGATAACAAATGCAAAGTAGATTTACATTTAAACTAAAATGAATGCTAATAAAAATAATCAAAATTCAGCATGACAGAGCATTTTCAAGCCCTGCCTACACCAAAATGCAGCATGGCTGCTAAGGGAGTAAGGCAGTGGAAGAGACTGCCCAGAGAAGTTGTGGAATCTCCTTTACTGCAGGTTTCCAAGAAGAGGTTGGCTAAGCATTGGTCCAGGATGATTTAGGGATAATACTCCTGCATTCCTGTGGCGGTTTGGCCAGATGACCTGAGGTCCCTTCCAACTCTCTGACTGACTGCTTTTCACATATCATGGCAGAGTGAATGCTGATAGTTTGGTGACCTCCACTGTCCATTACGTGCAGCTATCTGATTGCAACAGTAATGTAAACTCTACCTGTACATCAGGTCAATCAGCATTTCTGGATCTTCCTGGTGTTCCTTCATTTTAACTGTGTCAGAGAGGATCATATGGAGGTTGAATACAAGATCCTGGACCTGTAACACAGAATCCGATTCAGTGAACTGCCATCTAGAACTATGCTAAGCACTACCATGTACATGCCAATAGGTCTGGTCCACACTAGAGAGTTTTGCCAGGAGACCTCAAGCTATTCTGGCAAAACTCTATGTCAAGCAACATAAAACTCCCCCGTGTCAGCAACACCCCCTACCCCCCCTGAGCACCACCTCTCCTAAGGCCTCTTCCAGGATCCAGCAGCTCACATAAGGTACCTGCTGACATTCCTGCGCTGTCACCTGGCTTTAATGGGCCCTTCCATGAGTGCATCCTCCCAAGGTTCACTCTGTGCTCTCATTACAGAGGTTTTTGAAATAGAGGCACTAGAAGTACATGGAGATGTATGCTCTCCAGTAGCTGGGTGGTAGTGCTGCTGCCTGCCACCTTAATTTCTATGGACAGAGTGAAGTACATGAAATCAAGGCCATAGCTTACCCTGCATCTCTGAGCTTTTGCACCTTGTTATCAGTTGCAGCTGCAATGTTAAAGTCTAAGGTTTTAAACACCTGACTCACAGGTCATAAACACAAATGTTATCTGTCCCTGACCCAGGTAATGCACTTGACTCCCTGCTCTACATGGCTTAATCTAAAAACAGCCTGTTGTAACAACTGAAAGTGAGCTACGCCCAAAGACGTCAAGAAAATGCAGATACTCTAAGGAGTTCAATGTAACTCAGTATTTCTCCAACCTGATCAGGGAATGTTGTGTCTCTGAGTTCCAGATCCTCTTCAGCATAGGTTAAAATAGTCTTCAGGGAACGTCTCAAAAACTCCTCATTGAAGTTCTGGGATGTCCCCACCAGTGATGAGAGGGACATGGTCACCTGCATTTTCACTCTAGCGAAGTTCTGCAACATAGAAGTTGCTGCAATAATTCCACAGTAATGACAGCGTTGATGCTAATGTCAGATTACTGACTGTTCCAAACGCTGGTAGGAGTCGGCAGAAGAGTACATGGTAAACAACAAGTTTTCTAACATCGTTTCTTTTTTTAAAGGGGCTGGCCAGCTGAGGATGCTCGGTCGTTTTCCTGCCTCTGCACAGTGCATCAGTTTGCTGTATCTGCTTTGTTCTGACATTACTGATCAGCTGTGTGTCTACTCGGCATGTGACAAGATTACTTGAATTCTAGGTTAGCATTCTGCAGACAAAGGCTTTACATTCCCTTCCTCCTCTTAATCTCTCCTCAAGCACTACATAAGAAATGGCTTTCCGGTTCCCATGTGTCTTGTTCCACTTAGAGGAAACAATGTGTGTGATCTACAACTGCAGAATCCTAGTATTTTGTACTGGCCCAGAGGCCAAAGATCCACCTACTGGGCACAGACAGGCATTATAGATTCAAATCCCAGTGGGTTTCTGTGGGCTCATCCCCTTTCTGCTGTCAATCATCCAGCTAAGAGAATCTGAACCCAAAACCTACTCCCTCTTCAGTCTCTACTGTTCACTGACAGCAAGGTCTTTGTCATGAGAGAAAAAAAGATCTAATCTCACCTATAGGGATGCCAAATAAAGCAAGGAAACACAAGGTACTTGGGGTACACTTTGGATGATTGCTGCAGTGGTGCTATTAAAACGTTAAGTGGTAAAGCTAACACTGGGAGCCCTCATTATAATTTAAAGTGCATGTGGGGAGAATCTCAATAGCTGCAAACAGCTTCAGACAAAAACAAAACCCAGCAGCACCAAACCAGTTGAAATTCACAGACAGAGAACATAGGCAGTGCCTATGCAGCTGGCTGTGGCTATTTTGCAGAGGTGTTTGCAACAGGGGTAGAGCATAGTTCCTGCAAATGCCCCCTTAGGCTGTCCCATAAACAGGTAAGGATTCATGCAGAAGGGGCAGAATCTGAGATGACGATGCTCATGGCACACTTCTACGCAGCTACAGAGAGGCTATGTGTTACAAGAGCACTGCCAGGTATTGTGGACACATTCTTTATATGCAGATTTGCTCTTATACGATGAGCATATTTAGACTCATAACTCGTTATATGCAAGGTAAATTCATTCTTATGTGATCAGCATAGATGCCCCCCGGCCCAAGCAGGTAAGTCTGTTGGGGGACGGGAAAGGGCCATGGCCCCACTCACCCCAGCCCTGGCTGCAGCAGCCCCAGGAGTGGCCAGCGCCAGCTGCCTGCAGCTGCTGGGCTGCACTGTGCTCCCAACTCCCCGGGGCTCTGCCTGTCCCCATTTACCCCAGCTCCTGCTGCACTGTGCCCTGGTGCAGGCAGCTGGTGCCAGCAGCTCCTGGGACCACTGCAGCCCAGGGCTCCACTTGTCCACACTCACCCCAGCCCGTGCTGGAGCGGCCCCAGGAGCAGCCGACACCAGCTGCCTGCACCAGGGCATGGCGCAGCCCAGCAGCTACAGGCAGCTGGCATCGGCTGCTCCCGGGGCAGCTGCAGCAGAAGCTGAGGTGAGTGGGGACAGGCAGAGCCCTGCGGGGTTCGGGGCATGGTGCAGCCCAGTGGCTGCAAGCAGCTGGTGCTGGCAGCTCCCAGGGCCGCTGCATCCAGGGCTGGGGTGAGTGCTGTGCCCGGCACCGCCCAGGGCTCTGCTTGTCCACACTCACCCCAGCCTGTGCTGGAGCGGGCCCGGGAGCAGCCAACATAGAAACCTATCCCTATTTCTTCCATTATAAAGTGGGTTCGCTTTATGCAAATTTGATTTATGTGCATGTACTGCATAAATCAAGGGAAATGTGTAACAAACAAATGGACTGTTCAGTTTAAGACTCCAGAGACGCTTCATATTTGACTGGAGATTCTCATCAGGGTCTTTACTATTCTTAATAAAATAACTGTTTTCTCTCCTAGACAGTACACTGGGCTAGTACTTAGGGGACTGGATTTCTACCCTTTGTCACTCACTGTTTGATTAAGCAAAGTTCCCTTACCTCTGTGCCTAGAGTTTCCCACCTACTTTTGCCTGTTCTGCCTATTTAGACCGGAACTTCTTTGAGGCAGCGACTGTGTCTCACTAGAGATATGTACAGAACCCAGCACAAGCAACTCTTATCTCACTACTGCACAAATAATAACCTAACAAGACTAATAAAGCAATTGCATGATGATATACTCACATTCCCAATCTCAAAATTCTGTCTCATAAGGAGGTAAAGTGAAGCGCTAGCATGTGAGCGTATTGTGCTAATGCTACTACTGCAGTGTCGCAGAAGCCTTAGGCACAGGTCAGCACACTGCTCTGTCTCTTCTTCAAACAGCAGCTCGGGGAACTGAAATGACAAGACACAAGGAATTAACTACCACAGCTGCCAGAACCAAGTCATATTAGAAGGAACACACTGGTACACATTTCATATTCTTTGAGTCCCCTCAAATTCTGTGTTAAGCCAACTGAGGCTCAGAGTTATTTATTCCAACTTTCTTTCAAACTTTGTGAGGCATGTATGTCAAATTCAAGTGACAGGTAAGTTAGATCCTTGGGCACCAGCCATGACTATTACAGATAGTAGGTGCATCTGCACATGTGTTTTACTGCAGATTTGACTAATTTGCTATGCAGTAAATTGTCACCATCTACACATGTGCCCATCTTAGGGTGCAGTAAATGAATTAACTCCAAAGTAGAATAGCATTGTCCGGGACAAGTACTATGCTACGGTGGAGTAATTTACCCTGCCTCAACACATATGTAGGTGGTGACCAGGCCTGGCTGGGGCAGGAGGGTGCTACAATGCAGGGGCTGCTTGCTGGTTAGCTCTGCATTGTAACACCCTTATGCCTGAGTCAGCCCCTCTGTCACCCGGAGCTTGACCCACCAAGCCTGCTGCCAGCCTATGGCTGCTCCACCCCAGCTCTAACTACTGTGGTCCCAGGCTGTGTCTGGGAGCCACAGACTCTAGTGTGAATTGCACTGAGTTTATTGCTCTGTACTAACTGCACGTGTAGATACACCCAGTGACGCACATATTCTTTATGTCCAAAGAAGCCAAAAACTTGCACAGTATGGAGCTGGAAGAAGGGGAAGAAAAGTGTTGTTTCAGTAGAAGAAAGTAACCTTTTTTGTGTATTATAGGAGCATGGGCCCTCGTTAGCCCAGGAGACGGGAAGGCTGGAAATAGCTCTCAGGCAGTCTAACTGAGTAGAAGAAACTCTAACTTGCATATCAGGTGTGCATTTCACCCAGCACATCGAGAAAAATGTTGACATGTTTAAACAATCAGTCCACAAAACCAAACTTGACTTGACCACAAAACCAACTTGAGGTGTCTAGGAGCACAGATGGCAATCATACCATATGGGGAAAGGTTAAAAGAACTAAACACGTACTTAGTTTGAAAAAAAGGAAATTAAGGGAGATGATATCAGTTTTCAAGTACTTGAAAGTCTGTCACAGAAGATGAAGGAAAACCATTCACCCCTCTCATAGAAGGCAAATTTAGATGATATTCAAGGAAAAAATCCTAACTGCAAGAGCAGTGAGACAATGAAACAAGCTGCCTAGGGACTTTGCAGAATCCCTTCAGAGGAGGCTTGCTTGTCTGGGATACTTTAGGAAGAGCAATCCTGTATTTGTGCAGAGGATGGGACCATGACTCTAATGAAAGCTTGTTTCCATTCATCAAACCAGATAATTTAAATATTCATGTTAGAAAGTACAGAACAAGAACTTTGCAGCGTTGCAGCTCAAACACTGACAAAGATAAACCACTAGAAAACATTACAGCATTTGCAGGAAACTCACCTTTGAAACCAAAGCTCTTTGTGTAGCGAAGCAGTGTTGGAGATAAAGTGCACTTTGATTACAAGCCATGCTGTGCAGCAGCACTTTCAGCACCCCACCAAGGATACTCTCTTTGGATTCAGTCACAGAAACGGTCTGCAGGCAAAATTAAACCAACTGTTTTATAAATAACATGGACCCTTCAGGTGGGCAGAGCAAGTAATGGTCCTGAACAACATGCAGCACTTCAAACGTATGAGAAGCTATTTGAATAGTTTAGGTGAGGTTATAGAACTGTGCAGCTTTTGAGCCAATTTGTCAGTTGATGGAAATCAGTATGATTCCACTTAAGTCAGCAGAGCGATGCTGATTTGAGCCAGCTGAGGCTCTGGCCCCTATGCGCTATGGTTCTGCTGGAGGGAAAAAAGTTGGACTCATAATTAGAACGAAACAGTACTTTAACTGTATCAACAAATACTTCCTGTACTCCAGGGGTGTCACTTCTACACCCCCAGGCTGGATTCTGATTGCGGGGCTCCTCATGGGATAGATCCAGTCTGCAAAGAGCCGCCCAGCCTGGATCTACACCTGGTGGTGGTGGGGTGAACAACAGCAGTAGAGGGGTAATGTAGCCATCACTAGCACCCTCCCTGGCACCAACACATGTGCCCATCAGGACTTTGCAGCTCCTGCTCATTCCAGCCCCCCAGAGCCTGATGGACTGGATGAAACAGCTCTGTGGGCACCATGTTTGACACCACTGTGTACTCCTACAGAGAAGAGGATGAGCACCCTTTGAAAAGGCTGGAGAAATGATGGCAATTTAACAAAGTGACTGCTTACTACTTTGGGGAAGAATCTTTTCTCTCAGAAGTCCTACACCTCCATGCTCTGCCTTTCTGCTGCAGCAACAGAATGTAAAGTCTTTGATAGTGGTTTTAAGGCCTGCCCTGAATAACAGGAGGGCCTTGCTTTAGAAAGGGAGCTGCCTGCCCCGCCAGGACATGTTATGAGAACACCAGTGATATTTCCCAAGCGTTCTTACCTGGACAACTATCTCTAAAGTATCCAAAATAATCAGATTAGCTTCAGTTGCAAGATTTCCATCAATAAGTGCTTCATGTTCTATCTCTGCCCTTGATCTAACCAGAGGAAAGAAAATATTCAAATTACATTTTGTTTAAAAACAAAAAAAAATCAAATCAAGGCCCACACATTCTCACAGCAAACATATTTGTTTGTTATTGGGAAAAATGTTATTATAAATACATATAATTAGTAATGGTCAACACCACGAGGATATTTAAATTCATTAACATATTTAAGAGTCTGGGTGAGGGGAAAGACTTGGCTTTTTAAGTATAAAAAAATTAACTGTGATAAAGCTTATTATTCTCGGGGTATGTCACAATATTTTTTCACTTTGTTACTTTACCAGTAATGCTGTAACAACAGTTTAAGCATCAAAGTCCAGCTCACAGCCAGTTTACAGCACCATAAGGCATGCAACAAAAGAACTAAGCACATATGACTATGTTACAGAATATGAACACAAGGTGGTGCTACATGAGCATTTTTTGCGCTGTTGAGCCTTATAGCTAAGCAGGTTCCAATGTAAAATACACAATAGGTATATGTGGTATTTGTCCTTTTCTCATTAAGATTGGCCAGTGCAGGTTTTTAGTATCTGCCTTCAGGAGACAAATCACACAATTTTGCTATTAAATGCAATGCAACTTTCCTGGCAAAGTTGATTATGGTCCCAGACCTACTCACACAAACTGTCCAGTGACTTCAATGGCACTGCTTATCTTTAAGAAAATAAGCTGGATCTGGCAAATATCCAGTAGCAATTTTAAGTGCCTGATTGTGTCTTGCTTTGTGTGGCTGGACATAGGGGGTGCCACCTCTTACACTCCTATGCAGGGGAATGCTACAATGTGAATGGAAGGCCCAAGTGGCGGGACACACGTTCTGCCACTTCAAAGGGTGCCAGGACTCCCACTATCATGTTAGTTCCCTCTTGCCCCCAGAGGAAATTCTGGCCGACTCAGCTACAACCTTCTGCAGAGCTCTTGCTGCAACATACCTCTTTCCCTCCCACATACCCTGCCTCCTGTGAAAGCTCCAAAGCATCCTGTATCTCTACAACATGCAGGCTCTTAATGCTATTCCAATATCTATTGTATATGAAAGGGCTGGGAGCCGTTACTTCAAATGGTGTACATATTTCTTGGCTCTGAATAATATTCTTCTTTAATGAGCTATAAAGTCCATTCTCTGATGTTAAAAGGCCAAATTCCACCTCTACATGTAGTATGTGCCCACACCTCACTGCAAACAACTGGGAATTGCATGCAGCTGACCTTGGCTCAGAATGAGCAAGTATAACTGGGGGATGTTCTAACACAAAATGAAATAATCTTAGCTACAACAGCAGTTCATTGCTCTTGAATGTGTGCGTGAGGCTAGTAGCTGGGATAAAGTTTGGGGCATGGTGCTATCAGCGAGCCGATGACACACAATTCCACGGGCCAGATGTATATCTGGTGTAACCCTATTCTTTACTATGGAATTACACCAGGAAGGAATTTGATCCTACATCTCTCTTTCCCTGGGTCAGCATCGGTTGGTGACTCAGCTTTCCCAAAGTCTGGGTGGGGCTGAAAAGAACTAAGTGGTTGGTAAAAGAAGAGATTCTGTTCTGAAGTTGACAAAAGCAACCAGAGGAGACAGTGGAAGAGGCAGAAGCTCTTGCAGTTTCAGGAGGCCTGTATGTCCTTTTGTTACTGAGGTCTGTAACTTATTTTTCTTGAAGGTACCCAGCTGCTTTTGGATGTCCAAACTGCAGCAGTATCTAGGAAAGCTTTTTTTCCCCATCTTCATGCTAGGTACATCTGTGGAATATAACACATAAAATCCCATCTAGTGACAATACTATATCCTTTCCTTTTAGGTAGGAACATGCAGAGCTCCAAGTCAATCATGCCACTGGATGACCACTTTGCGGTCCTTTGGACCCTAGCGTTTACACATCACAGCTATCACAGGGCTCACCTAATACAAGGGAATTTTACACCCATCTTCTACAGGCTGTACCTCTTATACACTTCAGCATATAGTTAAAAATACTGGTTTTGGTTTGGGGCATGAGAACTGGTAACCTAAGAACTTGCCTCTCTCCTCTTACAAGGCAAGCAGACATTTTGGCGTTGGCACATGTTCAGTTATTTTGCTGTAATACAGAGGCATGATACACTATGTACACGTAATATTCACCCACTGGGTGATGTGTGCCTGTCAAGGTACATATATACATTTGTACACACACACACACTCCATCTTGTTTAATTTCTCAGGTTGGTACATTTCTGTGAAATGCAACCAAAAATAACATGGGACTCTATCCTGAGGTTGCTACAGATGTACTAAAACCAAAGAGCAGAAAGAGTGCATTCTACTGGGCTGGAGAACAAAGAAGTGGAGATACCATGGAAAGAGAACTTCACACTCTTATGTGCACCATTGATGGGATATCTGCAACCTGGGAAAGGTGAGGAGAATCTGTTGGCCAAGGCCTTGCATATGGATCCATGCAGAGCATGAATCTACATGAACCGAAGCAACAGAGGAGGGAAGCGGAGTCCAGAAAATTAAGGATGCCAGCCCTTCCTTCCATCCGGGCTGCAACGACTCCATTTCCCAGCTCCTCCAGAGCTTCTCTAGGGCAGTGTTTCTCAACCTGTGGGTCAAGACCCAAAAAGTGGGTTGCAAGAATACATGAAAGAGTCATGAACAAACTTTAAAAATGGATCAACAAACTTTAAAAATGGATTCTCCTTTAAAGGAAAAAATGCGGGAAATCGTGGCTTTTCCCTAGAGGTTGGCAGAATTTCAGCCTGCAAAGAGCTGCTTGGGGGCCTCCCATGCCCCATACACACTCCCCCTTGTCTCACACACTGGGGGGCAAGGGGCAGCTGGTCGGGAGTGAGGGGCACTGGGTCAGGACTGGCTATTGATGTTTACAAATGGTCTTGGTACAAAAAAGATTGAGAACTGCTGCTCTAGGGCACTGTTTACTTTCCAAGGGTTAGGTCCAGTCTTTTTGCCAGGCCCCCAGAGCAGTCCTAAGGGAGAGCAGAAGCCTGTGGGTTGCAAATGGAAAACGTGCACAGCAAAGCTAAGACACAGGTCCTGAGCCTTCTAGCTCCAACCAAACCAGGAGAAGGAATGTTAAAAGGAATGGGCAAAACAAGCGAAGGGGATCATTCCAACCAGTTACACACACGCTAACTTTATCTGCCAAGCATCACAAACAGAGCTGTGATGATTGAGTATGCAAGATGTACAAAATGACTATTATAAAAGCAGCACACCAATACTACAGTACCTGGCAGGTTTGTGGCTTCTAAAAGCACAGCACATGTGGAAAAACAAAGTGATGGATTAGGACAGGAAAGGAAAGCAAGCTCTGAGAACTCCAGAATGCTTTCATGGAATAAAGGAAGTATGGCATGAGATATATATGCTACCTGTGGATAAAGTTAATGGACCTTTTCTCTAAATTACAAGTCACTACAGGGTTCTAAGAAGATTTGTTTTTAGTCTTCTTAGGTCTCATTCTGAAATGCAGAGAAAGCAATGGAAAGTGCTATATGAGATGCTGTGTCAAACAGCTGTAAATCTATCCCATCCAATCAGACTTGTCCCAATTTAGGGCCTAATTCTGCTCATACTCGAGCCAGGTGGACTATTGCCACTGGCCTTCAATAGGAAGAGGATCACACCTGATTTCATAAAGCAACCATGTCATTATTAATGTAGAAGGATAAGGTAGAGTTACTTGTCAAGTTTCTCTGTGTTTTGACGCCAGTGTGTCATATCCTTTCTCCATCTCAAATTCTCTTGGCTTCCGAATGCACTCCCAGATGGACTTCTTTCTGCCAGGCAACATTAAAATAACAATAATAGTAATTTGGTATTAATCTTTTCTGGGTAGTGAGCCAAGAATTGTTTGAAAGCACTGTATGATAAAACTCCATAAGGCACAGCATGATCAAACTCCATAAAGCACAAAGCTACAATATTTATCTGGATAAAGTACTTTCTGGAGACCCTGAGACCCTACCTCACAATTTGCAATGTGTTTATCCTCAGAACACTGCTGTGGATCTCATTGCCATTTCACAGTTGGCGAGGTGTGGCACAGAGAGATTAAGGGTCAGATATGTAAACGTATTATTTAAGTGTCTAACTCCCACTGAAATCAATGATAATTAAATATCTAAATACCTTTAAGAATCTGGGCCGTAGTGACTAGTCCATACTTACACAAGAAGCCTGTAGTGGAGATGGGAGTAGTAAATTGAGCACAGTTCCCTTGAATTTTGCAACCTAATTCAGAAAGTAATTATGTTCCTCTCAACTGAGTGTTAATTCTAAAGTGAGATGACAATCTAATTACCGATAATGTGGACTATTTCACTGCTGATTATTTTAGGAGAAGTATCCATCTACCCTGGGACTAAACAGATTGTGTCCCTGCTTTTTCACACTGACCTTTGCATAAAACATCCTGGGTTATGTTATGTCTGCAAGATTAGGCTAGGAATCCCCTGCTACAGCGGTGCAGGAATGAGACATATCTGTACAGGCACAGTTAGGTAACAGGTTAAGTGCCAGTAGAAGGTGTGTACAAACATGTAGCTTAGTTTTACTGGGTTTTGTAGGATCAATGATAGTTGTCGCGCACATTCTCTGTGCAGCTCTTTACATGGAACTTTCAACTGTGATGGGTGTTATGAGTTATGAAATAGGGTGTTTTAGGCAGAAGACCAGAAGCCATAATCAAGCTTACTTACCTAGCTGCCCTCTGCTCCTTCTAACCATTTCTTGCCTGGCTCCTATACTTCCCAGAATAGCTTCTTCCAGTTTGGCTCTCATGTCCTTCGACTTCTTAAATGTCAAACTGTTCATTCTTTCAAACACTTTCTTGCCCTGCAAATTTCAAACCAGATATTGAGGGAAGAGACCACAGAAGGATTAACAAGTTGAAATCTTGTCCACAAAGTGCTGCAGGAGAAACTCCTCTACAGGGCCCAATGGGCTGCTACACCTCCTCCCTCTCTCTGGGAAACTCTCCTTGCTCCCAACTTCACCATGGCACTGCTCCCTGTGGTAGCTTCTGGAGTGAAACCCAAATGAGTGGCAAACAATGGAGGTTCCTCAGGATGTGGTCGGAAGCTAGACACACTTAGCTCTTGGTGAATGAGGATATGTATAGAGGCAGAATACCACAGCACTACCAGGGTCCACAGCGTGATCAAGGTTGTATGGAAAAGCACCAGGCTCCCCAGGATTTTGAGGGTGGGAAGAAAACATTAAGAAACAGATAGAGGATGAAAGGGGTGTGCAGTGAGAAGCAGAACTTTGGAGTGTGGAAGGGAAGAGGATACTTTAACTGGGTGGTTGGGGGCTTGTCCAAGTCCTATTACATGCCTTTTAGGGAGCTTTAAAGGAACTGAGCAGTAGCTACATACCTTGTACTCAAAGCAGGAAACACAGAGATAAAGCAAATCCAGCAAGCGATTGAGCTGCAGCACAGAGAGGTCTGTGAACCATTTCTGCAGGACGCTCTCATCAGCATTCTTCAGGACCCACAAGAGACAGATCAAGAGGCTCCGGCTCGACTCCGCTGAGAAGGTGGAATGCTGCCGGCCAGTCTGAACAGACAGGAGCAGTCACGTTAGCCACACTGACTGATGCCCAGCACACTTCAATGGGTCATTAAAAGTATTTGTTTCAAGTAACCATCCTGGGTTAATTCGTCATCATCATCAGCCAGATGCGAGCAGGATGGCATATTTTCTTAAATCAGGGCTGTCTAACTGGCAGGGCCTGTGCTGCATGCAACCTGTGAGGGGTTAAGTTACAGGCCTTGGGCTCCTATTCACCTGCCACTCTCCCCATTGCTCTGCTTGAATCTCTCGATTCCCCCTTCCTCTTCTGGCTTATAAGTCTTGTCCCCATCTTAAAGGACGAGGTGTGGGGAAGCACTGCAGCATGGCATGGGGAGCTGAGGGCGAGGCCAAGGCCATGGGGGTGCATTGGGCAGTGGCGGAGGCACACGTGCATGTGGGCTATGGGCTGGTGGCCCATGGCTCTGCTGGTGCAGCCCCTGCAATGTTCAGTTTGCACTGGTGTGGCCCACGGCTGCTTAGAAGTTGGATAGCCCTGACTTAAATTACAGTCAATAAATTATTGAATATTTTCTATTTCTCTTGACTAATATAACAGAATGACAGGACCCAAATAATACAAATGGCAGTGAAATTGTACTGCAATGTATATGCGGTTAAATTCATTATGTAATGACTGCCCTCCTGTAAATCCCTACTCAAGTCTCACATCCACCTTGGCACCTTCAATAAACTTCAGGTTGGTTACTGAACGCCCAAACATTAAGAAAATTATCATAATAGGAAAAAATCTTGGCTGCGTAACAAGATTTTCACCATTACTGGTGTTTTCACCTTAACCTCCATACCATGCTCTCCTGCTGGCTAATTGGGTATGGACAGAAGTAACTTTTAAAACATTTCCAAAGGGTAGCATTTCAGCCACAGGGTAGGGGCTGAGGTGGTGTGGGTACTAAGGCATGTGGTTTACAGTCCAGAGCTTACAAGTTCAAGGCCACAGTAGAAATGCTCGTAGTGTGGCTCTGTCAGATTCCACCAAATCTGCAAATTCTGCTAAATACCATGTCATACAAAGACATGACAAAGGAAAGGAAAGTCATGGGGCACATATACAGCCCCTGTGGCACTCCTGGCTGGAACACTTAAGAAGTGCCGCAGCTGCAGCTCTCCAGCAAGGCTGCTACAGAAGGCTACAGCAATCTGTGGCTCTGCTCCCCTTTCCCCCAGCAGAGAGGGGAGAAGACAGTGGAGGGCACCAGAGAGTAGAGGTAAGCAGGGATCTGGTAGTGATGGAGGTTGGGGGTGGCTCTACCACTCCCTTCCTCTCCTACTCTTTGTCCACCCTGCTTTCCCTCCTGCCCTTGTGGAGGGTGGACAAGAAAGAGCAGAGCACTGTGGGACTCTGGAAGACCCATGTGCACCCAGTGCACAAACAACAAGAAGAGATACTAGTTTGGAGCACTGTAGCTGCTTTTGGAACATCCCAACAAACATGTCCATTTGTCCAGCTGGCCTTTTAAAATGTCTCATAAGGCATTTGAAATATTTTAATTGTTGCATGTGTCCATGCTCGTTAATCTCTACCCCTTTTTTTCTTGTTCCTCACAGGAAGGACAATCTCTCACTTTGGGTGCACACAGCACCCAGCAAAACAGGACCCCAACTCAAATGGCATCTCTAGCTTCCAGATATAAGGGAAATACTGTGCAATGCAGTGGTCCAGCCCAAGATCCATGAGCCACTAAAACGACATGTTTGCCTTAAACAGAACTGGGGCTTTACACAGGGTTGACTTTCACCCACAGGGAACACAAGACCAGGAGGACATTTTTACTGTGTTTTTTTCTGATTTCTAATACTGCTGAACACCTGGCTAAAGCTGACCATTCTGTTAGAATGTTCAAGACAGGAATGACCTAGTGAAAACATTATCTACTTCCCAACTTCTCACCCCACCTCCCTCCACAACTATATAGCATGCACAGATGTATGTTGACATCAGCCCCAGCTGCTCAGTGACCACCACTTAAGGGCGTGCACACATATTTTTCTGTTTATACAACCCAAGAGGGAACAGTTTTGTACCGAGGATGTAAGTAGAAAACTGCTGGGCCGAGTAAGCTGGGGGATGGTTGTCCCTGCGATGGCCATAGCCACTGTCTGACTTATCATGCTTCCACCCTCGCTTTCGTAATCGTCCACAGCAACACAGCTTGGCCTTCCTCGCTGGTTGTGAGTCTCTACCAAGAAACATGCACATCCAAGTTAATTACCACATTCCAAGGTGATTTCCCTCTCCCCTCACCTCGCTGCCTGGGAGGGGTATAGAAAAATTGTATCAGTGTGGTTCAGCAAGCAGTACAGGCTAGACAGATTCAAACAAAAAATACATGACATCAAAGCTCAATTTTCAAAAGGAACCTGGGCAACTTAAATGTTCAGGCACTTTTTGATTCAGTTACCCCAAGCCTTAGGTTGTGACTTTACCATATCATACAATTTACAAGGCCTCATTGATCAAGGAAGGGTGCTAAATCCCATGCTATTCTAAATTTAGCTCCCTTGCCCTGGTATGAAATAGTTAAAATTATTCTAAGAAACATCTTTACAGAACTTCTGAAAAAAGCAAACATGGTCAGGTAATGTTTAAAAAAGTGGAGGATTAATTTTGTTTTGGTGGTGTTGGTCCTTTAACAGTGTCACCTGTCTGTCTGAATGGATGTAAGCAGATCTTGGTGACATCTAGGGAATCCAAATAGGCATCAAAAGATTTACAAATCTAAACAAAAATACATGGGCCTACAACATTTGTGCGTAGACAAATACTGAATTCACAAAGGTAAAGGTAAGCTCATATACATAATTAGTTAACCTATTTGTGGAAAGAATGGACAACTGCAGTTTTGATACATGGAAATTCAGAGCCTATATTTTGCAGACACAGTTTAGGAATCAAATTTGAAAGTATGGCCTGAAATACTGTATCTTGAAAATTGCAACACCCTCACCTCCTATCACCAGCACCACCACCCACAGTCTGGTTGTTCACTCCAAGAGGAATGTGTTAAAAAGCTGGGAGTAACTCAACATGCCCATAAAGCACAGTTTAAAAATACCTGTAAAATCATATAGCTGAGGCACGGTTTCCATGATCACGCCAATCAGAGGTAGATAGAGCATGGCCACCCGGGCCTTTACCTGTGGGTCAGAGTACCGTGGATCCGAATCGTGACTAGACAGTAAATTGTGTACCATATTGATGACCTTCTTATGCAATCCAAACAAACTGTTAAAAGAGAGTTGGGTCACAGGGATTAGTTAATATCATTAAAGCAAACAATACTTTGTAACTAAATAGCTTTAAAAAATGCCTGGTTTTTATTTTTAACTTGACACACACATGTCATCACTCAGTATTTCTCAATCTGCTTGGTTTGGAAACTTGTCTGTATGACTTGCATGGTTCATTTTTATTTATTTTGTCATCTCTCCCCAAGCCCTCCCTCCTGAGGACACTTGATGCCTGAAAGCTTGTCTAACAGCACTCCCAACTATACAATTGGTCGACTAAAAGATATCACAAAAATCTTTTCCCCTTGTACATTTTCCTGGATGATGATAACACGATAACACAATGATAACAACAGTCCAACTCTACTAAGACTCTACAGACACCTGTACAAGTGTGATCTTGCTATCGCAAGGGAAAGAAACCTGTGGGAGGATTTCATAGATTTCATAGACATTAGGGCTGGAAGGGACCTCGGAAGATCATCGAGTCCAGCCCCCCGCCCAAAGGGCAGGACGTCAGCTGGGGTCATAGGATCCCAGCAAGATAAGCATCCAGTTTCATCTTGAAGGTGTTCAATGAAGGCACTTGAACAACCTCCGGTGGCAGGCTGTTCCAGACCTTGGGGGCTTGGACAGTAAAGAAATTCTTCCTTATGTCCAGCCTGAAACAATCTTGTAGTAGTTTGTGACCATTCGACCTCGTCATCCCTTGGGGTGCTCTGGTGAATAAACGTTCCCCCAGATACTGGTGGTCACCCCTGATAAACTTGTAGGTGGCCATCAGATCACCCCTGAGCCTGTGCTTTTCCAGGCTAAAGAGCCCCAGGGCTCTCAGCCTATCATCGTAGGGTCTGCTTCCCTGACCTCTGATCATGCGCGTGGCTCTTCTCTGGACTCTCTCAAGCTTCTCCACATCCTTTTTGAATTGTGAAGCCCAAAACTGGACGCAGTACTCCAGCTGCGGCCTCACTAAGGCTGAGTACAAGGGGAGAATGACATCCCGGGATTTGCTTGAGAAGCATCTATGGATGCAAGCCAGAGTTTTGGTCGCTTTACTAGCCGCAGCATCGCATTGCAGGCTCATGTTCATCTTGTGGTCAATGATGACCCCCAAGTCTTTCTTCCATAGTGCTAGCCAACATAGCACTGCCGAGCCTATAAGGATGCTGCGGGGTTTTTTTCCCCAAGGTGGAGAACCTTGCATTTATCGGCGTTGAACACCATCAGATTCTCGTCCGCCCACTTGCTGAGCCTGTCCAGGTCAGCCTGGATCATCCGCCTGTCTTCTGGTGTGGATGCTTTGCCCCAAAGTTTGGTGTCATCTGCGAACTTGGCCAGTCCGCTTCTGACTCCAGTGTCCACATCATTAATGAAGATGTTGAACAGTATGGGTCCAAGGACAGAGCCTTGGGAGACCCCACTGGTCACCGGACACCATGATGAGTGACTTCTATCAATTACTACCCGCTGGGTCCGACCACAGAGCCAATTTTCCAGCCAGTGGATCGTGGAGGACCCAAGGCGACAATTGGCCAGTTTCTCCAAGAAACAATCATGGGACACCAGATCGAAGGCTTTTTTGAAGTCAAGATATATGACATCAATCTCATCTCCCCTGTCCAGGTGATAGGTCACCTGGTCGTAGAAGGAAATGAGATTGGTCAAGCAAGACCTACCCGCAACAAACGCGTGCTGGCTATCCCTTAAGATGTTGGCGTCGGCCAGTCCATTAAGGATGGCCTCTTTAATAAACTTTTCTAAGATCTTCCCCGGGATAGAAGTCAGGCTGATGGGCCTATAGTTAGCCGGATCCACTTTCCTCCCTTTCTTGAAGTTAGGCACCACATTGGCCTTCTTCCAGTCTTCGGGCACTACACCAGAGAGCCAAGAGTTTTCAAAGATCCGCGCTAGAGGCTGGGCTATGATGCTCGCCAGCTCCTTGAGTACCCTGGGGTGAAGATTGTCAGGGCTGGCTGAATTGAAGGTATCCAGCTTCTCAAGATGTTCCTTCACAAAGTCAGCATTAATGGAGGGCAGGGGATCACCCTCACCCGGACTTCCCGGCCCTGTAGCAGGCATGGGCGTCCCATGGGGCTGATGAAAGACCGATGCAAAGTACCTATTTAATAGGTTGGCTTTTTCCTGGGTGTCAGTTGCCCCATCTGGTTCAGCAGGGGTCCAACGTTGCCCCTGCTTTTCCTCCAGCTCCCCACATATCTGAAAAAGGACTTTTTATTGTCCTTGATGCTCAAAGCTAGCTGGAGTTCAGTTGCAGCCTTGGCTTTCCTGGTCAGCTCCCTACAGGACCGGACCAGTGCAGAATAATCCTCCTTGGAAGTGACTCCCATCCTCCATCCTTTGTAGGCCTTTTTTTTTAGCCTCAGGAGGTCTGCTAGGTCCCTGGAGAGCCAGGGGGGCTGCTGTGCCCTCTTGCTGCCTTTCCTCCGAGATGGAATAGACTTAGTTTGTGCATTGAGGATCGCTCCCTTGAGGAGCAACCACTCTTCTTGAACTCCCCTCTCCCTGGGGTCATGGTCCCTTAGGGCCTCACTGACAAGCCTCCTGAGCTTGTCAAAGTCGGCTTTCCTGAAGTCAAGGACTTCCGTGTTGCTGACTGACTTGTCAGCTTTTCGCGGGATGGCGAAGGTGATCAGCTCGTGGTTGTGTGGATGATTGTGTGTGTGTGTGTGTGTGTGTGTGTGTGTGTGTGTGTGTGCGCGCACGCATGCACACGTGTGCACACGCACGTGAGCATGCATGTGGTGTTAGTTCATATTTAATTCTAACTCCTAACAAGCAGTTCAGGAGAAGTCTGTCTATATACAAGGTTTGAGCACGCCTAAGTCTTCAACTCAAAAAGCTTCTATCCCAGTTCTTTGGTCCTCTATTGAGTCATTCACCAATAATATAAAGATTAGCTGTTGATATCACTGTTACTTTTAACTAGCAAAATGAAAAGGAACAAGAAAAACTAAGGCAACAACATGTTCTGGCTGTCTTTACCCACCCTGAAGGCAAGATATTCTTTCATTTTGCAAGTCCACTTTTATCATGCCCACATCTTGACAAACGTGTATTTTTGTCTTTATTTGGACCTCAGGAGAATTCTGCTCTAACAGTAATTGTTGGCCTGAGTATTCAGTAACATATGTGGCCTCAGGGCAGAGGTAGAAATGGACAACCCCCCAAGAAAGCTTCTGAGGTGGAGCCTTGGGTACTCTCTAAAGCAACTGCCTGCCTCTCTAGACAATAAAATTGGTACATCATTTGATCCATTGCATTACGCAGGAAATACACACACATAGAATGCCATGCCTTTGCATAGCACAGGGAACAGGAGTTGAGCCTGAAATATTACAGTGACTCCTGAAATTCAGGTATCATCCACTCTTCAACTATAACTCAACGGTTAGTGGACCTGGTTACAAAAGGGCCAACATTTGTACATATGCCTTGGACTAAGTTCAGAAAGATTATTGGGACATATTTAGCAATGTTACACCTTTTAACCAGTGGCCCTTGCTGCAGCTCCAAAAGCAAGAGTTAAAGCTCAACTTCAGAGGTGGATGGAAAGTTTTCCCCAGGCAATCCAGCTGTAAACAAGTACCTGATCATTCAAGCTGGGGAGTCAAAGGTGGCTGGACATAAGGGCAACCACAGTTCACCCTTGTGGGCCACTGGCTATTGAAAGTGGTGGGCCTTAGCCATTCTATCACTCCCAAAGGGAACCCAAGCTCTTGGAGGATTTCAACCTCTTTTTGACCCCTTTTCAAAGCACTTTAACTATCTTGTAGAACTGATTGCATTGAACAGCATTGTAACTGGCTTCCTCACTAACTCATGCCTGTAATGTGTCACTGAGACCCATACAAGAAAGGAAACCTTTACATAGCTGGAATGGTATCAAATGTGGTTGAAGAAGTCCTTTGTTATAATTTTAAAATAACTGATTTATGTCTGGTTAGTATCATAGAAAACGAGGGTTGGAAGGGACATCAGGAGGTCAGCTAGTCCAACCCCCTGCTTGAAGTAGTACCATCACCAGCTAGATCATCCCAGTTAAGGCTTTGTCTAGCCCAGTCTCAAAAACCTCCAAAGATGGAGATTTCACAATCTCTCTGGGTAATCTCTTCCAGTTCTTTACTATCCTCCTAGTGAGAAAGTTTTTCCTAATATCTAAGCTAAACTTCCGTTGCTACAACTTGAGACCATTGCTCCTTGTTCTGTCATCTGTCACCACTGAGAACAGCCCAGCTCCATCCTCTTTGAAATTACCTTTCAGGTAGTTGAAGGCTGTTATTAAATCCCCTTTCAGTCTTCTCTTCTCCAGACTAGTTCTCTCAGCCTTTCCTCATAAGCCCAGTTCCCTCAACCTCTCCTCATAAGTCATGTACCCCAGCCCTTAAACCATTTTTGTTGCCCTCCACTGGACTCTCTCCAATTTGTCCACATCCTTTCTGTAGTGGGGGCCCAAAACTGAACACAGTACTCCAGATGTGGCCTCACCAGTGCTGAACAGAGAGGGATAATCACTTCCCTTGATCTGCTGGTAAAGTTTCTACTAATGTAGTCCAGTATGCTGTTAGCTTTCTTCACAAGGGCATGCTCTTGGCTCATATTTAGCTTATTTTCCACTATAACTCCCAAATCCTTTTTTGCAGAGCTGCTGATTAGCCAGTCGGTCCCCAGTCTATACCGGTGCATGGGATTGTTCCGTCTTAAGTGCACAACTTTGCCCTTGTCCTTATTGACCCTCATGAGATTTCTTTTGGTTCAATCCTCCAATGTGTCACAGTCTCTCTGAATTCGAGCCCTACCTCTCCAATGTATCTACTACTCCCCCTAGCTTGGTATTATCTGCAAACATGCCGGGGTGCACTCCATTCCATCTTCCAGATTGTTGATGAAAATATTGAACAAAACCAGTCCCAGGACCAACCCCTGGGGCACTCCACTTGATACCAGTTGCCAGCGAGACATCGAGTCATTGATTACTACTCTCTGACCCCAACGATTCAGCCAGGTTTCTATCCACTTTACAGTCCATTCATCCAACCCATACTTCCTAAAGCTTGCTTATAAGAACGTTGTCGGAAACCCTATGAAAAGTCTTGCGTAAGTCAAGGTATATCATATCCACTGCTCTTCCTGCATCCACAGCGCCAGTCATGTAATCATGGAAGGCAATCAGATTGGTCAGGCACGACCTGCCTTTGGTGAATCCAAGCTGACTGTTCTGAATCACCTTCTCTTCCTCTGAGTGCTTAGAAATGGATTCCTTGAGGATCTGCTCCATGATTTTTCCAGGGTCTGAGGTGAAGCTGCCTGTAGTTCCCCAGATCTTCCTTCTTTCCTTTCTTAAAGATGGGCACTATATTTGCCCATTTCCAATCATCCAGGACCTCTCCCAATCACCACAAGTTTTCAAAGATAATGGCCAGTGCTCTGCCATCACATCAGCCAATTCCCTCAGCACCAGCAAGCGCATCGTGTCCAGCCCTATGGATCTGTACGTACTCAGCTTTTCTAAATAGTTCTAAATAGTTACCTAACCTGTTATTTTGCCTCTGTTGGCTCCCCAAACTGTGCTGCCAGGTGCAGCAGTCTGGAAGCTGACCTTGCCTGTGAAGACTGAAGTAAACAAGGCATTGGGTACTTCAGCCTCTTCCCCATCAGCTGTCACTACGTTGCCTCGCCCATTTAGTAAGAGACTCACACTTCCCCTGATTTTGTTTCTGTTGCTGACATACTTATAGAGGCCTTTCTTGTTACCCTTCACTTCCCTTGCTAGCTGCAACTCCAATTGCATTAGCAGCAGGTAGTTAGCAGGTAAAGGAAAAAACCGGTATGGAGGTCACAACACTGCCCAGATGATATAACCCAATGAAACAAATTTCAGTGCAATTTTAACCTTGAGTGTTTTCCCCCACTCTTTTCTATATTTACTACAAAAGTGGAGAAGGTAGTACTTCTGGGCTGTATCAAGAGCAAATAAGTTTTGTGTGTCCTGCATTAAACAGACCTTTTTTCCCACATTGCTGTCTTTGCTGTTTCACCCCTAGTCACCCCTCTGCAGTGCTGCACAGTTCTATAGTGTGCTTTTCACAAAAGGGACAAGCCTCCCAAACACTAAGGGCTGGATGGATATCTCTTCACTTGTGTTTTTGCTCCACAATGCTGCATAAGCCAATGGGGCTACTCAGATTCTACCATGGCTTTTAAGAGATAAGTAGCATCACTGTGACACTTGAGAAGCAAGTTACCCTGGTTTTATTCCCCCAAGACCTGCTTTTGATTTAATTTTTGGTTGGTTTTGATTTATTCTTTGTCATCTCTCCCTAAACCCTCCCTCCAATCCACTGGTTTGTTTCACCCATCTGTGAAGTCTCGTTTTTTGGATCATAAATGTTTTGGAGGAATGCTAGTTCATTACTGTATGTTGTATAGTACTGTACACAGCATAGAGATGCCAACCTTACTGTGTCCTGTAAATATTAACAGTAACAATACACTTCCAAGGTCTTTTCTACAACTGAATTGACATTATTTAATGAAAATGGGAGTACAAAACTGGGTGTGCATCCTGAGCCACTGAATCGAGTCCCATAGGTCTGCAGGAAACCATTCGTCCAAATGGGTCCACAATAACATCTACCCTGAGCCCTTCTGCATGGCCACAAAACATCCAGTATGTTCCCAGTCATTGCCATGTCTCTTCTGCTCTCATCCTGAGATGCACTATAGGCTGTGATACAATGCACCCCAAGATGAGAACAGAAGAGACACAGTAATGGCTGGGAACACATTTAAGAACAAATGTAGGATGTACCAGATTGGATGTGGTTGCTGAAATAGAGCCGTGAGCACAGGCTTGTCCCTGCACTGATAAGCTGCTCCTGGGTGCTGTGAATTGGCGTACACTGCCAAGAGAGCTATGCTAATTTATATGACCTGAAGATCTGGCCCCTTGAGGTAGACTGATTTTCTCCTCACTGGGTGCATTTACATGAGATGTTGTGTCACTGTAGCAAGGAGCTAGGGCGACATAGCTCATCACTACAGCAATGTAGCGCTGGTGGGTATTAACCGTGACACCGTCACTACTGTTCAGTACCAATGAGCATTTCTTATAAAGAGCCACACTGATTTCCACACTGGTTTCCCATTCCAGTTGCAGCCACTTTGGCTGATTCCAGAGACTTGCTACTTGGATGAGAGTCTCATATGTACATTGCTAGAAAGCAGCCAGCTCACGTGGATTGACTGTGGAAAGCTTCAATAGCTAATCCCAAATTAATTAAATAAATCCTTTTGCAAGGAAGCAGGGATGTTATTGGACCATGCAGGCCCCCAAAAGGAAGATCATGTTCATACATCTGTTTCTAGGGCCACTGGCAAATGTGCAGTTAAAGGCACAATGGGATCTGATTTATGATTCCCACAATTGTATTTCCTGCCATGCTACACATGCTAGGCAGGAGGTGTGATTGTAGGATCAAGATGCCATGATGTCTTATTGCTGGAGCAGAGGGAGCCTGGGACCCTGATCATGGTTTCCCCCTGCACCAGTAAGTAGCAAGCTCCTACGGCTGGGACCTATCAACTGATCCGGGCAGCTCCAGGGGTGTATCATCAGCTGGTTGCCCCAGCCTGACCCCACTTTCAATTAATGGTGTGACTGGAACCAGCCCCAAAGTTGCTGCACATATTTTGGGTAATAACTTTGTCGCTTATTCCTCGTTTTATCACACCATTCAGTGCATTCATGTGTGGCCAGGTAATTATGATTAAATGTCAACTGGTTAATCATGTCTTAAGTGTAACATGTGCTAAGGGCCTCTAGGATGCAAACATAATCAGCAAAGGATACATATCTATTTTGAACCCTCCCATTACCTAGGTGGTGTTCTTCTTAGACCTTTCAAACACATACAATTTTTTGCCAGTTGACTTTCCACACAGCCAAAAGCTACATGAGACTGTGTGGGTGTTTGCACTAGAAAAGCTCCTGAATGATGCTCCTGGAAACCAACCCAGGTATTATCTGCAGTGCCATGTCAGGGTGCATGTTACAACACTGCTCAAATACACCCAAGTGAACTGAAGTAGGTATTTGAAGCAGCATTAAAAATATACACCGAATTAAAAAAGATGGCAAGACCAAGCCAGCATAAAAAACCTCCCAGTGGAAAACAAAGTAGAAAGGATTTTTTACCATTTCATGTGGATATATTCCCTCCTCTTGTATGGTGTAAAGTGCGAGTGAGGTATGTTGCACACAGGTATATAGAACTGGTGTTTGGAAGGGCCCCAGTGAGGGGGAAAGTCATCTTTACACTTTTTTGCCATCTTTCAATATCCCCTCTACCTAAGCAGTCATCAGAAAGGTAAGCATGGAAACATTCATTCTAAATAATACAAATTGCTTTCCATGACATGATAGAGGAAGAAGGAAGCAACAGCAGCACAGCCACAGAAGGAAAGAGCTGAGACTGAGTCATCCATACACCTATGGACAACAGCAACAGAATATATGTTATGAATTACTGAAGAGAGATCAAAACCCCCTATGGAAATGTAGGGAACACTGCTCAAAGGACAGTCCCAAGGACTGTACCTGAAATGACATTAAGAAACTGTGAACTAAGACCAGCAGAGAAGCCACTGGATACAGTCAAACTGGCCTGAAAAGTTCTTTCATGGGGCAGAGCAGCTGGACAAAAGCAGGGGATAGTGGTTAGGTGCATGGATCATGCTTACTGCTGAGAACACTGAAGGCCCTGTATCCTTGGGTGGAAGAGAGAGCGCAGGTGCTAAGCTACATAGAAATAGTACAAGGAGAACAAGACCAGCCTCAGTTACAGAAAGAAACCGATTTCTGCTTAATAGGTTGGACACAGTTATATCTTAGCTTAGATTTCTGCAGGTGTTGTGAATGGGTGTAGTTCTGCTGTGGTTTTTAACACCTACTTCAAAGTAAAGATTCATTCTCGTTTCTAAAGCAGACATTCTAGGAGGAAATATCCTCAGCCTATGCTGTCACCTCCTCTTTCAGCAGACTGACCCATGAACCTGATATCTCTGGGTGAAGGGGGACCAATATCTGTTCATCTGAGTCGATGTTGCTAACACTGTAATGTATACCTCAGCTAGGAAAGAACACAGCAGAACTTCAGACTATGGATGACTTATGTAAGTCCTCTCCTATTCCAAGCATTTTCACATGGTAAATATGGTCCTAAGTGATGAAAGCAGTGGAGTGGGCATCAGGATTACTACACAGTATTTCCAGCTCTGCCAATTATTTGTTGCATAAGTTTGGCAAAGCCACTTAAAAGCTCTATTTCATGACTTTACTTATCTTTTAACTATATAAGTCCATTTACAAGGGAACTGCAAGGCTTGGATGGCTGGCTGGCTGGAGCCCACTAGGCTAGCTTGGTGAAAGCACATGAGTTTCTCAGCCAATGTCACACAAGGGAATGATGTGGCCAGCATTACACCTGCCTGTCTTTGACTCTCTGGGCTGTATTACCAGGCACCCATTTAGAGCTGGGTCGACTGGAGAGAAGATTTGGCAGGAAGCCAGAATAGGTCTTAAACTCATGTCTCCAGAGCTGTGGTATGATACCGTAACTACTCTGGCAACACATCTCTCCCCAGCAAAGCTGAATGTATGTAACAGGAAGATCCTCATATAACATGCTACCAACCCAAACCCAGCGTTATCAGATATTTTCTTTTGAGAATTACTTTCTTGCTACTGCTGTGAGAAGCTACATGCCTCCACTGCTCAAGAACAGGGTATGTAGTCAACTGAGAAGCACTGTTGAAGGGTTCCAATGGATATCTCATCTTCCACTTCTCAGTTAAGAAAAAGTGATTTTAATTATGCATGGAAAATCACAGGGTAAAGAGGGAGAAATGTGGGGTAGGGGTAGGAAAGAAAGAAGAAGATTCTCAGGTTTCTTTGACTATTTCTTCACAGTGAACAGTTCAGCCAACTCTGACTGCAGCCTGGATCCATCTTTTGCTTAGAATTATAGTAACCTCTTGGGAAAAAGTTAAAAACTCACCCATCAGCATCAGGATCCAAAATGACAGCCAACTCTGTTAACACAAGGCCTGCCAAGTAATGCTGCTGGCGGAAAGGCACAGACAGTTCAAACATATTTGCAATCTTCTGATCTTGGACATTTGTAGAGAATCCAGAACTCTATCAAAAAAATTCAAGCTTTAGAACCTGTATAATGAGGCCACAGAAAGTTACAGCTTATGAAATACAGTAGCACCACTGTCCAGAAGTCAAGGTGATCTCCTGCAAACACCTGTTCCCTCTTTTTTTTTTTAAATCCAGACAGGTCCACTTACAGTATATGCGACTTCATTAACTCAATCAATTAAGAGCAGATATATTTCCGGGGGGGGGGTTCTGCCTCTTAGAACTAGTTAACATAGGGCATATCTACATGTGCAATTAATGTGCACAAATACACTCTGGAGCTTATTGCTCCAGAGCTTTTTGCTCCCAGGTGTGCTGTTTGAACATGTGGGGGGGTCAGCCTGTTAGCCTGGGTTGGCTGCTCTGACAGGGCCCATGTGCTGTGGAGAGGCTGGCTGAAGCACAAGGCTGCTTCAGCATGGGGGCTGCCTGCTGGCTAGCCCCTCACTGAAACACTCTGTGCTCCAGCCCGCCACAGCAACGTCTACATATGCTCTGCTGTGCATGAAAAAACTCCACAGCCCAGCAGTACTTGTATTTAACTAGTATGTATCTTAAATGGAAGGAAAGAAGAAATAAGTCCAACAAGTACTGTATTTAACAAGTACTACCCTGCTGCAGAATTTATTAGTTTCATGCACCCTAATAGGGATGCACATGCAGATGCCAAGACATTTACTGCACAGTTAATTAGTCAACTGTGCAGTAAACATCTCGTGTAGACATACCCACTGGGACTCTTAGGAAAATAAATTTTAGAGCAAATAAGTTAAACTGCATTAAATTTTGGCATGGATAGTCTCACTGAGAATTAAAATGGCCTGAACTCAGTATCAGCTTACATCTCTTTGGAGCTAACCAATCCACTTTAAAGTTAGACCTTCAGTTAACTGAGATTATTTTTCCCATGTAAATGAACCTTAGCTAAGTGCAAGCAATACATATGAAAACACCTTTCTAATGAGCAAAAGTAGAGCAAAAGGAGTGCTACCGAACAAAGCAAGTAGCTTATGTAGTAAAGTCTCATTTCCTGTTTTCCTCATTTCTCTGTATTCCTGTTGCACAGGGTGGGCCAAGAAATTAATATGTGGATCGCAGAAGACTGTCAGAAAACTAAATAAAAAACTCTTCTTTGTCTGAAGGCAAAAGGAATGCTTTCACATCACTGTTAAAATTTAGGGTTTCAGAAACATGCTTTAAGCATTCATGTGTTTTGGGATGGGGGTGATCTCTGAGGATCCAATCCTATGAGTCACTGTTATACTTCTAATGTGGATTTTTATATAATAGTGACAAAGGTACTGCACTCAGTTCCTCCAAGACATTCCTACACCTCCTGCCCGACTCTGGGACTAAGACACAAGTCCCTCCCCCATGCAACCCCCCTCCCCTGGCACATTTTGGGCAATGGAAGCCAGAATGACTCCCATTTGTGCTCTTAGGGGTCTTGTCTTTCTTGGTGTAAGAATAACTTTGAAATAAGGGATCAAACAGCTGTTAACAAGAAAGGAATCTAAAATAGGCGCGTGTGGAAGAACCTGCTCTCAGATTTACTCCTATGGTCAACACTCATTTTGCATATTTCACTTGGTCTACCTGAGAAGTTGCTGAAGACACTGATGGTGATGGAGAAGCAGGTGGGGTAAGTAAGCTGCAGGGTAAGTTCAGGGTAACGTAGTGCTCATGGCTGCAGATAATGCGGAGGAAGTCCAGCCTCAAGGACGCCAGGTTACTTGGATTTGGTAAGGAATAAAGCTTTGAAGATACCTTGCAGGTATAACACAAGAGTATAGTTACGGAGCAGGAACAACCAGATTAAAGCACACTGCTTTTTCTGTCAATGAATAACACTAACATCCACACCACTGCAGTTTTGGCATGAGGGAGCAGTACATTTCCCATACAAGGCAGACATCAGTATTTATATCAGTACAAGGTATCCCAACTTTATACAAGCTCACTGCTACATGTCAGGTACTGCACACATGATAGTCATCTCGTAATGAGTTCAGCAGGGAGTTTCACAAGGACAGTGTGTTGTCCAAAGGGGTAGCAGGTCAAGCGCTCAGGTTAACAAATCATACACTAGGCTCCAGATCCAAAGACCCCTGGAGCCCCACAGATTTTGGTAATATGGTTCAAGCCTGTGATGAGGTGTATCAGACCTCCATTCAGCAGACACCAAGGGGCTGATGGGACAGAACAATTTCCTTCCCAGCTGCAGCTAAGTCCAACACCTGATTAACAACAGCTGGGTAACAGGCTGCAACTGTAGGCTAGGTGGGGCAGCTGCAGGAGATATGGGGAGATTACCTCTAGGCAGCTCTTCAGCAATAATTTCCTGAGTTGGTAGAAAGGGTGAGGGTATCTGAGCTAGCCCCTGAGCACCGTCAGAAAGCCATTTCTAATCCCTTCTGCATTTACTTCAGCAGTGATGAATGTGAGGTGTGATTCATTTCTAGCACTGTCACTCCACAGACTTCAGTGGACTGAGCCAGTGCATAGTGTATACAGTACACAGATTTACACAGTGCAACTAAGAGGGGAATCAGAGATGAAGGAATACAAGTTGAACAGTGACAGATAAACCTACATTTTCTACAGAGACACAAGGATAGTGGAACACTGTGCTCCTGCCTTATAGCCTAAGTCCTAAGCAAGGTAAAGCAGTGAGCCACACCCTGGTACTCAGCCAGGTCCTACGTTTGCCTGTTTACCTGTTTGTAGTGGGCCTTAACAAGGCTAAACACAAACCCTCTGTCCATGATGGACAGCAGATCATTGAGGAAAAATGCAAGACTGGTGTTGAGCCTTTCAACCATTTCAGTATCCTAAATGGGAGGAAAGAAGAAAGAATGCAAGGAAGAAAGCATTGTTATATTGGATAACACAGTTGTTTCAAATACACATCCCAAACTCTGCACCCACAGAGAACAAGCTGTAGGGCAGGTGCCTAAGATTGGACCAGGGTGAGGTTTAATTGCTTGCCATTACCTTCTGAAACCGCGAAACTATATCACTGGCAATAGTGCTGACCAGAGCAGCTATGTCATCCATGAAACGCTCCGGAAAGCGATTCTTCCTTGGTGCATCCAGTTTGTCAGCAAAATACAAATGATGCACCATGCTCTTCACCTATAGGAAACATATATCATTTGTGGAAAACATGACACTACAAACTGTGGGCTTTTTAGGTTTTAAAACCATGGATTGAAGCTGTAGGCAATTAGCTCACCATAAGCTCGAAGAAGAACCATGCCTGCTGCAGAGCGGCCTCCCGAACACTCCCACTGCAAACGACCCACTGCAAGGCCAGTTCTTCGTGAAAAAGCTAAGCAGATGCAAATCCAAAGTTAGCACAAGTCCCCAGATTTGCTTGCCACACAACGTGAAGAATGGAAGCACGTGAAAAATATGATGAACAGTGAGGCTAAGCAAAATAATAAATGAGAACACAAAAGCAGTAATGATATCCCTTAAAGAACCTCCCCCAGAATAATAATGTAGGACAATGCTGTGATGTGTGAAGTGAGTACATTTCACGTCATCTTGGTCTGAATTTAGATTGTAAATGTGAAAAAATTTTCCTATCCCCCTCAAGAAAAATGTTTGGTGCTCAAATTAGTTTAAAAATCTACCTTTCTGCCTCATCTGATTCTTGCAGGAAACAGGAGCAAAAAAGTGGACACAGAGTGATTTGTACAAAGGTTTTTATTTCCTTTGAGAAAGGACTTTAGCAAAGCTATACAACAGGGAGGGGGGAAGCCATATGGGCTAATAACTAGCTTCTTGAATTATTCTCCTCTTCGAAGATCAATACAGGCTAGCAGCAGATGTTGGTAGTGATTTTATTATTCAAAAGGTCCATATATTTTGTGTCACTGACAGTAGCTAACAGATAGATTCTTGCCTCCTTTAAATGTGATAATCCAAAGTGACTCCAAAGAAGTCCATGGAGTCACTTAGGACCTAGTGCTCAGAGAACGGTCAGAATCTGGCTTCGCAGATTTTGTGAACACATTTAATTCGCCACATAAAAATAAATTATTTACATCATCAGAGAGCAGTATTTTAATAGTGCTTTAAGCCTTCAATAATCTGGCTCTAAACAAAATGGGCATGGGCATATTCCAAGATGCCCAGCAAAAGCTGCTCCCAGTGACCTCTGAAAAATCAGGCCATAAATAAAAGATAGACTGAATCATATTTTCATAATCACTTGATCTCCCTGCCCCACCGTATCATTTGTCTCCACTGAAATCTACCTTTTTGGTTGGTAATCGTCCTGTTAATGTTTGTAAGAAACTTGACGTCTCTGTGTGCGAAGACATGCGATTACAACTTCGATCCGTAGCCTACGGAGTGAGATGAATGAAGGATGACAGCACATTAAAGTTTGCTGTGGATGGTTTTTGCAGCTCAAGGACAGTGTGCATTTACAAAATTCTGTTCAACAGTAGGTTTTATGGGGTTTTACACCATCACGCTCTCTTTTTTTTACCCTCTCAAATTCTTAAGTCATATGTAGATCTGGTTTCAACAGTGACAATAAAAAAAATCTGGATTTTTTTTTTTTTTAAGATGTATAGTTTCTTTAAATAAATGCATGTTTTTATGCACAAAGACATTTAATACTGCAAAGCATGAAACTTTTCCATAGTTAAATTCTGTCAACGTGCATGTGTCAGGAAAGTAATACTATCAAACATTTTAGTGCCATACCTCTCAATCTACCACAGTCTAGTGGCCCACAAGAACCCTATCAGTGTAAGGAATGGGAAAAATGACATGAAATTATTTTTTTTTAGCACACACAATGGTATCCATAAGCTCAATTTCAGGATTCAACACTTCTGATGGAAATAATTTGCCTCTATGTAATTGAGTTTATATCAAATCTTTGTGAGAGTGAGGTTAATTTGACTTTAAAGGGAGAGGAAGTTGAGAGGTACGTTCAAAGCAACCATGCAGTGTCAAGCAGCAGGCAGCTATGGGTAAATAAGTGAAATCTATCTCATTTAAGCCACTACAAATTTCATACTTTGCAACAAAGAACAGGTACAACTTCATCTTATGAGACAATTCATTTACATAATAGGAAGGATGGGTTCCAACTTTTGTATGTATAGCAATTTTGGTTTAATGACATTTCAGCCCAACCTTCACATTAAAAAGAAAGAACTGCTCGACTATGAATACTAAATGATATGGAAATGGTAAAATGGTTTGCAACATTAAAACCAAAAGCAAACATGGACAACTATGATACAGCATGGAACTTTGACTAATGTTTGCTTTAGAAATGTGGTCCACCCAAAGGAGGAACTAACATTAAAAAAAGGAAAGCAATTGTAGTATCTTAATGTCACAGACCAGCAGCCACTTACACAAAAGGAGGGGAACACGCTATGAATGTATTTTGTGGTTTCATGCAGTGTGGTGGAAACAAAAAAGTGCTGATTTAAAAAAATAAAAATTGCTAGCTTTTCAAAGATTCAAAAAGCAAGCCACCAAAACCAAGGTTTACACTTAAAAAGGGAAAGATGTTCAACAGGGAAATATCAGCCAAAAAAAAAAAACCTCTAACGTAGACACCACCTGTGTTGACTCTGCACTTGGACTGGGGTTGGATCCCCATGGGGCAGCTTTGGGACCACCAGTGTTTACCCAGGAATTGGAGCGGTCTAAACCCTGGGCATATAATAGAAAGCAGTTGGGAAAGGAAAGAAACATTACATGTTGCATGCCATACAATAATCGGATGTAGCAAAACGTTATTTATAAAAGAAATCAAAACGTGTTCCACACAAACACATCACCAATTAGTAGTGTTAAAGCAACCCAAAGTCTCAGGCACTTACTGAGAAATTTTAGTTCCAAAGGTTATTTGATTATTTTTCATCACACATACATCACATCAGCATTGCTGAAGGCCCCTGTCCAGGCTATGCCTGTCACGTTGGAATTCTGCACTCAACAAAACCACATTTCTGCTCGTTTACACGAGTTTAAAACTGACTTT
The DNA here is from genome assembly GCF_030867095.1 of Alligator mississippiensis. NCBI lineage: Eukaryota > Metazoa > Chordata > Crocodylia > Alligatoridae > Alligator > Alligator mississippiensis. The sequence continues at coordinate 15,361,786 of NC_081828.1, forward strand.
ACGGGGTCACTCCAAACGCACACCAATGACACAAAGAACAATCTGGCTTGTAGATGGCAGAAACTAGAAAGGATAGCCTGTTGGGTTTCTGTATTCTTCAACCCAGGTTACTTGCCCTACTGTGTTCAGAAACTCTGCATGCCCTAACTGGAAAATATATAAACTCTGAAGAGATGAAGCAGCATGTTCACAGCAAATTACTCCAGCCGACTGGGAAAAAAAGTTCTGTATATTAGATTTTAATAAGGACCGGAGAGGAAAATACAAGGGTTTCTCACTGAGACCAAATGTTTTGTTTTAAATGACTTTTCATTTTTATAGCACAACATTCCTGATTTTCAAATTCTAATATCTCAAAAAAATCTGATCTAATTAATATGATGCTTGTCCCCAAAAACCTCCTCTGCCAGGAGATCATATAGGTTAATTTTCTGTTGGAAAAGAGCTAGGTTTTTACCTTTCACAAGAAAGTTAAAAGATAATGTGGGAAATCAAAATTGGGCTCATTCTAGAAACTGCTTTACAGTGTAAACTGTTAAGCTTGATCCAAAGATGGCTAAATTCAGTCTCTTGTCTTAAATGGACTTTGGATCACCTTGCACAGAATCAATACTCAATGCTATATAATGCATTGAAATAGATATTGTGATATATAAACCTGATGATAAATGAATTCACAAATGAGTTGCAATGCCCACCTGAATGAGGGAACTTTAGAGTCTCTATGCAAACTCTGACCCTGAAGCAGAAGCTCCCAGAAAAGGGGCATACCACTGATAAAAACAATTTGTCTCACCCATTTAAAACTCGCATTCAATTTGAGACAACTTTAAAATCCACTCCTCACTGTTATGGCATAAATGACACATTAACCAATCCAGTATGAAGCAGCACAATAGTGTAAAATTTTGTTCAACAGACCCATTGGCAATGTATATTAACAATATGTACTTCAAAATCATGTTTTAGTCTTAGTTTTCTTTCAAAAGAAAGAAATCAGCCTTGTGAAGGCTTCTTTACACGTATAATTTTGCATTCTATGCAGAGAAGTGAATGGCACCATTTGTAGCTAAGCTCATACTTAAATCTTTGCGGAATCAGAACCCAAGATCCCATTCCTGCATATCCTTTATGATCACACTTAATTTTGATCACATGCCTAATCTTAATTACTTCAATGGGACAATCCACTAAAATGAAGCTGCATGTGTACTTAAAATGTATAAAGCAGGAGCCAATTTTTGATAATGCAGAGATTTCCTCACTATGAAGAACACAAATCCTATTAAATTCCTAGCAATTATGAGGTTTATTCTTGCAACTAGATTGCAAATTTGGGTTATGCAGATCCACATGCAGAATAAGGGCCTAATAAAATTAACAGCAGTCATGAGTGCCTGATATTTTCTGTTTGTTTCCAGGAAGCATAAAATAGTTTTAAGACCACTTCAAGGCAGTCACTAAATTTTACATAACATCAATGTGGTCTCTGCCCTCAAAAAACTGAAAGACAAGTAAGTGACAGACCCCAGATAAATGACAGATCCCAAACTATCTATATTTTACAAATTCAAGCTGGTCCTATAATGGAGGTAACTACAGTATTTCAGAATTCAAGAGTTTATCTAAATCAAATCTACCAAAATATCTGCATTACAACAGAATTTAGTTTGTACAATTGTATCAAATAATCAGATGCATAATTTTTCAATATGGAAAGCATCCAACAATAGCCCCTATTCTAAAATGAAGACTGTTTAGTAGGTTTTGCTTAAATCATTATTTGGGAATATGCAATTGGATTTTTCTGCACGTTTGTGGTGATTTTAGCATCCTCTGCAGGTACTCAGATCTTTCTACTGGCTTTGACAAGTAGAAATCATTACGTGTAACTTAGGTATTGAATATTCATACTGAGCTTTTGTATCCGTTAACCAAGCTGTCATCAGGAATCACCTCCAGTAATAGTAGATACACAGCAGCTACTTAAAGTGCAGAACACATCTCTGGAAGAAAAATCTCTTTCTGTTTTCTATTGCCACATTATTCACGATCCAGCATGTATAAAGCCTGTAATATCCTGGGTAAATTCCATATGCATATTACTCCCCTGGGCATTTCACAAAAGGTCAAGGTTGTTTAATTAGTGAGACATTCAAGTATTCCAGTCCGTGATTTCATTTAAAAATAATGATTCACCTACCAAAACTTCTCCTTTCTCCCTGTTTGGGAAGAAAATGACACTCCTGTTCTTTTAAAATTAGTGATATCTCTTTCTCAGATCAAGTCTCCCCTAATGTCAAGGTGCCCCAGGTGGGTGACTGTACCAACAAACTGCTTCACTAATTTTCTTGAAGGACTGGGTAGAAAAACATTCTTTGAAGTGGTTCAGAAAGTAAATCTGTGCCAGAGAAACAATGGGTTGGAGGAAAGGGCAGGTCTCCAGCTGGGTCAATTCTCACTGCACTAACAGTTTATGCCAGCTCAGGATCTGTACCCAAGAAAACACAGGAAGTTAGCGTGCAGTAAACAAGCAGGGGGTTCTGCACTGCTTCCCAATGGGGCCACTCTTAGTGAGCATTAAGTGCAAGAAGGCTTAATCCACTTCAGGCAAAGGATCTCTTACTGTTCCCTAAGGGTGTTCACAAAGGCAGCTGAGAAGCATATGTAACAAGCTAAAAGTAACCCCTTCACTTCCTGTTCACTAAGCCCAGAAGGGATCCTGCCCCCCATCCCCATCATCCAGTTTATGCTGGGGACCCTTAGAAGATGGGGTAGGACATGGTTGGTCTTGTTTTTCCTTCTCATCATCTTTAACAAGTCAAATAGTGTGGCAAGTGTTCTGGGAGCAAAGTGCCAGCCACCTTACCAGCATAAGACAAGACAATGAGGAGCTAGCTGTAAGAACTTTGAAAAGAAATAAAGTGCTCAAGTTTCTTTTAAATTTACCATTAAAGAGAAATATGGGACATTCTCCATGACCCTAAGCAGTGCACCCATACCTTACTTCCAATGATTGACCTAACTTCATCATCCGGTGAGGTTGGTGTCCCAGATATATCTGGGTTGCTGTTACTAAGACTCCTTGAGCGATTCAAATTAAGGCTTGCTGGTCTGACAGCTGATCGAGCCATGGTAGCATAATGCATTGATCCTCCCAAACCACCAGGACCTACAATGTCATAAAGAGTGTACTGTTATATTACAAATTGTATTACAACTGTATTACATATTGATCATGGAAAGTCTGCTGCTGCATACCATCTGTGTCCTGGCAGATTTAGTCAGAAGGGAAACCTTTCTGATGGCAAAGGTTGCTGTAATTACTCCTCTGCCATCACCATGCTTAGCTTTCCAGTATAGGGTATGTGACTTGGAAAAACAGAGTATAATCAGAATGCCGCTTTGTCCACTGATCCCTGACAACTAGTGTGGTGACTGGGACTACTGGAAACTCAGCCTAGTGGCTGTTCTATCTTGTGTCTGGAACCATGTTGCCAGACCCAAGTCACAAATGCAGTCTAATGTCACACTGACTTCACTCCAAACTCGTGTCAAGCACAGGCTGTCCAATCATGAGAATCTGTGCATACCTGTATTTTCCCACAAGAAGGAAGAATTTCACTCTTCAGAATAAGTTTTTTCCACTTAGGATAAAAATAACTCCTTGTAATTATACAACACTAGTAAGCTAACAATCCCAAAGCCCTTCAAAAATATTAACTAATTCAGCTTTTGAAATAAGTAAGTACTATTCAATTCATCTCACAAATGGCTACTTTGCAGAAATCAAGGTGTAAGTTACTGTCAGGACTTGGGTGGAACCTACCAGGACTGTCTAATAACATCTGTCCTAAAGTAGGGATCATATTCTTCCTGGGATTTGGCTAAAATACAGGGAAGAACTTACACAAAATATAATTCAATGTTATCAGTAAAACATTTTTTAAAAGCAGAAAGTAGAAGTACCTGGAGAAGGTGAATTGGGGTAGGTGTTCGGCAGACGAAAAACATAATAAATATAAGAAGCGAGAAGACTGTTTCTGCCATGCTGGTCCTGGTTTCCATCTAGGTTTTTGTGGAGTCTGTTTATGATCGATGCCATCGCTTCAAAAGATGCTTGTCCCAGGTTGACTGACAAGGGTAAGTAGGGAATTGATTTTTAAGACTCTCAGCAGTGCTTATGATCTACCATATTTACTTGATGCCAAGACAAGGTTTTTGACCCCCATTCATCACGAGGAAAACAAAGCTTTGTCTTACAACCGAGTACTCGCAGGCAGTGCTGGGTCCAGTGCTGCTCTCTGCCTCCGTGCCAGGTCCCTGCTGAACCAGGGAATGGGGAGTGAATCCACACAGAGCCAGGGAGCAGGGCAGAACCCAGTGCCACTTCCCATACTGCTCTCTGGCTGGGCACTGGGTCCTGCACTGCTCCCTGGTTCCCTGCTGAGTCAAGGAAACAGTGGGGAAATGAGCACAGGGCCAAAAAGCAGCACAGGACCCAGCTTGCAGCCAGAGAGTGGCAAGGGACCCAGCATGGAGCCACCTGGGAGTGCAACATGTGGCAGTGGTGGAGGGGGAAAGGAAGGGGAAGGAGGTGGGGGAGAGGCAAGTGGCTAGTGGTGGGCAAGAAGCAGGGAATGTGTGGTGGGGGGGCAAACATCAGGGAACAAGTGTGGGGGGTGGGCAGTCAAGGGGCAGGAGGAAGTGGCATGGGGGCAAAGTGCAGGGGGGTAAGGGGCTGGGGTCAGGCTGCCTGCCTCCCCTGCCTCTTGCCTCCCCACTGCATTCCCCTTTGCCACTGCTTTCCCTGCTGCAGCGGTGGAGGGGATACATTTAAGATGACCCTGCAATAATTTTAGACATGGACAATTAGGAGATAAACAGCAAAGCTGGTCATAAAATAGCAAGAGATGCTCATAAAAAAATTTAGTTGAAATTTTGAAGAGTTGAGACCGGTTCCAACAAAGAGATTAAGAAGTATGACCTATAGAAATGAATCTCCATTTTGCTTAATATCAAATGTGAAGACTCGAGGGCTGGAGTCACTAGTTCTGTCATTAATTCCAACAGGATCAGTATCAAGCCTCTGGCTAACGGTGGAAAAAACATCTCAGGATGTTCACAACATGTTCTCCATTAACTATTTTGAATCAGTCCAGTAACAACTGAAATGTCAGTGTAGCAACAAGAACCACCCAGTGTTATATTTGAACAAGTTATGTTTAAAAATGAGTAGATGGAAAACCTACTGGGGACACAGGGAAACAATCTAATCAGGTAAGGGTTGGTCTAGATTTGCAACTCGAATGTGTATTTGTCCTTAGTTACTTAAAAGACAGCCACTAGTTTCATGGACTTGCACTATGAACAAACCACAACAAAACAAACCATTTGAGAGCTTTCAAAAACAGAACCGTCCTCATCTTGCTCAAAACAAGGCAACCTTTGTGTTGCCCAAACAAATCACTTTTGTAACAGAAAATAGCAAGCTAGGGGATTGAGACATCTCCCATTCACTTCACTTCACTACTTTGAAAATGTCAATCAACATTGTAAACATTTTAAAATACTAAGGACCTAACCTTAGTAGGACTAAATATAGTCATTGGATTTTTGACACATTATAATCTGCCTGGCAACTGACTCCCCAGCCCAGCCCAGCCCAGCCCAGCCCAGCCGCTGGCTTCTTTACTTTTCATTCCATCCAGGAAGAGCACACCCCAACTGCTGACACTTCCTTAGCCTGACGAAGGGTTTTTGAACCCGAAAGCTTGCTTAATAACTATTCTCCAACTATTTGGGTTGGTCTAATAAAAGATATCAGATTCACCCAAGGAACCTTGTCTGTCTCTGGTCTGCTACATTTTCAAACATAAGGGCCAAAACCTGCTTTAAGTAAGATCAATATAAATTCAGTGCAACTTCACTGACTCTTAAGAGCAGAACAGTGATCACAGTCCATACTTTATTAGCTGATATTTATACTTTGAACTCCTCGGTCCTTTTAGACAAGCTGAATCTCCGAGCTGGTGTAGAATACATATCACTGCAAACCCAGTGTGGAGGTCACCCTAGTTAATTTTCAAATTTATTCTACTGGAACACCTCTAGTAACTTTAATAACCTCATTTAAATTATTTTAATTCTCTTCCTGGCCATGCAAGATACCACAAGATGCCACCGTACAATATGGGTAAGATTTCAAAAGTGCCTAAATAACTTAAGAGCACAAGTTGCCTTGACATTCACAAGTAGCCAACAGAGTATTATCCATACCTGTTGTGCATGCTTGAGAAGAAAAAGCATCTGTGCTTATCAAAAGCACACCATATCAGAACAAGCTTGCTTGCTTATCTTACCAAGCAAACAATTCTCTGAGGTGTTTTCAGAAAGTAGAGCAGTAACACCTTCACCTGTGTTTGAACTGCAGGACTTGAAATACTGAGAAATTCCACCCAGTGTTCAATTGCATCATTTAAGCACAGCACAGCCCATAACACCGAGTGAAAGGAGGAATTACTCATGCTGACAGAATCAAATCCACTACAATTTCATGAATGTACAATGTCTAAATCTACCCTTATCTAAGCAAAGATATTCCAAAGTGAATAGCAAAACCACGTCTTAATTTGACACTGTGAAACCTTAATGGGCCTTGATTTCCAAAAGTGACTACTCTCTCAAAACTGAGCCCCTGTAAAGTACCCCAAACTGGACATCGATGCCACTTCAAAAAATCTTTCCATTAGATATTTCTAGTGTGTAGATCACTACAAATCTAGATGCCAGCATGCTTTATTTTGAGGACACATGGTATATCTGCAGCTCTAAAACACAAGCCTAAATATGGCTGTTTATTTCTTAATTACATACAAAATTGCAAGTGTCAAACCAGCAGCTACATAATTCTATAAAAATTAAAATCAAATAAAATACCTATTTGGCCTGCAATGACAGGGGGTCTTACTACCAGAAGAATCAATTTATCCAACAGGAGATGAAGAAAGCGTACTACTGGCTCCAGCTGAGATGAATTTAAAGCTGAAATGCTGCTTTTTAATTCATTTTCCAAGTTGTTTTCCATAATCCTCATGTCTCCAATTCGCACAGGGAACATGTGCTCATCTAGAGCATGGACAAGTGCAAAGAACTTGTCGAGGTAAGGGTCCTATGCACAAACAAAAAGAGATTTCTAGATGTTTAACTGTTAAGGTCTCATGGGGGCCACTGGAAGTTACCTGTTTATTGAGAAAATATCAATAAAGCCAAACCAACTGAAATCATTCTCCCAACCACATATAAATGTAATAAATAATATATGTATTTTAAAAGAAATGTTGTATTCAAAATGTAAGTGTGCATTATAAAATAAAACGTAAATACTCATTAGTGAAAATAACTACAGGCTGACTTGGCAAATTGAACAGAAATAAGAAGAGGATAAACTTAGAAAAGTAGAAAGTTAAACAGAGAAGCCAGAGTGAAAAGGGAAGACAAAAGACCAAAGGTGGGAGCTCTGCTTCACACATGGTATCTAAATGTAATAGGCTGAACAACTGAAAGTATTGTTGGCCATTCTATTCTCAGGGCTGCTTGCAAAACTCTCATCAACTTCAATCCAAACTCTACTGGTGCACTGAAGGAGGAGTTCAGAGAAATGGTTCTGTGTTCAGTCATCTCAATACCTCATATTCTTTGTTATTTCAAGCATTCATTGAAGTTGACAAAAATGTACTTTTTTTTTTTTTTTACACGTACTGTAGCTTATATAAAATTCAGTGTCCATGGTGCTGCCACTTTTAAGCATAAAGCTATATGTGCTACTGTAACCTATATTAACACTTACCTGTGTATGGATAGATGATACAGCAACAACTTCCACATTAAAAACTCCTTTATGATTATCTACCCACTTCATTCCAGGAAGGGGCACCTATAAGAAGTTCATGAAAATATTAAATAATCATGTTACAGCTAAGGTAGTGCTAGCCACAGCCCTCCAGAAAACTTAAACATTTAAAAATCGTCTGTGGCTTTTGACTCATCTGTTCTGCAGAAACATTTTAAACATGAGGAATAACTAACCTCTGGAGAAAGCACAGAGTAAGCCTGCGGCGGTTTCTCCAAGGAAACGGGTAGACAGAACTGACCAGTCTTCAAGCGTCCATTCTGAAGCATCGGGATCCACTTAAGAGGAGGATAAATATATCATGTCTTAGACCTCACTTAAGCTTCACTGGTTTTCATATCACATTCAGGCACTTTATGGATGAAAACATAGCTACTGCAATGCGTGATAAACTGGAATAACACACGTTTACAAATTGCAGTGTTATTCAAATCACATCATGTAATGACAAATTATGTCATGTATAAGTGCTAATAATGATGTTTAATGGCATGTAAACCAAGGTCCTATGAACACAACTTGCTTTGGATTTTGTTTAAAAAGCAAGCAAAGAAGATTCTTACTGTATATCCAACTGGAGTCTCAAGGGGAGTGTTCTGTTTCTGTTGGCAGCTGACATGATAGAAAGTAAAGAGGAGGTGATGATGGTCAGTTAAAGTAGCTGGAAGCTTAACCTTAATTTCTTCATGGAAATCAGGCGATCTGTTTAAAGACAAAATCATCAATTTAATTATGGAACAAATTTTGTGATGTGTATCATTACTGGCATTCAGGTAACTAAATTCAATCATGTCATGTTGTATTTTTTGATGTATACTTTTTCCAAAATCCTGTTTGTATTGTGAAATCAAATCTTTTTCAGAAAGCATATGAAAGGAAGGAAAGAAATGGAGTATCTTAAGGGATTAATCATTTCACTTTCTGATCACTAGTGCTTGCAAAGGAGTATTATTTCAGAAAGCAGTTGTATTGGTCTGTCAAAAGCTTTTCTGCTCCTGTGTATGTTGTACTTTAAACATGGAGGTCATCATGTTAACAGTCAAAAAAATATTGCTTTGCTATTCTACTGTAAAACCTAACTAGCTTCAGATTTTTAACTGATGCACCATGCTGTGTTTTGTCTGAGAGCTAGTCATCATCTGCAGTTTCCAAGTTCAAGAAGAGTTTAACAGGCCAGTTAAGGCAACAATTCACAAAGCACTTAAACATGTGTTAACCTTTAAGCATGCCAGCCCTGTGCCCCTCACATACTTGAAGTTCAGTATGAGCCAAGGAGTTGTTTTGGCTGAAGCCTAATGTTTCACGCCATTTGAAAGTTAAGATTCCAAGGTTTCAGATGCTGGCTGGGATTTTCCAAATTACTTTGCCTTCACTGAAGCACTAATTCCAATTCTTACATGAGAGCTTCCCCTAGCCATGACAATACTTTAGGATCTCCTCTACCTGGGGGGATCTCCTCTATGCCAGGGGAGCATATATATGCTACAGCTCTGATGTTTCTTTACTTGGACTGGTAAATCTGATCATAATGTTGTTCAGATGCAGGCTAGACCACACAAATGGTTAGTCTTCCAGTGCCTTACCATTTTCCCATGCTCCCAGGAGTACAGACAAATTCTCCCACAATTCACTGGGCAAGAATCCTAGAGCAGCTCAGTTTCTGGCAGCATTAAGAACAGTGGGACTTCTCCCCAGAAGTCGCAGCCGCGTGCAGAGTGCAGTGCCAGTGAAGACACAGCAACCTGAGTCTGGCTTTGCCAGATGGCTGCTCACCACTGCGGTGGACTAACCCCAGTGCTCATACCTGAGAGCTGGTCTCTCAGAAAAATACAAATTACTTTGCTTTTTAAAAGACAACTAGCGCACATCCCTTATGACTTATTTGGTTAAAAGCAGATGACTAAGCAGTATTACCAGCCGTTCCCCATGTAAGGGTAAATCAGGTGAATTTTCTTTCTACTTACAGGGGGGCAAGGAAAACAGTACCTGCCTCTTCCATATAGATCTGATTGAAATCCTAGCCCCACCAAAGTCGATAGGAGCTTTGTTACTGACTATGGCCTCACTGTTAATGGAGCCAGGAATCCAGGGGGGATGCAGTGGGGCAGATGCACCCCCCTTTAAGACCCAGTTAGGAATAACAGCAGACATTTTTTTAAATATACAAATCAGGTAAAAATCCTGTCTCTTCCCCCTCCCCACCTCTGCTTCCCAATCTCAGCCCTTCCTCCCCCACTTCTCCATCCTTAGCCTCATGGGCTCACTCTGCTGCTGCCCCCACTGAGCCTGATATCCCAAGCTGGGGGGGGCGGGAGGCGGCGGCTCTAGAGCCACTCCTGCCTGGTTCAGTGAGAACAGTGCCATGAGCAGCAGGTGCATTTCTCTCATTGCCCATTTCCCTGGAGAGAATATAGGCTCTGGAGGGAGCCTCTCACCACTGCGCACTGAATTTGGAGAGCTGTGGTTTGAGACATCTGTGGGGGAAGAGCTCCAGAGTCGCTCAGCAGGGAACACCCAGGGCGCTGGGCAGAGAGGAGTATCCCATTTGCTGCTAATGTTGTTGTCCCCGGCTGGAATGGGGTAGAAGCAGCTCTGGAACATCCTCCACCCCCTCATCAGCCTGAGACAGAGGCAACACCAGGTGGGAGAAGGACAAATGAGGGAAGGAGACATGCTGCTGAGAACAGAGGCAGAGAAAGGGAGTGCTGAGAGTGGGGAATGGTGGGACAGGGAAATAATTCTTAAATGATTTTGGGATCTCAAAAAATTCCCTGCTGCTGATCCCCTGACATGGTCTGCTTGTCTGGAAGTGAGGAAGGAACTGAGAGTAGAATATAGTCCCCACACTCCCCATCACAAAATCCTAGATCTGTCTATGGGGCCAGCATTTCACTCTTGGTATCTATACAAGTACTAATCATGTGCTTACATTAATCTGGCCCTAAACCGAACACAGTTTTCACTAAGCTTTAGACATCATAAGCACTGCCCAACCTGCTTCCACTGAAGTGAACAGTGCCTTGGCTTTAAATGCATTTTAAATACAACTAGTAGCAGCCAGATGCAAAATCAAAGCCAAATGTTGCATTACTTACTCAGATGAGAGCTCTTTATTCATGCATGTAGTTCACTTACTGTAATGGAACTATTACATGAACAAGGAGTGCTAATTGGAACGGGGATGTCGGGATCAGAACCTTCAGCTCAATGCTGCAAGGTATGCAATCCACCTTGAAGAACTGAGCAGGTGCTTCATATGCTGGAACAAGCTAGAGCTCAATGTAGAGTGGGACAGAGCATTTTAGGATATATTTTGCTGCTCACATCACCTTTCTGATGCCACCAACTTACAGAGAGACTCCTGAGGTATATCCATGTACTGAAAAGGAGAATCAGGCCCTGACTGTAAATATTTAACTGAAGCACCAAGGCCTACTTTTACTAGGTGCTATAATTATTTTATATATTATAAACATAAGGCATATTGTTCTTTATTTATCACTGACAAGTATTCACCACTGCATTTCTCCACGTATGCACCGGTGAAGGGACACCAGAGTAAGACAGCAGGTAATTAGAACAACCCATTCTTAAAAGGCTCTTTTTCTATTTTACCTGTTGTGATAGACAACAGCTGTGTATGCCTCCTTGGAAAATTCAGGACAGCTAGATTTACCAAAAATGACCTGCAAGAAACAACCAAAAAGTAGTTTAGGTTTAGTCCTATGTTATGTTGATACATAAGGCAACAGTTTTAACTGGTACAAAAATCAGTCAATTGAGTTGCATCAATTTACAATCAGAGTATTTGTCCTTTTCTGTATGTCTTACTAGATCTTCTTAATTATTATTTAATAAACCCAGTTACAAACAAGGCACACACAGGCAACAGCTGAGGACTTGGCTGATGCAGCGTGGGCTCATTCTATATTAAGCAGTGGGAGCCGTGCCATGGAAAGTCCTACGTTTGTATGAGGGAAAGAGACAAAGATCACAGGCGAGTAGGAAACCACAGAAAAAAAAAAAAGGATGAGATCAGAGGGAATTAAGGAAAATGAGGCCAAATAAGGTAGGGATTGAGGAGAATAGAGAGATGAAATAATAAACACTAGTACTGGGTTGCGATATGACACTGTTCTTCTCTTGATCTCAAAGCACTTGACCCAGAAGGCTGGTAGCATGACAGTGAGAACGTGGTACAGGGATAAAAGATGCTCACAGCCAGATCTTCAGTTAGTATAAATTAGCGAACTGTCCTGGCTGAGGATCCAGCCATAAGTCTCAATATAAAAATCAACCTGACTTTTTTTGGTGCTAAAGCAAAATATTACTAGCCAAGAGAGGCAGCCACAGACTTCTTGAGCCTCGAGCTGGGACATCAGTTCAACACAGCTGCTTGACATACTGCATTTAAATGGGTGCTATGTTATTATGCAGTGCTCTCACTGTATTTCCCCCCAGATACTGTTAAATCTAGAAAACCTCTCCAGAGGTCTTATTTAATATATCAGCATTTCAGTTTCAGTGTACACGGTCAGATTTTACACATGCAGGACTCAGCTGGCACAGGAACTGAAAGCAAACTGCATTCCCTTACTGGCATGGCGTTGCTTGGATCTTCTCCATACATGAACTGGACTTTCACAGTGATATTCCTGGCAGAGCCTTGACGGTTGGCAAAGTTAAGGCTCTGAGGATAGACATACAGAAGATTCCTGCAATAGACATAAGCATCGGTAATCAGTTCAGCGTGAAAGCTATAGGGAGCACCCAACATTTCTAGAAAAGAACACACTGAAGTTCTTGAGATATTTTCATTAGTCAGATTCCCACCTCTTGTGCACACATACATCCAAACATACACGTATCCATGCAGGCTCAAATGTTCAATCCCTCGCACTGAATGCTTGAGTAGCATGCTCCACTACCATGAGTTCTGATTCCTTATGCTCCACTACAGTACTTCTGAGTCACTGCCACTGTAAAGTTTCTTGAGAATAATTAATAAATATAAAAGTCCATACAAGTTCAACTGGAAAGAGACTAGCATTATGAGAGGGGCATGAGCAAGGTGGCAAGTTGTCCAAAACAGAAGGAAGCTGATCTCCCACAGAGCAGCTGTCTCACCAAGACTTGATACTATGACTTGTCAAGGTGATCTCGAAGTACAGTTGTCCTCTCAGCAGTGACTAAGCCAAAATGGCACCTATGCACTCAGCAGATCTGCCCCTTCTGTCTATCCATTGTATGTGCCCACCTCTAGTGATTACAAAAAGGCTTTACTGCTTTTAGCCTGTCAGAAACATGGCAAGTAAGCTGAAGGCTACCCTGGCTCAGGTATCACCAGCAGAATTATCAACCAAGGATCCCACCCCTCCACATACACACTCTGTTAAACAGCAGTTCCCCCACAAGAAGTCTTTGGAGCCATCTCCTTGTCATCCCACACCTTGTACAGCAATTCATGCCAGTGTGAAGTTATAAAGTAAGTGTAACAACATCCCTTCTGATTGGATGGTATTCTCCCACAACCTCTGGCTGGGTCATTATGCAAAGTACAGGACAATGAGGAATCAGGCATCACAACTTTCAACACTTAACATGTCTACACTACTTCTGAGCCATGCCCAGAAGTGCCACTCAGAAGCATTCACTGCCCATTTGCCCTGGCTCTCCATGCTCCAAGTCACAGAAATGAAGCAAATGTAGCTATGCCCCAGCACTGCTCTAATGCAGTCATAATGGTTGTATGACTTAGTGTTATACTCAACAGTTTTAAGGATTCATAGAAAATCAGGGTTGAAAGGGACCTCAGCAGATCAGCTAATCTAACCCCCTGGCTCAAAAAAGAAACATCCCCAACTAGATCATTCCAGCCATGGCTTTGTTGAGCCAGGCCTTAAAAACCTCCAAGGATGGAGATTCCACCACCTCTCTACGCAACTCATTCCAGTGCTTCAACACCCTCCTAGCAAAAAAGTTTTTCCTGATATCCGACCTAAACTTCCCTTGCTGCAACTTGAGACCATTGCTTCTTGTTCTGTCATCTGCAGGCTATGTTGCCTCATTTCTGGGACTGAACAAGGGCAGAGTGGGAGATGGCACACAGACGGTACTCTCTGGTATAGTAGGGAGGCAGTACAGACAGGATTCTCAGCTTTCTACTTACACTTTGTTTGTGGGAAAATGGTTTTGCCCCAGCACAGTTATACAGGTTAGGGACAGAAATTACACATAAACCAGTACAAGTGATTGGAAATCGGTTCAAATCTGTAACACAACAGAAGTTCAGCGTACATAAACCATTTTCAGAACGGCTGAAACCGGTTTAAGATAAACCTGGAAGGATGTAGTATTCAACTTAACCGATTTAGGTTAAATTGGCTTATTGAGCTTCTGTCCCAGATCCCCTCCAGATTCAAGTTAACTCACAGTCCCCCAGCATCCCAGGATGCTTTGTACCTCCCCTGCAGCCCTTCCCTTGTAGGGTGAGTGGGCTAGCTCAAGCTGTCTGCTCCAGTAGAGCAGGGAGGTGTGCTCTAGTGCCCCCTGGTTCTGGCCTGGGCCACTGCAGTCATGTGGCTGCATTTCCAGAATCAAAAGTGAATGTCGTTCACTTGCTTACTGGTTCAATCGATGCAGCCTTGTGCTTTTTGACTGTCTTTACTTAACCACAGAGGAAGTGGGGAATGACATCTCTTTAACTTTTAGCTTCACAAATAGTAAGAGGGGATTGGCTCCAGAAAGCTCCTGGGTGGCACAGTTCAGAGACCTAGTACTTTAAAGTTTCTTGACTTAATGCTCCTTTACACTAACCCCTTCATACCACTCTAGCAGCGTGTGGGGGTCTTTAAAGTTGGCAGATATACACTTTGTACACACTAAGTATATCTAATACAGAAACATGATGAAACTGTAGTGTCTGCCCTAGAGACCTTCCAATCTCACTCACTACACACAAAAGACAACAGATGGGCAAAAAAGATGTGCAGAGCACAAAGGACCAGTGTCTGTGGGAACACAACATGATAAAGTTTATTAAGCAACAGTCATAGGGCATTGTCATTGAGACTCTTCTCTGCCTGTCACGATGGATCTTTGCTCTCTTCATGGGTACTGAACCCCTGCTGATTTCAATGGGAATCCCATGCATACATAGACAAGCTAGTACTGAGCTGAAAGTCAGCTTTCGTGCAAAGCAGCACTAATACACAGCTCTGGAATACAATATGAAGCAGCATTATGAGGTCAGATTCCTTACCCACTCCTGAGCTTTACTAGCATGCGGGGTAATGTCTTCTCTCTCAAACGAAGTCCTTCATGCTGAATTAACCTTTTGAATTTCGTCCCCATTGGTTGCTTTGCCTAATCAATGTTCTCTTATTATTTCAGTAGGGACTTGAGCTTTTTTTGTGGCTTCACTAAATTACCTCATTCTGGCATGAATACATTTGCTCCGCAATGTTCTTTTAAAAATAAAAATGGATATGAAAATTTACTTTAAAATGTACTTTGCTCATAAAACTTTCATTAAGTATTATTAGTGCTTAAGAGAGGGATTTAACATATTTGGGAAGCCCAGCTATAGGATCCTTATATTAAAAGGCAATACTATGGCTCAGGCCTGATTTATGCAGGATAGTAAAGATAAGCCCAAACCAAAACTCTGTAAACATTCCCTTTTCTCTTGGGGGCTCACAGCATGGTGGATCATGGTGTCTTCTGCCAGCCAAAGAATACTTTTAAAAAGTGGGGAGGGAATCCACAAGTTAACTTCAGAGTACGTGTCACCCTGCTGTAGGACTTCACCCATGGGTTCCGGATACATTCAGAATCTATGCTATGAAGGATTGTAAGGGCAACTACATGGGAAGAGGTAGAGAGGTGGAAAGAAGCACATTCTCAAAGACACAAGGGCAATTAAGGGCAGACCTCCCTCTGGAAGTTGACATGGGTTGGGTGCATCCCTGCTATTTGTACCTTGAAAAATTTCCCTCTGGACAATTTGATGATACCACTCGTAACGTAATATTGATGCCTTGTTGGAGGCTTAAACCTATGCCATTGCACAATAAAGAAGCTGCATCACCCAATAACAATGTATCCTTAAATAAATAGGCCTTATAAGCATCTCACTCACACTCCTATAAGTCATGAGCAGGGATCCTGGTTTCCTCTGTTAAAAAATCCAAAATCATAGTTCAATAGTTGGTAGGGTTGGAAGGGACCTGAGCAGATGATCAATCCAAACCATGCCATGGGCAGGAAAGAATGCTGGGGTCAAATGACTCTAGCTAGATGATCATCTAGCCTCCTTTTGAAGACCCTCAGGATAAGAGCAAGCACCACTGCCCTTGGAAGTTGGTTCCAGATCCGTTGGAAGTTGGTTCCAGATCTGGATTTTTAAAGCTGGTTTAAATCCTCAGATTTAAAACCCAAATGTTTTTCCGTGATTAAAATGAAATGCCATTATATACATAGGTATCAGTTGAACACAATATTTTATTGATATATTTACAATTTTGAAACAATTTGGAAGCCTACCAATGCCTCAATCATTATAAAATAAATTCTAAATACCTATATATTTTGGCATTTGATTTTGGTTTTTTCATCATGGAAAAATCGGAGCTCTCCCTGCCCCCTTGGCTCACCAAAACGCAGGTCCAGCCATGGCTGTCCCCCCCGCTGCTTTGGGGCAATGAGAAGCCCTGATATGCTGGTGCCCTGCCCCTGCTCATGCCATTGTCCCTCACTCCCAAGCCACAGCCTCCCCAGTGCTGCCAGTACCCCTCAATTCTGACCCACAGACCCCCATCCTCACTGGTGCCCCTCACTCCTGACCCAAAGCCCCCTGGGCCCTGCCGGTGCCCCTCACTCTCAACCCCCTATTCCCTCCAGCCCTGCTGGTGCCCCTCATTCCTGACCTGCAGCCCCCTGCCCCACAGCCCTGCTAGAGAGGAACCCAAGCTGCCACAGCTATGGGACCTGGCAGCTGCATCCTGACTGCTCCCTGCTGCCAGCAGCCCTACGTCTCCCTGACCCACTCTGCTCTCCTGCACAAGGTCCTGACCACTGGGCCATGAAGGCAGCTCCTGCCTGGTGCTGGTCTGGCCAGGCTGCAACCCCATGCCCTGTGCCCTACTATCTGTGCAGAAATCTGAGGGGGCATGTGCCCTCTCATGCCCCCACAACATGTCACCTATGGGCATGCCCGGACCATGCCCAGATGGTCCCCAAGCCCTGGCCCTCCAACCCCACCCTGACCTGTACTCTTACCTTTATCCAGCCGTTGGGGCTACTCCCACCAACTTGCCTGGCTGTATTGGCAGCCATATGTGTGTCCACATGCATACATATATGGTGCCCCCTGCCTCCAATTGCCCCCCTGCTCCCCCCAGCCCAAAGCAGCCCCTGGCAGGCTGGAATTCTGCCAGCCTACAAGGGGAAACCCAGTTTCCTGCTTCAAAGGGGAAAACCTGTGTTTTTCTCCTTCAAAGGGAAAAATCCACATTTTTCTCCTTTAAAGGGAAAAATCCTTTTTTTTTCCTCTTTCAAAGGGGAAAGTTTGCATTTTTCCATGGGAAAACCCAGATCCCTGGTGATGAGTAACTTTCCTGCCATCAGTACCGTGACTCCAGCATAAAATTGGTGTAGCTGGGAGCTGGAATGAAAATCAGGACCTCAGTGGCCCAAAAGATGACAACTGTTCCCCTCTTACAGTATTGTTCTGCAATAACTCCCAGCCCTTCCTTAGGGAATGTTAGAAGGAATTGTTTTATTGTTTACAAAATGTACCGGGCAAATAGTAACAGGTTGGGATGCTGGGAACGTTACTGCAATCCTCTGAGATGGCTACGTGACTTTATGGCAGAGCCTGCCTTATGATGTAGACTCTGCTGGGCTGGAAATGGTTAATTAGCTGGTAATAACTTGGTTTTATTTATTACAACTTTGATGACGCAAGGCTATAGCTTTAGCCATAGACCAGATGAAGAAAGCAGGGAGACACAACAGACAGACAGCAATGGGACCAGATATCAGTGATAGTGCCTAGCACTAAACTACCCCACTCTTCATACAGGGAGTTAAAGGGCATTTACCTTGGGACTGTGAAGATATATCATTACTTGATGTGTTGATTAATGAGAGGCTGAAGGCTTCAGGGTGCCAGGTAACAGTTAGTTCATTCACAGGTTTCTATCAATAAAAATTGCAGCCCAAGGCTTTAAATCCAAAGATGTGTGTCTGGGGCTTTTTTTGCAGGACATCTACAATACTATGCAAAAAGCATGCAAAGCTTGTATTATATGAGCAGCACTTTTACCTTCATAAAATGAACTGTTAATGTGCAAAGTCTTTCGAAGCCCAGGAAATGATGGCACCAGGCAGTCCTCTAAATATTTATGTAATGTGATTGCAGCCATTTTCTGAAATCCTTTATAAACGTATTAAAAATTAAGAGCTGATCCTGAACTCTTGGAGGAAATTTCTAACCATTATTAATATTTCCCTTTTCTATAAAATTCAAAGACATTTTTCTTTGCTTTACTCAGACTATAAAAATCCTTTGCAGGCCCCTAAATGAGGGTCAGTGAGGTAGTTGATCACAGATACTTTTCAGGATCATGTTTGTTAAATACATCTTCTCTTTGGAAGGGGGGAAAGGGTAACAGCTCAACTCTCAGGGCAGGAATCTCCTTCAGGGCTTGAATAACTTATTGAACCACATCATTTAATCATACTGTTTCTTCTTCCCTCTTCCTTGTCTTCTTGCATGCTGCTTTGTTTAAGGGCTCTGCGATTCCACTACCTAAAAATTAAGAAATTTCCGGGAGCAGAGCATTGGCTTGGCTTTAGTTCCAGTGAAATCAACAATAAACCTCTCTCAGCACTGGGAGAACCTTGATGTTAGATTTTTTTTCTCCATTCTTCTTTTTAAACATCTTAACAAAGTTTAGGACCGTGGTGTGCTTTTTTGGCATCATTTCTGCACCTAAGAATGTTGAACCTGGAGAACAGACAGATGTGACAATTGTACTGGAATTCAATGTGCTGCATAAACTGGTATGATGTGACTGTTATTGCTACATGTTTCTATAGTGATGCAAGTGCAGCAAAACCATTGTAAATATAAACATGTTTCAATGAAGGTTAAATTTAGTGATTTAGCTCATTTGCCTCTCTACAGAAGCACGCGGATGTAACTGTTGCATCATAACAGATGATACAAGCTCCTGAGCGGCAACTCTCATCCCCTTTTTAAAGTGGTAAAAGGCTTAGTCATATCATGCCTACTTCTTGAATCAGCTCCTGTGGGTTACTGAAGACTAAGTCAAGAACAGAGTCTCCTGTTCTTGGAAAAAAATAAAATATAAGAACAATTGGAAAAAGATGCTTTTTAAAGACAAGACACAGCATTTGGATAAACAAAAATGATTTTGTTGTAAACTCTGCAAAACAAAAGCAACCTCATGTGTTCTGGAACTGTTTGCAAAAGGGGTTTTTCTTAATTTTTCAACTGGAGAGTCTGTTGGTGCAATGTGTTCTCCATGGTGGAAAAGAAGGAACACAGCACTAGCAGACTCTCCAAATGCCTTGAAGAAGGGTGTTTGAGCTCAAAAGCTTGCAAAGAACAATTTTTCCAACTATTTAGTTGGTCTAATAAAAGATATCACATTTACCCAAAGAACACTGTCTGCCTATATCCCTAGACCAACACAACTATAACCAACAACCTCATATGCATTCTGAGTGCACATTTATTGTAAGTTTTAAACATTAGAAAAGGAGGAGCAGCCTGGACCAATAGGTATTTTTCATATTTTATTCCTATAATAAAGAATCTATCTGCTTCTATAATTTAAAGTAAAACTTCACCGTATACAAGAGCTGAAATGGAAGGGCACCAAAAGCAGAGATACCAGTATGTCATCAGGCTTGATCCCCTTTCTGTTTAAGCATGAACTTAACTTTTATTCATGTAAACAGCCCTTTTGAACTTGCAGGGGCACAGCCTGCAGGACTGGGACAGCAACTGATATCATATTATCATTATGGTAATATCATACTGACAGAAATTATTATCCCCATGGAATTATAAACAGAGATAATGATGGTTACCATATTTAACTTTACATATAAAATTGTACTTACAGGGTTAATAAAAGCCTAAAGTAGTTTAGCACTAGGCTGAAAGTTATTTAAAGTTGCTACAGTCTTCACTAGCCTCTCAAGATGTATATAAATATCATTTTCTTTGTATGTTTTCTTAAAGGAAATGCCCCATTTCCTCTAAGTTAGTGTTTGCAGCACTGATCTTGCAGCCAAGTTTGTGAACAAGCCAAAGTCACTGACATTTAATGGATTAGTCGGGCTCATTGCAGTGCACCTGCAACCTAAACCCCTAATGCAACAAAGCACATGCAGAAACGTTCATTTTGTGCACACCTTGCTCTTACATGCCCATGCCTCCTCCTCAGAGTCAACCTAGAACATCCCTCTAGGTTCCATGAATCTCCATCTGGCATTCCTGGGTGAGGACCACCCTTTTCTTGGCACTCATCAGGAGCTCCCAATAGGAATTTGCTCATAACAATAAACAAAATAGCCTGATGGTCCTGGCCTCTGGATCTTGCCCCAGGCCCTGCCAAACCGTATTTTCACTTCCTGCCATGGGTCTCACATTCACACCTTGTTTGTTGCCTGGCTTCCTCTTCCTGTCCCTCTCATAGCCTAACTGATACAGAGCAGGGGTCCTGGCCTCAGCTTGTTTCTGGACTTTGGCCCAGAGTGCTCATGCCTAAGTCTTTGACTGCAACAGCCTGGGGAAATACCTAATTATTTTTCCTTTACAGTATCTCTATACAGTCATTTTAAACTACACAGATCAAATGGAAGCATCAAAGGTAGCAATAAACTCTTGCTTTCTACCACCAAATGTTGCTGTCAAATACCAAGACATTGCTTTTATTTCCTTCCCTCTGTTGCTTTTTACAAAACAGTGACAATTAAACATTTATTTTACACTTCTCCAGCATTGTTCTGTCTGTGCACACCCTCCAAGGGCTTTACAAGCAGCAATTAAGCCCCATGACACTCTGAGGGAAGGAGGTTATTAGTAACCTATTGCAAATGGAAAAACTGAGGCATGGCAGAATTAAATGGATTCCTGAATGAGAGCATCCAGGAATCCTAGCTCTCTCCATTTTCTCTCAAAAGTCCTAGGCCTTTCAACACATTTAGGGTTGGCTAACTAATTTCCTGCTTCTTTACCACACTGAATATGCCAGACAACTGCATCTCCCATGCTGCTGCATGACTAGGTATAGTACTATGTACATGAACTTCAGAGCTTTGCTGCAAAACCTAGTTTCAGCCACCGGACTGGAGAGTGGTGAAGTGGGTAAGAATGAATAGTCAGAAATACATGCCTTGCTGCCTTTCAAACTAAAAAAAAAAACCCATATCCTCACTGCACACTGACAACTGGTGACCAGACAGAGTGTTATCAGTTGGCTGGGCTGACTGCAGACTTCCAGCATATAGCCAAGGCTTCAACTTGAACCTGGACCTTCACTGTCACTTTGCCAAGGATAGAGACATCAAAAGAAAGCCTCCTTATAGTTTAGTTTGCAGAAGCTGTGCTAAGTATCTCTTGGCCAAAAATAGCTCCTTTGACCTCTTACACTTGCTTGTTTTATATTTCATTTAAGGCACGGTCTCACCAAACAAATACTGACATGCCACTGAATCAGTGTGTGAGTGTGTGCATGCACACATGTATGTTGCTTCCATGAAAACTGCTTGTTCCATGAGAACTGTTGTGTGATTCATTCTAAAAGGGGGCGAGACTGTCAGGTTAAACACCAAAACCCTTAGATGTCGTAGAAATTAAAACCACTTATACCAGGGATAATCCTTCGTGTCCTAGAGAATCACAAATTAGGGGGGCACAAAGGTAGCCTAGAGCTGTCCCTGCCCTCCCACCCACCTACCCTTTGCAAAGCTCAGCCAAGATGAAGATCTGAAGCCAAAAAGCATGGCCAGATCTCCTGGTGTTTCTATTAACTCCTGCCTTTGCTTGATGTTAGATTCACCTTTTTGATCAAATGCCCAAATGTTCATGGTACCTTGTCCATTCAAAAGAATTACAGACGAAACACACATTCATCCCTCTGTCACTGCAGGATTGATCTCTACATTTCATAGAGCTTTATCTCAGCATTCTTCAAGAACAACATAGTCTGATAGTGTAAGCACTGCTAGTAACTGCATTGCAGGGCCATAATCTGGACTGTTTTCTTTAAGAGATTTTCTTCTTAAAATACTACAAAATATATGACTGCCAATGCCTGCTGCAAAATACAGATTACTATTTATGCACAAGATTATGTTTTGCATTTGTTTCTGTGATGCATGAGCAAATTGCTTTATAATGAGATTCTACTTCCCAGAACTATAACCCTTTTTCTGGATTCTTCTATTATTTTTCTGTGGTTTGTATAACTGACCAAAATTATACAGAATCCATTGCAATGGCATAATGTTACTCTAGCTATAAATGCATCCCATAATAACTAAAAATTATTTTCACACTTCTTGATAATGTTTATGGATTGCTTCATGTCACCAAAATGTTATCACAAAAAAGTTCAGTGCAGGGTTAACAACTGTATTTCAATAAACTGTGATCAACATTCACACAGACAAAAAAAAAGGCTGAGTAACTAAACGCCTCCCCCCATTCCAGCCAGTGGCCTGAGAAAAAACCTTGAAAGCTCTCCAAAAGCATCAGAGTGCAAACTATAGTCAGCATGGGCAGGTTTCCGATATTACTACATAGTGGTTCTACCAAGACACTAATGCAAAACTTCACTCTTCCTTGAAAGCATGTAGTTTCTAAAGGAAGGAATCGTCACTGGGCTGGACTCGTGTTTTGCACCATATCTGGAAAACTGCACTCACCCTAGCTGTTTAGTGTCAACTCTTAACCATGAAGAATGCCTGGGAAAAAGATGCTACCCTTAGACATCTCTCTTACCCACCTGCAGATAGCAGCATTGGAAAGCCCATGTGTAAGAGTTAGCTAAGACCTGGCTAAATTTGTTGCTCATGTTAATTTGCCCAGCAGATGCATGAAAATCCTTGCAGACTTTTCCAATGAAATTTATATGATTCTTTGAAGAGTCCAGCACAGGCATAGGCAAGAGGGGATGCTAAGCAGGAGCATGACAGCTTAGGGTCCTCAGGGAAAGGAATAGCACAGATTGGCAGATGGCTCCTGGTCTGCATGTATTGTAGACATGAAGCATCAAACTTTTGCCTTCTACCACAGTGACTCAGAACTGAGTGGTTGGACTCCCACTGCTTGAACCTCGAGAAGCAATTTACAAATGGAAAACAATTACAAAGCTGAAGCTGCCAGAACTGAATCCTCCACTCATCTACACCAGAATAGCACGGCATGCAGGGGTACTTAATATTACAAATGTCAAGCTTTGGCAAATCAAGGCCAAAGTACCACAAGCCACTGGGTTTGAAGCTTCTTACACTGGAATTAAGCAGTAAAATCCTGGAAGTACAACAAAATACTTCAGAAGTGTGGTACAAGATACGAATCAGGCCCAGTGTATTAGAGTATCTTTTGCCATTCTGTTTGCTTTTTTCAAATGAATAAACGATATAAAATGTAGCACCTGATTCTCATTTACAGTAAGGCTCTTTTATGATTGCTCTGGCAACCTGAAGGGACTTTACAGCCTAAATGAGAAGTAATTCAGGCCTTTGTCTATAAGTTTAAGATGATAACAAAAATTAGCCTATTAAGAAAGTGTTATATCCAATGTCTCATGCTGAATCACAGAATCAGAGGGTTGGGAGGAACCTCAAAGGCCATCTAATCCACCCCCTGCATAAATGCACTATCTCCAATATCCCAAACAAATGCCTATCCAGCTTCTTCTTAGAAACCTCCACTGAATTCGATTTCACAGCTTCCATGAGCAGCTTGTTCCACTGCATGACCGTTCTGACAGCAAAGAATTTTCTGAAGTTTATATCTGCTTTGCTGCAACTTAAGCCCATTGCCTCATGCCCTGTCCTCTGTAACAAAGGAGAGTGGCTGTTCTCCCTTTTCGTTATGGCAGCCTGTCAAATCTTTGACTACTGCTGTCATGTCCCACCTTAATCTCCTTTTCTCCAACCTAAACATATCCTGTTCTCTCAATCTTTCCTCACACAGCTTGCATTTGAAACCCTTATTACTTGTCTTTGTTTATTCTCCAATTTCTCCACATCCTTCTTAAATAGGGTGCCCAGAATTGCACACAATATTCTTGCTGGGACCTAACCAGCAATGAGTACAGCGGTACCATTCTCTCTTGTATCTTACATACAATATTTCTGTTAACGCAGCCTCAAATTGCATTTGGTTTTGGTTATTTTTTTTGGCAATGGCATTATAGTGGTGATTCATTTTGAACCTTTGATCCACCAAAACCCACAGATCCTTCTAGTAATGCCACAACCTAGCCAATTATCTCCCATTCTGTATTTGTGTGTTTGGTTTTTGCTCTCAAAGGGCACATCTACGCGTACAACTAATGTGCCTGAATTTTCTGCTCAGAAAAAATTCAGGCACATTAAAATGCAACCCCCCTGCATGCATCTTAATAGGCACCCGTGGGGAGCAAATTTGCTTCTGACAGGAGCAGTTCAGTCTAGGGCTGCTCTTGCCCTGCTCTGCCTCCCTGCAGCAGCCAGGGGGAACTCCAAGCTCCCCTGGGTGCCAGCCGTAGGGCTGGAAGGGGGGGACGGAGGCTGGTCCCAATCTGGGTTGGAGGAGAGCTGTTCCGGCCACGTGGAGATCCATCCTGATCTCTACGTGGCTGAAGCAGCTATCTCAGCCATATGGAGATAGGGACAGATCCTGATCTCCACGTGGCAGGCAGGCAGCATCCTACCAAGCCAGAATAGCTCTCCCTGCACCCTATGGCACCCTGCTGCTTAGGCTGACCGGAAGCTATTTGCTCCCAGTCAGGATCTACACACGCACTTCAGCACGTTAATTTAATGTGCTGATTTCTAGTACTTGTGTTTACAGGTACTAGAAAATGGTGCATTAGACTAATCTACTGAACAGTAATTGCTACACACATGTAGACAGTGATGCTTTACTGCACATTAGACTAGTCTTATGTGCAGTAAAGTGTCTTGTGTAGATGCACCAATGTCTAGCACTTTACGTTGGTCTGTGTTGAATTTCATTCTGTTGTCCAATGCCAATTCTCCAATCTATCAAAACCCTTTTGAATTGTAATACTCACATCCAAAATGTTTGCAATCCCTCCCAGTTTTAACTCATCTGTGAACTGATCAGGATGCTTTCCATTCCATCATCCAAGACATTAATAAAAAATGTTAAATAGCATCAGATCCAGAACAGTCCCCCGTAGTGCCCTACTTGTAACCTTCTGCCATTCCAATATTGAGCCATTTATAGTTACTTTCTGCTTCCAGTTCTTCAGTCAATTATGCGTTCACCTTCTAGTAATTCTGTCTGGCCCTCATTTTTCTAATTTATTTATGAGAACGTCATATGCAACTGAATTAAAAGCCAAGTATATTATGTTCACTGAATTCCCTTCATCCACCAAACTAGCTATTCTGTCAATGGAATAAGCAATAATTGAATAATCTTACAACAAAATAGCTGGCATATTGGAAATCTAACTGCTAGTTTAATGAGCAACATGCTAGTCACATAGTTTTATCTTCCCAGATATCAACTTGGACAGGAGGGGGGTTACAATAGTTCACTTATACATGATTTAATGATCAACTCAATGTTATCTCTTCTGAAGTGAACAGAAGTATATATAAATTCTTTAACCTGGAAGAACCATATAACAAACTATTACTAGGGAAGACCTCTCTGTTCTGAAACAACCTTAGAATACCAAAAAGATACAGCATGAAAACAGCTCTAGTCTTTCTTTTCATTGTCTCATTTGCTATTTCTGCCAGATCTGAGAAAGATTATTCTGCCTTTGATTCTATACCCCCCGAGCCAAAATCAAAATTTGCTTTGTTAGACGATGTACGAATTTTAGCCAATGGACTCCTCCAGCTTGGACATGGTCTTAAAGATTTTGTCCAGAAGACCAAGGGGCAAATCAATGACATCTTTCGAAAACTTAATATTTTTGACAAGTCATTTTATGAGCTGTCACTGCAAACAAATGAAATCAAAGAAGAAGAAGAAGAGCTCAGAAAAACAACCTCCATATTACAAGTTAACAATGAAGAGATAAGGAATATATCACTTGAGCTGATTTCAAGGATTGAAAACTTCATGCAAGAAAAAATCCAGCTTCAAGAGAAAGTAGGTGAACTGGAAAATAAAGTAGTTAAATTAGTCCATGGACAGCCTGTAATTCAAGAATCAAAAGAAATTACTTCACTCAAAGTAAGTAAACTTGAGAAACTCATGTGGCAAAAATCCAGAGTAAACAGGAATGCTATTTTAAGTAATGTATGCAATGCAAAACCATGCTTTCTTTATATAGTTTTTGTAGTCAAAGTGGTATTTTTTCTGAGAAA
Organism: Alligator mississippiensis; assembly: GCF_030867095.1. NCBI lineage: Eukaryota > Metazoa > Chordata > Crocodylia > Alligatoridae > Alligator > Alligator mississippiensis. The sequence goes on from NC_081828.1 coordinate 15,388,301, forward strand.
AGAAGAAATCAGAACAATAATCTTACAGGAATCAATTCAAGTGTCTTAACATGGGCCATGACTTGCCATCAGTTTTAAAGCAACCCCCCCTTAAAATCTGTACAGAAATATATTTGGAAACTGATTACATGATATGGCCCTAACGTGCTTGTTTTATGGGTTTTCTTAAACAATTTCAAAATACAGTATGCTGTTAAGAATGCTAAAATCCTTTGAAATCTGGAAATTAATGCTATTAAGAAAACTGCATTATAGCAGGTTATCAGCTGCTTGAAAAAGGTGGTGTACAAGAATTCTGCTAGGTTCAATATTGACCAGAGTTAAAAACATCCCTAAAGAGGAATATTTATGTAACCACTCTATTTATAAGGCCCATGTTCCCACCAAATCTAAGTGTGTTTTGCAACTGTCTATGGATTTAGTCTCACACCATCCCTGTGAGAAGGAAGTGCTATTACCCACCTGTAACAGATAGGGAATTGAAGCACAGAGTGGTATTGGCCTGAGGTCACATAGGAAGCCCATAGCAGAGAAGGGAGTTAAACTCAGACCTCCAGAATCCTAGGTCAGTGCCATGGTCAATGGCGTATCCTTCCTTCCTTCCTTTCTGCTAGCATGCTGGAATGTGTTCAGTCAAAATCCACATAAAAATTCTAGTCACCCAAAACTGCAAAGCTACAGTTAGTAATAAAAAGGCCAAATGAAGGCCTCTGAAGCTGATTATTTGTTTTCTCAAATAAGGACTCAAGAATTTGATCCAAAATGTGTTCATTTCAAAAGAGGAAGCATTCTGTCCTATAAATAGATCAAGACAGACAATATTCAGGCAAGCAATGACTGTTATTAAATGGTTTTGCCTTTAGAAATTGACACCAGTAGAGTGGCGGGTTGAAGGACATGATGCTAAGAAGGGCACTATTCTAACCTTCCTAACCATGTAGTGTTAAGTTTTTCATTCAGTTTCATTCTTCCTTGCTCTCTCCACAGAGTTTTGTAGAGCGGCAAGACAACCACATTAGACAACTTCTCAAAATTGTACAAGACCAACATGCACAACTCGACAAGCAGCACAGTGAAACCACAGAGCTGGAAGATAAGGTACTGTAACTGTTTTTCTGAATTAACTTCTCCTTTGCAGAATTTGTTTTATCTCTGATATTTTATGGAAAAAATAGCTCCCTTGGTCAAAATATAGCTGGTAGGATTTCTGTGGCTGTGGACCAGCTGTGCTGCTGCTGTACGGAGTTGGGGTACAGGCCACTGATAGGCTGTGACAGGGCTCTGTACCATGAACTAACTGTAAGCACAAGGGGAACATTCACTGCAGTAGCCACTTTCCTCTCTAATTCTATTGTCTATAGCACTATTCTTCTTCATCTTAGACCAGCTCTCTTCCCCTCCCTTTACTCCCATTTTTAACTTCTATTTTATCCTTCCCTCTTCTTCTGCTATATTCACATCAAGAGTGCCCCATGCTCCCACATTAAAACACTTAATCTTGCTTAATGCAGCAGTGGGTATAATTGACTAGATTTTGAAACTGACAAGAACATGTTTAATTACACTCCTCAGAACAGGAGTGAGGAAAAGACATGCCAGTTCCACAGTTCCTTAAACTATTTAGTTGTTGGCACTAGTTCTCTAAACTATGTCAGTTAAGACAATCTACTCATTAATATATATCTCACATGGACAGGTAAACTACAAACTACATCACTTATCTCAATGCAAGTGTTTCACTGATCAAAGATGTGTTTCAAAGAGGCATATCAATAGTAGCATACAGGAAATCTGTAGAATATTTTTAGGCCTTTTTCATGTTGTGCTTTTTCACATTTTCAAATTGATTATTTTAAGTGACTAAATTCATAATAAAAATGAACGCTGTAACCTTGGACTGCTAAATGAAATATATGTGTACATGTTACTTCCAAATTCTTGGAAGATTAATAATATATGAATATGTTTTGTTTCAGCTAAACAACACAGGCTTTCAAGAAAATACAGAAACTGCATTTTCTTGGAAGCAAACAAAACCACAAACCATCCCCACTCCTTCACCTAATTCAATGGCTACAAAACAAGAATTTGGTGGTAAGATCATACAATGACTTTTTATATAAGTACATGATATATTATGTTTGCAGGAATCTGCAGGTGCACAATGAAGATTGTTATTTTCCATATCATGTTTTATGAAACAGGCTGGATTTTTGCATTTGGAGACTGACTCATCCATTTAATCATATGAAAATGTGCAACAATGCAAATTCTTCCATATCCTAATGACAACATCTGGAGGATAAAAAGTTAAATCTTAAGTAGTTAATGCAATCTCTAGTCTCTTCTTGGGTTATGCTTTGTTACGACTACCACTCTGTGCTTTTTTGCCAATGGTGATGATGTCTGCAATACTCGTCCATGAGGAAATGGATTGAGCATCAAATTCATTTTACACAGGCCACTTACAGTACTCTGATTAGGCTTTTAAAGCAGACTGGAATTTCTGAATTTTAGTTATGGGAATTCAGACTAAGTCAATCATTAACTGATTCAAAATTTGTTGGGAAAAAATCCTAACTACCAACAATCTAGTCTTAATTTTCTAAGATTATCTAAAGAAAAACCTTGTTGATCTGAGAAAACATCAGCTGTCCACATTTCATTTGGATTAATACTCAGCCCTCACAAATAAATTTGCCCATTTCAAAGATGCAACTGTTATACAAGAAAGCTACTGCTGAGAAACCTATTCCAGCTTCTGTTCTGCTTCACACATTTTGATAAAGAGAAATATCCCTGGATTTTGTCCTTCAAAATTCCTGCTTATAAAAAAGGATATATACTTTTTTGTTGCTTTTTCAGGTGTTGCTACAGACTGTACTGCCATATACAACACTGGAGAACACTCTAGTGGCATCTACACTATTAAGCCCAATGGGTCTGAAGCCTTCAGCGTCTACTGTGAAATGAAAATGGGTAAGGCCAGCAATCTAATTCTCCCTTTAAGTAACTTACTGATAAACTAAAACCATGTACCATCCTAAAGCATGCAAAAACATATTATAGACCACACGGACAGTGGACAGATATCATGAGGCTGCCAGCACTGCCCCATTTTTTAAAATATCAAAGGAAATTAAAAGAAATGGCGTCCGCTTTGTTTTGCGCCAGCAAAGGTCTATTCTTTAGCCTGAGTAAGAGATACATTAAAAAAGTAATGATAGGAAACAGATTTTAATCCAAAGAGTCAAATGGCCACCCCAAACAATACTTGCTAATACCAAAAACTCACTGCATTACAAACATCAAGTATCTTTACTATATTAAAACAGCTGATCCCAGGAATCTTTGCTTAGTTAACAGGTTTAACTTTAAAAAAAAATGTTATGCATGTTCCTTAAACAGTAATTTCTGAGTGCAGAGTTAGTCATTTTATATGACTCCCCATGTTAGATCCTTCCAAACAACCTGTGCAGGCCTGTCTTCTCACACCAAAATCATAGTGCTATTACTTTGTGGTATGTGTTAGACTCCTGAACTGTGCTTATACCACCATTTTGCCCTGTTCTCCCTCTTCCCTGTTTGTCATCCTGTTTCTTATCACACCAGTGGTGCTGTTCTGTATACATCCCTCTGGTTTCTCTGACCAGACACTATGCCACCAGTGCCCAGGTATTTCTAGGAATATGCTGATACAAGCACACAGAGGCAACGTGATATGTTTGGACAAGAAGACACTGTTGGCACATGACTGCATAGTAAAAAAGTTCCTGTAGGGACAACACGACGTTTGTTGTGACCAGGTTAATCGAGGGTGTCATGACCTGGGTTCAAAAAAAAGAAGAAAAAAAGTAGCTGTAAGCAGAAGTTGGTGTAGTGGTCAAGAGCTAAGAGAGAAGAGGTTTACTGACAGTGCAAAGTATTTATTAAACATCCAGCTGCAGTACAACTGAGTTACTTTGCAGGGCTGGGTTTCTTACCCCTCCCTCCTCCCAGTATAGATGGGGAGGTAGATACAGATAGATATACAGAGAGAGCAATATACAGACACAGCAAAGAGTTGTCGTGACTGCTGATGAGCTGTGGGCAATGAAAGAAGCAGTGTCCTTTGAAATAAAAGCTACAGCAAACAACTAAGCAGTTTCTCTTCAATTTGGCAACCCTCTGTGAATCACCTAGATAGAGTGATCTAGGTTCTAGAGTACTATTCTGAAGTATTTCGTTTCCCTTGTTGTCTTCTGCTTTACCCTTGTGAGAGCTCAAGCAAACAGTTAAAATAATCTTCAGACTGACCGTTCACTTCCTATCATTATTCACAGACAGGCCATGGACAGTAATTCAAAGGAGATCTGATGGATCGCAAGATTTCAACCAAACCTGGGGGAGCTATGTAAATGGTTTTGGAGATCTCCATGGTAAGGATGCTCTTTTCTTTTCTTTCTCCCTGCTCCCCACACACTTCTTCATATTTTATAGGATAGTACCTGTTTTTAGAGGTTGGACTCTTGGGTGAAAGAAACTAGGGTTCACAAGCATTAATGTATGCAGCATTAGAGGGCTTGTAGAGGCTGCAATCTTGGGTGAAACGAGTGGGTTCACAGGGCAGCAGAGGAAAACAAGCAAAAATATCTAAGGCAAGACACTGGACACTGCACACCAGAAAATAGAAGCCTCCTAATTCAACAAAGTTCTCCAGCATTACCTTTAGGTATGTGCTTAGGCATTTTCCGAAATAAGGTCCAAAGGAATCCTTTCAGCTCTCAACATTATTGTATTTGTTAAGATTTTCGTTTTATAAAATCACTCAACCCAAACTTCTAGATTCCTCTGAATCTAGAAGCATGAGATGAGAAGAGATGCACACTAAAAGGAACAACCAACAGAGCAGCACTTCTTTTTTCCACACCACACCTTCATGTAAGCTAGTTACCACATCCAGGGTTCAAACCTCAGGACAGCGTAAGGTGAGAGGCTTTTCCACTATTCACAAAGTGCTGTTTCTCAGTCATTGGCAGCCAATCACATCACCTCGCTTGTAGCTGGTGCAGAAACGCCCATGCTTATAGGTTAATCATCAACTATCAAAGCAAATTTTAACACCAGGCATTGGTCAACTGCCCACCCATCCAGCAAATTTTCTTTAAAATAGCATGGAACTGCTCTTGGAAGATTTGAGTTTGCTATGGCAAGGCCTAAGTGGCAGATTCAAAAGCAACCAACCTTAAGAACATAAGAAGTGCCATTCTGGATCAGACCAATATAGAACATATAGTCCAGTCTCCAACAGTGGCAGGAATGTATACCTTAGAGAGACAGCAATGAACTGGATACATCTAGAGCAGAGGTTCTCAAATTACAGCCCATGGACCACCACTGGTCTGCGAGCTCCATTCAGCTGGTCCACGAAAAGGTTGTGGAACCATCGAGAATATCTGTACTTGTAAGGTAAGACTGCTGATATTAAAATATGAGTAGCGTGCCTTGATTTGTAGAACAAAATCAAGTTTATTAAGTGGTCCGCAAAAAAAAAAAAATTGAGAACCACTGATCTAGAGTGATCTATCCCGTATCTGGTACTGTCCCTGGCATCTACCATCACTGGGCTAGAGATGCTAGAGGAAGCATCTCCATTTATTCTGTTCAACAGCTATTAATAGATCTATCATACATGAACCTGTCTAGTCCCTTTTTTGAACCTGGTTATGCTATCTTCCAACATGGGTACAAAGAAATGTGATGACAGCAGTTCTTTGCTTCCTTACATACCCTTAACAGTGAAGTCGCTCTATCCTTCCCTCTGTGATTAAAGCAGTAGATCAGACCTATGACATTTACTTGTGTAGGATAAGGTTTAAGGTTTGTCACTCCAGTGCCCAAATCCCACATCAACAGAAAGTGCATTTGATCCCATGTCAGCAAGATTTATGCAAAGTATCAGACTACTATACTGTGATACCAACATATGATTCTGGCCTATGCAAACTTTTAAGACAAATATAAAATTGTGGGGTGCTACATTTCAAAATAAATTCTTTCCTTGTTATTCTGCTCCCTTTTATCTTTCTCAAACAGCCTGTCTTTTATTTCTTGAAAAATTGGTATAATCTTGCCCGTGTGCCTCTTTTTATTTATTGTCAGGGTCTATTGGGCTTGGACATCAACAATGGGTACTACAGGATGCTGATGACTGAATATAATTATGTGCTAGCCAATAAACCCAACTGCCAAAAAGTGTGCTGAAGAAAAAATGATCAAGTTAAATTAAACTTTTGTACATAGGGGCAGCAAAATCTCATTTCAAGAAAATACATTTCCATTACAATTAAGTTTTATATATGTCATTTGGTTCACTTATCACACAGTTTCCATTATGTACTTTTTAAAAAATGTCTTGACTCTCCTTGCAGACTTTCATAAGAGCTTGGAAAATTCAGAGAAGTTACGTGTCATTTATGTATCTAGTTTTCATTGATCACTAGTGTATAATTAAAAAAGATGTAAACAAAAAGAATGTTTCAGGGAGACCCTCAGAAAAGATCAAGAGTTCCCAAGGCTCATACTATTGATTTAATTAAAGCCATGAATAAACCTTTTTAAATAATTTTGCCCTGACTTAACTCTATACTAATACTATTCATGCTACATACCTTTGCAGGGGAATTTTGGCTGGGACTGAATAAGGTGTATTCCATCGCTAAACAAGCTGACAACATTTTACGTATTGAGCTGGAAGACTGGAAGGCTAATAAACGTTACATCGAGTACACATTCACCTTGGGCAGTCCAGAAACTAACTATGCCCTCTACCTTTCTGAGATCTCAGGAAATATTCCCAATGCCCTGACTGAAGAGACAGAAATGAAGTTCTCAACAATGGATCATGGTGATAACACACAGAGAGACTCTACCTGTCCAGAAAACTATTCAGGTATCAGTACTCTGAGCAGATATATCTAATGCAACAACCCTTCCTCCCAGAATTCTCATAACTTCCATGAATTACCAGGGAGCTACTTATCATGACTTAGCAATCATAGACATTAGGATACTGAAAAGACAGAACCATAGCAATGTAGCTCCATGCCCAATCACCCAGCCCTGTGGGCCAGACAAGTAGCAGAGAGTCAATCCATGGGCTAGATCTTGTGCAGAGTCAGTGAGTGGGTCCTGTCTGCAGGTGCAATCTGGTGTGGCAGCCTGAGCCCACATGCCAGCCAAACTATGCACCGGTGTGATCAGATGACCGGAGCAACACTGGATTGTGCCGTGACAATTGTGGTGATACAATCAGCTACTGCTGTGACAATGGCTGCTTTTGTGACCCCCAACAAAAGAAAAACCCAGGGCTGCATCCCTGGTCACCCTCCCTCAGCTACACTACTGTATCACAGAATTTCTCCTCTACAAACCAAGAAAGTAAAATTACCATTCCTAGTACTTATCAAGAGCTTTTCCTCCACAGACCTCAGAATGCCTGAGCATTATTACCTCACTTTACAGATGTTTCCTTGCTGCTGAATATCCAGACCTATGGGAAACCCTGTGGGCCAGATAATGAGGCCCTGCTCACTAAATTGTGCTGGTGCACAGTTGGGCTATATGCAGGGTCAGACTGGAGCACTGAATCACAACTGCAAATGGACCCCATGCACTCTACTTGTGCAAGATCCAGCTCATGGATCAAGCCCATGACACTCATCTAGCCCAGAGGGTCAGAAGATTAGGCACCACTACCCTCAATCCAGTCTGGCTTTCTCCGAGTCATCCCTCCTTGCATACGCCAGAGAATGGACTCTATTTTGACCTTAACCGAAAGGCCACAGTAGTTAAGGTTGAGTTCCATTTAAAATCTGATTTTGACCTCTAGTAAAATTTACAAAATAAGTGATAGTCATGTCAAAACCAGCAGGACAGATATAGGCTTTTGGAAGGTTTCTTCTATAGAATCTCACTGGGGTAGAAGTCCAATTGTCTTTTTTGCCAATTCATACTTAAACAAAAACACAAAACCAGCAGCAGCAGACTGTTCAGACTTAAGCCAACAGGACAGCCTGCACTGGGATCTAGCACGTAAAACCAACACTAGTTTTTTTAATTAATTCTGATTTAAAGTGTTACTAGCATTTGGAGTGATGCTAAGGAAAGTCAGCTCGGTGATCCTAGCACAAACGAGAAAATGATTTCCAGAGTTCTGTGCTTTCTAAACAGAGTATCCTTATAAGGATAGCTTGCCAATCACCAGTGATCCAAAGCCTTATGAGGATGCAGGAAACTAAAAAAAGCTTAAATGTTTTCTTAGTTGTCTTTATTTGGCCACAGAATTTCTAAGTGCAACATATTCTGCATCTGTCAAAAATTACAGGTTCAATAGAAGATGGATCTGGCCTAGAAAAAAAACTCATCTTAAAAACAGGATTTAGTCAGTAACTAATCCTGTTATGTCAGGAAGAAAAAGTAAAATTTGGATTAACTGACATTAACATATCCTTTTTAGGTGGCTGGTGGCACAGTGGATGCGGGGAAACCAACCTGAATGGAAAATACACCAAACCAAGATCAAAAGGAAAACTAGAACGGAGAAAGGGACTGTATTGGAAGCCTCAGAAAGGGAGATTCTACTTACTTAAGTCAACTAAACTCATGATACATCCTACAGATTTAGAAAGTTTTGACTGAATTCTCACTCTGATGTGTTTAATTCAGATATACCCACTGAACATGAAACACAATATGAACTTCCTTGATACAAGCATAAGCGCTACATGCCAAAATACATGGCATATATGTTACACCTACTCAACAAAACAAAACGGGTGTTTACTATGGTCTATGGTGTATTTGGTGAGTATTATTAAAATGAAGGACTTTGGCCTCCATTTTCAAATGCTAATATCTACAAACTTTATACCTGTTGAGATCTTAGGCTGTACTGAATGGGGAGAAAGATTTCTGAGTCACTGCATTCACATCTGGATAGAAGAGTATACAGGAAAACACTCAAAATGTTTCAATAGAAATAATAGATTAGCAAAATGCTGTAGAAAACATTTAACCATTAATTTTGAAGGATAAATGGATTTTACTTTATAAAGTACATTAGCTCTACATTAGTCACAAGTTATAGTTTTGAAAGATTTATATACATGAATGGAAGGCGGGTAATTCTGCATTTTATGGTATTACGTATTTAAGCCTGAACTTCCACCTATGCATGTTGGTACAAATCCTGGAAACAGCACTGTTCTCATGCAACTAAGAAAACATGCATCTAGAAATGCAGACTGTGAAACTAATCATTTATTCTTTGCTTTGCAAAACAAATATTAAAGCCTGATGCAAAGACTCCCCATTCATGGGAGCTTCCCACTCTGTTTCAATGGGTTTTGGATCAGGCCTATTTTTATTTTATATTTATGGAGTTAAATGAAGGACAATGTGCTATGTTTAAAGCAGACTGTCTTTAAAACAAATGAAGAAAAATCCTGCAACATAAGCCTATGCAAGCAATCCCACTGAAGGCAACAGTAGTGTCCAAATAGTCAGAAGGGTAAAGACTGTAAGCTTAGGACCTTCAGACGTCAGTCCTCAAATATTTACATATTTGCTTAATCTTGGGAGTTAATGGGACTACTTACATGCTTACAGGCAAACTGAGTCATATTGACTTTTACATGTCATATCTGATAACTGTACTGTATGTATTTTATATAATTTAACATTTGTAACTAAGAAAAAACAACTTTTTAAGATATATTTTGTTAAGGTGGAAACAAGTCTGAATGTAATTTGCTAAATCATGAAAAATAATGCAGCAAACCAATTGGATGCTGTCAAAATTAATTTGTTATAATTGAAATAAGAGACACTGTAATGTTATGTACTGGTGTACCATAATGTTGACCAGTTCGTGCAACCCCTTAAATAAAAGGACATTTAAAAAAACCAAACAAACCTGGTATACAGCATGAATAGAATATTTCTTACAGGGCAGAGTTTCTGTTTGTTGGCTGCAGCCACAAAATCAGTCAAGAAGTTGACTCTGTGGTTCTACAATGTCTAGGAAAAATGGGGCTCAGATCTGACTGTGGACCCATGTGCTCCGATAGCAAAAACCTATTAGTAATAGTTATCAGAACATTTCTCAGATTTTTCCTCTTTTCTCCTCTGCATTTCCTTCTGAAAGGTTTCCACACTAAAAAGACAAATGTTACCTTACTTTCATTCCATAAAGTACTGTAACAGCCCCTACCTTCTTAAACAGAGTTTATAGCAAGATTTTTCATGTTTATAAAATTGGAGCTGTCCAACTTGAGTGGCCAGGCTGAGCACCATGTGCACTGCCCCAGGACCCCTGCACCATGTGAACACTGCACTGGACTACACAACATGGCTCCCTACACTCCCACTGCAACAGTGATCCTCAGTCCCTACCCCCACCCAGCCTCTCAGCTGTGGGCTCCTTCAGCCCCATGGGCTGCATCACGTTCCTCACTCCGGCCATCCCCCAGGGCAGGGACAGGCAGCTGAAGCAGGAAGAGGGAGGAGGAATCCAAAGACTCCAGCAGCACCAGCAGGAAGGGGTGGAGGGAGCAATGCCCAGACTGGGAGCCTGGGGAGGGCAGGTTAACTACTTGGGGGCTGGATGTGGCCAGCTGGACAGCATGGTATAAATGAACCAAACTGTAAAAAAAAAAAAAAAAAAAAAATCTGAGACAAGAAATGTATTTTTCTGCTACCTGCTTTCCACTATACAGCCCATGGAGGTTTTAACCAAAAAAAATGTCCTAAAAAACAGGATGGGGGAAGCAGAATGGAAGACATTAAAGGGAATGGTGGGTATGAGACAGAAATGAGAGCAGGGAGCCCAGGAAGGGAGATGTCTCTAGTTTTTCTTTTCGGCTCCCTTATCACCAGGGATCCAGGTTTTCCATATGCCATGGAAAAATGCAGTAAAACCTGGACTTTCTAATTTTAAGGAGAAAAACCCAGATTTTCAACATAAAAGGTGAAAAACGCAGGGAAACAGTGGGTTTCCCCTTGCAGGCTGGCAGACCTCCAGGGAGTGCAGGGGAGTGGGACAGTGCTGCAGGAGGCTCATGGGAAGGAGGCGGTGGGGCTGGCTCTCCACCACTGAGCACATTCTCGGAGCGAGGGATACGGAGGGCACATGCCCCCCAGACTTGTGTACAGGGTAGGGGAGGAGGTGGGCTACCCACTGTGAGCTCAGGCTCTCCCTCTGGGGCCTCCACAGCCCAGCAGACGGGACCCAGCGCAGCACGGCAGAGCAGAGCGGGAAAGTTCAGTGACACTACTGCGAACCCCACATCAGCATGGAAAGGTGCTCTCTCCCTGCCTGGCAGCAGTGGGGGTAGCAGCACCCAGCTGTGCCCCCTGCTGATGCCAAGTGGGCAGGGAGCACCTCGCTATGGTTGGGGAGTGAGGGTCACCAGCAGGGGTAGGAGAGTTGTGGGTAGGGAGTGAGGGGCCTGGACCTGTGTCCTGGAGAATGAAGGGGGCAGGGGGAGCTCTGATTTTCCATGATAAAAAAACCCAAAATCAAATGCCAGAATTTATTTTATTATAGTGATTGAGGCTCTGGTAGGCTTCCAAAATGCTTTAAAATTGTAATTATATCAATAAAACATTGTGTTCAGTTGATACCTAGATATATAGCAGTGTTTCATTTAATCATGGATTTGGGGGGTTTTAATTAGAGAATTTGTGATTTTTAAACACAGAATTCAGGATCCCTGGTCATCACTGATCAAAACCTCCTCTAACGCCAATGCTAATGCCAGCCAGAGATCCGTGAAAACTTTCTTACTAGCTGGCACAGGCAGCCTTCATTGCTTAAAGTGAACATCTTTAAAAAATAGGATACTATCACATCAAAGAACAGTCCACAACCTAGAATTAATCTCTAAACAAGTACTCATAGCTTCTGCAAGAGCAGCCACCAAACTGGGAAGCAGACAGCTACCACCACCCAATGAGACCAATACCAGCTCAAAAGAGCAGTCTGAAAATGATAGCAAGAGCTGTCTTGGTCCCAGTAAGGCCCCCTTGTATATGTTTACCAGAATGTCTTCAAGAGAGAAGAAATAGCAGGGAAGTCTCACCAGCCCTCCCCACCAACTCATGCTCCTTCATCCTATCCCCAAGAACTGGTGACCACTCCCCTCGTCTCCTAATAATACCTGAATTATAAACTTGCTGTGCAACTGTTTAGGGACTAGACTTCAAAGCCCTCTGATATTGATGCTCTGCACTAAGATGTTTTCAAGAGCTAAAAGATTAAATCATGGATACAAGCCAATTTGCTTTCCAATCAAGAAAACCTATTACTTCCTGGAGAAGTCCCAATTGCCTGACCCAAGGGAAGCCAGCCAAGCATGTGAAGAAAATAACCAGAGAAAGATGCACGCAAGTGTGAGCGTGCGTGCATGCATGCATACATGCACACACACGGAAACACTATTGGAAACAAAAGCACTGAGAGACATCCTGTCCCTGTGGAGCCAGCTCAGTAACTTCAGCTCTCTGTGTTTCCAGACAAAGAATCTAACAGTTCGACCCTCCCCCTGTACTAAATCTTTCGGAGGAAGAGTGGGGTTTGACTCCTGGCAGCCATATTCCCGATTTGTACAACCCCAAGAGCTGACCCTTATCTGTAAGGATTCTAGGCCAAAGAATGGGAGCTGAATTTTCACAGCTTTCCTTTCACAACCTCCCTCCTCTTTCCCCTCTATCCAAATTCGAAAGGCAGTTCTTTTCCCAACCTTACTGGCTGACTTCCCAACTCCCAGGCTCTTAAAGCGAGATCCTTTCAGTGAGCTGAGAGTCCATTTTCTGTAATTAGGTTTTTAAAATTACCGTACTTTCCAATTTTATTGTAGACTTTCAATTTCTCATTTGAATTGAATGAAAATAATCATTTTGAAGCTAATACTTACACAAAATTGAGTTTGGTATTCCCCCACACCCATATACACTCTTCTCTGCTCCTTTCCCTCTTTTCCCCTTGCAAAAGGAGAAAAAATGGGGTGGAAATGGTGTTGGGAAACCAAGACACTGAAAATTGGAACCAAAATTGTGCTTTTTATTTAAAGGAAATATTTTGGGCACATGTTCACACAGGATCATGTGGTTTTGATCTACATGGGCACAGGGGATGCATCAGATAACAACAGGACCTACTGTTCTTTGTTAATTTTTTCTTCTTTTTTCTATTTTTAATAATATATTTTAGTCAGAAAGCTATTCTTCGTTTAAAAGAAAAAACTTTCAGAGAAAAAAATTCAACCAATTCTGGATTTAAGCCTATGGCCCCTGAGAGGGTGGGCCTGTCTTTATCTTTCCAAAGGCATTCTTTAAAAATACCACTTTACAGCACTTCCCCAGAGCATACATACAGCAGGGGAAAGCTGGGCTGACTAAATCTTGTTCCCTGAGAATGTGTTTTAAAACTCATTTGGATTTAGGTTTCGTTATGTAACTGAAATTCAGTTCAGTTACGGTTTCTGGTTGGGACTATGTGGAAGTAATGATGCTTAAACGCATACACACACATCAGAAAACTTGTGAATTTTTATTTTGGGATTTGGGGTTTGTTTGCAACTAAAACTCAAGCAAATCTCACAGCTGAAAAATGAAGAAAACTTTCTTATGTGCCCCTAAGAACTGTTGAGTTTTATGAACCTATGAGAGATTTTATGAACCTCTAATAGGCTCTGTAGAGAACTGTTATATCATTTATTTTCTGTTCTTTTTCTACCACCTCAGTTATTATGTCTTTGGCAAAGTAAGTCTTCTGATGTGGCAAGCTCTGAAGCAAATCAAATAATAAACATGGAAGTTCTGGACCCGCTAATCCTCTGGAATTAAAATATTACCTGTAAGTAGTATTTGGAACATACACATCCCTGGCTGGAAACTCCAGGATCTCTCTTGTAGGTCTAACTCTGCTGTCTGGGTAAAGTTTGACTTGCAGCAGCTCTGGAGTTAGGCAGTAGTGGGGATTCTCTGGTGCTGGAGATATGTCTATCTTCAGCTGAGCTGTACAAAGAAATATTTTTATTGTACTACATGAAAGATACATATATACTAAATGTGCATAAATAATGTTTTTTACCCATATTAGGTAGCACAGAAGAATTGCATTCCTGACAAATATCCTGCAAGTGAGGTCTCGTAGCTTATGAAATAACTCCTTATGGAAGCACCTGTCACGTGGTACATGAAATACTAGATTGGCTTGTAAATGTGAAGTCAAGAACTATCCTGTACTTCCACTAATCTAGGCTATGGTCTACAACAGCAGTTTTTTTGTATCCAGAAGACACATGGAACTTCTATGAAGCTCTAGGTACCAAGCCCATGTATTTACACAGTCCTGAAACAGAGGGTTAGTGGGACCAGAGACAGGCAAGAGAGAATAGGTAGAGTGGTAAGAGAGCATAATGAAAGTAAAACACATTCCAGGATGGAGGAAGAACAGGTTAAAGAATATTAAAATACAGTGAAGTTGGCAGGGCCATAACAAAATTCACCCCCCAAGAGCTTATGGAACTACCTGAAGCAATCTCAGATCTACTAACAATCACTAACTATCACCTTGAAGAACTCATGGAGGATGGGTGAGCTTCCAAAGGAAAGGAAAAGCACAAATATAGTATTTACAGCAACCAGCACAATATACCACCATCTCAAAGTTTGCATTTTTTTTCATAGTCCAAGCATTTTCCTAATCATATAGATTTTTCTAACAAATAGGCCTGCACACTTCTGTATCTTGTTTTGCATTTGATTAAAAAGAGGGTGGAGGGGAAAAGAACCTGGGGAATTACAGACAAGTCAGCATAGGTTCAATCTGCACAAAGATACTAGAATACAATTTCTAACAATCAATCTGTAAACACCTAAAAGAACAACAAGAACAGCCAACACAGATTTGTCAAGAACAAATTACATCAAACCAATCTACTTCCCTTCTTTGATAAACTAACTGTCCAAGTCTGCAGGGGAGAAACCTTATATGATAGACATATTATGACTTGGGTGATCCTTTGGCCACTGTCTGGTATGACAGTCTCATCAGCAAGACATGGGAACATAGTTTAGATGAAATTCCTATAAAATGGATAAACAACTGACTGAAAAACTATTTAAAAAGTAGTGATTAATAGTTCACCATCGAAACTAGAAAGACATGTTACCAGGGGTCTGGCAGGGTCTTTTGCTAGGCCCAGTATTATTCAACATTTTGAAATGACTCACACGATGAGACAGAGGGTAGACTTAAACTACATGATTATATGAAGTTTGAAGGGGTTGCCTTGGAGGAGAGGTTTAGAATTGAAAATAACGTTGATTCTTGATAAATTGGAAATATGGTATGAAATAGGTATGATGAAATTCAGTAAAGAGAAATGCAAAGAACTATACCTAGGAAAGATAAATCAAATGCAGAAATACAAAACAGGAAATAACTGTCCAGACAAGTACCGCAGAAAAGATTTTGGGGTTACAGTGAACCACACACTGAATATGAGTCAACAGTGCTGCTGCAAAAAAGACAGAAGTTATTTTAGCATATAGTAAGCTGAGTGCCATGGGTAAGAGCTACAAAGTAATTCTTCTAATGCATTTGGCACTGCTGAGGCTTCAAATGGAACATTATATCTACAACATGTTAAACCAATGCAGAAAAAGAAGAGCATTCAGGAGAGAATGACAAAAAAGACACAATTAAAAGAACTGGAATTGTTTAATCTAGGGGGATAAAAGAGAAGAATGAGGTGGAGCAAACATGTAAAAGCTTGTTATAAAAAAGCAATTATTTTCTATATCCACTGAAGGAAAGACAAGTACTCAGTATAATTTGTAGGGAGAGAAATTTAGAAATATCCAAGCTAACTATAAAGATCATCAAGCACATTAACAAGTGACCTAAGACATGGCAGAAACCCTGTAACTGGAGATTTTTACATATGGCTCAGACAAACATCCACCATAGCTATTCTAGGTGTATGAGATCTTGCTTTAGATCTAAATGTATTCCTAGGGACACTTTCATCTGTAGTATCCATGTTCCTTATGAATCACATGGGAATTACCAAGTAATCTTACAAAGCCAAAAAGTTCTCCTTTAAACATTTTCCACCAAAATCATTTAATACCTGTAATGGGTCTCAACCTCCGTAAAACAGAAGACGGCCTTCTCATATCTGCAAGGAACTTGTACAAATCTTCATCACTCAAGCGATCACCCTCCTATTGGTTTATGGGAGGAAAGAAAAATGACTCTGTGTAATGTCTTCATACTTGACTTACAGTATATTAGTGTACCTGGCTGAACTTTTTGATTGAACTTTCAGTGAAATTAGCTTCCCTCCCACCAAAAAAACCCTGAAAACTGCTATCAAGTTTTGTGGGTTTTTTTCCCCACCAGAATTTCCTATTTTTATCAAAACAGAAAATTTGACTTGCCAACTCTGAAATTAAAAGTTTGCTTCCCCTATTTTATGCAGAAATGGAAAATATATAGGTGATTATGGGAACAAGTACTGGGAAGACAAAGCAGTCACAGGAATTCTTTATCATTTTTCTGTTTTTCCATTCTCCTTTTGCCACTCTGTAATGGTCCAAACCTTCCATAGCTTGGGCAAAATAAGAAAAACTAAGCTCTAACTCCACCCTTCTTTAAGTGTGCAAAAAAAGGAAGAATTTAACCACAGTTTATGGTAGGGAAAGGGAGGGAGAATCAAAGAGGGCCCACTCGTCCTTCAATTATGTTGTTTTTCCACCAATAGAATGCCACTGAGTGACGTAGTTTCTGATTTACACTTATATTTGCAAATTCAGACATGAGCCATCCAACAGCAGTGAGAACAGGAAAGAATGGCTACATTCATAAAACCAAGGTGCCAACAGATTTTTCATAGAGGAAGTCAAAATTTCACAATGTCATAGCAAGGACTTAGCTGGTAAAGAAAATCTCTTTTTTTTCAAAAACTATGATCTGGACATATGCTCTACTGTGTTATATCAGAGATTCAAAAGATGATTTTTCAAGTAAATTTTCTCTAACAAGGCACTGCATTAAGGAAGGCTAGGCAATGAAGCGCACAGTTTTAGGTCAGGTATAGTTACTTCAGCAGCTGGTCCAGGTGGGGATTAGGAAAGGGATCAGTATTAATTAGTTTATACATTACTTAACTGAAAACAAAATAGTTTCCCTTTCAAAATAATCCACTGATTTTTGACATTTTCTCTCTCTTTTCAGCACCAAAGGCTGTCATACTTCTGCTGCTGCTGCTCAGCAGGAAAATACAGGACCACAGCTGAGAAAAGTGGACAGTCAGCAACACAGTACCAAAACTAAAGGGTCTTGTTCCCCCAAGGGACCTAACCCTGGAAGGTATTGAACAATAGCATAACAAGGGGTGGGTGAGCAAGACACAAGCAGCAGCAGCAGGAGAAATAGCGGATAGCAGCTAGTGGTTTATGGAGCAGCCTCCAGGTGTAGCTCCTCCTGACCCTGCAGCTGTCAGCTTTTTCACCACTGAATTTACCTTTGCAGACTGCTGCTGGCAATGAAGTTCAGCAGCTCATGGTGACTATGGCAAGGGGGTTCCTACACCCAGCAGCAGCTCTGTTAATCTGCTAGCTGCACCAAAATCTTTACCCCCCATCTCAGAGCAGCAGCTGCTCTTCACCAAGGATCGAGGGAGTGAGGCTGATGCCCCTGGGTGTAGCTATGCTGACACCTCCTCCTACAGCTGGTCTGGCCTAGGGCATAAACCTTACTAGTTACAGCTCTGGTGCTGAACATATCCTGAGAGCCCTGGCCATTCTCAACTTCCAATGAAGAGCTGGACTGTGCACCTATAGATAAACTGTCCTTGATTTCAGTGCTGTTATTTCAGTAGACTGCCTTAAAGATTGGGACTTTTGTTATGAATTACCTGATTAAGTAACCACCATATTGAAGTTTAGGCTACAAACCCCTGCATAGAGTAAAGACAAATACCTCCAATAGCCTTTGGCACAGATTCACTCAAAATTCAAATTTTCTCCAGCTGTTTTGAGCCTGCTTCTGTGAATACTCCAACAAACAAGTTTACTGTAAGGAACACTTGAGAAAACCCTGAATTTTAAATAAATGCTAGAGAATACTGGAGGGAAAGTGAACTAATCTCAGGAGATCTGATCCTATCAATGACTGATCCAATGACCAAATAATAACAATGCCAGGCCCAGGTGACTCCAGTCAAAAATACTGGAGACAGCTGAAAGTTCATAAATCAGTTAAGCACAATGAGTTTCATCAACAAAGCACAAACTGTTTACAGAACCTGTCTGAAGAATAAGCTTCCCATAAAATAAATACAACTATACACTGTTCAAAGACAGTTTGTTAGAGAGAAGTTAAATTTACTCAATGCACCATGAATTATCCATTCAGTTCAATTCTGGCTGCACTTAACCAAATCATCCTAATGACAATGGTTCATATCATACCTGCTTAAAGAAGTTTGTCACTGTAAGTGTGGCTGGCCTAAAGCTAGTCAGATTGCAAGCCTCATCTCCGCTTGTGGTTCTCTCTAAGGATCGTCTTCCAACAATACTAGAATTTCGCCTCTCTGACCAAGATCCTTTGCGTTCTAAAATAATAATACAAATGAAAAAAAAAACAAATTGTACAAGAGTCAAAATTTGTTTCAAGCAGGATTTTCTACACAAGAAGATAACTGCTGCATTCAGAAATTATGCAATAAGCATGATAGAAGAGGTGGTTATGCTAAGACAATCACACTCCTGAGGCATCAGGAAGCTATGAAGCACAGCTGAATACCTCTGCTCCTCTCATAGCAACCTCACCCCAGTGCCTTATTGCTATTATAAAAGTCTTTATCGTGTGGAGATTTATGTATTTCTCTTGCGCTGGAAGATGATGAAGTTGGCAGTTTTGGGGATGCTGAAGAGCAGTTTCAGATGAGCTGTGTGGTTCACAAAGATTAATCCACTCCTTTGGAAAATGTTCATCAGCCTCTAACACACTCAGTCTTCACAGCCTGGTTTTAAATAGTATATCATATGGTTTGCTTGTAAAATCCTTGAAAGATAAATCTATTTGTTATCATGGACCTTGTCCTTTTTATTTCAACCTTTAGCCAGGACCATTACAAGGGTGAGGAGGGGGGGAAAAACCTGATGAAATAGTGGATACAGAGCTTGGTCTAAAGTCCACTGAATTCATCTGATTTCAATGTACTATGGATCAGGTCACGCTTCCTTATACAAATGCAAGGTACCATACCTCCTGTGCCAACTTCTACTTCCGTGGAATCTCTCTCCAAACTTCCCGCACTGCTGACTATGTTCATTAAATGAATGGCTGTCCAGGCAAAAGGCATTCGATATTTGCCTAATCTTTGGCAAAACTGATCCGATTGACTTTTCAACTTTTCCAACTTTTCCTTATTCTGCAAACAAAATATTTATTTCAACAAGTCAAAAAAGGAAAGGGAAATAACAGGATTAATAAATCCCTTTGATCAAAAATGGTTTGGGGTGTTTATTTCCAAGCAAGCTAATAGAATTATTTCTTCACCAACAGTATAATGAAGATGATCATTACTTTGCAATTTTTCTCTGAGGATTTCCAGACACTTCGCAAACACTAAGGAATTTAGTCTGTAAAAGGCCTACCATGGACTTTGCTATTGCTAATGTCTCCATGTGGATGCTTTGGTGATGGAGAACAGTATGATAAGGTCACTAGAATTATCTCCATTTTTCAGAAGGGGAAACTGAAACACTGAGAGGTAAATGGCCTTATCTGTGGTCACAGAGTCTAGAGTAGAAATGAGACTAGAGCTCAGGCTTCCTTTTTTTCAGTCCTGTTAAGCGTTTAGCTCCAATTCAACCAGTCCCTTACGCACATGCCTGCTTTTAAGGACATGACTTCAAATGGCATTGCTCACATGCTTCCAGTTAAGAATGCTTAAGTACCTTACTGACAGGTATTCTGTACACCTCAGAGAAGCAATCCAGTCAGTTTTCCCCTTTCTGTTTGCCTGCCCCTTTCACAAAATATTAGAAGAAAAAAAGATTTCATAGGAAAATATGGTTGCAAAATCACCCCGATTCAAAAACTAGGATGGCAAGTTCCCAACAGATATGATGTTAATGATATTTTAGAACCTCCCTGTGATTAAGTTCCAAGTGAAAGGTGCTCACTTGCTAAAAGAAACAGCAACAATAGTGAATAAAGCTCCCTCCTGTGAAGGGCAATAAGTAAAATACATTAATGGCCAAACTAAAATATCGTCAAAGGTCCTGTAGCCATCATTTAATTAAAATTCTTACCTTTGCAGCATCAGCTTCCTTAAAAATCATATATGGCTCTGCACACTCCCCTATATCCCCTTGCTGTAATACTTTTTCCAGCTGTGGAGGAAAAATTGGTTGGTTGTGAGGGCAGAGATATGTTCACATCAGAGACTGATAAATAAATTAAGCACTAAGCTTAGATGTTTTAGAAGCATAACATTTCAAAAAAGGAAGAAACTTATTTTCCTATTCTGTCAGAAAAAATGAGCTGCAGGTGTAAGTCAAGGAACAAGCACTTCAGTCAAATAAACAGATTTTTCACCCAAAACTAACCCTCCCCCCCTGCTGCAAAACTGCAGGTACAAGAGTGGCTGACCTCTTTCAAACATGCCTCTTTTCAAAGGTTTCGAAAGAGTTAAATTAAGCATTATATTTTTACTTTCAGGTCTCAACTTTACAATTTTCCTAAATTTGATTCTTATTTAACATATGCAGTATCACTGTCCTCAAACAGATTCAGAACAGATTCAGATAAAAAAAATGCTAAAAAATAATAAACACACGTTTCTTATAAATAACCTTATTTAAAATACTGACAACCAACACTAGATCCTAAACATTATCATCTCTTTCCTAAACATTATCATCTCTTTAAAATACTGAAATTAATCTTAAAACATAATATTCAAGCATTACACGTTTGCTACTGAAGTTTTTTAAAAAGTCAAAACTACTGAGCTGTTGAAAAGCACTGGCTAAGCTCCTAGTACCAGATTTTTGTAAAGTGATAAACCATCTTAAGGGCATGTGTAGATGAAATGGGGGCCCTAATTTGAAGTGGTGGGTTTTTAAAAACACAGTTTCAATTTACGGCTGATTAAACCCCCATGTCATGCACACACCTGACTTACTTGCCTCTCTGGCAGCAGGGAGGGGAGGGCAAGCTGCCAGCGCGCAGAGTGGTCCCTGAGCTGTGGGGGGGCTGGTACTTCCCACCACAGCAGCACCAGCCCCCCACCAGGTGGGATCACCCCACAGGCACCCGGCTTGAGTGGTCCAGGGGGGCACCACAGCTGTGGAGGGAAGCACTGAGCCCCCCATGTGGCTCAGGCAGGCAGGCTCTGGGGTGGGGAGTGGGGGGGAAAAGATCAGGCTCATCACTTTTCTTGGGCAAAGCCTGCCTTCCCAGGCTGCTGCCAGGCTGCCTGCAGGGCTTCCTGCAGAGCTGAGGAGCTGCACAGAGCCCGGTGCTTCACTCCACGGCTGTAAGGACAGCAAACTAAAACTCCTTGAAGGAGTTTTAGTTTGCTGCGCCCCAAGTCATTTAAGATGCATTATGCCACCAAATTTCCTACAGCAGCTGGAATTAATACGCAATAGGCTGCCAAGGTACGCAAACACCGACACCATTAAAGCGGTGCAAAAGCATTTAGCCTGCTTTAAAGTGTTGTGCACATACGCACCTCATTTATCCACACAGGGCCTTAGATATCAGTTAGCCTCTTCCACAAGTATAGAGTATTGCCTTCATTTAAATTTAGTCAGCTTGTTTAGTTCAATGACTAATTTATACACCGTCAAAAAGCTGATTGGGAATTGCAAGCAAGGAAGCTCGTTTCCCTCTTCTAATTTATGAACAAAAATGAGGTGAGAGAGGCTGAGTTCTTTTAGTTCTACAATCCTGAGGGACACAGTGATGAGAATCTCTCTGTTCAACTGACTAACAACAAATAATGCTTCTTTTGTTTGCTAGTAGGCAAAGGTTTTTTGTAATATCTTTTACTTACTGGACCAACTAATACAGCTGCCTCTCCTACATTTCCTGGGCCAACACTATTACAACAACACTCCAACCCCTTTGATCGCTGGATAAGTTTTAAGTGCAAAATTTGTTTCGATAAATTTACTTTTCTTTCTATGCAACACATTTATTTAACTAAAAAAATAGAAATGGTGCTTTTGTGCATTTTAGTTGAATTCAAATGTCCATCCAAGCAAGGCTGGATGCAAGTCACAAATTAAAAAGATGAATCATCTAGTAAATAAGAAAGGTGTCAATTCACTGTCCTCTAACTCAATGATTTTCAACCTTTTTAACTTGATGACCCCCTAAAAAATTTCAAGTGGAGGTGCGAACGTCTTTAAATTTTAAGTGTGGGTATTCACATACTTTTGATTAATCACAGTCATCTTTTGCAGACCCCTCCGGCATACTTTGCAGACCCCCAGGGGTTTGCAGACCACAAGTTGAAAACCATTGCTTTAAACATGAAACACCAAAAATCTGAAAAAACGCTTTTGAAGCTATAGTGTTTTCAGGCATTTATAGAAAACATCCACCTCGCTAGAGTATAAGCTGTTTAGTGGCAAAAATAAAAGGCAAATTTAATGTACAGTCAACGTTTTGTTCCAAATCGGCATGCTTTAACGGTGAGAAAATGATGAAAAAAATCAACCTTTCTCCAGAAAATAAAAAGCAAATGTAAAACAGTATTAAAATAACTTATTTTATATCAGTGTTTCTGGCTTGCTGATTTAAATCATAATAAAATTGGTGCTTTTAAATTGCTTTTATTTAAATCGATGCTCTCCATCCTGGTTGGTTCCTCACTGTGTTAGGTTCTGTACAGATACAGCCCAAACAGCAATCAATCCCTGCCAAAGAGCTTCAAGCCTACGTGATGACACATAATAGGTGGCCAGGCAGATGAGTGATGAAGAGGGTTGGCACATTAACTGTTTTTAAAGTAGCTTTGCCCTTACAACATCAGCCAATGCACAAGCCATTTCACTTAAACTGTAATATATTTCAGCCTATCTTCTTGTTCTGTGTTTGTACAGTGCCAAGCACAATGGGATCCTGCTCCATGTCTGGAGCACCTAGATAATAGCACAAAACAAAGAATAAATAAGATGGCTATTTCCCATTGCCCAGATGCATTTACATTGTGATGCACAGCCAGCTGAAAAAGCAATTTCATAAAGAACAATAAGGACAAGGCCCATGTGAAAACTCAACCGGTAAGGCAAGCTATTTTTCTGGTTTATTTACCTTGACCATGTCCTTTTCATCATCACATGATAAAAATCAAAACTTACTTTTAAATAAATGGCTACGAGCTATGTTCAGCTCATTGGCTTTACAAGCACAAATGTGTAATCACAAGCTCTTCTAACTAGATCCGAGCTCAAGATACACATGGCATATCTCTGCCTCATATCTTGTAAAAATCAGCTACTGTGAATACTTGTGCACATGCAGAACCTGATTTTACAAGGTGCGCAATGATACGTGTGGAAAATCCAAGATCAGACTATGTCTCTAAGCTAACAAAAGCCTTGTTCTTGCTGGCTCTGATTGAGCTACAGACTTAACTCACTTCTAGAAGTTTAATTTGTTTGTAAGAACCGGCATACAGAAGATGAGAATAGACTCAGAGTCAGCTGAGTTTTCAAAACCTGGCTCTCTATCAGGTAATGTAACCAGTGGCTGCAAGATAAGCATATACATCTTAGTCCACTTTGTGCAGCTGGGCATAATTCAGACTGGGATTAGTTACAAAACTGGTCTATTTGCCCATTTCAGTTAGCTACCATGAGTATGGCTGCCATTGGTATGTTATTATATCAAAATAAAAGGGAGGAAATAACCCCAATTATGACTTCTCCCACGTTATTCCAGAAGTTACCAATTCTACATTTGATGGGCCAGTTACCATCTGATCATATCCCAGCATTTTTCTAGGATCTCACACGAATTAATGTAGGTGATATTTTGTATCTTAGATGTTTATCTACCTAACAGGGCTCACACATCCAATACTTAGATATCAATCTACTTATTTATAAATTGTGCTTTTGATTAACGAACTGTTTCTAAATACAGCCCTAAACAAACAACAGATATTCAATTCCTTTGAACTGGCTTTTTCAAGACTCTAATTCAGTGGTGCTTAACCTTCTGGCACAGATGAGTGCGGTGGGTCCACAAGCTGGACTGAGCCCCACATGCCAGGATCAGGCCTTGAAGGCCACCACTGCCCCCTCACTGCACCAAGCACTAGGAGTAGGACCTAGGGCCTGGCAGCACTGCATCCTCCCCCCACACTGGGACTGGGCCCTGGGGCTCAGTGCTGCCCCTACCCAGCCCTCATATGCCAGGATAGGGCCCTGCAGCCCAGCATTTCCTCTGCCCAGTCCTAAACGCTGGGATTGGGCATCCAATCCAGTGTACAAGGACCAGTGGTCCCCATGGATCCAGAAATTTGGCAGTGGGAGAGTGGTGCCACTGTTCTCTTGCTGCCTTATTTCCGGAACCATGAAGAGTCCCGTGGGCCAGATGACACGGGGCTACAGGCTAGATTTGGCCCGTGAGCCAGTGGTTGAGCACCCCTGCTCTAGTGATGTGTGCCCATCACCCTAGCAGAATTAACTGTTTGCCTTTTCATTCTTAAAATCTTGTATTTGTTTTTATAAACAATATGTATAGCATACTAAGACAGCTCTAGCAACGTATAGATATTTTCATTGTATAACAATCTATTGAGAACATGCATTTTATCCATTTGTTGGGGGGGGGGGGGTCACTTTAAAGATTCACCAAACTGTTTCCTTTCATGAAAAAGGTGCTATTTACTGTGTAAACCCTACCACACTGCAGTCTACAGTTTTTAGTATGGAAAACAACTAATTTCTCCACTGAAGAGTGTCTGATGTAGAATAAGCTAGAGCACAAAGTGGGGATACTTGAACTGACCCAAATTCTTTGGTGCTTGTGGGAAAATAATCATCCAGCTTTCAGGGTAGAATCTGGCCCAATGTGTTTAAGAGCTTGGTATGATTGGCAGGTCCTTGCTTCCCATTTAAAATAAAAGAACAAGAGCAATTAACATCCTAATCTCCCCTGCTTTCTTACCTTTATAACCAGAAAGACATCCTGAGAGGGATAAGTAATAGAAAAAATAGCAGATCTGGCCAAAGTAGAAATGGCAGCAGGTGGGACATGAGGACGCAGCATTGCTTTCATTTGTTCAGAGTTTAAATCAAAGTAGAAATTCTCTGAAATCTAAGACAGACGTTAGTTAGTTTCAGGCATTTATTGCATTTTTTGGTGAAGTCTTCACAAAGAACAATTAATAACTGCTACTGGACACATCTACACAAAATGCTTTACTGCACAGCAGTCACCATCTACATGTGCATGGCAATTAGTAGACTAATCTATTGTGCTTCTGAACATACCTGTCAAACACAAGTGGTATCTGGCAGCGCAGTAAATTACTGTGCTTACATGCACATATAGAAAGTGACGTCAGGTTTAGCTTACTCCAGCTCAAACTGAGTTGGGGTATGTAGACACATTAACTGCACATGTACACATGCTCACTGAAAAAGACTTCACTATGCTCTCTGCTGATATCATTTATAAGGAAAAAAAATGCTATTATCTAGTTTCCTATAGTTCAGAACAGGCTGGAGGCAAAATTGAAAGGAAAAAAACACAAGAACAATGCAAGCTGCTTCTAAAGCCTACTGTACCTCTCTTGAGATAAATGGTTCAGATCCTATGATTAGGAATTATAGTGTTTCAGAGTATCAGAGAAGAATATTATCTTTCAGAATATTGGCCCCAGGCTAAATTGAAAAGGGGGGGGGGGGGGGGGAAAGAAACCCCATTTGTGAGGTGGCCAAGTAACCTTTATAACATTGAAACACTAATGTGCTAAGGTTTTAATGCCTAAAGGAGTATATGCTAGTTATCAACACCAGAGGTCACTAAAGCCAAAGCCACCATTCAAAATACTACATGAAAGGAAAAAGACTGGAGTAATGAGACGATAAAAAATGGCCTATGATATGTGATTTAAATATTAAGCAAAGTACACAAGACTCTACTGAAGTTAAAACACTGTAAGACATTTAAGGAGACAGTGTCAAAACAAAACACACTTTATTTTTGGAAACATTTTTATCTCCTTTACTAATAATATCTTAAATTAAGAAACCCAAAAGAATTTTCAAATCAACATTAATTTTTCACTATGTATATGTAGTGCTTATTTTGCATTTCACTCGACAAAAATAATGGAAGAGACCAATCAGTTTTGTTTCTTGTCAGTTTCACTATTCTTTGCTCACACGTCGGCAAAACATGATTTGGTACATGACTAGAAAGTTGTCACTTTTTTGCAAGTCATAAACAACCACTTACCTTTTTCTTTTCTTTAACATCATACAAAGCCAAGCTTGCAAAAATGGGCTCAATTTCAATTTCAAATCTGAAAGGGAAGAAAAAAGTAAACAAACTGACTTGAATTTAATATGAAAAATCTCTAGCAAGGGCAAAACTTTACGTCTACATTAGAGGGAGTTCTGCCTTTGACTCTAACTTCAGTGTGGAAAGATTGATCTCCATGAAGAGATGAATCAATACAAGATAAATTAATCTATAGCTCCATTACAGTCAACAATGTTACACAAACACAATAGGCTCCATGTTTCCTTTGCAGACAGTAATGTGAGCATTTCCCAAAAGCATAAACATAAAAAAAAGCAATTCTGAAATACTGATCAGAAGTTAGAAAAGATATGTAAAACATTTATATTGTACGGAGCACTAGATAGGCACAGTGTTTTAACAAATGCAAAAAAAATAAAAATTAAGCCTTCCCCTAGAAAGGACTTTCTACTAGTTTAATAATAACAACAACACGAGTAATAGTTTAGATCTATAATAATAATTTAGATCCAATATTAATTTAGATCCACTGGCTCTAAATTAGAACTTCAACAAAAATCAGACTGAAAAAGAGTTGTTCAGGATTCATCCACAGAAATGTCTACCAAATAATTAGCAGTTATATAGTTCATAACATGACCTATATTAGAATTTAGACCATCAGTATGGTTCAGAGTGCATCTTGTATTTAAATAATGTCAGGACACTCATACAGGCTGCTCTTTTTTGGAACTAACGGCTTAAATTTTATGTTTCAAATGTGTCTGTAAATATACATGGAAATAACTATTAAGAGTATGAAAGCAGCCAATATCAATTCAATCTACATGAAACTTTATGGTGGGGTTTTTTTTTAGGACTTTCTCTCCCTTCTCTATTCCTGTTTCAGAAAACACTACACTAACTGTGAAGAGAAATTTGAAAGTGGTGTCAAGAGGTAATGAAAACTAGAAAACCTCTCAGAAGCAACAAATCAGGGAAGAATTCAAAGACCTGTGCCTGATCTCATTGATTTTCAATGGTGCAGGATGAGGCTCCATGAATTCAAAGGCACAATTTTAGTTATCTTGTGGTGGAAATATCTGGAAGCTAAAGACAGCAAACTCGTTGTTTTCTTAAAGGAAACAATCATGAGCTGACCCTGACTTCTTTTTCTCTACCAGAAAAATGTCAATTCATTGACACTTTCCTCAAAAAAAGTTTTTTAGGTCCAAAATGAAATTTCCATTGAAAAAGACTTACCCACAGCAGAAGAGCCAATACCCAATGAATATGGCACTCGCCTAGGAAACTATGGTCATGCCTTGAGCACCAAGCTATGAAGTAGAACAGCTCCAAGAGGAGAAGCTGGAATCCTTATTTTGTGGCCAGTTATGATGAATGTTTCTGACTTTTGTTTTCTAATTTTTGTGCTTTTGAGTTTTTTGTTTTTCCTCCCGTGAAACAACCCCCTTCATTTCCCATCCCACTATTCAAAAAGCAAACAAAACTAGCTAAAGTGTCTTCTGCTTGCACAGTAAGAATTTATGCTTTAGCGTCAAATTCTGTCTTTGGTTGCCCCCACAAGACTGGCTTTGAATTGGGTTCCTTTGCACTGGGAACAACTTTCAAATAGAAATTCAAGTGATTCCTTATATGGGCAATTTTTCCCCATTTTCCAATTGTACTATGATACCTCTAATTATGGAGTAGCTGATCCAGAGAATGGAGGAGATTCAGATATCTAATGGAGGAGATTCAGCTACAGCTGCTAGAAAATTGTTTTCCCCACAAAATGTTCATCTGAAAGAATTTCTAATGTATTGGAAAAAAAATTGCAGCTAAACTTCCTGGGCCATTCTACTGTTCATCAGGAAATGGAAAGCATTACCCAGAAAAACTTGCATCTCTCAGTTGTTTTTTTTTCAATGAGAATTTGATAGTGGAGTTTTTTTCTATTTTCAGATCTGGCTTAGACTGAATGTGGGGTGCTGGGTGAGCTACATAATCCTGGGTGAGCGGATATAAAACAGGAGAACTCCTGGAGGGTATTGTTCTATCTGTATGAAGTTTGAAATCCTTATGGCAAAGATGTCTCTAAGAGCTATGTAAAGGAGAGGCAGTCTTGATCATGAGCAGTATGGCATAGAAAGTGCACAAAACCAAGAAGAAAAAGACCTCTATCATCATTTATCCATACAGACCTACTTTTGTGGCAAGATGAAGCCATTTTTATGGCTTGCTTGCAGCACAAAGGGCCAATTTCACAGGCATTTCTCGGCGGCCCCACCATCGCTACAGATTGGCAGAGAGGCCTTGCCATCGCCACAGACTGTCAGTAAATCTCAAGCATGTGACAGTGGCTGCAGGGATTGCCGCATTGTCTAGATATTGCAGTAAGGATTGGGAAATTCTAAAACAGCGTATTATATGAATAATATGCTGAATTCTTTTCCTGGGTTGATTTTGCAGGAAATAATAGACAATGGACTATTTCCCAATGATTGTGGATACTGCTGGTTTTCACGGTTTCCACACAACTGCTAATTAAGTAGATGCCTGTTTATCCATCATCATTTATCTATAAGATCCATGCATAATATGAATATTGAAACTGGGCTTCCCAAGAGAAGCAAAATATTTTGGAGCATGTAAGCAGAATGATAGCTTTCCTTATGCTCGGAGAAGGGTCTAGCTTAGCCTGACAGAGGTCTCTTACACTTCTGCTTGGACAATATTGTGATCCTCCCTCTTTTATCATCTATTCCTCCTGGGGGAGAGAACTTATCTTTATCTGTATGATTAAGAAACTTGTATACTTCTGAGTGCCATTAAAACAACAAACAGTACCACCAGGTATGAATCATATCTGCATTACAGGCAAAGATACCTTCTATAAAAAAATCTGCTCACAAGGATAAATTCAAATAAACTGAATTTATTAATTTCCAGAGCTTAATTTATTTACACTGAAGTAGCCATTCTTTGGAGTAGTAGTTCCCTGGCTCCTGTCTTCTATTGTTCTAGTTCATAAAAGGTTACAAAGGAGCTCATCTCTAAGGCTCTATCAGAACCCAGTGCTCAACTTGCAGGAAGTAAGTCCCACATATATATCTCAGTTATGAGGTGCAATGTAGTCTAACTGGAACTCTCTAATAAGAAGGGTTGACCTAAGTGAGGACACAGAAGATGAATACAGCAGTGTGGAAAATCAGTTTTGTACTTTATTTCTCAAAGGGAATAACAGTAAAATTTTACCTTGTGTTATTAGAGAAGAGTTATAGGCAATGAACCAGCTGCAGGTAACCCTATATTCAGGAGCTCCACTTCATTAAACTTGTTTAACAAGTTTCTATGCCTCCAGTTAAAGCTACTAAGTATATGAAGTGTTAGCTCTTAAAGGGACACAGTCAAGGTTGTTCAGCCTAAACTTTGGCTTATCTTGCCAGTTGTCTCCTGCTGTAAAGCTTGATTTTACAACTACATTACAGTTTTACTTTCTGGTGGGTTTTTATTTGTTTTTTTATAAACAACTCTTTGCTACAGAGAAAAATCAAAATGTCTAGCTTTCTGCAGGGCTTAATGCAACAAACCAGAGTATGAGACTATCTACAACGACTGCGCCGCAAGCCAGGGAAACAATAATATTTTCTATTTCGTACCACTTTAAAGGCTGGCTGGTACAAATCCCAAAATATTGTACATAGCTTTTCAAGCCTGTGTACAATTATAATTCTGTCCCTTTAAATAAAAGGTAATTGACAAAGCTGCTCCAGATGCACACAGATGAAACAGCTGCTTCTGATCCAACATTTACAAAGTTGTCTGTTAAAAAATACTTACTTAAGAGACAAACACTTCACAAGAAGTCTTTGCCCAAAGTGTTCTTTGGGTACTTCAGGGACACACAGTCGTTCTATAGGCTCCTCCTGGAAATTTGCCATAGAAACAGTTATTTCAATATGTGACGTCTCTACATACCAATTACATCATTAGAAAGCTAATCTAGGAATAGATTTTTTTTCTTTTTAAGACGCTAGTAACAATTTAATCCTCAAGGCTTAACAGCATGTTACAGTCACAGCAACTATAAATACCCTAAATTAAATCCCTTTGTTGTTATCAACATAATAAGAGACTGGAAATCTGCAAGAAAAAAGATCCATGGAAAATGCTATCCAAGGCCAGGGCTTGTGTTGAAAATGTGCGTTATTTCAGGCAAACTGGACAATGATCTTATGGAAAGTAAATTAGAACAATAATATTGCCTCAGCCCCTGGTATGTGTATGTGCAATCCATAGTAATTTTATTTTGATCCTCATTCCCTATATTTCCTATATTTACATTTTTAGACTAGATAAGAAATACGTTCACTTAAAATACCTCATCTGGGGCTGGATGCAGGGCAAATAGCTCCTTGTGTCTGTTTGACTTCCTCTGATCATCATTCTGATGGTCAATTTCTTCATTTGGGGTTCGGTCAAGTAGATTTGGAAGAAGGGCATCAGGCAGGGAGTTTTTCAGGTCGAAAATACTGCATGCCCAGCTGCCTCGTGGAGTATCATCTATTGACATTGAACGCCTTTTAAGGTCATCCTGAGATTTAACAAATTAAATGTAATTTATAAAGCAATACGGAAGGAATCATACTTCTAAAACATGGATATAAATTAGCTTTTACATGGCAGTGTTGTAAGGCACATTACTTGTTCATCCTGGTAACTGTTGCCATCTGGAGCCTCGTCTGACTCGAAGATCTGTTTGGGGAGCCCTTTTTGCCTCTCTTTCTGTTTGTCTAAGGTGTTGGGATTAAATCCTGTTCCCAGTTTGTGATATCTAAAACAGAATATGTCAAGTAATTTTTTTTTAAATCCTTCTCAGCCCCATCCTGAAAGAAGCATAATTGCAAATACACAACATTATCAAGGCTGAATATTTTAAAGCATGAATCATGCTCCAAAAATATATTTGTCATACATGCCAAGCTTAACAGTAGCCTGGCAAAGTTCTGTGCTGTAGTGTGGAAGATGCAGGTTTATTCTCCATTCTCTGTGTCTTCTTGTTCAATGAAGGGCAGGAAATGATTCAAATCATTTCACTGTATTACAATTCCATCCATTCAATTATAAAGCAACACTGACTAGATCAAAAAAAGAAGAGAGATCTTAATGCAGGGTAAGTAAATTGGCTGGGAAAGATATGATTGTGGTGCTGGCTGGATGGCTTTGGGTTTTTCTGAGGGACAAAAGGTAACCAGAACAGGGAAAACACCAAAGTCTTGAAAGCAACGTGCCAGCTTCTAGTCTGATCCGCTAGAAGCCTGAGCACATCCAACAGGCTGTTGGATGTCCTCAAACCCCAGTGAAAGTGGCACCACAAAAGAGGCACTCAGTGAATCACAGGTCTGGGTCCTTCAGGTCACTTCAGTGCTCAAGAGTATTTGTTGGTAAACAATCTGCCTATTGTTGCTTACAAGATCAGATCTCTTTGAGTAACAAATATTTGGATATCCAAGTGGCATCATGCCTATGCTTACACACACATGCCCAGAGCAAGAGGGCAGCAATTGTTCGTAAACATGTTTTATTCAGGAGTCTGTGTACTCAAGCTGGGAGAGTGACATCGCTAGGGAAGGACAATCTGATTAGCAGAATCTTGACAACACCCACTTGCAAGCAGTTCACCAAGCAGTGCTGGGGTCATGTCTGGAATTAATTGTTCATGACCTGAGCCCTATCACTAAAACCATCAACAGCAGTAGGCACAGACTTGGAAAACCCATGTATGTGTTAGGAGTGAAAAATGAAAGGAGGGATAAAGAAGAAAGCATTTTTCTTACTAGAGAGGGTGGCTGTTCTGGAAATTTGAACTGTACAGGCCCAGTATGATTTATCATTCAGCTACACAGTGATTTACTCAGACTGTTTGCATGTGTGAGCCCACAGTTGTACATTTTAATCCTCATTCTGCTAATTAACTGTAAATGTTTTAATCAGAGCTTTGTTCAGGGATGTTTTCTGCTAGATTGGGGTACAAAATTATTCCAAAAGGTCAATGTTAAAATATTTTCTTGGGTTCTTTCTATTATTACAGAAAATGCAGTTACTATTTCCATCACAATAGAGAACTTGCTTAAAGAAGGGAACTGTCTACCCAACAGATACTCTTGGAACAAAGAACTACAAACAAAGGCACTCAAACACAGGTTCCCCACACATGTGCTCTGTGAGGCAAAGAGAAGATATGCCAGAAACTGCATTTTACAGCAGAAGGGCTAGACTGAATGCTAACCGAGTTTAGTCAATACCATTCTCCAAATGCTGATGGGTAGAGGCTGCTACAGAGCAAACCTAATAACAACCGTTTACCAGAATAGCAAACCCTCATGCCCCCACAAATGATTTAAATTCACCCTCAATCCCATTCGTCCAGGCTGTCAGACTTCCCCTATTTCAGGAGTGATCATTCAGTTCTTACTCAGGCAAGATGCCCATTGCCTTCCATGAGTGTTCTGGCTGAGCAGGAATGGCAATGAGGGTTGGATCTTTAAGATGCTTAGCCATTTCTGGAGTTGCAGGGCATCTTCAGCTTCAACTGTAGTTACTGGAAACTGGAGGCACTTTTAAACTGGAGGCACTTTTAAACTTTTAGGTGTTTAAAAGTACTGAGTGCCT
This sequence comes from Alligator mississippiensis, assembly GCF_030867095.1. Lineage (NCBI taxonomy): Eukaryota > Metazoa > Chordata > Crocodylia > Alligatoridae > Alligator > Alligator mississippiensis. The sequence goes on from NC_081828.1 coordinate 15,421,533, forward strand.
AATATTGCAGAATTAGGCCTCCACCTCCACTTTGCTCTGCTCTAGGTTATGATCTCAGTAGGATGTCACAGTTTTACCTCAAGTGGTTGGTGGCCAGCACAGCACAGCTCAGCTGGGCAATAATCTGCAAGGCCAGTTTTGTCTGTGATACTGCTGGCCTCAAAAGATCAGAGCCACTGAGCTGCGTGGGCAAGCAAGAAGAGGCATGCAATCTCCCTGGCAGTGGCTAGAGACAATATGCCTTTGATGAAAAGCATGAAACTCTCCTAAGAGTACTAGAAAGCTGATAACCTGAGCAGGAAAGCTGCTTTGATGCACAGGGCTAGAGTGAGGGCCAGGCCATCCCCCCACCCTCCACCTCACTGAGCCATACAACCTTGTGCAGCTGACTGCCAGGAGGTATGAATTTTTCTTGCACACCCTGTGCTGGAAGCCTCCCTGTGTGAACTCAATATACAGGTTAGAACACCTACAGGGGTGGGCAAAATGCAGCCCGCCTGGCCGTTCTATCCGGCCTGTGGGGCCCACAAAGATTTAGAAAATGAATATTTATCTGCCCCTGGCTGCCTGTCACGCGGCCCTCAACGGCTTGCCAAAACTCAGTAAGCAGCCCTCTGCCCGAAATAATTGCCTGCCCCCTACTACCTTCTACTCATTTCCCCACCAGTGCACCTGGATAGCAAAAAGGCATCATTTAGTACTGTGTATTTGGAAACAAGTGAAAATCTTTGAGAAAGGTAGACATGTGGGTATGGTGGCTAGTTGGACTATGCAATCCCACTTATTGCAGAGCAGGATTATTTGCCTATAAAGACTGAGTTAATAAAGTATCTCTTTTTTATAAAGGATTACAGACTGTTTTTATTAGGTCATGTTATCTCTGGAAGCATATCTTCAGCATTCCTTGGAGTGACGCTTGGGACAATATTAAATCAGTGAATTGTAGAAGCTGTCACAAGGGCAGAGCAGTAGCTACAGCAACATCATTTTTAGGTGATGCAGCATCACACGGATCACTTGCTCCCTGACAGCAATTCTTATAGTCACCAGACCTTTAGTCATCCAAGGGAGTGGATGAAGTAAAGCTACCCAGAAACTTTGCCCCTGATTTGCATAAATTAATCAATGTATGCATATGCTCCAAACACTTCTGTCAGATCAAGCAGTTAACTCATTAGGTAAATGTTGGGATAGGTTAAATATGAATGATATTTTTTTAAGTGGCATACACTTGTAGATCCTCTTTGGAAACATGAATAATCTTTTAGATATCTTTATGCAGAGATGCTCACCCACCAAATGTGTACGTTAAGCCCTCCCAAGCTTATTTTCCTTCTGTAAGAAACTCATGCTGTAAGAACAAAAGAAAGAAGCCTTGAAAGAGATACTTGATGTGTTTGTATTTCCTGGTTTTGCCACTGTCCATTCAATGAAGGAAGTTATCACAAATTACAAAATCCTAATTTTTTATAAATGACTTTGTACATTAGATGTCTTAGTTTTTGTCTACCCAACTGAAACATCTAAATGGATCTAATTGCAGAAAATCCTTAACATCCTCTTCTTTTGGGCTGGATAACCAAAAGTTAAGGTCCTTAAAATGTTTAGTAGCTTCTGAAATACATTATCATTTGCTTGTCACTTGCATGGCCACCTTGTAAAATGAGGAATTTAAATCGAAATAAGAAATATCAGATTGTAACTTACTTTCTGTTTACAATTGCCCAATCTTCTGTGTAACTTCTTACACAATCCCTCACATGAGGGTCCATCTCGCTGTTAAAAGAATTAAAAAAAAAACTTTTTCAAATCACAAAGGTTGGGGGGGTTTTCACATCAGACATATTCAAGTACAAACTCTCTTGCACTTATGGAAAAAGGTACTGTAAAAGAAACATTAAGCCCCTAAACTGCAAGCATATACATGCAGAAGTCACCCACTCCTCTGAGCAAAACACACGCATGTTTGCTGCACCAAGGTTTGGTTTGCTGCCTCATACCTCTCTTCAGGTACAGCTGATACAAGAGTCCTACATTCCCGGGGAGTGTATACAACTTCAATGTCATCTTGAGGAAATTCAAGCAAATCCCTCAAAGGGCCAGAATCCACTGCAAGAGGATGTGTAATAAGGTATTCTTCCAAATCCACTGGATCCACAGCTTCTGTAAGAGGAACCTAAGAAAAGATAAGCCATTAAAAATGTTTTGAAAAGAAAAACCATAGGGAAGTCTTCAATTCCAGTGCAGTTTTAAAACCAGGTTTTCTTCAAGCTTGAACAAGCTGTCAGACTACAATGGGCCTTAATCAACATCTAGTATGGTTTATATTTCTATTATTATTATGGTATTATCAGGTATTTCTATTATTATTATGTTCATCATCATGGATCATTCCAGCCCCACTTTCAGTAAGTTGTAGAAATTCAAGTTTAATTGAAAAGAAAATATCACACTTTATGTCTCATATTGTGTCACTTTGTCTTATGCTTCAACATCCAAGAGACTCTGACACTGGAGACATAAAACTGATTCACACTTTGCCACTGTCCATACCTCGGAATTCAACTGCAGTTGTTAAATCAGCATCTACACCCAAGGCAACAACAGCATGAAGATTAACCCTCTCTCTGAGAGGAATCAACAACTCAGTCTGTATTCTGCTCCTCTCCCAAGGAGTGTCCCAGAAACCTTCTAGTTAAAAGAAAATTAGATTCATTTTCCGTGTAACAAATCCTGCAGTCTGCATACAATTCCCAAAAGGAGTTTTATTTATGCAAGGCTGCAAGATTTAACCAAAAGAAGTAATATTAGTGTCAGATTCCAATATATGCCATCAAGAGATATTCAGATTATCTCCAGGATTACTAGTGTTTCATGCCCCTACACAAATCCCATCCTGTAGTTAAACCCAGCTGGAAGTCACATGCCACAATTTCTGCCTTGGGGCACTACCATATACAGAGAACAATTTTCTGAGTTGAAAAGAGTAAAGCCATTTCAGATTTTAAACTATATTTCAAATTACAATTATTCTTCATACCAGTTTTAAAGGAATAACACCAAAGAGATCAGACCCCCCAAAATGCCTCCCTTAAAAAGATCTCGTAAAGAATATGCTGTCAAAAATTTAACGGTGACTCATCTTCTCAATGAAGCAGAAAAGCCTCCACAGTGATAAGTGGCCTGGCCCTGGGGCCTGCCCCAAGCAGTGATCATTCTTAATGCACATGCAAACTCTAACTACCTACGCACAGTAAAACAACAAAGTGGTTAGGATAGATCCAGACCCACATCAACACACTGCCATCTCCCTAAGGACAGCACAACAACACCCACTGAATGCTTAGGCCAAGTTTACACATAGCTTTCTACCTATTTAACTATGTCAGATCAAGAAAGACCAGGACAGGTCAGGTACACTGGTACAAGTCCTAGTTTGGATGTGAATAAACCAGTATAAGTTACTACCTTATTTTCTTCCTGTGTAAAAATAAGCTATAACTTGATAAACACCTCTATACTAGCATAACTAGATCCAGCATGTGCATCACTTCACAGTTAAAGCCATATAACCTATTTGTGTAAAGATGCAGGGATAAGCTATTCTACTATAAGTGCCTCTGTGCCAGTGTAACTGCATCCATACAAGGAGACAGCACCTTTTTACCTTGATTGTATTAAAAAAAGATATTGTTTAATTGGTGCAAAACTGGGTGCAGAAAAGCCCTAAGGAATGAGTCTGCACAGCCTTATATGCAGCAATTCCATGGTGGTATTAGGCAGGACTATGAGGAAGGCAGAAAATTTCACTATAAAAGTGGTATAACAATGTCTCTGGCAGTTGCAGGACAAAACACCAGATATTTAAATTAGATACCTATGCTCATGTGTATGTAAAAACCTCGTGGTCTGAGGTCATGACATTATGAGACTGTATTTAAGAGATGCACACAAAAACTTCATGGAAATGGAACATTAAAAGCAGGTTTCCAAGAAAGGGTTTTTAAACAGGAACTGACAATGTCCAAAGAATTCTTTGGCATGCCTAAGAAAGATATGCTGAACAGACTGAATGTCCTTGAGTGAATCATACCCACGCTGTATGATTCAAATTCAAGAGTTACTTCCTTTTTTTTTTTTTCCTTCATTTCAGGCCAGAAAATTTCTGTATTGTATGAGCCTCAAAACATCCACCTAACTTCCACTGGAGAAAAATCAAGGGTACAGTTCCACTCATTGACCTGAGACATTGGAGGGGACACTTAATTTGCATCTTGAAACTTAGTTGCTCAAGGACTTCCTATCCTGATCTAGCACCTCCATTTTTCAATCTTCTCCCTTAATAGGAAAAAAAGAATTGTATTAATTTTATTGCAGGCAAAAACACTCTCCTAAGCTAGAGTTGCGGTTGAAAGAATCTCTTGTTACGGCAGCCAAAACACCCTTCAGCGAATACTGTAATTTTTCTCAAAATACACAAGGCTGACTCTTCAGAAGATGAAGAGTAACAGAGCTCCACTGAACCCAAATAAGCTTTATAAATTTACACCAGATGAGAATCTGACCCATAGATTTTAAGAAGTCTATAAAATTCCAGTTAACGTGCCACTACATGAACATAACACAGAAGTCTAAAATTATAAAAAGTGTGCAATAATGGTCAACCCAAACAACCTTAACTCTTTTGTAAGAATATACAAACTTTATACAAATTTGCATGCTAATCTTGAATTCAGGAAACACATTCTGATTTTGTAATTTGGAAGTAAATTTTGAGAGTGTGAACTTCATGCAACTGATTTTAATTGATTTCATATAAACATTACTCTGACAGTAAGAAAGATGAATTTTCAGTATGTTAATCTGTATTCTTGAAACTGAAGTGTTATAATTTCATCATCTTAAACTGGTGGTAATATATGTAGGCACGCTAGCTCTGCTAGTTTCTGGCCAATCAACAATACGTGGATAACTACAAAGCACATGGTATTGGTTAAACCAGGAATTGTAAAAACCCACATTTGTCTGTGCAGTACAGCTGCCCATAAAGGGCAGAGCTGTTAAAGAATAATAATATTTTTCATAGTATTTTCCATCTGTTAATAGTTTTGAAATTTGTAGAAAATGAGTAAGCATTTACAAATGAAGACTTCTTGCAAATGAAAGCATAGAAAAGTTAAATAACTGGACTGAGGAAACAAAGTAAGCTGATGCTGAGCGATGCTGATTTCAGTGGCATCTACTAAAACAAAGCTATATAGAGTGAGAATAAAGTTTACTGAATTATCTGGGTGTTTTTGGGGTAGTGCTACAGGTGTAAAGTACACTTTGTTTGAGTGACTTTAACTATAAACTATTCATACTTTTAAACATTTTGGTTTTGAGACCTGTTATTTCCTACCTGCTGCCCATTATCTCCTATTCCCATCAGCAGTTTCAAAACGTATACACCACAGGGTGCAAAGTTCCAGGGCACATAAAATCTGAACTCAATGTGCAAGCACTAAGTTACAGTCTGCATGCACTGATTTGGCTGCGCATTTGTACAACTTAATAAAACATTATTTTCTCATTGCATCCTCATCTTTCTAATCCCCTCACTGCTTAAAAAAGAAAAGGAAAAAAAAAACCTGCAATAGGATTACAGCTGAAATTTTATACTCAGGTAAATCAGCGCTAAGATTCCCACACCATCGTTAACTCAGGCACATATACATTATTTGAAAGCCGGATAGAATCAGCATAAGATGTGAAAAGATACAGTTATAGTTATAGGGTGTAGGGGGGTGGGTACATAATTTTGTATTTCCTGACTTCTGTGCATTTAACAAATCATGGTATCACATTAACATCTTGCATTAGTATTTCATTATATATATAATATAGAGATAATACAGCTAAAAAAGGAAATGAGCTGTATAATCAAGAAGCATGAAAGGTGACAGTTACTTGCTGGATCATCCTATACAGTGATTCTCAAGCAGGGTGCCATGCCATGCTACCAGGCCTTGAGATCCTTTCAAGAGTACTCTGGGTTGCCACACAATGGTAGCACTGTTGGGTTTGCAAATATGACGAATAGGTCCAAGGAGGTGATACTTCCCCTCTATCGGGCGCTGGTCAGACCGCAGTTGGAGTACTGCGTGCGATTCTGGGCGCCACACTTCAAGAAGGATGCGGATAACCTGGAGAGGGTCCAGAGAAGGGCCACTCGTATGGTTAAGGGCCTACAGACCAAGCCCTACGAGGAGAGACTAGAGAAACTGGACCTTTTCAGCCTCCGCAAGAGAAGGTTGAGAGGCGACCTTGTGGCTGCCTATAAGTTCATCACGGGGGCACAGAAGGGAATTGGTGAGTATTTATTCACCAAGGCGCCCCCGGGGGTTACAAGAAATAATGGCCACAAGCTAGCAGAGAGCAGATTTAGACTGGACATTAGGAAGAACTTCTTCACAGTTCGAGTGGCCAAGGTCTGGAATGGGCTCCCAAGGGAGGTGGTGCTCTCCCCTACCCTGGGGGTCTTCAAGAGGAGGTTAGATGAGTATCTAGCTGGGGTCATCTAGACCCAGCACTCTTTCCTGCTTATGCAGGGGGTTGGACTCAATCTATTAAGGTCCCTTCCGATCCTAACATCTATGAATCTAAGATTCACAAGATCAACCCAGAGATTTCAAATAGAAATCCATAGCTGCAATCTTTCTGAGTTCTTTGCAACAGAAAAACTGCTCTATTATTTTTCTGTAGGTAAAAAAAAGCAAAAACTAAAAGCCAGCATTTTCTGGTGGGGGCCTCAAATCCATCCAGGGATGCCTTGAGTCTAAAAAGGTTGAGAACCACTATCTTACGCTGTTTCTGTATTAGACGGGAATTGTGAATGCTTCATACATCTCAGGATTCGGCCCAAGGTCACATTTAGCAGTTTTTCATTATATCTCTTCAGATGACTATTATGCAGTGAAGAAGTAAACACACATAAAAGTCAAACCCTGAAGCCTGTATTAGACTCACCAGCCGTGCAGCCAAAAATACTGTCTAGCACCTGAGTAAACAGAACAGACGTAAATTCATGGTTATGAAGACAAACTATTTTGTCAGACTATTGGCAGGTAAAAAGCAATTGCATAATCTTAAACATCGGCTACTTGTAGAGAGTAAAGACAGAGGTAAAGAAAGAGGAGGGAGATAAGGATTAACAAATTCACTCCCTCCAGCCCCACCCCCAAAAATAAACCCAGTCTCTACCCTGCTACCAGAATTCAAACTAAACCAAGGCAAATCCATTTGTGCAGCTCATAAATGTTGGCTTAACTTCCCCCTGGCCTGTTTTTCATTACACACCTATGAGGTTTTTGCTTGTAATTAGGAGCAGAAATACTCAAAGTATTGTTCTGCTGATGTTTGCAATTTGACCACAGGCAAAAAACAGCCTCTCTGCTGGCCATGTTCTCACAACAGGTATGCAGGCTCATGGAAACTGGGCCATTTGGACAAGTTTCAGACAAGCCTCTGAAATTTCAGGAACTTCCCCAATTTAAACCTCCATGACTTGTTTTATGGCCAGATTTCTTTCTGACTCCACTGTATTTATTTAGGGTTATAAAAGTCAGTGCACTGTTTGTTTAGCTTAGCATTTCTAGCATTGCTCTGAACTTTGTGTGTGTTGGGACCTTTCCCATGGAGGTAAAGAACTTGCATGGATGTTATAAAACTCTGTTTATTCCTATTATCTTCTGCAAACCAGCTTGTAACTGTAACTGCTTGTGCGCATAGTCTTACCTCACAGTGAACGAGAGAACGTTTATCCTCAACTGAAGTGAGATAAACTACCTTTCATTTACCATTTGGGAGAGACCACAGGCAGCTACCGTGGAGTAGCAGTCACCATGTACATGGTAAGTTGTTTGTGTGTCCATGCCTTAAGATCAGATAAGGCTTTGAGCTGCTTCTTTCAGACCCATCAGTTGCCTGTGACGCCTCTTATCACGTGGACTTACTGGCAGCGTTATAGACTCTTGTGGGGACAAAGCTGTCCTTGAGCTCCCCCCTTCCTTTTTTTGGAGAGGATGGGGAGCAGGTTTCGAGAGAAGGATCCAAGAATTCACAGGTACTTATCATTCCTCTTATTCAACCTGTACATCAGGAGTGGTCGTATAGCCCCGGGGGTACTTGAGAAGGCACTAGGGGGTACATGTGGGTGGACAGGGACGGAGCACTGCCATGCATCATCCCACGCTGCCTGGCCAGCTGAATGCTGGGGGCAGGGGAAGCTCACAGCTCTGCATTAGGTCATGTGTCACACCCTCCCACCCTGGCTCTGCGTTCAGAGCCACTTCTCCCTCCCCTTCCCTGGATGAGCCACAGCTCTGTCCCATGCCCACCTCACCCAGGCTGGACAGCACTTGCCCCAGCCCCTCTCCTCCCTCACCAAAGGGTCCTTGATCAGCACCCCTCTATGCTCCTTCCCTCCCTCCTCCCCTTCCACCACACGGGACTTACCAGCTGCATGGAGCTCCTCAAGCTGCTGGGCTGGTATTAGAAATAGGATCAGTATCAGCCGATATGCCTCCTTAAAAATCGGCTATCAGTATCCGCCCCAAAAATCTGTATCAGTGCACCCCTACTTTACTATTTGCATTGCTTTCAGTGGGCATGGATCAAATACTGAAAAGACCTTGATAATCTGCCAGCCAACTGACTCCCCAGCCCAGCCCCTGGCTTCTTTACTTTTCATTCCATCCAGGAAGAGCACGCACCGACTGCTGAAACTTCCTTAGCCTGACAAAGGGTTTTTGAACTCGAAAGCTTGCTTAATAACTATTCTCCAACCATTTGGGTTGGTCTAATAAAAGATATCAAATTCACCCAAGGAACCTTGTCTGCCTAGTTTTAATACTAATTTCTTAAAATGCATGCAGTGAAAACTGCTCAAAAGAACCACCTTGAACAGTTAAGCCCATTTTTTAAGAAGCTTCTTTAAAAGTGCATGTGGCATTGTCAGCTTAAATTTGCTTGGCTTGTAATTAAAGGATACCAATATCTTATGATCCCCTGGGCAACTGCTTAAGACAGATTTTGCTCCATCTCAATCCTGAGGACCAGATTCAGCCTTCTCATCCAGCAAAAGCACCTTGCAGTGCAAGCATCCTTACTAAAACGAACTGACTACTCTGGAGTTAGGTGCTACTCGGCAAAGCAGTAAGGTGTTATTGTCCCACCCCTTGCAAAGGGTTGTCACAAACCACAGATCCTACAATGCACTCATTGTAAAAGAGATCATTCAAAATTAGCTCTTTCCCCAGTTTGGACTAATAAATTCTGTCTTCCCGAGTCAAGCACACCACTTGCACCTAACTACTGTGCATATATGTTTAATTTCTCCATGGCCACACACCATCTTTGCCAGCTTAAATAATATACCAGCTTGATTCACTGGTTTATATAAACTATTTAAGGTGCACATTACATAGGTGCATCCCTGCTGAGTGAGTTAAGGCTGTCGGCACTCAACTTATAAAATCCTATTTCAAAGGTTTATAACTTTACTGTAACAGGGACACTCAAGCTTTCTTCTTTAAGGCTGTGTTATTCTTCACTGTTATATCCCCTTAAAAGCTTGAAAATAAAATTTCGTTTCCTATCGACTTTGTCCTTCTCTAGATGGCAAACATTGTATTTTGCTGTAGTTTTAGTACTCCTCCAGCCAAGACATGGCCCCTTCCTGTTTACTTTTCTCTCTAAACATCTGCAGTGTCATCATTATGACAGAAGCAGCTCTACAGCTCTAGGTATGGGGGCCACATCCTCACCTGGACTTAATGGCATAGCTTCATTGAAGCCAGTTCCAGCTCTTTTACTTTACATGAGAATCTGGTCCATGGTATACACGTTTAAAGCGGATGGTGGGAAAGTTAAACACGGGATCACATTCTGTGTATGCTCATTAGGGTAAATCGACAGGTAAGTTCAAAGCTGAATTTGGCCTGCTGCATATTGTGTTGGTTCTTCTGATTCAATTGCCAAGTGCACGTGGCAGCCTGGACTTCCCTCCCCTGCAAGACTAAGCCACAAGTCTTTGTTTCTTGTTGGGATGAATCAGTGCACATCCCTTTATAATGAACATCCCATATGTACACATATTTTTTTTCTCCAGAAAGGTGACAGGTGCTCCCAGGGAAAAAGAAGCCCAAAGGGAATCACTACTCCACTCGCACCTTCGCCAAGCCCATGAAAGCACCCTTGTGAAAAGGTGCACGCTTGAGAGGGATGCAGACAGCATAGTTCAAGGCAGACACAGGTACTGGCTGCCCTGTAGAGTCATTTCCCTCAGTTGTGTAGACTTTCCAAGAGAATATCCCAAGCCCCACAGCAACACAAGTGCTGGCTATGGCTTCTGCCCTCCTTTATCTGTGACGGCACAGACCTGGCTAGGAAACCCAGTGAGACAGACCAGTCCATAAAGAAGAGAAGCAAGCAGAAGTTTGCTTTTAGGAGTCAGGTTACTCAAAATATCAGGGACAGACTGTGCAGATGACTAGATACAATGTTAATAGGCACCTGAGAGTCAAATAAGAAGCCTTCCCTGATCTCACTTCTTCCATAATACCTACCAGAAGTCACATGTCGATTATAAGCATTTAAACAACAAAACATTTTCATCAGCCATCATAACATGCTCTACTTACACAATTCTGACTCTTAATCAACTCTCACTCCCATCCCTCCCTTCGGCTCGTTACCCCACCTCGGTTCCACGAGACTAGCTCATTCTAGCAGTCACTGTATAAACACATTGCAAATGCATCAGGGCAGGAGCTATTACTATCTAGCAGATAAAACAGACAAGGAGAGGATCATCTCCATTTTGTACATGTGGTTCTGAGATACTGAGCAGCTAGCTGATTTGCCCCAAGCCCTAAGGGAGGCATGAAGCAGTGCTGAGAACTGAATCCAGGTGTCTCGTATTCCAGATCAAGACCATCCTTTTCCTATCTAAAGTAAGATGAAAGCCTCTTCAGGAAAGGATCCAGCCCCCTTTTTAATTATCTGTAAAGAGCAGGTACAATTTTGTGCACTCTAAGAGTGATGATAGATAAACAGACTGAAGGGAAATGTGTACAATCTCCTGCACAAGAGAAGAAATGCTCCTCTGGAAGGGCTAACAGTAGAAAAGGTATGGGAAGCTTGATTTTGCAGACTTCTTCAAGCAGTGTCTGCTCAGCCCTAGGAAGGATCCCGGTGAGTGTTTCGTTTTGAGTTTAGTTAGCTCTTTAGAATTAGGAAGATATTCCCTATCAAACTTTCATCTTAAACAACTTCAATATCTCTTTAAAGCTGAAATTTATAATATATTCATATATAATTTATAATATATAATTTATAATATATTAAGATAATACCACAGTCTGAACAGTCTTCAAATTCTAAACGAATGGTGATTACTTTCATCCACTGCCTTGCTCAAGCAAAATCTTAGAGATGTATGGGCGCTCTTTGCTTTTCTTTTGGTTTCCAATGCAACCAAACACTCCATGTCTGCAGTCCATTGAGCCATACTAACCACCCGTTTGTGTTATACCAAAACAAAACAATATGAATGGGATGCTGAAATCACAGATACTGAATTGAGGCCCTAGGAAATGAATGTGGTAAAAGGACAAAGCTTGTTCATTAGAAATACCGAAGAATGAAATACAAAAAGAGTTTATCTAGGACACTTAACTGAGTTTTGAAATAGTTAATTTGATGAATAGGGGCAATGAACTCTTTTACTGATTACCAAACCATGAATTTAACTGAAAGCACCTAATCGTACTTCCATTTACTCTGGTACAGGATTAAGTATTTATAAGATAACAAGTAATTTTTACAGTAATAATTTACTCTGAATTGATTAGATTTAATTTTATGTGGAGGTTGTAGGAGCAGACCCAAAATACAGGAGTAGAAATGGCTCTTAGTACATTTATAATTTCTGTTTGTTACAAACTTGTCATTGCCATAACTGATTTTTTTTTAAAGAGAAACTTACCATTATTTTCTTATACCTAATATTTAGAAAATCTGATCACTCACATGCTTATATTCTGAGCCATGCATCTAATGACATGAAATGTGCAAATTACTTAAGCAAATTCTCAGGAAATACCTGCTTTCTATGATTCACTAACAGGCACCCTGCATCAGAGAGGATGACAAATGCCAAGGATGATGATACACTCAGTCATAAAACCACATTTATTACCTCAAAGTGCATTTACACAGATTCTGAGATACAGGTTTATAACGTCTACTTTGCTTTAACATTCTATACTATTTTCTTTTATAGTATGTTTTAAAAATTGTATATTAGTGCTATTATGATTTGTGCTTTGCATAGATATTGATGGGAGTCTTTAATTGCAAATTGTAAATATACTCCAAATAATAGGTCATAATGCTAAGAGCCATTTGGTCAAAAAGCAAATAATCAACAAGTCCATCATCAGGGAAGACTATACCTCTACTGCTCGGGGCTGTAGCGGGGTGGTCAGGAAGGCCAAGGCGGAGATGGAACTGGGACTAGCGACCCGGATCAAGGATAACAAGAAATCCTTTTTTTAAATACGTAGGGGGTAAAAAAAAGGTTCTGGGTAACGTGGGGCCTCTGCAGGACACGCTTGGACATCTGGTGGTCTCACCAGACAATGAAGTTAACCTATTTAACAATTTCTTTTCTTCCATTTTTCTGAGCAGGGACCAGGTCATCCCCCCCACCAGGATCCCCAATGGTCCCAGGAGAGGTGCAGCCAGGCCCAGGGTCAGTAAGGACCTAGTTGGGGAACTTCTGGTGGGACTGGACATGTTCAAATCAGCAGGTCCAGATGATCTCCATGCCAGGGTGCTGAGGGAATTGGCAGAGCTCATTGCGGGACCCCTGGCAGAGCTTTATGAGCACTCATGGTGCTCTGGCGAGGTGCCAGAGAACTGGAAAAGGGCCATTGTGATCCCTATTTTCAAAAAAAGGAGGAAGGAGGACCCAGGAAATTATAGGCCAATTAGTCTTACCTCGGTCCTGGGGAAGCTCTTTGAAAAAATTATCCAGGTGCACATCTGCGAGGGGCAAGCAGGGGAGTGTATGCTTAGGGGCAACCAACATGGGTTCATTAGAGGCAGGTCCTGTCAGACCAACCTGGTGGCCTTCTATGACCAGGTCACAAAATCCTTGGATGTAGGTGTCGCGGTGGACATAGTCTTTCTGGACTATAGGAAGGCCTTCGACACTGTGTCTCACCCCATTCTCATTAAAAAATTAGGAGATTGTGGTGTCGATGCCTACACAGTCAGACGGGTCACCAATTGGCTGGAGGGCCACACCCAGAGAGTGGTGGTGGTTGGGTCATTTTTGACCTGGAGGGATGTGGGGACTGGGGTCCCCCAGGGATCTGTCCTAGGGCCAGCATTGTTCAACATCTTCATCAGCGACTTGGATGAGGGGGTGAAAAGCACCTTGTTCAAATTTGTGGATGACACTAAGATGTGGGGAAAAGTGCTAGAAGGGAGGGACAGGCTGCAATTGGATCTGGACAGGTTAGAGGGGTGGGCGGATGAGAATAAGATGGGATTCAATACTGACAAATGCAGGGTACTGTACCTAGGGAGAAAGAACCAGCAGCATACCTACAGGCTGGGGAACTCCCTTCTTGTCAGCACAGAGGCAGAGAAGGATCTTGGAGTCATTATAGACTCCAAGAAGAACATGGGCCGCCAATGTGGGGATGCAGTCAGGAAGGCCAACCGCACCTTGTCATGCATCCACAGATGCATCACGAGCAGGTCCAAGGAGGTGATCCTCCACCCCATATGACATTGGTCAGGCCGCAGTTGGAGTACTGCGTCGTTTTGGGTGCCGCACTTCAGGAGGGACGTGGACAAAATCAAGAGGGTCCAGAGGAGGACCACTCGCATGATCCGGGGACAGCAGGGCAGGCCCTACAAGGAGAGTCTATGAGACCTGAACCTGTTCAGCCTCCACAAGAGAAGGCTGAGAGGGGATCTACTGGCTATCTATAAACTGGCCAAGGGAGACCAGCAGGCAATGGGATAGTCCCTGTTCACCCGAGCCCTACTGGGAGTAACAAGGAATAACGGCCATAAGTTGACGGACAGTAGATTCAGGCTAGACATCAGGAGGCACTACTTCACTGTCAGGGCGGCCAGGATCTGGAACCAACTTCCAAGGGAAGTGATGCTCGCCCCTACCCTGGGGGTCTTCAAAAGCAGGCTAGACAGACACCTTGCCGGGGTTGTTTCACCCCAGCATTCTTTCCTGCCCATGGCAGGGGGTTGGACTTGATGATCTGCCAGGTCCCTTCCAACCCTACCAACTATGAAACTATGAAACGAGGGGTTTTGCAAATGGTATATATTCCCTGTGCAAAACACCATTCCGTTTTTTTATTCAAATGCATTAAAAGCAATTCTAAAAATAACATTATTGAAACCAGTCTCTTATAAACACTCTAATAGAGCTTAATTCTTTAAGTTTTCAGAACACATATGACTAAGAAACATTTTGCAGAAAATTTTGACTACTTTTAACTCATGCTGCTTCTTAAAGGGTAAATGTTTTCTTGTCCCTTAAATGTTTAATAAGTGATAAGGCTTGTTTGCAAAACACTTGAATTTTTATGTACTAGTATAATTAGGTCACTTGATATGATAACTAATCACTAACGTAGGAATCCATCTGAGTATAGAAATATTAATATTAAATGGGAAGTTAGTTAGGTATCTGGGAATATTCAATACAACTTCTTACCAAACTCAGAATGACAGTAGTCTTACAATTAGTAAGAGTTCAATACTTTTTTTGTGGCAGTTAAGTTTTAAAGACTTTCTTTAAGTACTAATTAATTTAAAACAACAGTACTTTTAGGAACTGAAAACAGAAAATAGGAGTATTTAGACTGATTTGAAACAGAATTTCAACTCCTAGGCTAAGTACAGACAGTCAAAAAGCCCGAGGCTAAATCGATTCAGTCTTTGCTGGTTAGTCTAAACAGCGGAGATTAAACTGACTAACAAGTGAACAGACATTTACTTTTTGCAGTCACATGTTTGCAGTGACTCAGGCCAGGAGCTGGGAGGTGCTTGAGCATGGCTCTCTGGCAGGAAGCCAGTATGGGCTGTGTGTTTTCTACTTCTTCCTGCTGCCCCCAAGGTCTCTGGGATTTGCAGTCCAGAATCACAGCTGAAGGACTCTTCAGGGTGGCTCATCACTTCCGCTTCCTGCTTCCAGGTGCCTCTGGGATCTGTAGTCCACAACTGTAGCCAGCAGTAAGTTTAGCAGGGCAGGGCAGCTCTGTATTCAGGGCGAGGGGGGTTTAATGCCCCCCTGCCCCAGACCCAGACCCAAGCCAGGGTTTGCTTGGAAAGGGTCAGTCCCTCCCCCCCACAACCCTTATCTACTGGAGAAAACAGCACAGCCCAGACCACGGCTGGAAAGCATGCTAGGATGCTGAGGGACTCAAATTTAACTTGAACCAGGAAGGGTTCTGGGACAGAAGTTTCATAAACTGGTTTGACACAAATCAGTTGTCTGATACTACATTCAACCAGGTTTAGCCATTTTGAAACTGGTTTGTATACACTGAAATTCTGTTCTGTTACAGGTTTAAACCAGTTTCTGGTGACTTAAACCAGTTTATGTGCAACTTTTGTCCCTAGCCCTAATAAACTCCAGGGCTAAGTACAGACAGTCAAGCTCCAGGCTAAATCAATTCAATCTTTACAGGTTAGTTTAAACTGTGTACAATAGCAATAAGCAAGTAAACAGACACTCACTTTAGATTCTAAAAATGCAGCCGCATGCCTGCAGTGGCTCAGGCCAGAAGCCGAGGGTGCACACCTCCTTGCTCTGCTGCAGCAGACAGTTTAGGCCAAGGCTAGACTGCCCACCCGGCCAGAGGGGATTTGCGGCAGGGGGGTTTAAACATCCTGAGATGCTGGGGGGCTGTGAATTAACTTGAATCTGGAGGGGATCTGGGACAGAAGTTCAAATAAACCAATTTAACCTAAATCGGTTAAGTCTCGTACTACATTTATCCAGGTTTATCTTAAACCGGTTTCAGCCATTTTGGAAGTGATTTTTGTGCACCGAACTTCTGCTATTACACAGATTTGAACCAGTTTCCTATCACTTACACCGGTTTATGTGCAATTTCTATCCCTAAGCTAAGAGAATGAAAGAAAATTAACTGAACAAAAGGTTAAAACTCTACTTTTAAAGGATTTTCTGAGAACTTCACTATATGACTACATATTTTGTATATATGCAACAGAAAATTTTATATGCAGGAGGCAAAATCTATCCCACAAAGGCACCAAGCAAATGAAAGGTGACAATGACTTATAGGGCGAGTCCACACATGCAACCATGTGTGCTTGCAGCAGCTCAAATAGAAGTGGTGCAAATTTGAGCTGGGGCTTTTTGCCTCAGAGCACGTGCTCAGACATGCACTTTGGTGTGGTGCAAATTGTGCCACTTGGGGCAAAACAACCCTGCCTGGCTCCTCCTGGATCTGCAGTCAGGGGGAGCTAGAGCCCAGGGCTAGCACCTGTGCTGTCCCCAGCAGTATAAAAAGCTGCCCTGTCCTGGCCCCATCCATACAAAAAGCTGTCCTGGCAAGCAGCTCGGGGCTACTCGCTCTCTGGAGCTTCTGAGGCCCAGCCAGTTAATAACTGGGGACACTACCCCTTGTGCCAGCTGGACTGCTGCATCCGTTTTTTAAAATACCCTCAAATCCATGTTCTTCCACATTTAAAACAAAAAAACACTCTACACACACACACACACACACACACACACACACACACACACACACACACACATATATCTAGAGAGAGAGAGAGAGAGAGAGTGATAATCTGGGTAATGCTTTACTGGTATATTTACAACGTTAAAGCAATCTGGAAGCCTACCAGTGTCTCTGTCATCATGAAAAAAATATGTGTTGATCTGTGCTTTTGGTTTTCTTCACACATGATGGGCGTGTCATGGGCAGATGTGGCATTACAGGAAGGTGGTGGGAAGGGGTGTGGGAGAAGGCAGTGGGTTGATGTGGAGGGATGTGGGTTGGTCTGTGGGTAGAAGTGGGGCAATTGCTGTGGGTGTGGGGGACATAGTATGGGGGCTACTCAGGAGGGGTGGGTCCCCTGGCCCCCACAGGGTGCAGCCTCCCCCACACAGCATATGGAATGCCCCCCCCTCCCCCCTGGGGTCCCAGCTCCCCCCTGGAGGGCCACAGTCCCTATCCCCCACAGGGTCCCAGCCTCCCTGCCCAGGGTCTGAGGCACCCTGGAGGCCCCTCCGCCCAGGGTCCCAGCTCCACCCTGGAGGACCAGAGCCCCTAACCCCCACAGGGCCCCAGCCCCCCTGCCCAAGGCCCATAACTAACCTTTAACAGCAGCAGGAAGGGGGCCATGCACCAAGCCCAGCCTGGTTCTGCCGGCCCTGGGGCTGCTCTTGCCTCCCAGCCGGGCTCGTCTTGTGGCAGCAGGACCCGTTGCAGCACACGGGGACCATATGCCAGGCCCATCTGGGTCCTGGGTCCCCTCTGCAGCCCAGCCAGGCTGGGCCCATCATGACAGGACCCAGTGCAGCATTCAGGGACCACATGCCAGGCCCAACCGGGTCCTGGGGCCCCTCTGCAGCCCAGCCGGGCTGGGCCCAGATCCCCGAAGCTTGCTAGTCTGGCTCTGCACTGGAGCGGGTCGCACAGCTCCAGGAGGCACGCACAGGAGCTGTGCCTCCCAGAGCCCTGTGACCCGCTCCGGTGCAAGGCCGGAATAACGAGCCACATGGGGCTGGGCCAGGTCCTCACCCCCCCGCAGGTACAGGGGGCAGAGACAGGAGCCAGCCCTGGGGCCCGGCCCATGCTGCCAGGAGCCGTCGCAGCATGCGGGAACCGCATGCCGCACTGGGTCCTGCCGCAGCCAGGCCCTTCCTATAGCTGCAGGACCTGGCCTGGCATGTGGCGACCATGTGGATCCGAGCCAGGTCCTGCTGGCCCTGGGGCTGCTCGTGCCACTTGGCAGCCAGGTGGCATAAGCAGCCCCAAGGCTGGCAGGACCTGGCTTGGCTCCAAGCGATCTCCGCGCGCTGGGCCGGGCCAGGGAACAGAAGCTGCCTGGGGGCGGCAGGACACAGCTCGGCTCCGCATGGTCCCCGCACACCAGGCTGGGCCAGGCAGCACGAGCTGCACAGTCCCCAGGCAGCTCGTGCTCCCTGGTCCAGCCCAACGTGCCTTGCACCAGAGCAGGTCTCAGGGCTCCGGGAGGCACACGCCTCCCCGAGCCGTGCAACCGCTCCAGTACAAAGCCAGACTAGCGAGCCTCAGGGATCTGGGCCAGGTCCTCACTCTCCCCGCAGCCCCAGGGACATCCCCCCACCGCCACTCTCCAAAACCCCCTCCCCCCCAACTTACCTTGGACAGTGCCGGGGGCAGCACAAACACAAAAGAGATGCTCTGGCCAAAACCAGAGCGTCACTTTTGGAGGACTGGCTCCAGGCATGGTGTTGAACCATGCCTTGCTCCGCTCTATTGCAGAGCAGTTTTTTTAGACCCCTGAATATCCAGGGGTCTAATTTTCTCCCTGCGCTGCAAACCTGTAGTGCGGGGAACATTTTTTTGTTCCCGCACGTGCCTGTCGCCCTGACTCAAAGGGGTTTGAGGCAGGGCAACAGGCACATGCACGCTCATCTGGACACGCCCATAGAATCCATCCAAGACTCTGAAAGAGGTCTTCCATCAATGAGATGATGGGAAGGGAATATAAATTCCTTAAAACCAATACATTTCTCACACTTATTCTTATGCCTTTATGTTCTAACCCTGGGCCATCCAACTTTTGAGACTGGGGGCCATGCGCTGTACACCATGTCAACCATCCACTGTGGGAATGGGCCTCTGAGATCTCTTACCCTCCACTGTGTGGGCTGCATGGTTGGCATATGACCCTTTGCCACCAGCCATGCAGGGAAGCACTAGTGGTACATGGCTCCCCCCAGCTGGGCCCTCCCCTGTCATGCTGCTATGAAAGAAGCAGCTGCAGAGGCATCTGCGGCTCCCGCTGGGTAGCCGTACTCTACCCCTTAAGTACTCTTATACTCTCAGTACTGAGCTTAGCCACATCTCCATCTCATCATTACAAGCAAATGGAAGCAAGACAGAAGAAAGGAGGCACAATTCAGCATTAAGCAGCAGCAACTTTCCAGCCCTGTTTCTGGAACAAGACGACAGCATTAAGACATCAGCACCACTGATGAGGAGTTAGCAAAATCACTGCCAAAGGATAAGGGTTAATTTTTTTCTTGTAATGATGTTATTAGGACATTGAAATGCTATTGAAATCTGGGGTACTAATGGCTTTTCCTATTAAACACCAGATTGTTTAGACTACACACTCCTGGAAAGGGTAACCAACTAAACTCAATAAACAGAGAGAAATAATGAGCTTTAATTTGCACTAAATTCTATTATTTGAATTTAAAAATTCCTTGACATTATAAGCTTTAGTTATGGTTAGTTACCCCTGCCCATTTATAAACTGCTTAGGCTAAATCAAACAAAATTCACCAACCCTTAGAAGAAATTCCTTTGCCCATCTAATCTGTTTCAGTTATCTGCAGTATACTAAAATAGGACTCACTACTAATTATAGTGATAAAATAGTTTGTTTTTAGTGTACTTGGAGAAAAACACCACAAAGTAGATTTAATCCTGAAGCATAATCTCTGTTGAATGCTTTCCAAAGGGAAAGATACACAAAAGACTGTAGATATTATTTGTTTATGTAGTTTTCCTGTGCTTTATGTTCTTTAATAATAGTTATAATTAATGACGGTGATTATTTTGCTTTTCTTTAATCATGGTGTTCCGAAAAGCATAAATGCAACTCTATGTGAAAAATAGTGAGGGTCACATCCTGAACTCACACAAACAGCAGCAATTAAGACTCTTCCCCTTTCATTTCTCGTTTCTCTAGACTATATTTTTAATAATTTTAGGGGAAAAATACTTGGCTCTCAATACTTAAAATGTCCTTTTATGCTTCACAGGGGGGTTTATATAGCAGTACTTTCCATTCACTAGCATATATTTTTCCTCTTGTTCTGAATGAGGGAGGCCATAATTAACACAGATTCTTTGGTACAACTATGCAGTGCAATAGTGAGATCACATTAGCTTTCCATCCAGAACACCTATTAAGTCCATGGATATATTCCAATTGGCATAGATCAGGCCCAAAGATCTGAAATTATTTTACTGAGGGGGTTGAGGGAAGAGAGACACGAAAAGCTCAAACAGATCAATGTCACAGCCAAAACTAGGATCCAGGCCTCTTTACTCTCAGTCTTGTGCTTTGTAATTTTTAACCTTGACATTCTCAAGTCTTGTGCCTAGTAATATTCCATAAAATCTAATCCTGCAATCTGCACCAACAAACTAGGGATATCAGTCTAGACTCAGGTGAGGAATAGAGGCTCTTCTCCAAAAAGACTCTAAGGAGACATAACACTGAATTTGTGCAGGTCCTACAAAAGAATACTTTAAAAAAATTAAAAAAATAGATTTATAGTCCAGAATACTTCTTTCCTACCCTAATTAAATCATAATAATTTTAGAAAGGTACTTGAAGTCAAATTTGGGATCAAGTAACATTTAACCATGAATCTTTTGTCTTTACAAGTGTTGTCACAACTAAGATATTAACTCAGGTCTGTGATTGTAATGTAAACAGAAATGTACATTTAACACACTTTAGATTGAATGCTGGTGATCACAAATTGGTGATTTTATAACTCCTTACCTAATTTCATTTTAAGGGATGTAAATAACATTAAACAGCAGAAGCTTTCAGAGCAGTTGCTAAAAAGAAAGCAAGCATTCAGAGAGGAAGAGAACTCTTTATATATCTACTTATTATTTTCTAACCTTTGAGGACATCGTTTGTCCTCTGTAAGAGAAGGGCAAACACGTCAAAGGAAAGAAACAGCAATAAATACTTGGCCTGGGGTCTCAAATCAACATCTATTCTTACTAAACCAAAGAAGAATAACTGCAGACTCTGAAATACCAAATCAAAGCCAGCCGAGCAGGACCCAGAAAAAGAACAAGTCTTTCAGTCATCTGAACAGCAACTACACTTGACTCTGTAACTGCGAAACAGCACCGCTCTGCTTCAATTTCTGTTCAATGGAAGTGTTTCATTTTGAGATTCATTTCGAAAGCACTGTTCCGTTTCATTGAAACTGTTTCGCTGTTTTGATGTTTCGCTCATAGGCTATAATACAGAAGCATGAAACTGCCTATAACTGTGTCATTTCTCGCCTGATTCAGACAAAACTTCCAGGGATGGTAGCCCCTTTTGAGGCCATGAAGCCTGCCAAGTTTCAAGGATACGGGTGCAGAGGTTTCTGGGAAACTGCACCTCAAGGTGTTGACAAGCAGGAGCCAGGGAGCAGAAGCAGCCGCCTGTGATCTGGTAGACAGATCAGGGGCCCGCACCCCAGGGAGAAGTCCAGCACAGCCCCCGCAGCCGTCCCGGGGGTGTGGGCGGGCCCCCAATCTGCCTGCCAGACGACAGGAGGCTGGTGCTACCTCCCGGAATCAGCACTGGGCGCAGCCCACACCCAGTGCGGCTCCATGGAGCTGAGCCTGGTGGTGGGAGGCAGAGTGCAACCCTGGCGCTGTGCTCCGCTTCCTGCCACCCGACTGAGTTCCACAGGAGTGCAAGCCACTGGGAGCTGAGCCCAGTGGCAGGAGGCAGAGCATAGCGCCAGGGCTGCGTTCCACTTCCCACCACCATGCTGAGTTCCACGGGGCTGCAAGCCACTGGACGCTGAGCCCAGTGGCAGGAGGCGACTCACAGCCCCGTGGGACTCAACCCGCTTCCTGTCACTGAGCTGAACTCCATGGGGCTGGCAGAGCCAATCGAAGCGCAGCCCAGCGGCGGGAGGCGGGCAGAGCCAGGGCTGCACTCCCCACCGGGCTGAGCCAGATGGGGCTGCAGAGCCACTCAGAGCACAGGCCTGGCTCTTCCCTGCCTCTCACCACCGGGCTGCTTTGAAACTCGAAACATTTCAAAACTTTCGAAATGTTTTGAGTGCCCTCGTTTCGTTTCAAAGCTGTTTTGATGCTTTTTGTTTCATTTTGATTTCACTGTTTCAACCTTGAAATGCATCAAAACAGATTCAAAACGAAACACTTGTCTAAATTTTGCAAAGCCCTACCTAATGTTTCACCTGTATCCAGACAAAAACATTTCTGATGTACTGGCAAAGTTGTCTGGTAGGTTTCTAACATACCGTTAATCTTAGCGGACAGCAAAAATGGCAGAGAGGTTCAGTAATAAAAGTGTTAAAAGTGTTCCACCACCCCATAAGGAGTTGCTCCAACAGGAAAAAGTAAACAATCTAATATAATAAAGGGCTTCGTCCGTCTGTCTGTCCATAACACTTTCGGGAAACTGTGCATGCGCCACCAAGAGGGCCAGCAGCAACTGGCTGCGCAGGCTCCACCACCTCAGGCAGGGAGGCGGTTGGAAACCCTGCTGCTCCGGGGGAAGGACGCTGAGGCGGGTTGGGGGGGAAGGGAGCCTTTGCCGCTGCCACTGCCACCTCAGGCAGGGAGGCGGTTGTGGTTGTTCCAGGGGAGGAGGCGGAGTTGGGCTGGTGGGAGGGAGCTGCTTCCACCACCTCAGGTGTGGAGGTGGAGGAAGCTCTACTGGCTCCAGGTGAGGAGGTGGAGGCAAGTGTAATTCCTAAGAGGAACTGAGCACTTCTGATTTTCATGGGGTCCAATCCCACTACCCGCTCCCAACCAGAGTACAGAGGTTCAAAAGCCCAAGGCAGAATCAATTTGATCTTCCCAGGTTAATCTAAGCTGCATAGCTTGAACTGACATTCGGTGTTTGGGTGGCCAATACAGGCAGAAGCATGCACTGAGAGAGGTGGGGGGTAGGGGAGCAAACATACCAGCCCAGCCAGGCACTGGCTCTCCCAACTGGGGTCTGCCCCGGGAGGGGGTGGGTGACAAGGGAGAAAGGAGCCTGCACTGGGTGCTTTTTGCTCCCCTGCAGCCCAGCTCACTGGGCTGGCATCGGCTCAGCAATGCCTCTTCCCCAGCCATCTGCTTCTGAGAGGGGAGGAACACACCAGACTGACCCAGGATCAGCCCCGCACAGCCAGGGCCTGCTCAGCACTGGGGGGAGGCTTGGAGAAAGCCCCCACTGGGGGCTTTTCAATGCCCCACAGCCTGCACTTGGACCAGCTTGAGAGGTGGAGGGAGTGAATGCACCAGCCCAGTCAGGCACTGGTCCCCTCCGCAGATGGGGTCTGTCCAGCATGTGGCAGTGAAAGCCCCTATAGGGGGCTTTTCACAACACCAGAGCCTGGTGAGTCAGGCTGGGACCATCTCAGCCCTACCCCTTCCCCAGGATGGGGCTGACTTGACCCCTCCTGGCTCGCAGGGCTGTGGGATTATGAAAAGCCCCCAGTGGGGGCTTTCACCACCCCATATCACACAGACCCCGGCTGGTGGGGCCAGACACAGGCCAGTGCATTCCCCCCATACCCTGCCTCCCCTCTCAGAGATGGGAGGCTGGGGAGCTGATGCCAGCCCAGTGAGCTAGGCTGCAGGGAAGCAAAAGGCCTCCAGTGGGGTCTTTCCTCCCTCTGTGCCTGGCACATCCCAGCTTTTGGATACCAGTGGGGCCTGTGTGTCCCAACTGTGTCCCAGCCTGCGTGTCCCCCTCCCTACCTCCCTCACAGGCAACCCAGCTCACCAGACTGAGGGGAAGCAAAAAGCTCCCAATGGTGACTTTCCCCCTGCGCTAGGCAGACTCCAGCTGGGGGGAACCAAGGCCCGGCCAGTGCATTCCCCATGCTCTGCCCACTCCTCACAGGCTGGAGGCTGAGGAGGGGGCGAGGATGAGTTGATGCCAACCCCGCTCACCTGGCTGCTTCCAGGGGTAAAAAGCCCCAACTGCTAGGGTGAAAAGTAGGGGTGCAAAGATAAAGATTTTCTTGGCTTATACCAATGGCCAATTATTAACCAGCCATAATCGGACAATACCGATCCAATAGCTGATTTACAGGAATGCAGCTTCGCACCTTGGAGAGCAGCATTCTGCCAGTAAGTCTGTGGGAGGAATGGGGGTGGGTGGGGAAGGGAAGGAGTATGGCGGGGACAGATCGAGGTCCCCACGGTGAGGCAGGTAGTGGGACAGGGGCAGGTGCTGCCCAGCCAGGTTGGTGAATGTGGCCCCATGGGCAGTTTGTCCAGTGGGTACAGGGGGGGCACGCACCCCTGGGGAGGCATGGGGGCATGCTCCCCCCCAGATTTGTGTGCCTGTTACCAGTGGGGGGCTGGGCTGGGGCTGTATTCAGAGCGGGCAGGGGTGGGGCGAGCGATGGTGATGCTGGGAGGAGTGGCTATGGGGTAAGCTATAGCCACACCAAAAGTCCTTTCCTTGTACATATGGGGCCTATAGGGGTCTGGGAGTCCATTCCCTTGCTCCCCTCTCCTGCCAGGCTGACAGGTGCTGGCAGGGAGCAGAGGCTTTAATGTCTCAACCCTGTGATAGCTGGGGGAAGGGCCAGTCCTGCTCACTGGAGCAGACAACACAGCCCAGGGCTGAATAGCATTCCGTGATGCTGGGGGACTGTGAGTTTACTTATATCAGGAAGGGGTGTGGAACAGAAGATTCATAAACCAATTTAACTTAAATCAGTTCAGTCTGATACTACATCCAATTAGGTTCATCTTAAACCAGTTTCGGCCATTTTGAAAACAATTTATGTGCAGTGAACTTCTGTTCTGTTATAGGTTTAAACCAGTCTGGGATCACTTAAACCTGTTAACATGTAACTTCTGTTCCTAGCCCAAGTGGATGAATGCCACTAAGCAAATCGGAGTTAAAAGAGCTCAGCACTTCATAGGCAGCATAACTCCCTTCAGGAATTATTCCCAATAGAGCTCCTCATTTCAGGAGGTGGAAGAGAGAAACTCCTTACCTGTCCAAAATACTGGCTATACACCTCCCAAGCGATGGGATGTAAATATACTCCAGGAACTCTAACAGGCATTATTAAGGCCTGATCTACACTACACTAGGGGATTCTGTCCACATTGTAGCAGCAGAGCTCTATAGTGTAAAAACGCCCTATGAATTCCAAAAATTCCCAACCAAAAACAATTCCCATAGTTTAAATCCAACTCTTTGAGACCTAACCAACTTTCTTTTCTAACGAATAAATTGATGGCTGGGATATATGTCACTGGGTGCTCAAAGCTAAGGCCATCAACCAGCGCTATCAAGCATTCCTAAATTTAACACACTCAAAATGCTTGCCCATAAAGTCCATAACAAATTGAACTGACCATAAAAAACTAAGAACCCATGAGCTTGTCTGAAGATCTGTCATCAGAACAAGTCTGGATGCAAGTGTCAATAGGAAGACAAAGAAAGCAGTGTCACTTTGTGCCTGACTGAGAGCACAGCATGGAGCTCTGTTGGGACTTTGTGGCCCATGGGAGCCCCATAGCTCCCATCCATTCCCTCCCCTCCCCTCAATCATGTGTTGCTACTACATCCCATCAGCTATTGCCTGCTTGTAACAGCTGCTTGCCTCAAAGATAGTCAGGGCTGTATAGCCTCATGCAGTACGAGGCATTAGGCAGGAGAAGAAGGAGAAAAAAGTTATTTTCCCAAGTTTCTGGGCAGGGCCTCAAGCCATATGTAAATCAGTGTTAAACCCATAACTCTAAAGCTGGCCCTTGTTACTGTAAGCCAGGGCTTGGCAAAAGGGTTACATTTACACTGTATAAAATGTGTCAACAAAAAAAAAGTGTGGTTGTCAGTAAAAAGTTTGCAGATTGTCAGTAAAAAAAAAATGTTCTTGGATTGGCAACCCTGCCATTAACCCAGAGACACATGTACTGCAAGTAGCACCACTGAAGTGAATGGGGATATTCAGAGTATAAGGTTAAGCACATGTGCAGAACTAGAGGACTATTCAGATTTACGCCCAAAGCACCGATAGAAACAGCTGCATTGAAACAGAGATGGGGAGGAGGAAGGCACTGAGTCAGAGGATCCTGTACTGTCAGTTTAATTCAGTGCCCTCTCCTTAGCTCTAAGAGTTTCAAAAATAGAAACATCCTTTCTGTTCCTGAGGCATAAAGATCTCTCCGAACTACAGAGAAAAGATTTTTTTTAATTCCTTTGGCAATTTTCTGCACTTTGTCTCAAATTCAAAGGCACTCAATGCTAGTAAATTCAAAATCATGGTGCTGTGCTTCAGCCAGTAAGAAACCAAGGCCCAGGCTCTGTGAGGTGCTAAGTGACTTCCTTTTTACCAATTCATTCACAAAAACAAATTGTTTAACAGGAAGTATCTACAATGGCCAGCATATCATGAGACATTCATGATAATTACCAGCAGCTGTTGCTAAAGAGGCAATTGCCAACAAAAAGTCAATGGCATGACCTCATTCAGATAGTAGCCATCTACAGATGTGAAAAACTGAGCCTTAGACAGGAGACGCTACATTCATCTGTGGCTATAGGGTGGTCAGCGTGAGCACTGACATAGGTCAGTCACCAGGAAGAGGCAGGGCAGCCTACGGAATGATAAACTGAACTGGAAAGATCAAGTCCAAAACTCTATTCCTGGCCAGCAGTCTGCTAAGTGACCTTGAGCAAGTCACTTCACTTCTCTGTGCCTCAGTTTACAAACCTATTTTTTTTATCTTTGGCAGACAAAAGTTCTCAGTATTTTTTTTTTCAGTGCACCCAGCACAGTGGGACTCTAATATCAGTTAAAGTTTTTTTTAGAAACTACCCCTAAAAATCACAATTAGTGAAAAACGTTATTTCTGCCACAGATTTCACCGGCAGATAAGTTTCAGTGGAAATATTTAAAAAACACACCGGCATAGGCAAGGATAGTGAAGGGTCTCATCAGTCCTCTTCTTAAAACTCCCTGTAACATTAAATACCATCATCTGGCTACAGCAGTTGTTTAAAGTAACATTTTCAATATGAAAAGACAGTAAGGGACACTGACTTTTTCATGCCTAGGTGAAACAAAAAAGAAATGAATCCACTCCTTTAATTTTTCACCTTTTTCCACAACCAGTGTGGTGCTTTATGGTAAATAATTTGGTCAAATAATTCACTCAGGCAACTTCACTATCAAATGTATCTAGACACTGTATGAATTCTACCATAAAATGCACAACATAAAGCCTTAGCTTACATGCTAGTTTGTGTGTGCAGATCTTTCTGCCTGCATAAAAAGGCTTTGCA
Source organism: Alligator mississippiensis (assembly GCF_030867095.1). Taxonomy (NCBI): domain Eukaryota; kingdom Metazoa; phylum Chordata; order Crocodylia; family Alligatoridae; genus Alligator; species Alligator mississippiensis. Next base: position 15,448,887 of record NC_081828.1, read on the forward strand.
GGATAAGGGCCTTCCACTTTATCCTCCAGAATATACAATATACACATGAACTTTTCTCAGAACAAAAGCTTATTTTTAATGGCACCTCACTGATGTACCATCTCTAAAGAATTGAATTATTCCATGAACACTGCCGGCTCTTGTCTTAGGATATGAACACAGGAACAACTGACGGGAAGGTGAAAAGGAGTGGGCCTTTACTGCAATCAAACAATGTGCAGTAACTGCCCACGTGCACTCTCTTACCCAATGGTAAATGGAAACTTAACCTGAATAAACCTCAGTGAAAAAAGACTATATCACTAAAATTTAGTTTCTACTTAACACAGGATAAGAGTGTGCCTACAGGCAGTTATCATGGAGCAGCTGATGTACTGCAAAGCCCCGTCCCATTTTATCCCTATGGTAAGTTGTTCATATGGTCATACATTTTGAACTAAGTTAGGCCTGAATTCTACCATCTAGATTTACGTTAGGGATGTAAACAGTTAAATGGTTAAACAACAATTATATTTATACTGCTCCAGCTACCATGATGCATCCTCAGACTGAACCAGCCACACACGGTCCCACCTCAGGGCTGCGCTAGGTCCTACGCTGCCGCAGCACCACAGGCAGGAGGCGGAAGCATGCAGTGCTCCCAGCAGAGACTGTCCCGCTGAGACCAGACCTCCCCTTCCCCCAAGGCGAGCTGGGGAGGGCCTGGCCGGGCAGCACAGAGGAGCCTTCCAGTTCCAGATCACAGCAGCACAAGCATGGCAGGAGGACATCGTCCTACCCAGGCCCCGCCACTATAGGGGCACCAGGCAAACCCGCCATGGGGCCAGGAGTTTCACTGCTGTGGTGGGAAGGCCCCAGATGATCCCTGTGGCAGGGCCCAGCACTTCCCTCCCTCTCTCCCTGTGGTGGCGGGATCCAGGCACAAGAGAGGTCTGCAGCCCCAGCTCCATCCACAGCCCGAGCCTCGAGCCCAGCCCCAGCCCCTGGGGACAAAGGGAAGCTGCAGCTCCAGAACTGGGCAGCATCCCCCAGTGGCTCAGCTGAGCCTGCCAACCCCGACCCGCAGCTCCCCGCCAGCAGTCTGGGGCTGCACAAAGCCAGGCACACAGTGAAGACACAAGGGGCTGGGACCAGGGCTGCGTCAAGGCTGTTCCTCTTGGAAGGCACTAAACTAGGTATGTGCTATCAGTTAACCGTTTAACCACTCTAGTTAGAGGAGGCTAAACAGGTAAGTTTAAAAAAAATATTTATATCCCTAATTTAGGTATAGCTCCTATTGACTTCACTAAGAGTCACTTGTGTGTACCCAAAGAGTGCAACTGAGCCCTGAATTTCTTATTACCAATTCTTGTCACGTTACAAACAGATTAAAAAACTCATTACTTGCTCAAACATGCTTTTGCCAACATGTCCACAAACTATCAGTTCAAGTTGATCTTCTGAGTTGCATCTAAGTGCAATACAACATTTAGCACGACAAACTAATGATTCATTGCATCAGTCTTCATGAAAAGCAGTTTGATATGAATGGCTGGGAGGACACTTTCAGTCAGTGTGTCATCTGCTGTGACTCTTGAGGCTCTGCTTTACATTACCAGTAACTCAGTATCCACTGCCACATTGGCTTAGGATGGTACAGAATAAAAGTACACTGTAATTCCTTACTATTGGCAAGATGAAGAGAAAAGGTGCCCTACATCAAAAAACCGGCCCTGCTTCTGCATTGAGAACTAAACTCCATTGTTGTTACAGAGCCCTGATGTCCATTCACGCGGTTCTCAGCGTCATTTCAGAGCCCTGAGTGTTTTTGCTGCTGCCATGATGAAAAAGTCTTAAATAAAATCAGATGGCATGCAAACATAGGAAGGATGACAACAAGAACATGATGCTAGCAAAGTCCGGACAGCTGAGTGGCAGCTGAGTCATGAACATGGAAGCGATCTTACTCTTGAACTGTCTTTCAGAAGGAGCAAGAAACAGAATTGGTTTGGAGATAAAGCTAGGTAAGTTCATGAAAGGACTTTATAAGATGTAGCTGTCTGCAAAATCAGAGGCAGGAACTTGACTCAGGAAATTGAGCAGTTCTTTAGGATTAGTGCAGAGCTGGTAAAGTCAGCCCTCTGGTCTTTCTGTATTTGCTGACTTAGATGATGTGTACAAGTCATAAGGCAAATCTCATTTTAGCTCTGAACATCTGCCAGCGATTTGGGTGCTATAGCATCTCCCATGCATATGAAGCTATGGTAATGACTGCAGACACCAAGACCAAATGATGAGTTTTGAACAACACTGTATAACAGGATCTGCTTTAAAAAGAATTTCCAGCATGCAGCCAAGTCACTGCTCCAAGCTAGGAGTCATATGTGCCTTCCATGATGCAAGCATAAATCATGAGGTCAAATTAGGTTCAGGGTAAGAAAGCTAGGAAGGGTTAAATGTGCTACATACTAAGAAATGCTAAATCACAGTCCAGTCAAAACTGATCTACTGCTGGTCCTTTTTCCAAACCAAAAATAACAGTTTTTATTTAGTACTCATAGAATAGGAGTGTATGGCTCCATGCATCAAAGACACACTTCTAACAACTGCCTGAAGCGAGCAGACAGAATTGAAAAAGACAGGATAAAGTAATGAATTAATTTTAAACTAATTGTTGTAATACAGATCAATAATGCAAGTGTCATGAAGGTTTCTAAGAATGCAATTCCATTGAGGGCATTTGCTGGATCTTTTCTCTCTATATAGTGAACTGGATTTACATCCAGAGAGCCAGTTAAGAACTAGTGAAATGTTGGAAGGATATTAGGGGAGACTGCATATGATCTCACTCAGTGTGGGCAATTTTGACAATTTTCTTCTCAAGTTCAGACACTTAAATGATTCCACAAGAGCAGAGTTTAAAAACAATGCAAGTAAAGGGAAATGTCTTAGTAATAGCCGTCTCCAATAGCCTCTTGCACTCTTACATTTAGAACATCTTTAACAAAAACAAAGCATTGTCACCTTTGCTACAATTCTATATTCAAGGACCAAGGGAAGATCCCAAATGCCTGAAGACTTTGAGCTCTGTGTAGGCAGAACCACATCTACACGTGGAGCTCAATGTGGCACTGAGGCCTTCATGGGACCAACCACAGGCATGCTCCCGTCAAGGGATCCACATGAACATATCTCTGGAGAGTTCAATCATGCAGACCCACATGGAGGATTCAAACCATTGATCAAAAATTAGTCTTTAACCTGTTTGCAATACCAATTAATTGGAGAGGCTTTTATTACTTAAATAGTAACAGTGTGTGATTTCTGACATGCAGTTAATAACATGCATTTTTGTTCTTCACTGCAAAAGGAAAAAACGACTTACAGTTGTATGGTGAGAAACGCTGCCACCAATGTTAAGATTTTTGAGAAGCTGGGGAGACCCGCCATACTGCCCCGAGATCTGCTTCCTGACTTCAGCCGCCACAGTTCTGAAATGACAGGGATCATTTTGCTTTTGTAAAAGAAACACATCCATGGCTAAATGTCAGGCACAATTACTCTGTCGTTGCATAAAAGTATTACTGGAATTGGAATGTAATAGCAGTAGTAGTTTATTTATGGCTTTTGCCAAAACAGTAAAATAAAATGAGCAATAAAATTAGTATATAATAAAATAATAATTGGTATAAATTATAATTTTCACTAAAAGCATGCAGTAAGATTATCCATTCTACTAATTTACACAAAATTAAAACAGAACATAGTATATGATGATATAAAAGAAAAGATAAAATGAAGCAGCAGACAATATAAAAAAACAGGAGAATTCTATTTGATTTTGGCCCTTATTCTTCATGCAAGCGGTGCAAATACACCTAAGGGACACCGTCCGGACAAGCTCAGACCTGTCTGAGGCACCACACGCTACGTGTGCTGCACATACAGGTGATTCCCTGCACTGCTACCTTGAAGTGCTGAGCCTGGGAGATCCGGGAGATCCTGGGGTCAAAAAATCCCACAGCTAAGAGAAGCGGGGCGGCACATGTGGCTGAAGCATGTGCTGCCCAAAACCGGAGCCTGGACAGCCAGAACCGCGCTCTGGCTGCCAGCCATTCTCCTGGAGGCCTCCAGGATCCCACGTGTTGCTGGCCCCAGCCTCCCCTACCGCACCTGGGGAAAAGTGCCATGCATCAGAGTGCGTGTGGCACAGGCATTCCCTAGGGACAAGCAGCAGCAACACAAAGCAAACGCACGCTTCCGATCATGGGGACGTGCCCAAAGAATATAAAACAGGTTCTAAAGTATTAGAAAGAAGCCAGATTAGTTTTTATTCCTTAGCCCTGTGTTTAATATTAATGGATAAATTCATTTTCCTTTATTTCTTCAAAGAACAAACAAGACCACAAATAATGATTTAAGTCATCAATCTCATTCTTCCTACAAGAGTGAATTCTGTCTCGACATAGGGTCCAACACTACTTGCCCCTAACAACTGCAGATCTCATTCAAGCGAATCTCAATCTAGTAATGGCCAGACACCATACAAACACAGGAAAAAACGACAGTCCCCTTAAAGAGGTTACAGATTGTAAGAGGCAACTGAGGGAAACAAAGAGACAACGTGGGTCCATGCGAGAGGCAGCAGACTTAGAACATCAGCAGACTCAGCCTTGCCAGGTATCCCCAGTACTTTCCAACATTTTCAACAGAGTAATTTGCTGTGAAATAAACTGATGTGGTCATGGCCAATTGAAATAACTCACTTAACTCGTAGGTAGCATGAACATTAACATGGAGTGATGGGACTCTGGTAGAGAGAAGATTAAAACTCTTCTGAGCAAGAACTTGAAAACAAAATCTACTCCTGCTGTAGGGATTGCCAAGGAAGCCAACAGTGGTGGATGGGAGCAGGACTGGCAACAGGTGGAAGCAACTGATGTCAAGGAGAGAGAAATAAACTATAAAAAGGAACTAGCCAGAACACCCAGGCCCATTGTGGAGAGCAGATGTTTCCTTAGCCCACTGCACAGGGGTAAGATTAGCTAGAGGAAGCACTATTTTGTCTATAAAAGAACTGGACTGTAAAGGACTTAATTTATATGCACTGTGGCTACAAATATCATTTGATTTCATTAGACTTTACCTCCAGGAAGGAGGCTTTCAGTTCCAGAGGGGAGCTGCTGAAAACAAAACTGCCCAATTTATTTCAGGGATACACAGGCAGCTTAGTCTTGTTCTTAAGAACTCCTCTTTTCCTCTTCTAAATCCTGCCCTCCCCCAATCTACTAGGCTGTTAGTATTAACAGAAAAGCATGGAATGTATTTTAAAGGGTCTCAGGCATGGAAAACACTGTGCATCTGTGCCTGATGAGAGATATAAAACTTGCCTTAGGTTGCAGATGATCCTGGCTTTACCCTGATCCCTTACTTGGTGCATGTTATATAATCCGTGTACATAGAAGAGAACCCTTCATTACATGACTAATATAAAAGATTGAGACTGCAGTTATCTTAGGATGTGGAATGCAACCCAGGGTGGGGGACTGGGAAGGGTAACATTTTCCCCAGTCTTAGAGCTCTTAATATTGTTTCCAGATGGAATATTTAGCTAAGGGAGAAAATCTGTTCTCCACTGTGAAACCACAGTTGATGTCTAGCCATATTACTAAATGCTACCTCTGTAGCTGCATGATAGTTTCTTAAAACATGACATGTTGACAAGCATCCCGTTCTAGACACTATATTTTGAAGCAGGTCTTGGTTTTCTTTCTGTCTCAGAGGGTTGACATTATCCAAGAGTCAATGGGGTGGCCAAGAATTTTTGCAACGGTAAAAGTGCAGAAAGAGTGCACTTGATAAATACCTGAGCCCTGGATAAATGGTGACATGCTCTTAATTCAAGCAGAGACAAGCTATGCTTCAACTGTGGTGTTGGCTACCCACACTAAAGACTTGCATCTCTGCTGGCTGTAACTATCAATGTGGACCTGGCCATAGCGAAGTAATTTAGCACAGTATAAGCCTGAGCTGGAGAAGTAGGAAGCATTTTTATGAAATAATTTCTATTTATTTCACTCAAGTTTAACTTTTCTTCTAAACAAATGGCTTTAATGCAGGTGGGACTGGTCATCTGCAACAACCCTCTCTAGGATCACAGTGATTTCTTTGTATTTGTTTCAGACTACAGCTATTCCCTTCTGCTACCACCACAATGAACCTAATGGTCATGTGACATAGGCCTGTAGAAGGATGTTGAAGAAACTTGGACACAAGCAACAGCTATGACCACTTTGACTAGGGTAGTAATAAGTGCTGTAAGTTTGTAATTGGTAACTCCTTTAGGGATTCTGCAAGTGCCCCATACCTTACTGAAAAATACACATTGAGTAAGAGGGAATGGGGGAAAGGGACTGAAACATGCCATATGTAAGACAGAAAGAGACCTCCTGGATCCAGAGCAGTGGACTAGGCTCTGCTGCAGGCAACTCTACTCCACAACTGCGTTCCTAATCTCATCAAGGATTCAGTTAAATTTCATAACCCTGATTGAAAGGCTGTTTCAAATCCTCCCACCACCCAATTTCCAGCCTAAAATCTTATTTATGACCAGTTCCTACTCATTTGATGTCATTTACCTTAAATCTCTTTCTTTTCCCTAGCCCCTACCCCGTGGTTTGCTCTCTACGTATCAGGAGCCGTATTATCCCTGCACCGCCTCCCTCAGCTTTCATTTTACTAAGCTACATAAGCCAAGCTGTTTTGCTCTTGGTAACCATCTCCCTGTTATTTCGATGGAGTTTCACGAATGCCTTACACAACAACAGCAACACTTCCCTCTACCTACTTCCAGGACCACTCTTCTTTTCTCCCCCAAAGTTTATTACTTTTAAAAGTAATCTGAGAGCTCTGAAGGTAATCCTGAAAAAGACTTCTGCTATAAGGCACTGCATGAGCTTCTTGGAAGACTCTCTTCCCAAACAAGAATGCTTCTCCCACCACAGAAAAGTGACAGGAGTCCTAAAAAGGTCTGACTGTCACAAACTGAAGTGTTCAGGGGTATCAGAGTCAAAGGAGCCCTGATATCTGAGCCCCTGGTTAGAAGAACAACTGTAAAGGAATGTGGCATCAGTCAACTGAAGAGAGTCTGCAATGCTCCAAAACCAACTGGAAATCAGAAGAAAACTGCCTGGCAAAAGCCTCATATGGCATTGTAAAACAAAGGGCTCCTAAACTCGTGCAGCGAGGCTGCTCCGACTGCACGTAGGATGCCTGCCAATGGATCTGGGAGTATCTGAAGCCCCAGGGTGAGAGCCTGGGATGGAGGATGCTCTCCGGTTGTAGCACCACACACGGTGTTTAGAGTGATTGAGTTCTCCCTGCTCAATCAATATGATCTGAAACTGAATCTGAAACTATATTAATTAATATATTAATTAAAAAAAAGATTACAGCGCATTGGAGCAGACTCTATTAATTACAGTGATTTAGGGCAGACTCCTGTCACGTGTATCAGCGTCCCCACATTGAAAAATGGCGGTGGGACGTTTCGAACTAAAGATCATCTAATGGGTTTCAGTTCAAAGTGTCCCACCACTATTTTTCAGTGCGGGGACACTGATACATGTGACACTCCAGGCACTCTAAATTAGTGAGGCTTTCAGAACTGCACTAATTAAAGCCCTCTCCCCGAGCATATCTATAAATGCCTAAAGTGAATAACTATTACATTCCCAATAATTAGAATGATAGATCAAAAACTGTCTAAGCATCTGATACAGACATCACGCTGAGTTAGTCTGGAATTCTTAGACAAATATTCCATTTTGATATGGTCATATGGATGGCTCTGCTTAAAATATGCTTTTTTTTCCACCCCCATCACATGTTTTGATCCTGTTCGCCACTGGCTAATTACTGTGGTAGCACGTGTATACATAAAGATATAGAATGTATCCAAGAAGCTGGAAAAAAAAATCCCTGAGGAACCAAAGCAGAGAAAAAAACTATTTGCTTGCAGAGTGCTGCTGCTTTCTTATTTATTTCATATAATATTTATATCACCCATATTTACCTCTATTTCCATTATCACCCCAAAATCAATCCTTTCTATAGCTGCTTTTATCCTGTCCCTGCATCCCCAAAGGGATTCTATATAGAAAGGATTTATTTGGTAATGTGAGGACAAGATAAAAGCAGCTCTCAGCATATTTGGTGTTGCAGGGGAAAGGGAAGAGTGTTTTGTTTTGTTTTTTTACATAGCTTTCCTTCCCTCAGTTAAAGGGAGGTCCTTAGCAAATGCTGGGAACCTGGGAAGTAATGGCCAAGTTACAAGCTTCAAGATTATAAACTGCACAGCTGATCCCCTTCCTCACATTCAGCAAAGGTAGGGACGCAATATGAAATTTTGCTGCCTAGACTCTCAAACACCACTTACTAACACAATAAGGGACAAAAAAAAAACAAAAAACTTACTGGCAAAATTAAAGCAGAATTGAACATTTGCCCAGGATATGGCTTTTAGACATGACTGAAAAACCTACAAATGCAAATAACTAGCTTCTCAACTAGTCTGGCTACTAACTATTAGGAAGCTATATCTACCATCTTTCACTTCTCTTTAAAGCTTACGCATGTTTTTCCATACTCATTTTAATGCAAACCACTTTACTTCCTCAAATTACATGATGAACCGTCTTCCCCAGAGTTCTTCATATTTTGAACAACAGAATAAAAAACAACTTTTTTTCCCCTATTACACTAACGATAAAACTGTTAGTCCTTCCATGGGTTTTGTACTTCTCTCTCCTAGGTATGATTGGTGATCCTATACTGGATAAGGCTGTCTCTGGTATTTCAGTGTAGAAAGACAGCCCTGTCTCTGCACGTTCACCAGCTGTTTTTCTCTTCAAACAGGGCAGAATTCTATTACTTGTCTTTTAAAAATAAAGGCTTTGAGTACTCTCCACTTCTGACTGGTCTATCTTGTGACGTGACTCTATGCGTGCACGTGGTTTAAAACTATGTCACTTTATTTCTGAGCCTGAAGGAAGAATCAGTCTTCCAGGGCTTGTCCATGCAGTGGAGATAATTTAGAACCTGATGAAAAACCTCCTCCGATTTTAGAAATCTGATAAGAATCCAGGGGACTGTTTTCCAGTGTAGACAGATCCCAGAGTCTTCTGGGATAAAAGTGTATTAAAATTTAAGGTATAAGAAAAACTAAGCATTTGTGTGTGGGTCTATATATAATCTTGACTATGTTACCAAATAAGCTATCTAGTTCTGTCATTAGCAGCACCACAACAGCTAGACTTCTACTGAGGTCAATCACTGTTTCATCCTGCACTCCTAAGATGCAGTAGAGAAATGCAGATTCCAGAATTCAGTCTTGTAACAGGTCCCATAAAGATCTTAGCAAGATCCTCCAGCAAAAAAGAAGCAACTCTTTTTAAAGTTAAATAAATAAATCCTGGACAAAGCAGTACAAATTCTACATTGCTTTTATACTTTGCTTTTTTCTTTTTAGCCTTAATTCCTTTGACGAGTCAGATATTTTTCTGAACTTATTAAAGCGGTGCTCCAACACTAAAAAAAGCCATTTTCCAGCTGTTTAGCTTTTGGAAGTCATAACACTTACTGTAATTCGTAAAAGAAGCGGAATAGTTGAATTTTCTATTAAGGTACTAGAAAGAGAGAGAAAAAGAGAGGGAGAAAAAAAACCCCAAAGCTTCGATTTGCATTTTTGATAACAGCTACACAGGTATCTAACATGATGAATAAGTGACTGCATTAACTACATTTGGGGCCTAGTTTGGTGTTTGTGGAAGCTGATGAGAGCTTTGATATTTGTTTGAATGGGTGCAAAATCAGATCACCTCAGTCTGTCTGTCACTGGGATGAGAAAAATCCTCAAGTTCTACTGCACCCACATAAACTAAGAACAGAAAAGCCAGAGCCTCACTTGCAAATAATTCTGGCAGTGTAAAGGGACCTTATAATACATATATAGTGTAAAAGGGCCATAGTCCAAACAAAGTCCTGGTCTGGAGTGCAGCAGGTGTAGGAAGCAGCTTTTTGACATAAAAAAGTGGAATCTACCTATGTGCAATTTCAGAATTCTGGTCAATAGAGAACTGTTGTAGTACTGGATGCCTTGGAGTCAGCTACCTATTATCCAAGCTCCATGATGCGTCTCCAAACCAGAGACGATCAAAGTTCATTGAAACGTGATGGTTTCCATTGAAATGGGTCTACCTTGAGATAGTGGAAGTCTACATCTCAAACGAAAACAGCTTTCTCTGATCCAGCTGCAGAGAGCTGGGGTTTGGGATGCAGAGAAATCTTTAATTAGTATCAAGTCTTTTATTTTTTCTCTTACAAACCAGGGTCTGAGTGGTTGGAGGAGGTACACATGAAACCTGAAGCCTATTCCTCTGTTCTGCCCATTAAATGACTCAACTTTAACATGGAGAATAGCTGAAAAAGAATAACTCTGAGACAAGGAGAGCGACTCCATGATTTGAAGGACAAACTCTGTACAGGAAGGATTTCTCAGGATACAAATATACTGCAGCATGAAAGATGTCAGGGCTCCACCCAGCCCCCCAGCCATGTTCACTGTTCTTCATTAAGTATGGTTGCTTAGTCCTCAAAGATAAGCTACCATGGGTTAACAGTTAGCTTTTACACACCAGAAAGTACGAGCATGCCCATGGATCGTTATAGTAGATCAGCTGATAAAAGGTAAAGCCCCATCATTTTCCACACTGCAGTAAATTGCTTATGTCCATGTACTCAGGTGGTTCTGGTCTAAGAACACTACTGTCCATAAAACTGAGACAAGCAAATGCATGTAGAAGTCTACCAGTTTGTCTAGAATAAGCCTATCTTCCTTCTGCAGAATAAAATAAAAAAGTAGTTGGTTTCTGGAACCTAAGCAAAGTTGCTGTATCTGTCTTGCTAACTACTGCAGGACCCTGAGGATGGCTAATGTACATCCAGGCCAGGGACAGAATTTACACATAAACCAATATAAGTGATCAGAAACCAGGTCAAATCTATAATGCAACAGAAGTTAAGTGCTCATAAATCACTTTCAAAATGGCCAAAACCAGTTTAAGATACACCTGGATGGATGTAGTATCAGACTTAACTGATTTAGGTTAAAAGGGTTCATTGAGCTTCTGTCCCAGATTTCCTCCAGATTCAAGTTAACTCCAGTCCCCCATTATCCCAGCTTGCTTTGCACTTCCCCTGCAAATCCCTCCTGGCAGGGTGGGCAGGCTAGCCTTGGCCCAAGCTGTCTGTTCCAACTGAGCAGGGAGGCATGCTCTAGCTTCTGGCCTGGGACAATCCAGGTATGTGACTACATTTCTGGAATCAAAAGTGAATGTCTGTTCACTTGCTTATTGGTTCAATCTACACAGCTTAGACTAACCTGCAAAGATTGAATCGATTCAGTCTGGGTTTTTTTGACTGTCAGTACTTAACCCCAGAGTCCCCACAAAGCTAGAGCTCTGGGACGCAGGATCAGAGGTGGATCCAAGGAGGAGGGTACACTGGTGCACCTGTGCCCCCCCTTTTGATTCCTGCTCCCCTCAAAGTTTAACACCAACTGCCTGGCAGTGGCAGCAGCATTTCTAGTCAGGTAGCTCTGAGGGAATCGACTGACTTCATGGCCCACTATAATCTACCTGATCCCTTCTGAACTCTTCATTCCAGGTCATGATGTTCCATCAATCAAGCTATCCTTGGTTCTGTAATTCTGCTGTCTGTTAGATGCTCCTGATAATGAAGGTCTTATTTCACAGCCCTGAACATTGTTTTTAACTCATTCCAATGAAGTTATATTTGTTTCTGCTTCAATCTTAAAATAAATAATACAGCCCTAGGCCCCTTGCACATTAGTAAAGCTTCTAACTTATTTTTAACTGATGCAAAATATGTGTTGTTTTATATGCAATGATGCATCTCACCCTCTGCACTCCTCTTTTCAAAATTCTAGATCTGCCCATATACAGGATAGTTAAACTCCTGGTAAGCTTGAGGTTTCCAGTGGTCTGGGGTAGAAGGCAGGACTAGTGGTCCCCTTACTGTAAAAGTGTTACCAACAGCCTGTGGCCAGGAAGCGAGAGAGAGGCTAGAAGAAGAAATGTCACAATCTACCCAGGTGAAGGTAAGCTTTAGAGCACATAGGTAACAGGAAACTGAAAATCAGCAATCGCGTGACTATCCAGCTGGAATAGCTCTACTATCCGACCCCCCTGTGACACTAGCATAACATAATACCATAAAGCAGATCAAAACTAGGGACTCTGCTCAGCACAGTATGCTGAGAATGAACTGAATGAACTTCATGCTCTAAGCCCTTCCTGGTCCCTCAAAAATATGAGACACAAGCTATGGATTAAGCTCTCATTTAAACTGGAAAGTTGTGCTACTTTACCATAATAGTCAGCAATACAATAATAGTACATCCCTGGTAAAGGAGTGCATATCACCATTACTATTATATCCACTCTACGGCTTGTGCGGATGGATGGATGGATAGATAGATAGCATGTTACTAACTGACATAATTACATTTGTAGGACTTCATGTATAGGTAAGGTCCCTCACATTAAGCAACACATTACAACCAGTTAAACGCTGAGGGGGCAGAAGGGTTGTTGGTGTCCAGAAAAAAGGTAAAGTAATGAGATCCAAAGTTCCTATTCTGCACTTCATCTCTGCATGGCTAAGGATAGCCATTTTTAACAAATATTTTATAAGATATTTATAGCTGCAACAACAGCTGTTGCTAATCATAAAATAACAGCAATAAATGTACATCACTTGTGACACTAACTTTCTGTATATATAGCTAAGGTGGACCATACTGATAGCTAAAAAAGCAGACAACAAATCTGATAAATAGAAATAATGTGTGGTAGTCTGCAAAATAGATAAACATAACTCAAAATAATCCTGCTTAAAGTTGTTATAAAATTCAACTTTGGAATCTTGCACACCTCCTAATAAGTGATCCTAACAGTACTATTCTACAGGCTATTTGGGATTGCCTACTACAGGCCAAATGAAGATAAATGTGACTGCTTCCTATGAGTAAGACCAACTGTGTGACTACTTCTATGAGTAAAGCAAACAGGATGTTAGTATGTGAAAATGCAATCTGCAGATTCTAACTGAAACAATAGCCTGAAATTTAAAACAAGGATGGGCTTCCAAGATACCCAGAACAGCTCTAGGAACCTCTACGTGCCGTCTGAGTTATTTTAAACCCAGCATTTTAAACTCACAAGCGTTCCTGCATCGAGCCCCATATATGCCCAGAAGAGGCAGTGCCTTAGTTGAACCCAGCTTGCCCAATACCTGTAAAGATCAGGTGCTTTAGTGGGGCTTTTGGGCACTTTTATCTAATAGCTGATTGAATCAGCTTTAGCTAAAAGCACCAAAAAGCCCTACTGAAGCGCCCAATCTGTACAGATGCTTCAGAGCCAGGTCGAAGTAGCACGCTGCCACTTCCTGTAAAGCGTGTTTTTGTTTGCTTTTTTAACATCTGCAAGCAGCCTTATGGATCAGCATGAGGGCAAAAAAATACTTCCCTTGCTTCTGAATTCCTAGATATCATTTTATCCAAGTATCTTGGGGAGGAGCACGGAAACGTGGACCAAGGCTTATCCGCTCATTTATGCGTTGGGAGTTGCTGCTCTATTAAGAACTGGCAGTATAGTATATTACCCAGCCCATGTGTAGTTACAGCTTGCAAAGATAGTAAATGTCATACACTTAGGAGAAACTCCATCAACTTTCCCACAAGTGGCATAACGGTGACCTCTACACATATGCTATATGCTTTCTGCAATTCGTTGCTTTTAAAGACATCAAAATGATGACTACAGCAGAGGGATACAAAGGTGACACCACAGCAACCTTTTTCCTGGCTTATTAACATACTAGTAACTAGACTTGAAAATCTTACCATACCTTGAGCCTAATATAGGAGGTAGGAAACAGCACTAATATTAGCAACCAATAGAGAATGGCAAACATCTTGCTATTGTACTGACCCTCTTTCCAGGGCTGTAAACCCCCTTCCCTGATTAGCCTGCCAGGAATAAGAAACAGGAAAAAATACCATGGTGACAAAGTCAGTAGATTTTCTTGGCCAATACCAATGGCCGATTATTAACCAGCCGTATCTGCCAATACTGATCCAACCGCCAATTTACAAGAATGTAGCTCGGCAGCTTGGAAAGCAGCGTCCAGCCTGTAAGTCTGTGGGGGGGAGGGGGAAGGGTGGGGATGCAGATCAAAGCCCCCACAGTGAAGGAGGGAGAGGGGCAGGAGCAGGGGCAGGGCCAGGCGCTGCCCAGCCAGGGCAGTGAATGTGAACCTGGGAGCAATATGGACCCCACTGGCAGCTCGTCTGGGGACGCGGGGGGTGGTCCCTGCTGCTGCACGCACTCCTGGGGGAGGTATGGAGGGGCACGTGTCCCCCCAGATTTGTGTGCAGGGTGAGGGTGAGCTGCCCGCTGCAGCTTTGAGGCCAGGGGCTGCACTGGCCTCTTCCCAGTGGGGGGGCTGGGCCAGGGTTGTGCTTGAGGCAGCTGTGCTAGGAGGGGGCTACAGGGAATTCTGGGGTGACTGTAGCCCACCCTGCAGCCCCCTCCCAGCGCTGCTGCCTCCTGCCACACCCCTGCCTGCCCCAAGTGCAGCCCCAGCCCAGCCCCCCCGCCAGGAAGAGGCCGGCGCAGTTCCTAACCCCAAGCCCACAACGGGCAACCCATCCTCACCTCATGCAGAAATCTGGGGGGCACACGTCCCCGACATCTCCCCTGGGGGGTGCATGAATGAGCCACCCACAGGTCTATCCCACTCCCAGGGTTGCATTTATCATCCAGGCTCGGCAGCACCCACCTCTGCCCCTCCCCTACTACTTCACTCACCTTGAGGGCATTGATCTGCACCCCCTGCCTCTTCCTTCCCACCACGAACCCCTCCCACAGACATACCAGCCAGAGGCTGCTCTCCAAGCTGCCGGACTGCACTCCTAGCCACATGCATGCGGCATTTATCGGTGACCTTAACGGCCAAAAAAAGCTGATGGCTGTTAATATTAATTTTCCTGTTCCTGGTGCTGATCTGATATGCGACCAATATATCAGTGCACCTCTAAAAGTCAGCTCTCCCTACTCATTACAAGAAGTTTATAGCAAAATTGTAGGGTCCTTGCTCTCTCCTGTCAATCCCTGAATAGCATGTTGTGATAAATGTGAAGTTCCTCTAGTCTTCCAGCCACTTGTCCAGCAAGAGAAGAGCGTCATGTTCACCCCTGACCCCACAGCCTGCAACGGGAAGGACTGACTCCACATTCCACTCTCCCTGCCCCCTGCCTCTCTTTTTGGTCTTCTCCTATGAATAGCATCAGTAACTGCTGCTTTCTCATTCAGCAGAGTGAGTGACAATCCTTTCACTCCAGCCCACAGCTTTTGAATAGCAATAGTGGAACTGGTCACTCTACCTAATTTCACTCTGCACTGCTTTGAGAAAGGCAAAAAACTTAAAACAGTCTGATCAGTCTCCAACAGCACTGCACTGGTTCACACCTGGAGGCAGGCAGCTGACTGGAAACATCACTTAGGAAAAAAGTCTATAGAAAGTTGCTAATGACAAGTGGATGTCTTAGATTCTCCTGTAAAAAAAAAAAAAATCACTAATTCTATATCTATAACTAGATAAACACACACATAGGTTTCCCCTCGCCAACCATGGTTTGCCAACTTGAGTATCCACGCTTAATATTCTATATACCATTTTGGCTACCACGGTATAGTGTTGAGTAACCACGGTTTTCCATGGCCGCACATCAGCCCTCCACTTGTCATTTTTCCCATAAGCCTTTTGTCTTGCCAACCAAGGTGTTGACAACCACCGGAACTTTCAGGAACCCAACCCCAGCAGTTGGCAGGGGAAACCTGTATACACCCGTGTGTGTGTGTGTGTGTACACAAAAAATAGTGATTTTTTTAAATATATATGTGTATGTATGTGTATACACATGTATGCAAGGTTTGAATTACATTTTGACTCGGGGGGGGGGGGGGGGGGGTCTGCAAAAAGACTGAGCTGTCCATCACACTGCCCTAATAAAACTGGAGCTCTCCAGATTATGATTTTTAAATCTTACAGGGGGCTCTCATCTCTTATGAGGAGGCTCATCCCCCTCCCCCACCTGCCTGCAATTTGAGCCGTGTGTGTATGTAAATGTGCATATGTGCATGTACACACGTGTACGTAATAAGCTTTCTAATAAAATGTTTCATGCCGTGTGTGTGTATATAGATGTGCGTGTATTATACACACACATGCATGCACACACGTTCATGCTGTGTGTGTATATAGACATGCACATGTATTATACACACACATGCATGCATGCGTATAATATACACACACATATACATACACAGCATTAAACATTTTATTAGAAAGCTTAGCGAGTATGTACACACAGACACACACACTACCATGCATTTCTATGTGCATGCACACACACATGTACACCCCTCCCCCCAGGCATGTTACATGTGTAGGCGCGGGGCACGTCCCCACAAGCCGCACAAGCACGACCCCGCCGCTGGCCACAGGCGAGACACGTCCCCGGCGGGCGGGGGCTGAGGTCGAGGCCGAGGTGAGGCCGGGGAGCGCCGCTCCCAGGTGCCGGCCGGCCCGCAGCCTTCCTCCCCGGGGCCTGGACATCCATGGGCACCATAACCCCCCCTCCCTCAGCGGCAGGGACGGGCCGGCGCTCCTCGGCGCCCGCGCCGCCAGGCCCTGCAGCCCCATGCCGGCCGGACACACCGCACCTGGGCCGGCACCGCCCCCGGCCGGCAGCGCGGGGCGCCCCGCTTTGTCCGCTGCGAGGCGAGAAACCGCAGCGTTGTTGCGGGGCCGGGCCGAGGCGGGGCGGAGCGGGGCGGGGAGCGGGACGCGGAGCGGAGCTGGCGCCGGGGCCCGGCCGCGCTGTTACCTGCTGATTTTCTGCGCGAAGGCGCGGCGCTCGGCCATGGCTGCGGCCGGGCTGGGGGCCGCCGCCGTAATGCTGCGGAGAGGCGCGCAGCCACACGGCCCGGCCCCCGCCCGCCCCCGCCTGCCGAGCGGCAGCTCGCAGAGATACGGCGGGGGCGGGGGCGGCTCCCGGGTTATTGTCCCGGGCTCGGGCTCGGGCAGGGCCGGCGCGGAGCGGGGCGGGACTGGACGAGCGAGGCCGCGCTCCGCCCCGGTCCTGTGCGAGAAATAGCCTTGCCTGCGCCTGGTTGGCCTACTGCAATTCAAACACCTCGCGCTGCGTTACCAACCTCATTGTCCCCGTGTTAGCATCAAACATACAAATCTGATGGGTCGGTCCCTGCTTTGCCAACTCTGTCTGGGGTTTTTTTTGGATGTTACGTCATGTTGGAAAAAATGATGTGATGTCATTGATTTCATTTTCTTGAAATATCCTATTAAAATCTCCCCGACTGCTTTCAAGAGTCACTAGGAGATGGATGCCAAATCCGGTACCCTGCCGTGGGCGCGGGGATGTGTGTTTTCCCCACTCCCGGTGAGATGCAAACAGTTTGCATGAGTCTGCTCTTAGTGGTGAGAAATCCCGACCCAACTTGTGTTGGCTGAAGACTGGACGCTGGTGGTGGGGAGCCGCGTCCGTACTTTGCCCTAGTGTTAGTGTAGCCATCAGCCCAGGAATGACACGAGAGGCTGGAGGTTTTGGGGTGATCTCTTTGATAGGAACAACTGTCCAGTTGAGAGAAAGGTAGACGAGCTTACGAACACAAAGCTGAAGAACAATGCTTTGCATTCACAAGCTTGTCAGGCTTTATCCCAACTAGATGGTCAGTCCAATAAACAATATCACCCCTGCCAAATCTCTGCCTCTTGCATAATTTACTGGCTTCGATTCACAAAGAGTTATGCTTTACAGCCTTACATCCCCAAATGTGGTTTCCAACCACCGTTAAAGTGCAAGATAAAGCTGAGAGAAAACTAACAAGTTTTGCATGAAAATCATGAAAACAACGTTTTTTTTTATAACAAGACCATAAACTGGACTGGGTTTGCATTAGTGAACCTTTTGACAAATGGTCTGTGAATTTTAAGTTTGCCTGGTACCAGGCAAATTCTGCTAGGTTTTAGGCACTTCTTACTGTTTTTCCATTTATTTTGCCAATGCTTCTTTAACTCTAGCATTTGCAATCACATGAAAGCCAGGGACAATTACTTAAACAATGGTATTACTTTGGAGAAAAGAGATTTCCATGGAGCCAGGACACGTATCTGAGGCGGCAAAGTTCCTGGACAAAAACATAGGCATCATGCCTACTATCAACAGACTATCAATACAAGAGCTCCTAATGTTGTTTAACAGCAATACTATTAAGTCCTAACAGTAGACCAATAGACTAATAGCCTTAGTCTATTTAGGCTAATAGGATATGTTTTGTACTACAGCTCAGAAGACAGTCTTTTGGTGGTTTTAAACCACCCGCAGTGTACCTGGATTCTAGATTACTGTAGGATCCATAATGGATAAGCTAGAGTAGTCCTCAAAGCAGCCTTAGCTGATCAGTCTATAGACTTTGCAGTTCAGAATCTATGTACAGCCGAGTGCTAAAAACATGCCAGTCTTACCTCAGATCCATCTCCTCCCAGTTCTGGCCCCAAGCATTTAAGTGGAGGAGAGCAGAGGGCTGCTTACACTGCCCTGCAGCCACATACAAGACTAAAATCAGGGTCAGAATCCAGCTAGCAGCTCCAACATTTTACCCAATTTTTTTCCCCCAAAATTTTGAACATCTGCCTTTGCCCAAGACTAATTTAGAAAGTAGTGCCGTTTTTAACAGAACAATTTGATATGTATATTAAGGCAACAACTATGCGTTTGAGCGGAAAGAAAAAAAACGCTATTTTGGTACTTTAAAAAAAGATTGAATGGTTACCTATGACATTCTAGAACATGTTTTTCCAAAGTCATTGTTTCTCAATCTATGTTGTGTCTTAAATCTAAAACAGGAAACTATTAATAGTAATCAAGGAAGCATCTAAAAGCAGCCAGGAGTTAATTCATCTGATTACATCTGTTGGCATTGTATTAATATTTATAATGCACTGAGATTGTATCTAACTATATCCATTTTCTCCTGTGAAAAGATGCATGCAGTATCTTTCCAGTTGCATGCAATCAGGGGTGGATCCAGGGGAGTGCAGTTGGACCCTGCTTTAATTCCTGGTCCACCCAAAGTTTAAAACAAGCTGCCTTGCAATGGCAGTAGCATTTCTATTCAGGCAGTGGAAAGTCAGTCACTGGACTTCAAGGCTCAAAATCTACCTGATGACTTCTAAACTCTTCATTCTACAGGTGTTAACAACCCTGTTTCTTTTTTAATAGTCTTAATGTTACACTAATCAAGCTATTCTTTCTTCTGCAAGTCTGCTGTCTGTTAGCTGCTCTGGGTAATGTAGTTCTTGGGCAAGTCTACATATTGCTACATGTTGTTATGGTGCCATGCTTTAGTACTAGGACTGCGCGAAATTTCATCGGCTGTTTTGTTTCAATGCTGTTTCAGCTTGTTTTGAGCTCAAAATAGCAAAATCGAAACAAAACAGAGTGCTTCAAAACAGCCTTGAAATGAGATGAGGCCAGTCGAAATGTTTCAAGTTTCAAAGCAGATGCCAGGTGGTGGGAGGCATGGGAGAGCCAGGGCTGCGCTCTGAGCTGCTCTGCACAGCCCCATGTGGCTCAGCCCAGCAGGGAGTGCATCCCTGGCTCTCCCTGCCTCCCACTGCTGGGCTGTGCTCCCTGGGGCTGGAGGAGCTAATCGGAGCACAGTGCCAGCTCTGCCCGCCTCCCGACTACACTCCGATCAGCTCCACCAGCCCCATGGAGCTTAGCCTGGTGGTGGGAGGCAGGCAGAGCCAGGGCTGCAGTCTGCCTACTGCCACCAGGCTGAGTTCCACAGGGCTGCAAGCCGCTGGGCACTAAGCCTGGTGGAGGGAGGTAGAGTGATGCCCCAGGCCTGTGCCCATCCTCCCTCTACCAGGCTGCAAGCCACTGGGAACCCAGCCCGGTGGAGGTGGACAGAGCGCAGTGCTTTCCCCGCCCCCACTGGGCTGGGTTCCCAGTGGCTTGCAGCCTGGTGGAGGGAGGTGGGGCATAGTCACAGGGCTGCATTTCGCCTCCACCTGGCTCAGTTCCCAGTGGCTTGCAACCCCATGGAACTGAGACCAGTGGGAGGTAGCAGAGCACAGTGCTGGGGCTGCACTCCACCTCCCTCCACCAGCTCAGCTCCCAGGGCTGGTCCCAGGCAGCAGCGGCAGCCTCCTGCCCACGCCCCCAGGAGGGCTGCTCCTCCCTGGGGCATGGGCCCCAATCTGCCTGTGATCAGAGGAGTCTGCTCCTCCTCCAGTTTCATGCTTCCTATTATAGCCTGGGCAAAATGTCAAAACAGCGTCGAAACGTTGAAACTGTTTCAATGAAATTAAATGGAACAGTGCTTTCAAAACTAAAATAAACTCTAATCAAAACACTGGTCCATTGAAACATCGAAACAGAAGTCAAAGCAAAACAGTGCTGTTTTGCACAGCCCTATTTAGTACTTCCTTTTGCAAGTACTAAAGCAAGGTGTAGTATGGGTGGTTACTGCACCATGCGTATGGCACACGGGTAAATTTCGCCACTACGTCACTGTAGCAGTGCACTACACTCGGGGAGTGCACCACTACGGTGACATAGCTGGCAATCACATGTAGACATACATGATTGCTAAGTCACTGTAGCACGCTGTACAGCAACATAGCACATCACTACTTTGCTGTAGGGCAACTTGTAGACATGCCCTCTATGTCACAGCTCGGGACTGTTTTTAACTCTAAAAACATTAACTCAGATATGGAAATATGTTTCAGTAAAGCACTGGATGCACTTGCAAGAAGCTCAAGAAGACTTGATTTTGTTTCACAAATCTGAAAGAGAAGTGCAATTACATCTAATTACTACAAGACTAAAGAAACAACATATTTTGATTATTTTTGCCTAGTTTGTTGTGCTTTACAATACTTTATGTAATATATGATAAAGCAAATTAATACACATTCTAGTCAAGTTATACTTAGTTTTACTTCAAATCTCAAACTAAATACTGTAATATAGCTCTAGGACCCTATCATATTACTACTGCTTTTAGTTTAGTTTAGTTGGTTTTTTTTAACCTGGGGGAAAATGTGTGTTGTGTTATACGGGATGAAGCACCCCACCATTTGCATGCACCCCTTTTTTCAAAATCCTAGATTCACACATGCCTGTAATTATTCTTCTTTTGTGTGTCTGTGCATTGCATTCGCACTGGTGAAAGCCAAGGCCCATTGAAGTTAGCGGGGCTACCTGCATGAATAAAATTAACCAAATGCTGGTAGGCTTAGAGCCTGCGACACATTGCAGTACCGTATGTAACACATGCAATGAGAAGCAGAGACCTATGGCATATGAATGGAAAATGGGGAAAAAGGCTATTTGTAGGACCTAATCCTAAAAATATTTGCCCATGCTAGTAACTTTATTCCTAGGAACATTCCCAAGGCATAGAAGTCCTTACAATCAATCCCTGAGACTATAATATCCTAAGGATAACTCAGTCAGACTATAACATATGAATTACTTTACTTACATGAGTATATGTTAGCAAGATCAAGACTTAAAATAGCTTCCATTTTAAAAAGCCACTGCAAAATGTTTTCTGCTTCCCCTCAGAAGTTACCAGTTCTGAAATGCAAGTTGGACAATATTCAGTCCTACATCATTTGCAGATATATAGTCCCAGATGTTTCAGTCCTTCATGCTTGGAAACTGCAAAACTTCTGCTTCTGGTAAAGAAGTGTTGTTATCACTGCAGCAGTAAGAAGACAATTTTACCTGTGCTGAACAGGTTTTATGGGTGCTTTTAGGATGACTTCACTTGTAGAAGTTGCTGCTTTGCCATCCATGGATAAAATGGCTAATAGCAATGAGACCTTTATACCACACCAACATACAGCATAATAGGCCATAACAAATTATATGCTCATTATGCATTGTTTGTGAATATTTTCCCTTCCAACGGTAAATCACCGTTTATGGCATGATAAGAAAGCTAATCAGTAATGGTTGAGAATCCATGCTGTTCCTCTACAAATTGCAGAACAGAAGGGCGCCAGTCAAGGAGGTGTGGCTGCAAAACCATCTGTGACTCACCTTCCACTTAGGTTGTTCCAATGCAGCACTCACTATAAGGTGGCAAAGCCAGCTGCTGTTCTAATATATGTGTCACAATACGGCCTCCCCAGGGATGGCTGTGATGTCCCTAGGGCATGATGACCATGCCAGCTCCACCCTATGGGCGCCTACTAATCTTTCCTGCCATGTCTTGCTGGTATAAACGATGAATCAGGAGGCTGCCCTTGAGTTGCTGCTCAGTCACAGTCCTGAGAGACTCCTCTAAACCCTGTGGGTTGTTGGACCCCTTATTGGGTCCCACACTCAGGAGGTGCCTTACAATACCCCCAAGCCTTATGGGCTACATGCGTGCTTCCAAAACCTTCCCTTTACCATGCCCCATGCCTTGCAAGCGGCAATTAAACATTGTCCCTTTCTATGAGGCCTCCATGTAGCTCGGCCTCCTGTCGCTGCGCCCTCTCTGGCACTGGGCACTCTACACTGTAGTGTGCCCCAATGAGGCCTCCCCCTCCCCAATAGCCTCAGCCCATTCCACTGGTTTAAATGACAAGAAAAAGCACAATCCTCTGGGCTACAACACAACAATAACACAGAGTCCACACTCTATCCCTTTTTAAGAAGGCAAGCTTCTCTCTCAGTTTAATGGGCCTCCTCCCCACCAGCATTTATGAGCTCCTATAGCCCCTTAATCCTACCAGCATCAGAACAGGCAGTTAAGCATCTCCAAGTACCTTCCTTTATGAGAGCTCCTTCTCCCTTGGCTGCTGCCAGAGAACTAGGTCTCTAGGCCCAGCCCTAAGTTTTATGTGTGCCCAGGGCCCTGCTTTCCACTGGTCAGCTGACTAGATACAGGTGCAGGCTAATTCCCTCATTAGCCTGCTGCCACAGCAGCTTGCACTTGTGGGGTTCCTGCCTGGCTGCTAGGACCCTCTCTCTAGGCAGTTTTTGCCCTTAAAGGAGCAGGCACCTTAGTGCCCTGAGACAGTATGGTATTTCCCCTCTCAGCTGCCTACCAGCTGGCTCCACAATAGCTGATAATGGAGAATCTCTGCAGCTACATATTAAGGCTGTGAGAAATGGCGCCATTCCATTTCACCTTCAGTTTTGACAGTTCGACAGAATGACGTTCCGTTTCAAATTTCATTTTGAGTCAAAAAAGTTGTTCCGTTTCATTCTGTCAAAACAGAAAGGCTGTTTTGACATTTCACTGGGGATGGGAAGTCAGCCCAGCTGGGCTGACTTCCCATCCCCAGTGCTAGATTGTGCAGGGGGTGGTAGGCAGCCCAGCTGGGCTGCTTTCTCATCCCGCACAGGGGGCAGAAGGCAGCCCAGCTGGACTGCTTCCCCATCCCCCGTGCTAGATTGCACCAGGTTGGCGAGGCAGCCCAGCTAGCACCAGGGATGGGAAAACAGCCCAGCTGGGCTACATCACCACCCCTGGCACAATCTAGTATGGGGATGGGGAAGCAGCCTTTGTTTCATCTGAAATGAATGTAACTAGATAAAAACTAACCCTGCAAATAGGAGGAACCATAGGACCAGAGGTACTGCAGATGGAGAGATATTAAGGAGCTAGCATGTATTTCCAGGCCAGTAAAGAGTTATTGCCAATTTTATGTGAAGGTGTGAAAATGGACATCTTTTATAAGCCAGTAGAGGTGTTAAGAAGGCCAAACTCCTGACTGCCTGAGGATGGACACACAGTAGAAGCTGGCCTTCCTTCCCCACTATCCTGAGTTGGCTGGACAGTTGATGGGAACTCCCACTTCTCCTTGCTGCCACCATTTTCTTTTGATTGGATTTCCATTAGAAAAGAAACTGTGCAGGCTCCTGGAGGCAACTTGTGCTGCTGCTGCAGGGACATAGCAGTCTAAAGTCCAAGCTCAGGGATGGGAGATGTGTTGTTCTCAAAAGACCAAAGGAGTTAAGCTTATAGAGCAATAAAGCTTGTTTATTCAGAGAGCAGTACCTTGCCTACAGCTCTGCTGTTCGCTCCTGCATTCCCAGGGCCAGTGTAACAACTTACACATAACACTCTTAAAGATATCCACACATCTTCCCCCTTTACATGTAACATATCCCCATATAATACTAGCACTGGAAGTTTAGTTCAAACCATAGTTAAGGCACATTTTAACAGGTCTCTATTGGTCTTCATGTTGGCTTTTTAGCTCTAAGTGATCTCAGTTTCTCTGCATTCTCAGTCCTTATTGGTTCATTTCTTGTTTGGTTTCCTTGTTCAGATGTCTCTACTTCTGTCTCATTTTTAATCTCCTCTGTTGTTTCTTGTTGCTTTGATATTAGCTCTGTTTGCTTTGGTGAATCTCATGATGCTGCTTGTTTTCTCCCCTTTACGAGCTGTAAGTATCATCTGTTCCTTCTCAACACCTGTCCTTACCTTGTGACTGCTTTATAGGATCTGGGAGCTACTTGATGGGAAACTAGTGCTTTTTTTTCCATGTTCATCCATCTGAATTAAGCACCATGGGCACTTACACACATACACGCAGTCTACTCCGATGTGCTGGAAATGCAGAGTGTTGGAGCAGACTCAATTAATTGAGTCTGCAGAGCAAGCAAATTGACCGGGAGCTGCACCACATGTCTGGCGCTGGTACTAAAATACTGGTGCCTGGCACTGCATTGCATGCATTTGTATAAATGGCGAAATGCGTGTCAGCGCTGAGAAAATGGTAGCTTCAATACGTTTCAATGCGTTTTAGTTTAAAAGCACACCACGGCCATTTTCTCATTGCTGATGCGTATTTTGCCATTCATACAAATGTACCAACACAGCACCAGGCTCTTTAAAAGCGCCCAGTGCTTCATTGCATGCATGTGCACAAATGCCCCATATTGTTGCTGTGCAGTTGTGGTAACTTCCTGGAACCCCTGTCATAGTACCATTTTTTAGTTTGTCAGATTTAAAAACATGTTTTCATTTCTTGCTTTTCATTCTGATAAGCATCATCCATTAGATCTGGCAGCCTGGTTTTGAGTTTCTTGTTAAACAGAATTTCCATGTTTCATGGGTGTTGTCCTGTACTTAAGTGTGTGGGAAATCAGTGTGTGAAAATGTAGCCTTTTTCAACAATCTCTTTACTATTTGTACTCCATTTCCCACCAGACTATTGGATTGTGGGTATTTAGGACTTGTGATGGAATTCATATTTATTTTCAAACTCTTTACACTCAAGACAGTTGCACCGAGGTCCGTTGTCAGTTCTCACAATTTGTGGGAATCCCATGTCTGGCAAAAATCAATTTGATGCAAATTATGACATGGTTTGCTGTTGTACTTTCGAGCAATGCAATTTCAGGGTTCTAATATTATAAAAGCCTTAGTCTGTCTGTCTGTCTGTCCATAACACTTTATTTGCACTCTGATTGGCTGATGGAAACAACCAATCAGAGAGTGAATACAGTGTTTGGACAGGAGGTGGCAGTGCAGCAGAGCACCGCCATGATGGTGGGGACACAGGGGATAGAGTGGTGCTGGCCTCGCCCCCTCTCTCTCCTGCACTGCTCCCTCCCAACATGGGGGGAAGGGGAGGAGCAGGCCTGAGGAAGGGGAGAAGCCGGCCCACAGCGGTGCCAGGGGGTGGGGAGCAGCAGACCTGGGCTGATGCGGGAGGAGGGTGGAGGGATGGGAGGAGTGGGCCTGGCCCTGAAACGGCAGTAGGGAGGGTAGGGGGGGCATGTTAGGCCTGGCCTGGCCCCAAAGCAGAGGGTATGGGGAGTGTGCCAGACCCAGCTCAGCCTAGAAAAGGGAGGTTGAGAGGGGTGGGTCTGGCCCCAAAACGGTGGCAGGGAGGTGGGGGGAGGGGCAGGCCCAGCCCCACAACAGCAGTGGGGGTGGGGGGTCAAGCCCAGCCTCGCGGCGGAATGGGTAAAAGGGGGAGTGTGCCTCGCCCTAAACGGGGGGGGCAGCCAGACAGGCATCTGTCCCCACCCGCACCCCCTGCCCATCATTCTTGATGGGCAATTGGCTAGTAGTAAGAATAATGATCCAGCACTAATGCATAATTTTCTCCCAATGCATATTTATTTCCAATAATACAAAATATTTATGCATGTATAAATAAGTCTTCTATGTCATTATGTTGGGCCATATAGAGCACCTCTCGGTCTCCTTTTGCATTTTTCAATGCCTAGATGCCCCTAATGTATTCTGTTCAACATGTCTTTCTTTAGCACTGCTGGAACAAGTCATGAGCCATTGAACAAAATGCCATCCAGTACTGATAGTTCTTCCTTGAACTGAGAGTAGGGCCTAGGTATATGTTTTCCAGGCCAAGAAGCACAAATAGCCGTTATCACTTTTTACAATGTGGGGTGTCCTGAGCAGTAACTTCTGCTATTAGTGCCCACATTTTATCTGTGACAGGGATCACTCTTTTAATTAAATTAACATCAGGCTTAGAGAGCAGTAATCAATGGCTTGATGTCTAGTTGGAGCTGGTATCAAGTGGAGTGCCCCAGGGGTTGGTCCTGGGACTGGTTACGTTCAATGTCTTCATCAGTGACCTGAAGATGCCATAGAGTGAACCCTCAGCAAGTTTTCAGACGACACCAAGCTGGCGGGAGCAGTGTACCACTGGAGGGTAGGGCTAGGATTCAGAGTGACCTAGACAAATTGGAAAATTGAGCTAAAAGAAATCTTATGACGTTCAACAAGGACAAGGGTAAAGTCCTGTACTTAGGACACAACAATCCATGCACAAGAACAGGCTGGGGGGGTGACTGGCTGGGCAGCCACTCTGCAGAAAAGGACCCAGGGGTTACAGTGGACAATAAACTAAATATGAGCCAGTATTGTGTCCTTGTTGCCAAGAAGGCAGCTCAGGCTGAATTGGTAGGCGTGTTGCCAGCAGGTCAAGGGAATTGATTATTTCCATCTATTCGGCACTGGTGAGGCCACATCTGGAGTACCGTGTCCAGTTTTGGGCCCCTCACTACAGAAAGGATGTGGACAAATTGGAGAGAGTCCAGCAGAGGGCAACAAAAATGGTGAAGGGGCTGGGGCACATGACTTCTGAGGATAGGCTAGGGATCTGGGCTTATTTAGTTTAGAGAAGAAAAGACTGAGAGGGGATTGAATAACAGCCTTCAATCTGAAGGGGGGTTTGAAAGAGGATGGAGCTAGACTGTTTTCAGTGATAGCAGATGACAGAACAAGGAGCAATGGTCTCAAGTTGCAGCAGGTGAAGTTTAGGTAAGATATTAGGAAGAATTTTCTCACTAGGAAGATAGTAAAACACTAGAAAAGGTTACCCAGAGAGGTGGTGAAATTTCCATCCTTCGAGGTTTTCAAGACCTGGGTAGACAAAGCTTTGCCTGGGATCATGGGTGAGTGGTACCTCCTGAATCGGGGGTGGGGGGGCACCCGCAGAAGCCATCGATGGTGGCAGCCCTGTCAGGGGGGACACCATCCCTACCAACAGCATCAGTGTCAGCCATTGGGAGGGGCACCGGCCCCATCAGGGGGCACACATGCACCTCCGTGCACCTCTACCAGTCACCTATGCCTGGGATGATTTAGTTGGGGATGGTCCTGCTCTGAGCAGGGGTTTGGACTAAATGATCTCCTGAGGCAAGGGCAACATATAGGACATGCACGTGCATCCTCTGAGCATGGCGGTGCACCCCCTGCAAAAGGCGCTGTCGACATTGCCAGCAGCATCTGCAGGCGGTCCACGATTGCCTGTGGCCGCCACCGCCAGTGGCGCCTGCAGGTGGTTGCCGACCCCTGGTCATTGCTTGCCACTCCCACCCCCCGCCGCCAACAGTGCCAGTGGTGTCTGGGGGAGCTCCCAGCTTACTGCCGCCATGCTTTCACCACTGCCAGCACAGCCGTGCCCCCCCAGCCACTGGGGGCACTCACTGTTCATGTCCTGAGGTCCCTCCCAACCTTAACTTTCTATGATTTTATGATTAACATGTACTATGTTGCTGTCTGGAGTTCTGTTATTTTCTGTTGTGCCATATGCTCTGGACAACGTATCTGCAATAAGATATTTTCCTGGTGTGTACTGTATGTCTCTGTTGGCTACAAATGTCCAACTCAGCATCCTTAAAATTCTGGTTTATTAGGCAGATTGAAACACTGTAATGAAGTTAAATCATAAACCTTGGGGCTGGTCCCCACACACACATACACACACACAGTAGTGAGCTACAAGAGTCAGGTATACCTATCCCACAGGTGCTGGAGTCTGCTGTTGATGGCCAGTCGAGGCTTCTTTCAGCGTGGTGTTATCCTCCAGAAGGGCATCGCCGGCTGGTCCTTCTGGCTGGACAGGTCGGGTGCTGGTCAAGTTGGAGATCAAGAGGGCGCCGCTGAGGGTCACTTTTCACTGCTTTTTATCTGTCCTTGGCAGACTTTGGTGACTCCCCAGTTTTTAGGTTTGCCCAATCCAGGGGTCATTGACCCTCGTGGGACTTCCCCCTCGGTGGCTACTGGATGGCTTCTGTCAGCCCCAGGGGTCGTCCGCATATACGTGCAGGTTTGGGAGTCCATTGATGAATTTTGAATAGGGCTCTGGGAGCGGTCGATCTGGAGATATTCAGCCCAAAAGTTGGTCCCTGGCGTTGATTAACTCAGACCAGGGCTTCTAGCCCTTGAACAGTGACGTTTAGAGAATTCCCGGTTGCTACATTGTCTCCTGTTGATTTCTTCCATTGGTTGATCTGCAGTTTCCCTAGGTGTTAATTGCTGCCTGCTACTGTGTTACGCATTCAATCACTGATTCACTCACTCTTTCAGGGGCCCGCCTGATACAGGGAAATGGCAGTTTGATTCCTGCCCTTGTTAACATTGTTACAATGTATAACTTACTTCTGAAACTAAACACATTTAGTTAAAAGGTGAGGAGTATAAAATATAAGCTACAAGAGTAATGCTATGGCACACAAATAAATAAAAATACCAAAATATAAGGGGAGATACAAAATGCACACATACAAACTTTAAAACACAATTCCTTATCTTAAAGTGAAAGAAAGAGGAAGGAAGAAAAGGTAGATGAAGAGAAACATATCCAAAGAGAGGAGAGCAAATGCAGGCAAGAGGAAAAGGGGGCTTTCTGCTACATCTCTAGATCATACATTTGCAGTTAAAAGAAAAGTTTCTGTAATCTGGGTGTCAATTCTTCATCCTTCACATGAGAAGGCTGAGAGGTGATCTTGTGGCTGCCTATTAATTCATCAGGGGAGGAGAGCAGGGGATAGGAGATGCTCTATTTACCAGGGCACCCCCTGAGTAACTAGGAACTATGGCCACAAAGTGATGGACAGCAGATTTAGGTTGGACATTAGAACTTCTTCACAGTAATGGTTGCCAGAATTTGGAAGGGCTTCCAAGGGAGGTGGTGCTCTCCCCTACCTTGGGGGTCTTCAAGAGGAGACTGGACAAGCACCTAGCTGGGGTCATCTGACCCCAGTGCTCTTTCCTACCCGCAGCAGGGGGTTGGACTTGATGACCTACTGAGGTCCCTTCTGACCCTAACGTCTATGAATCTATGTCTGATAACCTTTTCTTCACTATAGTTACAAAAGGTTTAGGATCAGTTTCAGCTATCACAGGCTTTCCATAGATGAATATATGACATTTCTTACAACCATATTTTAGAGCTAAACTTTCTCTCTCAATCTGTGCATATAGACACACTGACTTAGCAAGTGCCCTAGGTGCATATGCTACTGGTCTCCAGCTATCCCCATAGTTTTGAAGCAAAGCTGCTCCAATACCTTCTTTAGAAGCATCTGTTGACAGTTTAATGGATCTTTTAGGGTGATAGTATTTTAGTACCAAAGCTTTCATTATTTTTCCCTTCAAGTTTTTAAATTCAGCTTCATGTTCATGTTCCCATATCCACTGAGCATTCTTTTGTAGGAGTGATCTAAGGTGTTTGGTCTGTTCCACTAAGTTAGGTAGATATTTCCCTACAAAATGAAGCATGCCTAGTAATCTTTGCACTCCTTGCTTATCCATCGGGGGTGGCAAGTAATGGCTTTAACCCTTGCAGGATCGGTTTGCACCCCTCTCTCAGAGAGCTTTTCTCCCAGAAATGTTATTTCTTTGACTCTGGATTTTTTTTTTGTTCACTTTCATAGATTCATAGATGCTAGGGTTGGAAGGGACCTCAATAGATCATCGAGTCTGACCCCCTGCCATGGGCAGGAAAGAGTGCTGGGTTCAGATGACCCCAGCTAGATGCTTATCTAACCTCCTCTTGAAGACCCCCAGGGTAGGGGAGAGCACCACCTCCCTTGGGAGCCTGTTCCAGACCCTGGCCACTCCAACTGTGAAGAAGTTCTTCCTAATGTCTAGTCTAAATCTGCTCTCTGCTAGCTTGTGGCCATTATTTCTTGTAACCCCCGGGGGTGCCTTGGTGAATAAAACCTCACCAATTCCCTTCTGTGCCCCTGTGATGAACTTATAGGCAGCCACAAGGTCACCTCTCAACCTTCTCTTGCGGATGCTGAAGAGGTCCAGGTGCCCCAGTCTCTCCTCATAGGGCTTGGCCTGCAAGCCCTTAACCATATGAGTGGCCCTTCTCTGGACCCTCTCCAGGTTATCCACATCCCTCTTGAAGTGTGGCACGCAGTATTCCAACTGCGGTCTGACCAGCGCCCAATAGAGGGGAAGTATCACCTCCTTGGATCTGTTCGTCATGCATCTGCTGATGCACGATAAAGTGCCATTAGCTTTTCTGATGGCTTCGTCACACTGCCGACTCATGTTCATCTTGGAGTCCACTAGGACTCCAAGATCCCTTTCCACTTCCGTTCCACCAAGCAGGTCATTTCCTAGGCAGTAGGTATGCTGGACATTTTTCCTCCCTAGATGCAGCACTTTGCATTTCTCCTTGTTGAACTGCATTCTGTTGTTTTCTGCCCATATGTCCAATCTGTCCAGGTCTGCTTGTAGTTGTTCCCTGCCCTCCAGCATGTCTACTTCTCCCCACAGTTTTGTGTCATCCACAAACTTGGACAGAGTACACTTCACTCCCTCGTCAATGTCGCTGATGAAGACATTGAAGTGTATCGGTCCAAGGACCGAGCCCTGCGGGACCCCACTGCCCACACCCTTCCAGGTCAATACCAACCCATCCACTACGACTCTCTGGGTGCGACCCTCTAGCCAATTCGCCACCCACTGGACTGTGTAGTCATCCAAGTCACAGCCTCTTAACTTGTTTACCAGTATGGTGTGGGATACCGTATCGAAGGCCTTCCTGAAGTCTAAGTATGCGACGTCAACCCCTACTCCTGCGTCCAGGCGTTTTGTAACCTGGTCATAAAAAGAGACTAGATTAGTCAGGCATGATCTACCTGCTACGAACCCGTGCTGGTTTCCCCTCAGCATAATTTGCCCTGCCGGGCTCTCCCAAATCTGAGCCTTGAAAATTTTTTCGAAGACTTTGCCTAGGTTGGAGGTGAGACTGACTGGCCTATAGTTGCCTGGGTTTTCCTTCCTCCCCTTCTTGAAAATGGGGACCACACTGGCCCTTTTCCAGTCCTCCGGGATCTGGCCCGTGCGCCATGAGTGTTCAAATATTCCCGCCAGTGGCTGTGCAATGACGTCAGCCAGTGCCTTCAGTACCCTCAGATGGAGCTCATCCGGGCCTGCCGACTTAAAGGCATCCAGTTCCTCCAAGTGACTCTGCACCATATCAGGGTCTATGCATGGCAGTCTGGTGCCTTGCTGCTGCCTCTCTACAATCCCAGTGACAGCCTCTCTACAATCCCAGTGAGAGCCTTCTACAATCCCAGTGAGAGCCTCTCAAACCTGTTCTGTGAGCTCTTTCTAGTGCCTGTCTTCTAGAGCCTCAAGTCATATTCTCCCACAATATTTCCCCAAACTAATACATAATCAATATAAACACGGTTCCATCAAGACCTTCAAAAAATTTCTGCACCGTTCTGGAAATACTTCAGATACAGAACACAGTCCAAAAGGAAGCCTACAAAAATAATACTTTCTAAAGGGCATATTGAAGGTACATAACCCAGTGCTATTCTTTTCTAGGGGAATTTGCCAAAACCCGGAGGAGGCATCCGAAGTGGAAAAATATTTAGCTTCTGCCATGTTGCCAAAAACCTGTTTCCTGGTGGGAGTGGGAAAATGCTCCCTTTTGATGTACTTGTTCATTTGCTTAATATCTAGACACAGTCTCAAGGACCCATCTTTTTTTTTCCTAGTACGGCCAGTGAATGAACTCAAGCAGTTGGTTGCTTTACTATGCTCTATTATGTCCATATTAATTAATCTAATTTCTTTTTCAGTTTCTCTCTTAGTACAAGGGAAACATTTCTTGGAGCATGTATGGAAGGGAGTATTTGGTTCTCTTAATTCTATCTTGTATTCAGTTGACAGTTTCCCTATGCCTTGAAACACATCATAAATTTCTTCTCTGTAATTGCTTTCTTGCCCCTCAGTGGCATCCATTCTCTTAATCCAGGGGTGGGTAAAATACATGCCAGGCACTCTCACCCAGCCTGCAGCACCCACCAACGAATTCTACCCTGCCCAGCCCTTCCGCCCATGAGGGTGGGAGCAAGGCGCCCACATATACATATGCTCCCAACATACCCTACTGCACCTCATTCTCACCCTTGTGGGTAGAATGACCCAGCATGCAGTAAACACATATTGTGACAAAAATATTTTTTGTAATAAAATTAAAATGTCATAGTAGGTGTTTGACTTCTTGTGTATGATTTGGTTTTTTTTGTTCTGGTTCTAAGATGGCAACCCCCCTCCCAAAAGGAGTATTTCCAGGGGTGGGCGGTATGGGATTAGGCAAGGGGAAGGACTTCCGGTGGCAAAGGTCAGGGGTTAGGGGGTGGGATTTCTGGTCCCAAAATGGTGACCGGGGGTGGGGCAACTGTCAAGAGGGAGGCTGCCCATGCAGCCCTCAAAAGCTCACCAAACCTTCCTAAGCTGCCCTCCAGCCAAAATAATTGCCTGCCCCTGTCTTAATCAAACCTTGAGTTTTACCTGTTCACAACCCAGTAATTGGCACTGGCTTTCCTGGGACTGTTACAAACTGAATTTTTACTATATTAACATTGTGTCTATCATGCAGTGCACAAACACCCTTGGTTGCAATGATATTCTTATTATATGCTCCAAGTCTCACTTTCTTATTCTCATAGTACACAGGTTTGGTTTTCATTTTCTGAAGAATGTATTTTGATATCACATTGACCTGTGCCCCTGTATCCAATTAAAAAAAATTACTATTAGTCTATTGGTGTCCAGGGTGATTGTCCAATCCTCAGAAGAATTAACTTCTTGCATGGTGCCAATGAGGAAGTCTTCATTTTCCTTATTGTACAGAGCATTCACCTGATGTTTCTTGTGTGGTGCATCCTGCTCCTTTCTGCAAAGTGATTGAATCTTTTGTATTTGTTGCAGCACTTGCCAAATATAGGGCATTGTATGGGTTTGTGGTAATCCCTACAACATCTGCAGCCAACGCTTGTTTCTTCAAGCAATTTGCTTTGGGCTCAGCTTGCCTGCTACACAGTGAGGTCCTTCTTTCTGCATTGTTTGTGTGTTGCCTTAGGTTTTTGCAGTCTTGTAATCCTGTCCAGTTCAGCTTGTTCTGCTTTTTCCTCCAGCTTCTGCGGCCTGGCATTTGTTATCTCAGCCGCTTGGCACATTCTAACTGCCTTTTCCAAATTAAACTCAGGGTCCTCTAGCAGTCTTTTCCAGAGGTTTTTTTTTTTGTCCCTTATACCCAATACTATTTGGTCTCTGTTTTTCTGTGGGAAATGGAAAACCCAGATCCCTGATGATCAGAGGAAAATGTGGATTTCTCCCTTTACTCAAGGAAAATATGGATTTTTCATTTTAATGGAGAAACCTATGGATTTTTGCACTTTTGCAAAAAGTTCTCTGCAGACTGGCAGAGTTTCAGCCTGCAAGAGGCTGTGGGGGGGGGGGGAGGGGGAGGAAGCAGGAGGAGGGAGGTCAGGCAGGGGACACTATGGGCATGTATATGCACATAGCTGCCAGGCAGCCTGGAGAGCAGCTCCCTCAGGTAAGTCGAGGGGGTGGGGAAGGGGACCCCATAGGGAGGGAGGGAGGGAGGAAGGAAGTGGGTTGGGCAGGGATGGGGCTGCTGCCCAGCTGGGGCGGGGGAGGGCAGGCTTGGGACCCAGAACATGCAGCCAAAGGGCCCTCACAGGGAGTGGTATGGGGCTGCGGGCAGATCATCTGGGAGATGGGGCTGGCTCCCTGCTGTTGTGCTCACTGCTGGGCAGGGACATCTGCCCCCCAGACTTGTGCATGGGCAGGGGTGGGTGCAGGCCACCTGCTGAGGGCTCAGGCTCCCTGCTCTGCTGCCCTCCCTTGGGGCCTCTGCAGCCCAGCAGGTGTGACCCAGCACTGCAGGGCACAACGAGGCTGCGCAGGAAAGCTGCTTGCCACTGCGAGCTCCACACTGCCCTGGCAAGGTGTTCCCCATGCATGTGGCAGCAGTGGGGGCATCAGTGTTGGGCTGTGTCCCTTGTTGCTGCTGGACACATAGGGGCTGCATTGCCAGAGTAGCGTGGAGTGGCAAGCAGCTTCTCCGTCCAGCCCCACATCACTGAGTTACACCCACTGCGCTGCAGAGGCCCCAGATGGAGGGCAGCAGGGTGGGGAGCCAGAACCTACAGCAAGCAGCCCACACCCACCCTGCACACAGATCTGGGGGGGCACAGTTCCCCTGGGAGTGCGTGCAGTGACATGGAGCCATTCCCCCCTGCCTGTGCCTGCAGTGGGCAGGCAGCAAGGAGGGGGAGCCAGGGTCTACCTTCCACTCCACTGAAGCAGCCACTACTTCCCATGGGCAGCAGGTGGGGTTTGGGTGCTACTGCAAGGGAACAGGGACTGGGGGGTGTGGGTGGGGATTGAGGGACCTGGACCTGCATTTTGTGAGTGAAGGGGGCAAAGGGAGCTCTGATTTTTTATAACAAAAACCCCTAAATAAATACCAAAATGTATAGGTATTTAGAATTTATTTTATTATAGTGATTGAAGCACTGGTAGGCTTCCACACTGCTTTAAAATTGTAACTATGTCAAGAAAATATTGTGTTCAACTGATACATGCATACATACATACATACATACATACATGGATTTGGGGGGTTTTATCAGAAAGTTTGTGATTTGTCAGGGAAAACCAGGATCCCTGATTATTGTGGACTCTTTTAGGTCTCCAAAGTTGCATGTCTGGCTCAGCACTCTAAGGGCTTTGATAAACTCCTCTATTGTCTCACATTCTTTCTGCTGTCTTGTGTGGAAATTATACCATTCAAAGGCTTCATTTTGTTTGTGTATACGATATTCCTCAAACTTTTTTTTTATTACTGTGCCATAGCTTTTCTGTTCTGTTTCTGACAGTTGTAGGCTATTATAAAGAGACCGCACTTCTGGGTCTACTCTATTTAAAAAAATAGCCAGTGGAGCTGTAGAGAAAGCTGTCATATATACTGTATGCTGAAGCTCTGCTTAAATTTCTTCCAGTTTTCTGCTGCGTTGCTGGATAGCTTTCACTCCTCTGGAATTCTGAGATGCTCCATTTTTTTTTGTCTTTGTACCTTGTTTTGTTCTCAGAAGACCAAGAAGTTAAGCTTATAGAACAATAAAACTTGTTTATTCAGAGAGCACTACCTTGCCTACAGTTCTGCTGTTCCCTCCTGCAATCCCTGGGCAAATGTAACAACTTATACATGACACTCTTAAAGGTATCCACACAGGAGAGTGCCCAGGGAGCAGCCTATAGTCCCTGTGAAATTGTACTACAATTAAAGAAAGGGTCTTAATGCAGATGAATGAGGCATGGCTGAAGGGGGAAGCCAAGACTATTTGTGACTGAGAAGGCAAGAGTTCTTTTGGGCATCTGAGATTCTCTCTACAGCTTCTATACAGTTCCTAACAATGATGGTGGGATTCTGTAAATGGTAATAAAGATATTGCAAGAGATCTATGTGAGAGATTCCCGAATGAATTCCTTCCCCAGAATTGTAAGTCTGGAACAACCAAACAGATCAAAGGAGCCTCCACCACAAAGGGAAGCGAAACAGATGACAAGGGGGAAGGACCTGAACACCTGCTAACACAACATACAATCCCTAAAAGGCACATAAATGTCTGAATACAAATATGTCAGAATGAGGCTGAAAGATGGCTCACATATAGTCATTCTAGACTCTCTACCATCAGGGGCTTTAAAAACTACCAAGGCCAACTTGGATGGACTTACAGCACCATATTAGCTACAGTCATAATTGTGTCAGGTACTCTCATTACAACACAACTGAAGTTAAGGGGCAAATCCAAGGGCTCACATAACTACTGGTAGTTTAAAAGCCTGAGAATACAAAATGTTAGCAGCATTATCAAAGGTACAAATAAGCCCTAACACAGGATAGCTCTTAACCAATAAAGCAAGAGAAAAGCCTTGTTCTAAACCTACCTGACTCTTTGTTTAAATACAAATGGACTTCAAATTAATTTACTGGTTTATGGACATCCAATATAAGGAGCACATGATGAGTATAACAGGATCATGGCTGTACAAATAGGATTCTGTATTCTGTACGAGACTCTGTCAATGAAGTAGCAGTGCTTGAAACCTTGCCAGGAAAGAATTAGCCCATTTGCATGGCCACAAGGATAAGGCATCAGGTTGGCACGAGATTAACAAGGTTGATGCCTGATTACCTCACGCAGTGGGAGATATACTGTAGCCTATCTGTCCCAGGACTTTCAATGGGAAAAACCCCCATGCATGACCAGGATGTCCACTTTATAAATTAACCTCTAGTTAAGCAGATACTAAAGGAACCCTCATTAACCTGCTCACTAATAAGATGTCTGCTTTTCCAGGTACAAGGGGGTTGTTGCCTAACCCATGATGCATTAATATCCAAGAGTTCCTCCAACACAGGGTCTTGCCTTGCAGTAAAGAGACTAGCTGGAAGAAGACCAAATAGATCAGTAGTCCTCAACTTTTTTAAACTTCAGGTACCCCTCAATAGTCTCCAGGACATCCTTGGGAAATGCTAGCTTATGGTTTTCACTTATTTTTTGACTACAGAAAAAATAGATCATTTATCCTGTTGCAAAGACCTTAAAAGACCACACCAGGTCATATTATTTAACACTATAGATTCCCATTTTAAATCTCTGGGTTTATCATGTGAACCTAACAACGTTAACTTTGCATGGCACCGCACAGCACCATTGAAAGGATCTCAAAACACCCTGGTTGAAAATCACTGGAAGAGACAGTTGCAATGTGGGGGAGTGGAGTGGGCTAGAGACACAAAACAGTAAACAATTCAGACGTGCCCTCCATCATCCAATTCAGAGAGAAATAAGGCAAAGAAATGAAGGTGACATAGGAGAAGACAGAGGGGTGGAAGAAAGAAAACCTGCTTGTCACATTGGTGCATCTTTTTTTTGGGCCTCTACTTTACAGGCAAGAATGACTTAGGATTTTATAAAAAGAGGTCATGTTGGGTCATTTGGGAATAACAACAGTGTTAATATCATTTTTCACAATGTGCTGCAATATCTAGAACAAGTACAGCAAGTTTGAGGGACACTGTCAAGGCTGGTATTCCCCATTTTTCCCCCTACAATACATTTTAAAATATCCCCATTTCTTTTTCACTAATTTATTGATCTTGGAAGTGTAAGGAAGTCCTATTATTTCATCAAAAGAAGAGGTCTAAAATTCTGAATGGGAACATCCAATCTATGAGACTTAGCAACAACATATGTGAGAAATGGTCTATCAAATTTATTTCTAAGATTTATAGTCTGGTTGAATGACTCTACCTATCTGAGGTTCACAGATTGGGTACATCGGTCTATAGATATCCATGTTTTGTCTGAAAGTTATTCCTTTCTGCACCCAGGTACAATGAGGTAGGCACAAGAAGTGACACAGCCTGGGACATCTGTCCTTAGCTATTTAAATAGGTGATAAAATATTTATGTCTCTATTTTAGAAACATTTTTAAGGGAAATTACTTGGTTACAAATTTGGGGAATGGCATTCTGAAAATACTCGTATATAGTGATGAACTATTGGGCTTGTTAACTATGACATATGGTTTGTGCCTGATATAACTTACAAATATCTTTTATGCTCTCTGTAAAGCTTTTTGCAAATATCAATTAGTAAATGCATTGAATGTGGTTAATAGGCATTGTGTCTTATTTAATATTAGCTTATATATTCAATCTGGTCCGCCAATATTGCTTGCTTGTTCTTCCTACATAAGCTTCCTAAGAGAAATTAAATAGGTGAATATACAGAATAGGTGTTTGCCACTGAAAAAGTGTCTGGAATAACACAAAGCACAAACAATATAAATGTAGGATTGCAAATTAAGAGAGCCATCTACTGGCAAGTAGGTAAAACTTGTTTAATTCATTTAGGGCCAAGCCCTCAGTTGGTCTAATAAAAGATATCATATCTACCCAAAGAACCTTGCCTGTTTAAGTCCTTAGACCACTATACAACCAAAACTCCTTACTCTTGCAAGGGTATTTTTATGCTACATACCACAATATACCTCTAGGGCATCTACATTGTACAAAGCAGGACAAGATACAAGCATACCTTGGGCATGTCTACAATGTAGAAAACAGTATGGTGTAGACATGCCCAAGCTAACTTGGGTACCTGATGTATGTGGTAGCATAGAGCTTATCTATCTTGCTGCTACTGTGGCTGCACTGTTTCTGCTAATGTTGAAACAGTCTAATTTCTTTTCAGACAATGGACTAAGCATAAGCCCAATAATGGGAAGTAGCCTTTTTCTCTTTTTAACACATTTCAGAGCCTTTGGTTGCACTGCACTGGAGACTGAAAGAACAGCTTCCTCTGGCCAATGCTCAAAACAGTTTCCAATTCACCTTGGGTTTGGGAAAGTAGATCTGGCAATGTGAAGAAAGGAATATTGTTGCTTTCCATTCCAAAGATGTTCTTCATCTCAATAAGTATCTTTGGGTGTGGGCAGACATAACACTTATGTCAGAATATATTATACCAGCATGAGTTAATACTGACATGATGGTTTTATCTATTCACTGAAACATCCTTATTGAAAGAGAAGAACATTTATGTCTGTCCACTCTGAAAAGTGGAGGTAAACTGTTGTAACTTGAAACCTGTTTTGTTCAGTTAAATCAAAAGAACTGATACCTGCTCCTTTCAAATCTGTTTAAAGCTATGTCCTGTCACAGACTTTCGTATCTCTTTTGTTCTCACTGCATTGTTCAGATCCATCTTGTGTTAGCAGATGACTAAATTAAGATCTGGGTATGTAGTTAGCACTAGTGACTTAGCAAATCAGCAGCACAACTTAGAACAGAAGCTAAGTGTCCTGGCACCAGTTCCATGTTAAGCCTCGAAGCACTGAAGATACATTTCAGAAGGAAGGGTATTCTTTTCCTTGCCCAATGATCACCTATCAATATAATAAGCAATGGATACACTCCATTAATTTTGAAAACTGAAGAAAAGCATACTGAAAACTGAAGCAGTTTCTTGCCTAATCAAAGGGTTCCCAGTCTGTGAGGCCCAGACTGGGATCGTGATTCTTCTGTAGGAAATGAAGAAGTTCCAGCTGTATATCATCATTTGTAACAACTCAGCCAAGAGGCACCCTGTAGAAAATGAAAGCAGGAGCAGAGGCTCTGCCCCCTTCCTATATTTGACTGACCTCCAACAAACCAGAGAGGAAGGTATAGCACCAGAGGAGACCAGCAGATGCTGGAGGAGTGGGGTGGGGGAAACAGCCGGATTCCAGCTTTCAATGCAGAAGCATTGCTTTCAGGGAAAAAAGAGGAGGGCTGTTGGCACCAAAGTTATACTGGCTTTTTTGGAAGCTTAAATACATTGCAAAACCAATGTTTAATTTGTTGTCTACTTTTATCTTTTTGTTTCCCACTGTTATTGCTGCCAGGCTTCTGTTGCTTTCCCCCCCCCTACATATTGGCCTGTATTCTTCCAAGCTGAGTTTGCATGCATTTCTCAGGAACCTTAATTAACCTTGGGCATCCTACCTGTTAGGAAGTCCATTTTACTCTGGGATGATCTGCCCGCATTCCTTCACCCATACACACAAATGTTTACACACACTTATTTTCTGTGTTAATTAAATAACAAACAAAGATATTTGTCTTTAAACTCCTCCTGTGTTTTGATAGCCGAGTTGTTTGGTAACAGCAAACAGCCATTTTAAAAGACGAGCTAAAACAGTATTTTTCTCTTAAGTTGGTCTGGACAACCTCGATACATCTATTTTAAAATTACATGAGGCTAAAATTCTGCCCTGATCTGTGTCTATAGTACAGTCTCATAGGGTCTACCCTGAGCAAAAGTTCAGTTTTCTCTATTTACACAGCAGACAAGTGGCTGTCTTAGAGCCATATATTGTATGGCAAATATTTAACGGGTTCTTCCTAAATATATTGCAGATTGGTAGATGAATGCTATATACTACATTTGCTATGTGAGGCCCAGGAAGGGTCTTTCTTTTAATCTTCATGGTTTTGCAGGTTTGTGTCACACTTGATATTACTTGTCCTTGTACGTTAATATAAAAAGGCAATATACACATAAATTATGTTTTCTATGAACATAGATTTTAAATATTTACTCGCTAATACTGCATAATTTAACATCACTGGAGCAGACTGGTGGTTTGTATGGCACTTTATAGTATTACAATGTTAAAAAGTGAAAACTCCCCCTGTGACTTTTATGTGAAGTTTGGTAAATGGAATGTGGGCTCCCTCCAAAGTCTCCCCTGCAGAAACAGGGGAAAGTATATGAAGCAAACTCACTCTTGATATATAGTTATTTACAGTTGCCCTGTGTAATTATTTTGTAATCCAAGGCTTGCTTTGCATGATCTGATTGATGCAAAAAGCAGAAAATAAACATCTTCATTCTCATAACCCGGGTGCCCAAGGGATTTACAGCGTATAGCCAGATGGCATGTTGTGTATCCTATCAAATCAGGACACGGTTATTAGATTTCATTGTAGGGAGGTGCAGGCAACTAATGACAGGCAAGGGAATAGTCATTTCATTTGATCAATGGAACAACTCTTTGTTCATGAGTTAGCCAAATCCTGGTCTCACACTGCTCTGCACTCACATCAGATCAAAATAGACAAGCACTCTACTCTGCCTTTGTATCTGAAAATAAAAACCAAGATTTATTAAACTTTAAAAAGATGCATTTTAAATTAAATCTGAAATGTTTCAAGCCAGCAGCATTGTTTTCATTTGTATTTGTGCAGTGTCCAGCAGAATGGCACCCTGAGATTGACTGGTGCCTCTAGGAGCTTAGCATAAATGGTAAATTCTATAGAACATGCACATCTTTTTTGTGGGATTTCTTTAAAACAATATTTTACCTCCTCCAAACATACATGGTATAAATTACTTCTAGGTCTTATACTACATCTTTTTTTCCCCCCCGAGATAAAAAGGAAAGAAAAAAACTGCATGTGACGTGCATAAACAATAAGAACAATAACCAACATCACTACCTCGTTCTTATAAAATGCTTTTCATCTTCACACAAAGTACTTTCCAAAGGCCATCAGTTTCAACATGAGACAAAAGGCATTTATATTTTAAAACTAAGGAGACTGAGGCACAGAGAGGCCAGGTTACTTGCCAGTGGTTTCCAGGGATTGACAACCTGTGGCCTAGGTGCCGGATCCAGCCCACAAACATGGGGTTTTATCAGCATCCCATGGTGCAGGGCTTTAGCAGCAGTCACTGTAGCAGCTGCCACAGTGGCAGAAGAGTGGTGGAGGCAGGCACTATCCCATGTTGCCACTGGGCAAAGCACCAGGGCCAGTTAGGTCCTAGAATCTGCCAACCCACCGCTGACACAAACTGGGTCTCTCTTGGCCACAGTCTTAAAAGACTGTTGTTGCAGGATATTGGCAGTGTCAGGAATGGAAGCCAGAATTTAAAGTTTCCATCCCAAGATGGTATTTTTTTGCTTTGTATGACATAAAATCTATATGTGCAAATGTAACACAGGCAAATGTAGAGAGAACTCCAGAATTTCTGTTCTAAAGTGCTTTACTTCAAGTTGTAGGAAGCATTGGGGTGCTCAACCCCTGGCCAAGAGGCCATATCTGGCCCACGGAAGCACCCCCCCACGTATGTGGGGAGCCCTGTAGGCTGTGGTCCTGCAAGCTAGGTTGTGCACACAGGGCAGCACAAGGCCTGATCCCAGTGCATGGGACTGAGTGGGGGCATCACAGGGCCATCTCTGCCCTCCCACACCAATTCCTACCCGCTGGGCCATGGAGGCCCCAAGGGGAGGGGGAGGAAGGCAGCACAGTGTAGAGCCCCAAGCCTGCAGTGGGCAGGCTGCATCCACCCACACAAGCCTGGGGGAGCACATGCCCCACCCCATTCCCCCCTCACTGGCAGAGCTGCCCCTCCTCTTCCCCCGCCCGCTGTCCCCGGACAAGCCATGTGTCACAGGAGGGAATGGACTGGAGGAGCGTGCTGGCGGACAACGCATGCCAGAAATCCCCCAGGAGGCACGGAGCCTCAGGCAAGGAGCCAGCGGAGGCTCCTAAGGAGGAGTGGGTTGGCAGCGGTGGGGAATGCGCCAATAACGCTATAAACAAATTAGAAATTGTCCCTGCAGGCTGCAGAGACAGCAACAATGAAGGAGAGAGTGAAGAGCTTACGAAGACCCACGACATAACAGGTGGGAGTTGTGGGGGCAGCGGGGAGGAGAACCCCGTGGGAAGAGCTTCAAAAGGAGCAACGGGAAGGGCGACGGAAGAACAAGGTGCTTGCCCTAAACACGGAAGGTGAACAGCCATATTGGGCGAGACCACGGGACACCCAGACGGGGCCACTCCAGACAGGGGAGAAGTGGGGTAGCACCAGGCTGGCAGAGGGAGCCACAAAGGATAAAGGAACCACCGAAGAGGAGGCTACAGGTGTCTGACCCACGCAGGGGTCATAGTCGAGGCAGACCCCAAGGGAGCGGGTCCCCAGAATCTGTGGGCAAAGGGGCCACCTATATTCTTGGCCTGACGATAGGCAAGTTCGCTTAGAGTTTCATTGGTGATTTTGGTTTATGTTTCCCCGAGTGAAGGGGTTGAGAAGGGAAGAGGATGGGATTAGCCTAACCGAGTACCCAAGGGGAA
The DNA here is from genome assembly GCF_030867095.1 of Alligator mississippiensis. Lineage (NCBI taxonomy): Eukaryota > Metazoa > Chordata > Crocodylia > Alligatoridae > Alligator > Alligator mississippiensis. The sequence goes on from NC_081828.1 coordinate 15,492,355, forward strand.
GGAAACAAGGGCCCAGGGCTCAATGGTGTGATTTTGACTTTTTTATGTTTCCCCGGGTGAAGGGATGGAGAGAGAAAGGGAATGGGCCCAGGTAACCAGATGCTTATGATTTAATCTGCATTATGATTTAATCCATGAAGCTGGGAGAAGTGATAACCCTGAACAGGTGCTTTGGTCAGGTGTAAAAGAGTCTGGGTCAGGAAACAACTACAAAGCCCTCAGTAGCAACGCAGAAGAGGGAGTTAGACGATTCAACTGGCTAGGTGGTATAGGGATGGGGTGTAGGGGTGGCGGAGCCCCGTAAGTGACCGTTGGACAGACTGTACACCGCCGAGAGACCCCAAGGAGGCGGCCTCCACTGGGAACATTCAAAGTCATGGCAGGTGAGATAAGGGCAAACCACCTCGGGAATGAACAACTACTCGGTCAACAACTGGAATCTATGAAGCGAACACCACTCACCGCACAAAGCAAAGTGGCATGTGACCGGGTGTTCGAGTCCCGACGGTCACACCATGCATTTCCACCCCAGCTGGAACACTGTCAGCCTGCAATGGGAAGCCCACTGTTTCCCATGGGGAATGGAAACCCTTGATCCCTGCATGACACTGAATCCAGGACAAATGCTGCCCTGGAGTTGTGCAACCTGGGACTGGGACTTAATGCTCCCATTCCAGGATGGGTGGTCACCCTAGGCTGGGCAGGGGTAGTATAGGGCCTCATCCAAGTGCATGGGGTGGCACAGGGTCCTGGCTTAGTGTGTGAAGTCTGATCTGGCCTGCAGACCCGCCCTCCAGATAAACACCTGTAGGTACAGATAGAAGTGACAATTTTCACCTGATCTGGCCATCAAAAGCACTCTACAGCTACCTAACAGAAGTGCACAGCTGAACAGTGCTTTACAAGGGCTTGATCCTGCAACAATTTGAATCCTCATTACATGAGGCTTCCCCGAGCTTCTCCTTAGCTCTGTGAACTTCTCCCAGCTTGGGCCCCCCTAGGCCTACTTACAACTCCCACTCCAGGCTCTGGTACTGCTTCTCAGCTTTCTTCACAAAAAGGTCCTACAATTAGGACAGTCAGGGGTCAGTCTCTATTTACCTGCCATGCTTTACAGAACTCCCAGCAGCAATCTTCTTCCATCTGTCCCAGGTGCAGGGCTTATATAGCCTCTGATTCCTCCTCCTTCTGGGATGTGGGCACTTCAGCAGGTTTATATCAAATTAGCTGGTAGTTGTTCATTATCTGGGGCTGCGCAGCTTTCTCTCTCTACTGCCTAGTCCTATTCTCAGTAGCAGGGCTTGGTGCCTGTTACAATCAGGAGCTAAACACTGGTGAGACAGAAGAGCTATTTAAGCTAAAGGACAACGTTGGCCCAAGAACATGCGAGTAAAAACCTGTGTAAACTATTGGAAGTTAGAAGGTGGCTTCTAATCATCAGAGGATTGAGAGTTTGGAACCATCTTCTGCTAGATGTACTGGGAATAAGGCACCTTACTGCTCTTAAGATGAAGTGTACTAAGTTAATGAAAGGGATAACATGTTGTGGTTCCCCACAAATGATAGCCAGGAGCAAAACTCAGATACCCAGGAGGACCTTATCTGTCCAATGTTTTTAACTTCCTGTGTCCTCTCCCAGTGTGCATGTCAAATATAGTGCTGCCAACATCCCCTAATTCAGAGTGAGGTAGTTTTGGCCATTCTGCATGTGCTCTTGCTGGAAGAGTCAACATAAATTACAAAAATGCACATAAAATGTTGCATAATTCTGTGGAACACCCAGCTTCTTAGATCCCAAACCTTTTATTCTCTCTCCTGAGCTCTGCTTGTCACAGGTCTAGCAATTACTTCTGCTCCCTGTCATCTGCCTCTTACCCTTCGGTATATCTCTGTTCCTTCTGCAACTCTGGGAGCTTTTGCTCCTCAAAACAAAAGCCAAACATGGGCTTTCAGGTGAGAGCTGTTTGCAGTAACACAAACATTTATAGTGTCACTACCATTATCTACTTGCTACTTGCAGCCATGGGCAAATCTAGAATTTTGAGAAGTGGGGTGCAGATGGTGAGGTGCATCATCCTATATAAAACAATATATATTTTGCTCCAGTTAAAAGAAAATTAGTGTGTGACCCATGGGCCTCCAGGTCTCACACCCACTCACCCACCCACCACTGTACTGTGTGTACAGGTGACTGTTGAACCACACTGGGGGGGCAGCGGTGCCTCCCCCTTACAGTGTAGACAGACAGCCCCCATCTCATCTTCCTCTCTGCACCATGCCACAGGTTCCCCTGGTGCCATTGGCCCTATCGGCCCATCTCCTGGGACACAGCAAGAGGCAAAAGCGGAGGGAGGGAAGGAGCCTAGACATCCCAGCTGCAGCAGCAGTCAGAGCAATAGGAGCAGTGGTGCCAGGTATGTACCTGGGTGCTGAACCTTAACTTCTTGCTGGCCACATGCAACCCCTGGGGGCCACCAGTTGTCCAGCCCAGATGACAATGATAACCTAATAATTTATTATTATTATTTGGGGGAAACAGTGCGTTATCCCAATAGATTTAATGAACAAAGCAGTAACACAAGAGATGTAACATGTTGTCTGTCAAGTCCATTCTCTCTACTCTTCCTTAAAATATTGCTAAATTTGCGGCTCCAGATTTTTTGTATCAGGGAGAGCAACTAGGGACAGAAACGGCCTGAAGAGCTGTAGACACAGAGCTGTAAAAGGGGCTGAGCAGCACTGGAGTTGTACTGGTTCGGGGCTGTCTTTTATTGGGCCAGCGGTGCCACTTGGGAGAGATGTCCGACAAGCTGTCGGGCATAAAGTGGGGTCTGGGCTTATTTGTTGCTTTGAGGAAATGTGAGCCGAGGCCTGCCAGGAGCTGGTCTATCAGCCTCCCTTAAAAAGGGAATTCACTGAGAAGGTAACAACTGGTTGCTTGGGACAGAAAAGAAATCAGGAATGGGAGGGAGGGCTGCAGGGTCCAAACCAGGGATCCAGAAGGGGACTCGCAGCGCCCCCTGCATGACTCAAGAGCCTGTGGATGCTGCCCCCCCCGACCCTTCGGGACTACAGCCCCCAGCATGCCCCGCGCGAAGAAGCGTGGCGGCGGGGGGGAGGAGAGGGCGCGCGGGGCATGCTGGGGGCTGTAGCCACCGCGATCCCTCCCGGAAGTGGCTGTTTGGGGTCCCGCGCGGTGCATGCTGGGGGCGGTAGTCCCCGCGGTTCCTCCCGGAAGTGGCGGTGCTGGGGGTCCCCGCAGGGATGAGTGAGCCGGGCCCCGCCGCCGGCGGCTGACCCGGGTGAGCGGCGGGGCCGGGCCGGGCGGGGCGGGGCGGGGCGGGGCGGGGGGAGTCTCCGTGCCCGCCCTCCGGGCTGGTGGCGGCCGGGCCCAGCGGGAGGAGGCTGAGAGGAGCCGGCGGGTGTAGGGTCCTTCCTCTTTCCCCTCCATCCAGGCCCTGGGCAGCCTCCACAGGCCTCCTCAGCTCGCTCAGGGCCCGGCGTCCTTGTTTTGAGCCGGTGCCTCGCTCCTGGTCCTGTTTCCTGGTTTTGTTTGTCGGGTCGGTGTGTCCCCATGGGCCTCCCCTATTAACAGGGACTTCATTTGCCATGGGCCCAGGATTGTACAGGCTCCCCTCAGGAGACGGGGCAGGCGGCACCTTGGAGACTAGCCGGGTCAGTGCGAAGCGTGCGCCTCTGAACCGCCTAGCTGCAACACACCCTGCTTTCTGCCGGACTTGAGACGAGCTCGGCCGACCCCCTTCCTCCCTCCTGCTTTGGCAAGCAAATTATTCGTCGAGCTTGGAAAAGAGGCTCGTGCCTCGGGAGGGTCTGGCCTATTTGATGCGTGTTGGGAGTGTGGGGCGTTGCCCACCAAGTAAAGCTGAACGCGTCCCTTAATCGGGGGGCTGCAGCGTGCCCATCGAGCGATTCAGCAGACAAAGAAAACGGGGATGGGAGCAAGGATCAGAGGTTCAAAACGGGTGTGCTGAGGGGGGGAAAGAGCAGAGCTAGTGGGATAGCGTCCGCTGGCCCTCGAATGAGTCTGAGGAGTGGATGCTGCTCAGTGAAACGTCCCAGAGATGCGAATGGACTAGGGACAAGAAAATGACCCCCCCCAGTCCCTGGTGTTGGGAGCAGTCGGGTTTTTTTTTTGGATATGCCCTTGAAGCATGGGCCGAAGCCCACCCAGCACAATGATAAGCTCCCCTTGGTAGTACAGGCCACTGAAGGGATATTGCTGATTCCTTGGGACAGCTCAAAGACAAAGCAGGGACGGGAGTGAGGGTCATAGGTTCAAAATGAGCGTGCCCAGGTGGGATACTGAGTAGAGTACACTGGACAGCGGCCACTGAGTCTTGAACGAGTCCAAGGAGCCACTGGACGTTACCCAGTGACACTGCCTGGAGATATGAATGGACCAGAGATAGGAAAATGGCCCTGCCATCCCTGGGGCTGGGGATAGTCTGGAGAAGTCCTGTTTTTTAATAATGTTAAGTTTCTATGGATTTGCACAGGCTCCTGGGAGGGTTCAGGTCCCTCATTAGGTGGTTGGACTTCATGATCTGCTCAGGTCCCTTCCAACCCCACCAACTACGAATCAAGATCTGAACCCTGTTGTGCTCGTGGTCTATAGTTATGTTGCAGCGTAAAGGCTGATCTATGCTTAAGGACTATAGCTCCCAGTTGTTGGTTTGGGGTGAGACTTTTCTACCAACAGAGAGAAGGCCTGGGACAAATAGTTTGAAAGATATAAAATGTTATATTGGTACCAGCACTTTTTGCAGCATTGTAACAGCATCCATACAGCTAAGGGAAGGTACAGATTTATGGTATGTTAAATAAGCAAGAGATGACATGCATGCAGCCTGTGTTAGGAGGATGAAAAGTACTAAAAATATGAATGCAAAGCTTTCCAGATGTGTCCCTCTGACTGCAGAATGCAATACGTGCTGTTTATAAGGTCTGCACACTTACTCTCTGTTCTTCAAACACAAGTTTTTAAATTCTGCACAAGTGGATGTCAGGCCATGGTTCTCACCCGAAAGAGCTTCCCACTTGCTGCTGGTGAACGAGCAAAAGCAGAACTTTTCAGTACTTTCTGGAGATATTTTTAAGTTAAATACACTTAAGGTGCAGATGTGTCAATGTTGCACTTTGATTTTTTCTTCTTATACCAGTCCTATACCCTGTCTTCTTCATTCTGTGTTCTTTAGGACTTGTCAACTTTGTTCATAAACTGGCATGTAGCTATGGTGTGTTCTGAACAAGTGCATAAAAATTGCAGCCAGTTGTTTTATTGTGTACTGCAAAAGAGAGTAGTTTCTCAGAACCATGGAATACTTACGAGCCTTAAAAAACTGCAGTGTGACACTCCTGTTTCACGCTTTTGACAATAGAGTACTTGCTTTCAAATATGTTAGAGCTAACAAATCCCAGAAGAATCAGTAGTATCACCCTTCTTTCTGTATAGAGACTAACAAGTTCAATTTGTAGATGCAGGACACTTCTCCTTCAACTGAAGGGCTAAATGATAATTTGAAGCTGGGCAGAAAAAGCTCCTAAAGGTCCGTCTGTCAAAAAATTTTACTCAGTATTAAATCCTAAATAGATAAAATGTTCTGTCTTTGCTAGAGAGAAAAAGCTAGTTCTCTTCACCTGCCCTTCAAGGACACTACTCTGTGAATACCCTTTACATTTATCGGAGTGTAATTTATTGACTGTCTTAATGTGTGGTTATGGTTAGAAAAGTGACTCTGTAAAAATGACATCTTGGCATTCTATATTTATTTTCTGTCAATGACTTCTATATGAATTTTCCTAAGTGTCATCACTGCTTGGTTCAATCTCTCTTTTCTGAGAAACAAACTGGAGGTTTTGATTCTCCCTTTACCTATAAAAAAACCCCCAGAATTCAGAATTTATTGAGTGATCTTTCTAGCAATGCATAAAGCAGAGAGTAGGTTAGTGTCTTGCTCTTCTATAGCTAAATTGGCTAATAGGAAAAAAAATTTTGACCCCCTCCCTCCCCCCCGAATAACTGGGGGTTTGAGACCACAAGAGGCAGACAGACACCTATATGTGTAGAGTTATCTTCTGACGTTCTACAGTGTCAAATTAGAGTAATAATATTTCTTACCAGATAACTTGCAAATTATCACAAAATTAGCATAAAAACATAGAACCTTATTTTTTAGTGTGGGGTTGCATGTCCTTGATATGACTTTCACACTGTCTTTTCCCTGATAATAATTACATTGAAATCAGTAAAATTGCTGTCACGTCTCATACTGACACAAATGGGGCCCAATATTTTTCCCCAAAATGAAAGAAATGTGACTACTTTCAATTGATACCCTTTTAAGTAGTATACAAAATGGGGGAAGAAGTGAAGAGGGATAAAAAGGAAACTCTGCACAAAGGTGGCAAGCCTCTTTGAAAAGAAACTGAGATTTCTGCTTCTCTTCAAAATACAGGTGTTTATTTTGATTCTGGAACCAGTCAAAGAGAGCTTGTATCATTATTGGTTTGCACGATGAGACCAAGGATTACCCTAAATGTTCCTTGTCTTTGATTATGAGAAAAGTAATTGAACCAAACACCACCTGAAAAAGCAAATATTTCTCTGTTCTGTTAAACAAAACCACAACAACTGGTGTTCTTGTTACTTGTCCAAGCAGTCTTATCTTTTCTTTCCTCTTCCCCCACACCCCAAAAATGCAGCTGATTCATCAACAAAAGGACTTTGAGCTGCTTGTCCCTCTTTATAAAATTTAATTTACAGTGTTTCTGTTAATGCAGTAGATGACGATCCACTTCCAGGTTTGCGTGCCTGAACCAAGCGAAAACTGATCCCCAAATCCTCTCTTCCTGCGGCTGACAAGGTTCTAGCAGACCATTCTGTTCAAAGGGAAGGAAAAACAAGATAGGGCTTATGTGCCTGGGAGATGGTTCTTACTGTATTTACTTCAATATAAGAAAACTGCCCAATAATTAGATATTATATATGTAAAATTTATAGAGGGGCACTGATACATCAGTCCGTTGCATCGGCACCAATAAAAGGAAAATTGAAATTATTGGCGATCAGCTTTTTCTGGCTGATGTGGCCGATAATGTCACCAATAAATGCCACATGCATGCAGCCAGGAATGCAGCTTGGCAGCTTGGAGAACAGCAACTGGCCAGTAAGTTTGGTGTGGGGGAAGGGGCAGGGGGAGCCACCAAAGTGAGGGAGGGAGTGGGGGGCCAGGGCTATGCTTGGGGTGAGTGGCAGCAGTGCTGGGAGGGAGTGGTATATGGGGGGCTACGGTGAATTTTGGGGTGGCTGTAGCCCCACCTCCCAACACTTCTACCACTTGCCCCACCCTTGCCGACCTGAAGCACAGTTCCAGTCCAGTCCTCCCACCAGGAAGAGGCTGGCCCCGAGCTTGCAGCAGGCAGTATGCCCTTGCCCTGTACACAGATCTGGGGAGCACGTACCCTGCATGCCTTCCTTGGGGTGTGTGCAGCAGCGAGAGCTGCCTCTCTCTTTCCATCCCCTGCCTCCCCCCTGGATGAGCTGCCTACGACTCTGTCCTGTGCATCACCCCACCTAGCCCTAACTCCACTTCCTCCCTCGCTGTGGGGGCCCAGATATGCCCCACCCCCCACTCTCCTTCCCTCCCCCACACCCCTTTCCCCCAACAGACTTACCAGCCGGATGCTGCTCTCCAAGCTGCTGGGCTGCATATCGGCAATTGGATTGGTATTGGCCTATAATCGCTGGTCAATAATTAGCTATCAGTATTGGCCCAGGAAATCTTTATTGGTGCACCCCTAATAATTTACAAATTTTGTTACAATTTTTCAGGTATACCTCCAATTTTTGGAGGTTTGACTTGAATTTGTCCCCCTCCCTCTGCTACAGCAGGGTAAATAAATCTGGTGGGTCGGGTAGCCCCCTTGACTTTTGCCCTCCACTCCCCCAGATTTCTCTCTCCTGCAGCTCCTTCTCCCCTCCTTACTATCAGACCCTGCTCTCCCTAAGCACATGGAAGTGAAAGACAAATTTGAAAACATTTACCTTGAAATAATATACCTGTTATAATTTGCATGTAGGTAAGTTATAACCGGTACCCATAGGCTTAGTTCATCCAGAATTAATGTAGTTTACCATTTTTTTTTAAGTGCTACAAGTTCAGCACTGGTACTCCATAAGCACACTTTTTACCTACTTATATATAGTACAAACTATGCATGACATTAGTCTAAAGCTAAAAGGCTCATGATTTACCATATACTTCATTTGGCTGGATCCTAGCAGAGTCAACAGCATTTCAAGCCATGGTGATCCCGCAGCTCAGCTCTGTTCAGTATGTGTGTGTACTCTAGATATCCTGCACAAAGGATCCATGTGCTAATTAGCCACTAGTCATGACTGGAACTGTATGTTCCTATCACAAGTCCTGGGATCCTCCAAAATTTATATGTAGATACAGTGCAGGGCAGACTGGTCTGGCTTCACCTCATGAAGGGTGGGGGTCACACTAATCATATGCGACAGGCTGAGGAAGGGGGCAACAGGGATTCTGGGTGAGCTGTTTGGGGTCCCCCGTTTGGTTTCCCAGATATTTAAGGCTGATGAAGAAATATGAATCATTGGAAATGGGAAAGAAGGGCACAGACAAGTTGTGGGAGAGAAGAGGAAATAGAAGTGTATTCAATAGAGGTGCACCGATATATCGGTGGCATATCAGATTGGATAAAAGGAACATTGACATAATCGGCTATTTTGGGCCAGTGTAGCCGATTAATGTCATTGATAAATGGCACTTGCATGTATGCAGTTGCAGCATGCACATGGCCAGAAACGCTGCCGGGCTGCGTATCAGCTACCGGATAGGTATTGGCCGATACGACTGGTTAATAAGCAGCCTTTGGTATCAGCCAAAAAAGTCTTTATTGGTGTACTCCTAGTATTCAATGTAGTGGCTCACCATGATTTGAAAGAATCAGACTGAGGGGGCCTGCATGCAATGGGCACTACCATATATTTTATTCAGATGGGCTGCACTATCAGGTGTGGCAGGAGGCGGGTGTCAGGACTGGCCCTGGCCCTCCTACTATCAGCCTAGAATTGCAGCATCTCCAGGCCTGGTGCCAGTTCCATGTGGAGGGAACACACACCCATTTTTTAAGGGCCACACACACACACAAAAAGGCTCTCATCAGCATTTTTGGCACCAAGGGAGGGCCTGGTATTGTAGCACCTTCAGGCCCAGCGCTCATTCCCACAAAAGGTTCCCATCAGTATAGTTGCCCAATATGGACCATATGTTTTATAGTCATGCTCAGTGTTAGGTGCATTTAATCAGCTTCATAGCTGGTTTCCATTTACTGAGCACATGGTGCTTTTGGCAGCAGTTTAATGATAGACAGTGTGTTTAATGAGGTTTCCTTGTATGTGAATATAAGATAAGGGTTTTTTTTCCCCATATCGGTTGCGGGGAAAATAACCTCGTCTTGTATTCCTGCTCTCAGATGCCAAATCCTAAAGGTCCTAGGAAATACAGTGCCTCTGCCCTTTGTCTATAATTGGTTTGGGAGCTCTGTTATCTTGACGTCATGCTTCCATTGCAATTGTACTACTAAGACTTTTCTTGGTGTTAACTGCCATGTATTGAAACAAGTTTACCCAGAGTTGTGAAGGGAAATATAACACAGCGTAGTCCCTTCCCTATTTCTCTTTAGATCCTGAACCAATGGATCTTAATCCTTCATTGGTAAGGATAAAAGTGGCTCTTGGTTTTTATACTTTCTCTTAAAGTGAGAAAAGTGTATCCAGTGTCAGGTTGCTGTGTGCCCATATCTTAAGCTGATTCATTGTAATAGGAAGCTTTTTTGTTCATTAAAATGAGATGGAGTGAATGGCTTTCCTTGGCTTAAGGAGGCTGACAGTTGCAATGATGTACCTGCAAAGCTGACTAACAGTTTTTGAGCTCAGTAAAGTTTGGTCTTGCAGCAGTAGCTGTTCATCCTCTCAGCTACCTATTAATTTTTGGTCTGTTTAGCATGGGCAAAGAAATTCTCCTGAAACAAGCATTTTAAAATACATTTATTTCTGGTGAAAGGTGCCAGCTTGACAGCCATGGAAACTGAAGCTCTGTATTGGCAGAACATATGTAATATGGGCAGCAGTATTGCTCAGTAGCAACTTCCTTATTGATTAAGTGGCACTGATGAATTACCAAGGGAGTTCTCTCCAGTTGTTCTAGACCTCTTAGGAGAAGAAGAAAAATCATGTGAAGGTAATATACAGCTTTTATATTCTATAAAGAAATAGAGGGGGCTAGAATTATTTTTACAGTGACTTACAGTTTGTGAAAGTGCCAACAAATCTGTGCTACATTTTGCATTGTTTGATTGTTTTTATTTCTTGAGGAGTTAGCAAGTAACTTTAAAAATAAAAGTGAGTTAGTCTGCAGTGTAATGGCGGCTGCTTTTTTGCAAGAAGTCTAGCTATAGTGTTAGAGTGAGAGACACTTTCTCTTTTGTACAAAATGAAAGTAGAAAGAAAACTTTTATTAATGCTATGCATGCCATAATGAAAAGAAAAGAAAGAGGAAGCTGCTGTGCAGTGCTTGTGGAGGAAAGCAGCTGTGTGCAGTAGTAGGGAGTCCTGTACAAGTATAACTTGCTATACAGAATTACAAAGGTCAGAAGAAAATATTAACAGAATACTGTTGATTGATAAATGATTGTCTGTTTTAGGGGTTGGCAACATTTTTGAGTGCCAAAAACACTCATAACCTCAACTTGTAAGATGTTGGCATGCCAGGGGCGGATGGTGGGGGACCTATGAGGGTCCTGATCCTTGTTGTGGCTGCACAGCCCCAGCCATTCCCTGCTGTCTACCCTGAGGTGGGCATGCCAAGCAAAATGACTTCGCGTGCCATGCTCTGGCATCCATGCCAGGGGTTGCCTACCCCTGGTCTATTTCAATATATTTTATATTTAGTGCTCCTTACCCTGTATCCACCTTGGTTTAGAATGTCTCGTTTCAGTCTAAACCCACCCATAACAGCTTTTTAAAAAGCATGATTTAGTTGCATGTGTTCAGAATCATAGTTGTGAACAAAACAGTCCATATTCAATAATTATTCCTTTTCTTAAGACTCCAGGCATTCTCCTCTAACTACTGATTGGAATATGAGTTAACTTACGTGTGCCAGCGTAGATTATGTTCTCACAATCACTTTGTTGTGCAGTAGAGAGCTGTTGGAGAACATTATATTTTATTTAGCTTTGCATGGTAATTTTATTGGTGTATATTTGGAATTAAATGTTTTTATAACTTATTCATAGAACATGTGGTTGTTTTTCAGTTCCTGGAAGTGGAAGATTCTGAAGGTTTATGACTGTTTCTGGTCACGTTAGGCTTAAGTACCTAAGTATGCTGGCGATATTATACACTGTGTACTCTGTGCCCACGGATATGTTTATATTTTTGTTTTTACAGTAACAGAATTTAGTATCTTCCAAGACAGCGATGGCTTTTTCTCTAAATTTTGAATATGGAAGCCACAGGAACAGATGAAGTAGAAAAGCTAAAATCAAAGTTTATGTCTGCATGGCATAACATGAAATACAGTAAGTGAAACAGTGAGTGAAATCCTTGTATCAGTGAAATAAATGGGAGTGTCCCAAATGACATTATTGAGGCCATAATTTCACTCAGGGAGCATTCTCATTTAAACATTTCAATTAAAAATGTAACATGGTCTTTGAAATCAATGTCAATCATAAGCTTAACATCTGAGTAAATGATCTTGTTTAGATTGTCTCTCCAGTGAAATTTGAGGATCTCCTTTTTTCAGAGTTCAGACAGTTGCTGTATCAGAAGAAGAGCCTGTGGGAATAAACACAGGTGACATGATTTGTGTATGGCCTTAAACAGAGATATTACAGAATATCAACAAGAGCAATTTTGGTAATGTTTTTTGAAACAAAATTAGGACCTTGGGTAAAATTCAGGCTCCAGTTAAGAGCTAAGTTATGTTCACATTGGTAGTGTACTTTTCTGAAACTGTGCATAACTAAAAATATGATCAAAAGACAACAGTTAGCTTTTTAATGGTGAACTCCCAAACCCTAATGAGACTTCACCCTCTTTTCCTTCAGGCTGGAGGCAGCTCAAATATAACAGTGGGCTTCTGAATAATGTTTGTTTAATTACTCATATCTGGCTTGTAGAGATGCTCCAAGACATGGGTGGGAAAGATGTTTTTTTCCTTTAAAATAAACAAAGAAACTAGGAAATTTAGTGGTCATAACCTGTGATTCTTATTAGTCAAACAGCTTCCACTTAAGAAGAATTTGGGCCTAAATGTGAGAAATGGTTAATGCAGTGTTTTAATTAGGGGTGCACCAGGAGACCTGGCAGAAGAGCAAGCAGGAGGGGGCAGCAAAGGAGGTGCTCTCATACTTCCTGAGAAATCAGGGCAATCAACTGGTTACCTCAGTGCCTGCACACGAATGCACAAAGCCTGGGAAATGAGCAGGAAGAATTGGAACTTGGGCAGCAGTGACCACAAAATGGGCAGCAGTGACCACGAGATGATAGAGTTCATGATCCTGAGGAAAGGAAGGATGGCGAGCAGCAGAGTAAGGACCCTGGACTTCAGAAAAGCAGACTTCAATTTGCTTAGGGAACTCATGGACAGGATCCCCTGGGAAGCCAGTCTGAGCAAGAGAAGAGTCCAGGAGAGCCGGCTGTACTTTAAAGAGGCCTTAATGAGAGTGCAGGAACAAACCATCCCGATGCAATGGAAGACCAGCAAGTATGGCAGAAGACCAGCTTGGCTTAGCAGGGAACTCTTCAGTAAACTAAGTCACAAAAGGGCAGCTTATAAGAAGTTGAAGCTTGGACTAATAACTAGGGAGGAGTATAAGAGCATTGCTCAGGCATGCAGGGATGAGGTCAGGAAGGCCAAAGGGCAATTGGAGTTGTAGCTGGCAAGGGATGTGAAGGGTAACAAGAAGCATTTCTACAGCTATGTCGATAGCAAGAGGACGATTAGGGGAAGTGTGGGTCCCTCACTGAATGGGGGGAGGCAACTTTGTGATGCAAAAAAGGGTGAAGTGCTCAGTGCCTTCTTTGCCTCAGTCTTCACAGGCAAGGTCAGCTCCCAGACTGCTGCACTGGGCAGCACAGTAGGGGTGCGTGAAACGGGCCGTATTTAACTGGATTCAGATTCAGCCTGAATCGGGGATAATGCCGTAGGCTAAAGGCATATGGGGCTTCATTAGTAGGTATGTTGCTAGTAGGTCAAAGGAAGTGATTATTCCTCTCTATTCAGCATTGGTGAGGCCACATCTGGAGTACTATGTTCAGTTTTGGGCCCCCACTACAGAAAGGATGAAGACAAATTGGAGAGAGTCCAGCAGAGGGCAACAAAAATGGTGAGGGGAGTTGGGGCACGTGACATGTGAGGAGAGGCTGAGGGAACTGGGCTTATTTAGTGTGCAGAAGAGAAGACCGAGCGGGGATTTAATAGCAGCCCTCAACTACCAGAAGGGGGGTTACAAAAAGGATGGAGCTGGACTGTTCTCAGTGATGGCAGATGACAGAACAAGAAGCAATGATGTCAGGAGCAACGGTGGCTGCACGCATGCATGCGGTGTCTAGGGACCCTGCCCAGAAGGCATATTCTATTTATTGATACATTATCAGCTATACTGGCCAAAAAAAGCCGATAATGTTAATTTTCCTTTTATTGGTGCCAGTCCGATATGGCACCGATATATTGGTGCACCTCTAGTTTTAATTAATATTAAATATTCAAGTTAGGAAGTGGAAACATTAAGATAAGTCCCACAACTTTAATTTGATCCCCCTGAAGTTATGTATTTATTTTTCATTATGTTTCTCAGTGTAGTAAATAGATGTTAGAGTTCCAACGGCAAATTAACTTGGCGACTTTGCACATAGGCAGTATTTTTCTATTCCTTTTTTAAAAAAGCATGCAATTTAATCTTGTAACTCGGAACATACAATAAGACCTGCTGGATGTGCAGTATGGCTTCGTTAGGACTGCTGTTGGAAGTCTGTCTTTGTGTTTTAACAGAGTACCTGGAAAATCATGATCATAATCATTTTCTTGGTAGAGGCCATGTCATGCTCAGTTCATGCAAAAAGGTAGAGTTAATGGAAGTTTGGCCTTCTGAATTTCCTGCCTTTTTAGTGCTTACCTATACAATATTAAAATTGCAATAATATCTTGCACCTTTAATCTGGAGGTGATATTGTTATCTTTAATTATTTGCATACAAATCCATTCCAACTTCCTTAAAAAAAAATGGAACCTGTTTTCATTATTTAAAAGAAAAAAAATCAAATACCATAATGTTATCCAAAACATACCATAATGTTTCTATTAGTTTGGGTGATTTTAGCACAATTAAATGCTTTTGAAATAGCTCAATCACAAATTATCTTGTTTTCTTTGTCTCTCTTAGGTTGGGTATTGAAAACAAAAACTTATTTTAGTAGAAATTCTCCAGTGTTCTTGCTGGGCAAATGTTACCATTTCAAATCTGATGGTGAGTACGGAAGATTTAACTAGCTCCCATCCCATTTTGACGAACTCTATTAATATATTAATATATTTGTAATTATCTACCATTATCTTTATTAATAGATTATTAGAATTCACTATTTTAATATAAGAATACATTCTTCAGTTAGGTTTCCCAGCCTTCCAACTTGCCACATTCCATGCTGCATGTGCAGACCAGATAAAACACCTATTGCCAGTTCAGCCTTCAGTCTTATCATTTCTGCAGATAATTCTCTTGCCAGTAAAATTGGGTGTTAATTAGGGGTGCACCGATAGAGATTTTTGGGACTGATACCGATAGCTGATTTTTAAGAAGGCATATTGGCTGATACCGATCTGATTTCCAATACCAGCCTGGCAGCTTGAAGAGCTGTGTGCAGCTGGTAAGTCTGGTGTGGTGGAAGGGGATTGGGGTGTGTGTGGGGACAGATCAAGGCCCCTGTGGTGAGAGAAGAGTGGGGCAGGGGCTGCCCGGATGGTTGTGGGACAGAGCTATGGCTTGTCTGGGGGGTGCAGGGAGCGGGGAGGAGAGGGGCAGCTCCCACCACTGCATGCTACTCGTCTGGGAGCCGCTAGTCCAACAGTTCATCCGATGCTCATCCAGGAGGTCATGGGAGGATGTGTGCCTCTGGATATGTGTGGGGCGGGCTGGGGCCAGGGCTGCACCAAGCTCTTCCTGGCGGGATAGGGTTGGGCTCTAGGCGGGCAGTGGTGTTGGGGGGCGGAGGGGGCTGCAGCCACCCCAAAATTCACTGCAGCCCCCTCCCATCCCCTGTGTCCCAGTGCTGCCATCTCATGTCCTGAGCCCAGCCCCACCCCAAACAGATCCAGGGACACATGCTCCCCCCCATGCCCTCCTGGATGAGTGCTGGACAAGCTGCCAGATCAGCAACTCCCAGACGAGCGGCGCACAGCAGCGGGAGCCTCCCCTTGTCTGTGTCCTGGGAGCTCATGGGACACTCATGGGACCCCCCCTCTCCCAGACAAGCCATGGCTCTATCCCGCACCCTCCCTGCAGGGCAGCGCTTGCCCCAGCCCCACTCCTTCCTCATTGCGGGGGCCTTGATCTCCTCCCCCCACCCCCACGCCCCTTTTCTTCCCCCTCCTCTTCCACCACGACAGACTTAACAGTTGTATGTGGCTCTCCAAGCTGCCTGGCAGTGCTCCTCACTGCCTACGTGCTGTGCTGCAGCTGCACTCATGCACATGCCATTTATTGGCCAAATTATCGGCCATATCAGTCTGATTTCCAATACAGATAATTTTCTTTATATCAGTGCCAATCTGATATTGGATCAATATATCGGTGTACCTCTGGAGTTAATGCGTACTGTTTGTAACTATCTTCATATCCCTGAATGAAATTTATTCTGTGAACTCCTTATGAAATATTGGTAATACCGATATGAAGTAGCACCTTTGTTAACAGGTTTCTAATTGATTTCCCCCATGCAAATTTGCCCTTAAATTGAAGCCTTTTTCCAGCAAGCTTTTCTCATTTTGATTTTTTTTTTAATTTACCGGAACAAAGCAACTGTGGTCTTAGAATGGTCTTCTGTCAGTTGATAGATGCCAACTGAATCCTTCATTGTATTTACTCCTTATGTCTCTCCTCAGGTTTTCCTTCCTGTTGAGGTGGTGATGGATTCTTCCAGTGGCTTCCCATTTTTCCTTGATAGTAATATAATCTTACTGTCATTATATATAAAGAAAAGTCCTGTGCTGATTAATTGCAAAGTTAATATTGTGCCTATCTTACAGAACCCAGTGAAGCTTTTCCAGATGGCTCTAGTTGTGATACTTTCAACAAAGCAAGTTCAGGAAATGTAGAAGAGTTTCGTAAAGACTTTATTTCTAGAATATGGCTAACCTACAGAGAAGAATTTCCTCAGATACAGGGATCTGCATTGACAACAGACTGTGGTTGGGGCTGTACACTGAGAACTGGCCAGATGCTGCTGGCTCAAGGGCTTATGCTTCATTTTCTAGGTAGAGGTAAGTATACCAGTTAGATACCACTTTTGTATGTGGCAACAGGTAGCCTCAAGCAGCCAAATGTAGGTGTGTCTTGCTTTGTAAGTGGTAAATGAACATGCACTAACCTGCCCTCATTGCTCTTATTCTTAGCAGGACAATTTTGCAATATAAACCAAGAGCCTGTCTATACTGCAGAGCTATTTCTGCTACAGGTATGACAACATATGTAGTTCCCTAATGGAGATGTAACCTGTTCTGGCAGCAGAAATTGTGTGCAATGATTTTGCTGGAGAGGTAGATGCAATTTTTTTTTCACACCACACTGGGCAGGTCTACACAAGAGGCTTAATGTGCAGAAGACTTACTGTACTGCTCATTAGTGTAGTGGGCAAAACCTGTGCTAATGCACAGTAGAATAAGTCTACTGCGCATTAACATCACCAAAAACCTGTTAAACTAATGCTCTAGTGCCGATTACGGTGCATTAAGTTAGTACCTGTCATTACAGTACTAAACTTAACGCGCTGTAGTTATGGCATATTAATGAACGTGTAGACGTGCCCAGAGAGAGAATTCTGTATTAAGAGGTAATTGTGTGCCAAATTCAGAAGAATTGTAGAAAACCTGGGCATTTATGATGCTGCCTGCTACTTGCAATAGTTAAAAGTTTTGGTTTTGGCTAGTAAAGTACTATGGCCACCTCTTTTTTTTCCTCTGTCAAATACTTCAGTTTGTTTCAGCATGAAGTACCTGAAGTGTTTAGTTTCTTGCCCTGTATGTTCTTCACAGGTGTGCTTTTTGTTACCATTCTGAGGTTACCTGATTTTGCTCCGCAAAGAATTTTTTTTTCAGAAATACAGCTTACTGAGCAAAGATGCCTCTGCTTGTCATTGGTGCATTCCTTGTAAGCCTCCCCAGTGTAGTTATAGTATCTCAATCCCTTGTCATTGCCCTAATTCAAGGAATTGTTTGGAACTGTCAGGAGATTGAGGTTTAATATGAACTGCAAAATTTTGACAGCATGTTTAGGTTGGAAAATCCTGAAATCCTACTCCCAACCGTATATATGCAACTCTGCTAACAGATGAAGGCACTTACTGTTTTTGGTGAGTGGCTATAGTGACACAAAAATAGCCTTATGCCACCTTATACCATATTTCCACTAAGGGGGTTTGTTATGCTAACTGTGGCAGCCGCATAGTGCAGACAAGCCTGCAGAGTACACTGATAAGGAAAGTGTTTATTATTAATTTGACCTGCTAACCATCATCCGTGTGTAAATGGTTTATAAGATGAACTGTACAGGAAGCATAGTACTCAAAAAGTGGACTGGGAAGTGTTTTGCTGTAATGTTGATTCATGAAACAAGTCTGTCCTCTAGTCTAGATAGATCTTAAGATTTCATAGTTATTTGTGAGATCAGTTGAGCTGTTCTGCTGACCTTTTTGACTAAAGTGTATTTCATTTGCTTTTGTTAGGAAGAATGTGTCACTATTCACATAATTCTTCCACAAACTTTTCTAAGACCTGATGAACAAGAAGGAAGTGCTAGTTTGATTTGGATAACTATCAGTCAGTCCTTTCTGCATGTATTTAATAGTTAACTCACTGAATTTATAGTATGTAAATGGCCAAGACTATGAAGTTTATTATACCTTCTCTTGTAAAAAAATCCTGCTAATACAAATGGCTAACAAAAAATTGACTTTTTTTATTTATGCTGAGGAATAGGCAAAAGTTAAAGACAGCAAACTCAATTACAGTAGAAAAACATGTTCTTTGCTTTGATCTTATCAGTGGCATTTGCAGCTACATATGTAACGCGCAGATTATTGCTTTTAGTAAAAATTAACATTTTTATACAAAAAAAAAGTTAATATTAAGAGGCAGCATAAAATTCAAGTAAAAAACATTTCTGCCGCAGCGTGGACCTGGCCAGATGCATTGGACATAGAAAATATAGACTCTGAATCATGGACAAGCCACACAGTAAAAAAGCTGACTGCATCATTCGAGGCATCACTTACAGGAGAGAAGGAACCCAAGGTCCTGTCAACTCATCGTGAGGGATCACTAAAGAGAAACTGTGATGAAAGTGAAATGAGAGATGAAGTTTATCATAGAAAAATAATTTCTTGGTTTGGAGATTCTCCACCAGCATCTTTTGGCTTGCATCAGCTGATAGAATATGGAAAGAAGTCAGGAAAAATAGCTGGAGACTGGTATGGGCCTGCTGTTGTAGCACACATTTTAAGGTAAGAATATCTCTTTAAATTATTCTTTATTGTTTCCACTGTCTTAAGTGTTACAGGAGAAGCATTTAGAAATGCCTGGAGATTTCTTCGTATTAATTGGACACCTAACCATTAATTATTGACTCAGTAACGTGTCTGTCACCAGCAATTTAGGAGCGTTTTTCAGAGATAGGAACGGAAATAGCAGTCATTTCAGGAACTGAAGTATGAGCCTGTGCCCAAACCTTGTTTCAGAAATAAATGACTTTCCTATTTTCCTCTACTCTGGGCAGCAGGAGTCCCAAGGTCTCCTCGAAACCTGGGCTTTAAGTAGGCCTGCCTTTAATGAAATGTTCTAAAAACTAACCACTCTTTCAACCTTGGAACATGCATAACATTATAGATTTTTTTTATACTGTAACCTGGGGGCTGTAATGTACTGATAGTGTAATGAAATGTCAGAGCTAAAATTGATGTTTTCAGCATTTCTTTGCACACATCAAATTCTTGTGAAACTGTAAATGTATGGGACTATTAATATTATAATTATATCATAGTAAAAGTAAAGGGTCTGTGACATTCAGTATGGGTAAAAAAAAAAAAAAAAAAGTCGAAAGTCAGGTTTCTCTATACCGTATGCCTTTAAATGCCATTTCTTTGAATGCTACTGATTTTGTTTTTTATAGTCTTATGTTCTAGGTGGGTCCCAGTTTAGCTATAAACTGAATAATTAATAAGTCACCTAAGCAGCCAAAGTCAGAGTTCAGGTATAAATGTTCTACATTTATATAGATGCTAGAATAATTTGATACTTTGATATACAAGTATACTCATCTTTAATGAGCCTACATTGAAATACTACTGTGTGTACTCTGACAGGTGAAGGTTTTTATGCATTTGTTTGTCATACTTTCCTCACGTGCTAGATTACTGACATTGTGAGGAATATTTTTTTGTGAAATTAAAAAAAAATACACTCTATTTTGCAAAAATATAATTGGCTTCAGGACTCGCATGCTCCATTCAGACTTCCCTTTCCATTGAATCCAAATGAGATTTAAGCAAGGTAAAGCTTTCATTTTCTAGAGCTCCCTATCCTTATTATTTCAGTGCTGAGAATGTATAGCTCTCCCATAACTTGAGAATGACTATATTAAATGATTCCTCAAAATATATTGTGAAATAAAAGGATAGTGACCATTTAATGCAACCACGTATCAGGAGTCAGAGGCTAACCTTCTATTTTGAATGGTTTAATTTCTTTACAAATTTTGTCCATGATTGATGATCATGCTTCAGACTATCGACATATATTCTCTTTTTAGTTTTTAGATCCATTACTCTTATTCTTTTGAGGCTAGTTTAGTCGTATAATTATTTTTTAAAAATTTCAATGAAACCTTGAAGCTGATCAAATGGTGAGTTTTGTTTTAATAGGTAGCTGAATCTAATTTTGGGGTCGTTTTGTGAGCTTAAATCAGTTTGCTCTGAGTGATTTTCTTTGAAGGCTAGTTTTGTCATAGTTGAAAGACTGAACAATTATTAAACCTTAAAGAAGTTAGTTGATGCAGCAGTGTTCACTTTGGTTTATTTAATTTGCATTTATAGCATTCTTATTGTAGTTTTCTGAACAGCCTCCACTTTCCTCACTACTTAGGGAGGCTCTTATTACACACCATGCAAGGGACTGGGACAAAATAGGCATGGGAAACACTAAAATAAAAAAACTTAGTAAGAGAATGAGGGAAGAAAAAGGGATGATAGAAAACTGATTTTTTAAATGTTTTGCTTTTAAACCAAAATAGTATTCACTCTAAAAATGAAGGGCTTGAATTCAATTTATGCATAATATCTCCACAATCAATACTCTATCAAATATTCTTCTTTTTGTACTTAGAAAAGCTGTTGAAGAAGCAGGAGACCCTGAGTTACAAGGAATAACTGTCTATGTTGCTCAGGACTGTACAGGTAAGTGATGTGGCTATGGTGGCTTCTGGCACTTTTTAAATGTTTCACTTATGCTTTTCAATTAGCATTCATCCACAGCAACATTAAGCGATTTCCAAAAGGAAACATAGACATTAGAAAGAACTTTTTCTATTGTATGTTTGGGAATTGGATAGTGAAAGGTAATTTTTGCTTATGTACCAGCATTTTTGACAGGTTGTATCGTTGATTTTTTTTTTTTCTTTAAGGATCAAAAATAGTAACTAGAGAGATTGATAAAGTGCTTGTTTCATGGCTGATTTAAATAATGGAACTTGAAAGAGAGTTTGCAAATTCCTTTTATCTTGTAATCAGCTTGATGTGTATTTCACTTCCATAACTTTATTGGGTCTAGGGAGTTAGCTGATTTGTCTGTGGGACATACTGATTCAAATAAATTAATAAACTGTTTTGTACCCCTCCTCTCTCTTTTTGAGGGAGACTGATAAGAGTATTATTGGTTTTTTCTAAGAATAAAGTTACATTCTCTTTCCCTAAAAAATTCCCTTAGAGATCAAAGATGTGGGTAGTACAGTGAACCAGATACCATGGCCACCTTTCTTCTGTTCCAGCATGGTATATAGGAATTCTCCAGAACACAAGTGGTTTTGAAAACATCAGTTATCACAGGCAGAGTTGGTATTAAAATTTGGGTCAAAGCAGGAGCAGAGGTGATGAGACAAACCAAGCACAACAAAACTCAGCAATGACAGCTTTGTTAACTTTAGCTTTCAGATAAAGCAGAATGTGTTACTTCTCCAGTAGTGCTTTTGTTATGATATAAGCAATTGCATAACATCACGGAAATGAATGACATTCCTGTGTCATAGTGATAGCAATACTCCATTTAATTGTATGTTGCAAACCAATTTCTTTGTTTATGCTAGGGTTCATACCTTGAAGTTTTAAACTTGAGAATTTCAAAATTCTGATTTCTGTTGCACGTGTTTTTTTCTATTATTTTGCATGGTCTTAGGTTGAATTGCATACAGTGATGGTGTTAATTGCATTTTTGTTTAATTAAGATTCTAATACAGTATTGTTTTGGTGTCTGACAATGCACATGAGTGTTTATTTAAAACAATTATTGTCTTTGAATATTTTTTTAAAGATATGTAAATGTTTTTATTAGTAATAGACTTTAAAATTGCCTAATTGTGGGATTAAGTCTTTAAAATTGCCTAATTGTGGGATTAAGGCTCAAATTATCCTCTTAAAATGTTTAGAAGAAATGCTCCTCTGTTTTCATAACTTTCTTATATCTTCATACTAGTTTATTCAAACTACTAAAACTCAGCAGTGTAACAGATCATTCTAGAAAATGCCCCTTAAAGGGTAAGGCGCACATAACTGTAGTTCTTAAAAGAGTTTTTCAGGAAGTGTGTTTTATGTGAAAAGAGTGTAAATTTTAAAGCTGTACAGTTTTACTTCATCCTAATTAAATAATGTAATCTTACAGACATGCAGTATTTTGTAAAAGATAGTATATTTCTGCTTTAAAAATTGCGTGGGTATTTCATAAAACCTCAAGCATTTTCATACTTTTCATATGTCTTATTTTCAGTTTACAATTCGGATGTTGTTGATAAGCAGTGCTCTTTTATGGGCTCTAGTACTGGAGATACAAAAGCTGTAATTATATTAGTTCCTGTACGACTTGGTGGAGAGAGAACAAACATGGACTACTTAGAGTTTGTAAAGGTATGAAATGAGAGTTCAATCATTTTTTTAAACAGTAATGCTAGATGATTTGAAAAGATACTCTGGGATGGTAATCTTCTGCCTATTAACTGTATGGTGGTGATTTTACAGTTGCAGGTTGTAAAGTCTGACTTTACAGGTTTTAAATTTCACTATTACAAGATCAGACATAATTGCAGAGCACATGATGTCCCATGATAAAGTGGTGGTAACTATTCTATTCCTAAAGTGGCTACCTGAAAAGACACTGATGCAGAGACTCAAAAAGCTATCTAGTTGCCTGCAGTATTCCATTTGTGCCATCTTAAATGAACTTTAATACCAACTTGCATTTTTAAAATGTAGAACCAAACACCTTAATTTGTTTTCAATTTTTTAAATCTTTTAGTGGTAAATTATTGAAGATTGCCAATTGCAGTGACAGCTCTTCTCTCACTTTCCCCCCTCATGTTATAATTTATTAGCAGTTATCATGACATCGGTAGTCATTTCATTAGCTGGAGGATAGGATGCCTGCTTCTAAAGGCAGTGATACAGAAGGAGGGAGGCCTGCCTAATCATAGTAACACAGCTCTAACCAGACAAATTAAGAAACACTTAGGCTTTTTATAACTGAATGTTTAAAGATTAGTCTCTAAAAATACTGGATTTTGTCATGCTGATGAACTTCTTGAGCATACTTGGGTAGTTCTTCCCCTCAACTAGGACAACTTGCTTAACCCTGCTCTTTTGTCTTTACAACCCCATCATTCATCACTTAACACACTCCCTTGGAGCCCTGCTTTAGAAATTCTTAAGATTGAACAGTTTAAGAAGCTGTTTAGTAGCACTGACAGAATCAGAAAGACTGGCTCTTCTGTTACATCACCTGTTTTTCCTGGCTCTTGGCTGTCGCTTGCATTTTATTTCTAAGTCTCAGAAAAAATTATGGAGATATTTTATAGTAAAGCAGGACAGAACAGTGAAACCTTTTATTTAAAGAATGAAATATGAACTAGCTTTTCCTTCCTGCTTCTTTTCCTTGTGTTTCCAGATGGTTGGTTTTAGAAGAGCTTTTGTTTTGACACAGTACAACAAGTCGGCAACATGCAGACCTGATGCAGATGAACTCTCTTCCAGTAACAGCATTGCTGTGGAAAAGCGTTTGAATCAGTCTGACTTGAGTTCAGAGCAATACTTGGTATCTTTGTAGGATACAAGGATAGGCTGCTATTGCAGCTTGCACTTATTTGCACAGGAGTTTCTGAGCATGTGAAGTAACTGTTTTTACAAATTCGTGTTGACTATTGTCTTGGAGAGAATCTGTAAAGGTTTTTCAGCCTAACAATACAAATCCAGGTCACTGGTGCAAACACAGTGTGTACTGCCAGAAGAACTTTGGCTGATATAAATTTTGTCTACTTGAGTGAAAGTTGCTAGGTTGGCTATGTTGGTTAGCTTTGTCATGTAGGCCTGACTTTACTGAGGCTCTTCGCCTTGTATATCCAGAATACATGCAGTCTTTTGCAGATATTTATTACTGAGGCTGAAAGAAGGCAGCCTTCAGTTATACACACTGGTCACTATCTCCATCTCCGTTATTCATGAGAAGTGACCCAATTGCGTACATTTAAAATATTCTGACATCTGCATTTTTTAAAGTAATTTTTTTTTACAGATTTGATGTTTCTGGATGACAGTTGTTACTTGAATTAATATAATCTCTTTATACAAGAAAGTGTGCCCAAGATAGGCTAACCAAAGTTATGTTTTTCATAAGTCACTCTTGTTTACATTTTTGCATCACTGGCATAGGTTAAGTGTATATGACCTTAAACTGTTTTTTCCCTCTTTTCTGCAATTTGTAGGCAGGTTTTATAATGCTAAATCATCAGAAATGCCTCTTGGGGTTTTTTTAGCCCTCATGAATATAAATATGCATGTGGTACTTTTCTTTTACTCATTTAACCACTATGATTCTGAAGTTGACTCACAAGTTATTAACATCTTAGTTTAGGATTGTGATCGTTTTGAAAGTGCCGGTACTTTGTTGTTTTAAGGCCAGAGGCTTGTTCAGAGAGAATTGTCAGTGGTTAGATGACAGTCATGTAATGTTCTTGCCATTAGTAGTTAACCCCCTAGAAAAGATGACATAATAGGCCACCAACAGATTCTAGTAGCTCCTGTGGTAGTCATTTTGGGTTGAACAGGAGACCCATTCTTGATGTTACAAAATGGACTCTGCAAGCCCATTCATAGCTTCTGATGAAGGAAGTTGTTGCCTATGAAAGCTTACACATTTCCAGCTGAGTTAGTTTCAAAGGTGCCAACCTGCCTTGCCTTCTGCCATTTCTTAACTTGCCATACAGTGTGGACCAGAAATGAAGACTCCAACCCAAGCCAGTATACACCACAAGACCTTCATGATATGAAGTTGTTCAGTCATCAGAATAATTAATGGCACCATATTCTAATCATGTTAGAAACCATGTTTGGAGTTATCAAAAGTATTCAGCATTAGTTGAATTCTGCTGCTCTTATAGCAGTGGGATGACATGAAGGGATAGTATGCTGTGCAGGACTGAGTGCTTGTGAAAAATCCCACTTAAGTTCCATAGGGTACCTGGGATATGATTAGTTAGTTGAAAACCCTGGGAATTTCTCTGACTTGGATAGAATTAGTGAGGTTTCCCTCCTCCCCCCTTTTCTTCGGGGAGAGTAGTACTACTTCCTTTATGGAGCATACTTTGATAGGATTGATCAGAGCCCCCCAGGTTGTGGGCAGGGCTACCCAGATGGGCTACCCAGATGTGCATTCCTCTTATTACTAAGCAATACTTGCATGGTTAGCTCCCTGTCTCAAATACCTAAAATATTTTTACTACTGTACATTTTTTAAAAGAACCTCTTAATTTTAAATTGGCCCTATTGTAAGTCTTATGTGTTACTGTGAAGGTACAAGCCCTGATTAACTGTAAATTAATATTGCTGCCTTAGCAAACTGTTATAAACTGTGAAAGGAGCAGTGCAGGTAACTCATTTGTCAAGACATCCATGAAAGCTGTCTGAAGTAGCAGTTTTATCCTTTTTCAATTAAAAAGCTTTCTAATAATCTGTTTAAATCTCAAGGAAATTTCTTTTTTATCTAGTTTTCATTTGTTACCTTCATCCCTTACCTAATGCAATGTTGAAATGGCTGTCTTTAATGTATAAAGTATATCTCTGAGCCTAGTTGGCTTCTCCTCAACCATGAATGTGTACACTGACATCAATTTTCAAAACATGGTGTGTAAGGGATCAGACTTGGGGATGGATGGGTGGTTATCTTGAAAAGAATTTTTGGCCTGGAGGAATACATGACTGATATTCTCTGTTCATTTGCTGCTGGAAGATAAGCACCCACCATGCACATCCTTACCTTGTCCACCTAGACTTGTACATCCTTACAGAGGAGGGGCCAGGTGTGGTCAGTGGGCTGTAGCTGCTTCAAAGAACAAGTAATTTTTGGCTGTGTCTATATTAGGGGTGTTTTATCAGTGAAGATCAACAATGATTCATTATACTGGCAAAGTGCTCTTAGTGTGGATCCAGCCATTATGGCAAAGCTATGTTTTGTACAGGTTCAGCAAACTCTTTTCCCTTCCTGAACGAAATAGGCAATACCAGTGAAATCACAGTTTTGCCGGCGCAACTGTGTACACACAGTTTGGGGGTCGGACTCTATGATCTATTGAGGTCCCTTCCGACCCTAACATCTATGAATCTAGCCAGCACTACTACATTGGTCAGTGGTCACACCTCTCATGCCTTAGGTGAAGGTAGCTATGATGGCAGAAGTCTTCAGTGTAGAATAGGCATAAGTAACTGGAGAACAGCATGCCCATACTACCCATATCTCAGCAGAACTGAGAGAGAAATAATAATACTGCTGTCTCTTTTCATACAGAGAGGGATGAGAGGCAAGGGCTGGGCAGCAGCTTGTACCACCCTTCTCCCAAGAATCTGGAGCACTTTTTGGAGGTAAAAGGAGAAGTATCCTTCCTTCAGGAATGGAAGACTCAAAGGAGGGAAGGGAAACCCAGGAAGAGCTACATGCAACTTCCTCCCAGCATTTGCTTTCAGTATAGAAACCATGAAGAAGAATGGAGATACGTTGCTTTTTTCTTCCTTTAAAAATGCTGAAAAAAGCAAAAGCAATGCCCAGGGAGTCCAGAGCTGCCTGGCTGCGATCTCCTCCCAAGGTCAGGAAAACAGACCTTATGATGAGAGGCTGAGAGCTATGGGACTCTTCACCCTGGAAAAGTGCAGGCGCAGAGGCGATCTGATGGCCACCTATAAGTATATAAGGGGTGTTCATTAGGATCTAGGGGAACGTTTGTTCACCAGAGCGCCCCAAGGGATGATAAGGTTGAACGGTTATAAGCTCCTCCAAGAACAGTTCAGGCTGGCCATAAGGAAGAACTTCTTTACTGTTTGAGTTCCCAAGGGCTGGAATAGCCTGCCATCGGAGGTGGTTCAAGCACCTACTTTGAATGCCTTCAAGTGAAATTTGGATGTTTATCTTGCTGGGATCCTACAATCCCTGCTGACTTCCTGCCCCTGGGGCGGGGGGCTGGACTCAGTCTTCCAAGTTCCCTTCCAGCCCTAATGTCTATGAAATCTATGAAACTTACGCTTTTCCCAGATCCAGCTTTTTGGGGAGGAGTTCCAGGTACTCCTCAGAGTCCTTTTTGTCTGCTGTCTAACAAGAAAGGGGGGAGTCTTTCTTGTTTGACTCCTCCAGTTTCCTACATAGGAACGACACATGAATTTCTGCCCAGCCTTGCTGTTTGCCTCTTTTAGTTTGCGTGAACTGACACAGATTGATGAATCAATGGAGGGGGAGATTGTCAGCGACCCTCCTGCCTTGAGCAGGAGGATGGACTAGATGACCTTCTGAGGTCTCTGCAACCTCAATTTTTTTATGATTCTATGAGAGGGAGATCAAGAGGAGAAACAGATGTGCCTTTCTACTCTCCCCATTCCCTTTTAAGGCTGCTGCTCTTAGAAGTAACTGTAACCTCTTTAGTTGCTGCTGCCTCAGCTGGCTGCTGTCCCTGCCATGTCAAAGTCTATCTGGGTGGACAGGAAAGGATGGGGCTGCCAAACAGAAAAATATATGTGAACAGTCTACGGTGACTCTAATGTGCATGACATCACAGTTCTTGCTTTCTTGCTCTGACACTGGGAGTGCTGAAGGTACATCCTTTTTGAATGCCTGCTGGAGTCAGGCCCCCAAAGTAACAGCATTTACATAAAAAGCATGATCTTTCAAAGGAACGCCCCCCCCCCGATGGTTCTTATGCTTGGTTTTGGTTTTCAAGCCCTTAAAATTTTCTCCACTATTAAAAGCTGTTTTCAAAAGTGAAAGACAAAGTTTCTTGTATAGAAGTTGCATGATTCCTGGAGTGAGGTCTTTCAGAAAAACACAGACTCAGTAAAATTGCTAAAGTTGGCAACAAAGTGGTGCTGCTATAAGTAGTAATTCTCACTTTTAAAGGTGATGGTCAGAAAAAATAAGATGAGTAAAGCCTCACCAAGTTACTTTAATTATGCATGTTCTCTTAAACTTTAAATCTGAATTATTTAATGTTCTGTTGGCAGGGAATTTTAAGCCTTGAATACTGTGTTGGTATTATTGGTGGCAAGCCTAAGCAGTCATATTACTTTGCTGGATTTCAAGGTTAGTGTTTTAATAAGATATGTCTTTTTAGTGTTTTTCTTTTAAGAGTTAGAAAGTTAATATTGGACCAGGGGGAAGGAGGATGATTAAAATAGCAAAATGAGTACCCTATTAATTCATCATATCCACCAAAGTCCAGTCATTTGTCATTTGCCTCATATAGTAATTGGATTCTGTAAAATGTACATTTAATTTCCTTTGTTGCATAAACAAGGCATAATTTATCTGTTTCACCAAACTTGAGAAACCTTTGCTGTTACTGTCTGGCAGTTCTTATTTACATATTTACTTTTTACCAGTTTAAGTGGTGCTAGTTGATGCTCAAATGACAAGCAATATGTTCTTCCTGTCAGGATGAAGTAGCATGATACATTTTTCATATGCAAACTCCAGAATATAATTGTGTGTTTGTAAAAGTAATTTTATCACCAAAAATTAAATGACAGTCTCATCACTTTATAAAAATTCTGCTTATACAAGCATATTTGATTATGCAAAAGTTAATCTGTCCTGCAAAAACCTATGCTTCAGTCAATGAATATCAGTGTGGCAAGCAGTTACTTGCTGGGTTTTTTTCAGCTGTTCTGCATAGAAATTGGATTGTAAGCAGTGTAATAATAAGGTGTTTTTTGAATTACTTGTCTTCTGTTTTGTCCTTGTAGATGACAGTTTGATTTACATGGATCCTCATTACTGCCAATCTTTTGTAGATGTCAGCATAAAGGATTTCCCTCTTGAGGTAGTATGGATAAAGAGCTGGCACTGTTTTCTTCCCATATGAATCAAACACTAATTATTTAGAGGTGTTCTAGCTAGCTGCATCTTTATGGTTTTACAGTTGCATATTATTTATCAAACAAAAGTGGCCAAAGGTTAAATACTTGATGTGTAATTTTAATTTATTGTATAATTATTACTTCATTTATCTTGTCTGTAACTCGTTATATACCAGAAAACCTCCACAAATATATGATGACCCCACTAAGTAAGTTTCCATTAAAGAAAGCAGGCAGTACAAAGAAAAACATTATATTTGAATTATTTTTACTTTTTAAATTTGAGGCTGGAATGAAGACGGTTCACACAGTAGTTTAACTAGGGCAAGATGACTGGGGCAGCTGTTCTGAGGGGAGGGAAGCAGCTGCTATTACAGCCTCACGATTGTGCCAGTGGCATGGCAGCAACGAAAAGTCACTGCTGCCCCAACGTGTCGCAGCTGCCCTAGGTACCCAGCTGCCTTGTTACGCCTCTGGGCTCACAGAGAGAGAGTGAGCAAGCATGTATGTGTGTGTGTATGTGCCTGTGTTTGAACACACCCTATTGTTCAGGTGATGTAGGGGTCTAGCCTTGCTTGGATACAAATGTACCCTGTGCCTCTTTGACGAGGATTTTTCACTACTTTGCCTAGACAGACGAGGAGCATTTCTTTTTAAGTGTAATTGTTCTTAACTACTTACTGGTCATTCCATTTTGCATCTTACCTTTCAAATTTCTAAAGCTATAATAATGAGATTTTTTTATTCTAATGACTTTTACTAATGCTGTCCACACTGTTCCTTTTAATAGGTTGTTAAATTATTATTTCAACTCAAATTACCTTTGTGGATCAGTAGTTTTCAGGGCCTGAACACACCTTGAAACCAACCTGTAGTTGCTGCGTGGTTTGTTTTTTTAGCTGTGGCATGCTTGGTCTTTCTGGTTATAGTTAATGCACCTTGTCAGGCTCTGTCTAGGTCTCGAAAAATCAGACTTGTTTTTATAGTACTGTTTCTCCCTTGTCTTCCCCCCTTCCCAAACAACATACATTGAAAAGAAATGTAAAACCAAGGATAGATGTTGAAGAACTCTATTTACAGTCAGACTGAAAAATTATAATAGCTTCAGTAGGATGTACTGAATATTTCCAATTCTCATATTAAGAGGTATTCAGGAAATAGCTTCAGCCTTTTCTTTTTGTTCCTTTTATGCCCAACCCTTACATAACAATCTAGCTTTCTCTAACTAATGCTTTATTGGCCATGAAACCTAGCAGGTGCGTGATCCTCTTGACTTATGGGAACCAACTATGAAGGGATCAGGCCTGTGGATCAGAGGGACTCTATAGAGTGCAATTCTTAACACTACAGCAATTTGCTAAGTTAAGCATACCAAACCTAAAGCAGGACTTCACCAAACCATGGCATATTTGCAAAGGGATGGACATTTTATTTCCTTCATAATAATTGGCTCCAAGAAGATTCCGTGGTTGTGGTATCACCAGCATAGTACATGCTGTGATAAAAGTTTGTAGCAGAGCCTTGCATCAGAGTCTAGGAGGGAAATATTAAGATCACATATTGTGAATAGAGCTCTTCATCTTACAATTGGAGAATTCAGCACCTGTGCTATAATTGATGGAATTTAGTTAAATTAAAAACATGAATCAAATGGTTTGTAACAAAGTCTGCAGCTTAATTGTAGCCCTAAAGCTACCACTGCTATATAATAGATTATATGTGGCTTAAATTGAGAGAATAAAGCAGGAATTTGTTCAATTTTCTTGTCTCTTTCTATTGTGTATAAAGTTCAGGTAACATACTAATCTCAAAGTAGGAATTTGTTAAAGTCAGTCATAATTTCTTAATCAAAATACCGTTGGAGAGTGTTTAGCAAAACAGTTTAGATACTTCCAAGTGCTTATTAACATGAATAAATCAAATTTTAAAACTTGGGACTGGTTTGAAGCAATAACAAACTTATGTTTAATGTTTACCTTAATGAGTACAGTGTAATGCCTGAGTCTCAAGTTCATGCTAGAAAATGAGATGTTCTGGATTGAAAAATAAGTGTGTTGTTGTTTTTTTAATCAAAAGAGGAAAATGTTCTGTACTTAAATATTCCCTATTTTATAAGTACCCATTTGAGATCTTTCAGATGGAAGTTGGTATAAGTGTCAGGTTCATTATTTATATTATGGTATAATATAAATAATGAATTTGGACACTCCAGCTAAGATCCTGACCCCATCATGCTAATCATTAGATAAGTGCATAGTAGAATACAGTGCCTTCTCTGAAGGTCTTACAGTTTAATTACACGACATAGGCAGACACGAAGTGTGGAGGGAAATGGAGGTGTAGAAACTAAGTGACTTCTTTAAGGCCAAATAGTAGCTCAGTGGCTGAGCTAGGGTTAGAATCCACATCTGCTAGTCCCTGCTCATGCCACTGGTCCGCCAGCACTTATTGTATGGTGGTATTAATAAGAATTTCCAAGTAATTATCATAGTAAGCTTTAAATATATTTGATTACACCCAAGCTGCCAGCTGGGCTTGATCACATCATAATGCTTTTCTGTAGACAGGAAAATGTATTGGAACTTAATGCTTAGTGCATTAAATAGTATTACATCTTTGTCCAGAAATGTCAAAAGTAAACAGAAATTGCTTTCTTAGTGTGGAGAGTAGCTTGTTAGATTTCTCTGTAGGGAGTATTTTCAAAATTGACAAATTGTCCAGAATAAGTTGGAAATCAATCCACTCTGTATTGGCTTCCAAAATCCATTTGTTTGGAGCAGTGAAAAAATAAGCCTACCCACTTCTCTTTGTTGTAGAATGACTCACCGCATTAAGAATACTCTCGGGAATGGCCTGCAAAACTGCTATTAGGATGTTCCAGTACCTACCACTTTTAACATTACTGCAGGAATACTTTGACTCAGGCTTCCAGTTGTGATTAATCAGGAATGAATATAAAGAATTTATTTATATAAAATGTGGGCAGGATTAATGACTAGACAGCAAGTAGGAATTGCAGTCTACTAGAGAGAGAAAATTGGCTGGACTTTGCATAAAATGTGAGACATACGTAACACTTTTTTATTTGTAAATGCACCAATCAGGACTACAGAACATTCCATTTCAGTAGTGTAAAATTACTGTAAGGACAAATACCTTAAAAATAATGTTATTTAGCTCTGTATTTGGGAAATTGTGTTCCATGGCCTCTTAATGCCAGCTGCCTGGCCTTGTTTTTCAGACAGGTTAGATCTTATACAGGTGTGAGTTATCACAGAAAGCACATAGATGTCTTTAATAGAACCTCTTGCATTTGTCTCTTCTTTTTTACCACTCCATTAGTGAGTTTTACCTAATTGCATTATAGGTTCCTAGGTGATTGTTCTTGTGTCAAAATAACTTTGTGTATGTATACATATAGTTCAACCCTAGTTCTCAGTGGGATTGTAGAGTAGTAACATATGCTAAGAGGCAAATAGTGAGCTGTTTTAACGGGATTATAATGATTATATGGAGAGTCAGGGCACAGGATATTAGTAATAGGAGATAGGGGGATAGGACATGAGATGCTACATTGCTTATAGCAACACGCTACGGCGATGTAGCATTGACAGGCAAAAACTGTGATGCTGCAGCTATGTCACTGTAGTGACTCAATCCCTCGCTGTAGCGTGTCACTATGGGGATGTACTGGCCAAAAATAACAGTGCACCACTGGCATGGCACAGTAACAGTTACAGTGTTGTCGTTTAGTACTTCAGATGATGTGTAAAATGTATTGGGATTTTTGTCCAGTTCCACATGAACACAAAACCACCATGATTACCCATGTTTGAGTTGTGTAATGAATGAAGGGGCATGGAGAACCAAGTCGGATTACCTTTTAAGTTTCCTTTCTAGATTGGGGAGGATGGGGAGGAAAGGAAGCATGTGGAAGTTTGTACTCCTACTATTCATAGCATCAGTTTCCAGGGCTGTCAATGCAACATTTATCATGAAAACAATTTTCACATTTTAAAAAGTCCTGCGTGTAAAATATAGAGTGGGTTTTTATACTTGAGGTATATTGAAATACTCAGGGTTTTTTTACCCATTTCATTTACTAAATGAAAATACATTAGGTTGGTTCATTCCATTATTTCTCTTTTATGGAGGTTGGGGGGGTAGGGGACAATGGGCGGTAGTAGTAAAGCAGTAATTGTAAGATAGTGCAAAAGCTGTTACAAATTCAATTTGCAAAGGAGCATTCACCTCCTCTACCATGGGAATATTCATAAAATGCTGTTTGGAGCGGCAAACCCTCGACAGATTTCACATCCTCTTTTTGGGCTGGAATAACGTGATGTAATGTGCAAGTTTGGTTAAATGGGACATAAACAGCACTAGGTTATGTGTTTTTTATAAATATGGGAAGGGGTGAAATAACTTAAACATTTGGGGCAGAAATAAGTTTGAAAGCTTGTGTTGGATTTGAGGCATAAGTGGCATAGTGAATTATGCGTTTAATTAATTAGGAGAAAGGCAAATGCACTTAATCTTAAAATGATCTTGAAATTATTTTTATTTTAACAATTGCAGTCATTCCACTGTCCTTCCCCCAAAAAGATGTCATACAAAAAAATGGATCCTAGCTGTACAGTAGGATTTTATTGTAGAAATGCGCAAGACTTTGAAAGGGTTTCTGAAGAAATAACTAAGGTAAGTGTCGAAGTAATGAAATTGATTCCTTAGTTGAAACTGTGCATATGTTTGTGTATGTTACGGGGGGAGAAAATACCGTCTGAGCTATGCTACAGCGGAACCCATTCTGTTTTTTATGGTTATAGATGAAGCAAAAGGATTCAGCAAATCTGTGATTTTTAAATCCAGAAATATGAACGTGTCAAATTTGCAGAAAATAAGATTAACTACCTGAATTGTATGTTAAAAGATGACTGTTTCTTCTGTGGCAGATTGTGACTGATACAAAGCAATGTATTAGCCGCTATGTGGATATGATGTAGGATTATTCCACTAGGTGGCACTGTTGAAATGAAAATATTTTTGCAGACAACACCTTTTCAGATCTTTATACTATCTTCTACCTGAAAAGAATTTTTAAAAAAGCAATCAGTCCCTTAGGGAGAGCATTTTTTAAAAGTGGAAATATTTGAGCAAAGCAAAATTATGTATTTATTTTTAAGTGTTTATTTCTGATAATGTTTAAGAAGAAAACAGTATTTTATGCGTTTGTAGGCAGTTTTAAATGAGAGCAGGTGTCACCCAGTAAACCAACCTAATAATGTCTGTGATACTTGAAGTGCGTAGGTATAGATTTAATTAGGTAGGTTTGTTTTTTTGGTAGGCATTTTGTTCTAGACCATTACCGTATATAAATGCCAGTAACAGAATGCAGTGCTAATATATGCTGTGTAAACTATAATACACAACCAAATGGTTTACGATCTAAAACTGACTATAAAAAGATAGAGCAGTAACACAGGATAGATTACATTAGTAATGCTCTAGTACTACAGTAGTTATCACATTAGTACAAGGAATTAAAGTTTGTACAACACTTTGAGAATATAACCTGTTGTGTAAGTGGTATTAGTATTAAGTAAAGCAACAAGCAATATCAGATTCTAAAGTTAATGCCACGTATGTTGAGTATTTTGGTTAACGCCGAAGGTTTTTTCCTTTGATTTATGGAAGAATGCAGAAATCCTCCAGTCTTGGAGGAATGGAAAGTACCTTTAAAGATCATGAGTTCCTAAGCAAAAGAGACCTGGAAATTTCATATATCAGAATTTTTAATTAGCCATCCCATCTGAGCAGAAATTATAGACCAGGATAGAAAAATGAAAGAAAAAATAAGTGATATTAGAAATTTTCCCTGCTAATTTTTTTCATGCGTTTTCCCTGTTAAATCTTAGGTTACATGACTATCTCTCCCCACCTGTTTTTTGCTTGTTGCATTAAATTTAATGTCAGACTGACCTTAAGTCTTAATACAGTTCTACTAGCATTTTGGATTGATGTTCTTTAATATAAGGAGGGTGACTCTAATGTAAGCACATCCCAAATATAGTGTATGAACTTTCAGAAAGAAAAAAGTTTTTCTAACTACTTTTTCTATTTTTTTTCCATCCATTTAAGGGTAATGTAATACCTTCCTTATTAGCACCATATACTTCCAAGCAGGGCAGTAGGGTTAAACTAATAAATTAATTCAGATTCTTGCTACTTTGATATGTAAAATAGTGGGAGAGGCAGGAGGGAAAGTTTAGGTTGTAGCACTTACAGCATCCCCTCTAAGAGGGATGTTGTGGCATTCAAACTATGAGTCTCAAAAGAAGTGGCAAGTAAAACATCTTACCTATGCTACACTCAAATTGGTTTGTGTGTTCTGTAACTGTTATCCCAGGTAGCTGCGTTCCTACTTTTAAGCCACTTTGGTTGCTCAAAAGTAGGGAACTGCAAGGAAATCCATTCTTTGATGCTGGAATTTGGCCTGGAAGCAACTAAAAATTAGGTTGCTAGAATAATGAGTATTTTAGTGGAAGTTGAGTGAGATTCAACACAAACGGCTAAGTTGTACTGGGCTCACAATTGCACCATGGCTTCTAAGCATTTTACAGATAAAAAGGGATTTATCAACCAATTGCTGCTGTTGAGTAGGGGAACATTATCTCCATTTTATAATAGGGAACCTGATGCTCTGTCAAGGTTACACAGAAGACAGGCTTCCTGAATCCCAGTCAGTCTGTTGACTTACCACAGGACCACTTGCCCTGTATTTTAAATGTAGCTGCTATGTTATATTCATAACTTCTCCTGGATGTTATAAAGCCAGTGTCACAAACAAGTGTTGCACTGGGATATGAGCTCTTCTGAAAATCTGGCCACTTTATTTAGAGATGTAAATGGTATGCAAGCTCTGGTTCTTGGTACTTGATCTTGTCCCATTTGAAGTCACTTGTAACTTTGTCATTGTCTTAAATGGATGCAGAATATTACTACTTTATACTTTAATTGTTGGAATACTGAAATGTGCATTATTTCAGTTTCCAGTGTGTCAGTTCTATATCAGTGTTTACAAATTTTAGGTTAAATTTTCAGAAACAAAACACTGAAGCTATTTTCTATTTCTTGAATTCTGCAGAATGGATCCAGACCCCTTTTGGGAAAGTCCTGGTAGTTCATCTTTGCAAAATAGTTACTAAGTAGTTGAAATTGTTACAAAAATATCTGGAAGTTAGCCAGATTCCTTTTTCTGGTGAAAGAAAGCAATGGTTCTTATACTGCTGACTCTGCACTCTTGAAATACTTCTGATACAGGATAAAGTTTCTAGAAAATTGGGCAACTTCTAACAATCCAAGAACACTAGGAAAAAACCATCTTATTGGCACCCTCTAAGTTGTCTTGTATCTGTGTCATCGTGAATTTTTCTGGTACAAATTATGATCAGATCTGGCCCAGTGATTCCAGAGCCCTCCATACCTCGTTGGCTTCCCTGACAGGGTGGTGGTGATTTTTTTTTTTGTTTCAGACACCTGTCAATTAGGAACTGGCCTAAGTCCACCAAACCATTTGACAGGCTACCAAACAGCCATCATATGGCTCTGAATTTCTGTTGCTACTGACTCAGTCTGGATTCGACCAGTGACCTACTGATGAAAGGCTTTGTATCCAATTATCCAGTCCTACAATCCCATTGTTTCTCATCCTACACTCTTTTTTCTCCCCACATATTATTTTCCCTTTTCTCTCCCTTCTGCTCATCAGAGCTTGCATATCTCTCACTTTCTCTTTGTCCTTTTCCCCAGGTTTCACAGTGCAGTAGGAGAAAGCAATTAAAATAGAGCAGAATAAAGTGGAAAATTGCAGAGCACAGTAAAAATCGTGGATTCTGATTTTACTGCAAGCATGATTTTCCAGCACCTGATTGTTTTTTAAATAGGTCATACGGCTTAAATATCTATTTAGGCTTTTTATTGTGTTGATTAATTGTTTCTCATTAAAACTATTTTTGGACTTCATAGTCTGATCACTCCCATGCAGATTATATCTATAGGCTAAATGTAGCTTTGCAGGTACTATAGTTGTGTACTGAGATTTACTTTAGAGAATGATCAGTAAAATATAAAAATAAAATTAACTTTAGTGGTGTTTAAATGGCTTATAGAAACAAGCCTAAAAAGCTGAAATGTCATTTACCCTCTGGGCCAAGAGCACTGGTAATGAAGAGTATTTTTATTTAGGTAAGTTGTTGATTGCTGTTAGTATCAATTGCTCCCTTGGTAAATAAACTCAGCTTTGTCTTCTCCTTGGGGCAGGGAGATTTCTGTTACATAATTAAAGCAGCCTGTTAGCATGTCCCTCATTTTAATTCATCTGCTCTTGAGATGGCTTCTTTCTCTGACATGTATGTTTGAGCTGCCAAAATTATTGATAGTTATATAAGCTGTCTCGATCACAAAAATACTTTCAAGGGATGCTAACCTGCTTCTCAGTTCAACAAATAAAGATTATCTTCTTCCATGCAAGAGAAGACCTTGCTCTGTCGAAGCTATGGGAATTAATCTGCAAGTGTGGGTAGTCTTTATGGAACAAGTTGCAGATGCAAAACTTCAAAATGTGGCTATTTTTTCCATGAAGAGGGTGAGACAGAAATACGTATTTAACAGAAGGAGCCACATAGAGTCTTTGCAATGCTTTTGTCTCTGTGTGACAAAATAGGGGCAAATGAATTTTTGGTTTTTGCAGTTGTAATTAAATTGATATCACTTGCTGCTGTGCTCCTTCACTCTCAACTAACATTTTGTCTGGTGTGTTGTTTTGCATTATAGATGCTGCAGTCTTCATCCAAGGAGAAGTATCCCTTATTTACTTTTGTAAAGGGTCATTCTAGAGACTGTGACTTTGCTTCCAGTCCACTCCATGAAGAAAATGACCTTTTCTTTGAGGATGAAAAGAAAAGATTAAAAAGATTTAGTACAGAGGAATTTGTCTTGCTTTAAGGACACTTTATACTAGTGTATTGGCAGCTGTCCAGGGGAACACTTGCCCATTTAAAAAAAGAAAAACACCAAACAGAGAGCAGGCAACACTGAAACTGGTCTGTTTCATAGACAATAATGTTTTATATGTTAATGATCTTTAAAATGTCATTTATAAATATGTACCAGCTAATTATTTTTATTCATTGCTATTTGAGTGAATATAAGGTTACTTTATGCTACGGATGACAGCATTGTTTAGAGTTGGGTCCAATGTAATGTGGAGAGGTGGTGGACAAAGCTGTGTTGTGTGCTCAGTCCTCACTTGTCACTTCCACCATATATTTATCCAGTCTTAGGTCAATTGTGAAAAGATGCTGCAATTAATGTGGTGGTTTTGTGATGGAGACACTTGAAACTACCAGATCACTTTCTCTTTCCAGCAAAATTTTAGTTTAGTGCTTTTGGAGTGAGATTAGTGCGCTAACCTGTTTTATGGCCTCTAAGCCCCACTAATGGTTAATAATGTAATCCTGAGATAACCCTTTTGCACTACCCTGTTTGAGATGTAACTTTGATATATCAATAGTAATTGTTATCTGCAATAGTGATGCAATTATATAAGCAGAATTGTGAGTTAAGGTACTACTTAGCAGCCTGATTTTATAATGACTACTCATTAAGCTTGCTGTTGAACCTTAATTCGAGGAGTGAAGAATAAAGTATTAGCTTTCCCTACAATACTTAAAGGTTATGTTATTAATATTAACTGCAACCAATCAAAGTAGATAAAGACAATTATTAGATGAGAACACGTTTGTTTCCTGTTGCGACCAATATAATTTTCAGACCTCCATTCCTACTAGTGCAGCTTCTAAATTAAACCATTAAGCAGTAAATTGGGATTAGATGGTAAATATTTTAGGATATGATCTTCCTGGTACTTATTATTATCATACATCAGTTATTAGGTGTTCTGAACTTAAAAAAAAAAATCACAAATAAATGTATGTAAATAGTTTAATGCTTAAAACAAATTCAGAGTTTAACGTGCACATTAACATTGCCTGGAAAGTAGAAGAAAATATTTTAATAAAGGTGTGAGACTACTAAATATATTTGCTTTTTAATTTTATGGTAAATTCCTCATGTTAGAATGATTTTAATCCTGCATCTAAAACAATATTG
This sequence comes from Alligator mississippiensis, assembly GCF_030867095.1. Taxonomy (NCBI): domain Eukaryota; kingdom Metazoa; phylum Chordata; order Crocodylia; family Alligatoridae; genus Alligator; species Alligator mississippiensis. The sequence continues at coordinate 15,531,500 of NC_081828.1, forward strand.
TGAGGTGTGAAAGCTTTGTTTATTTGTAATAAAGACAAATTTTATTGTTGTGTTGTAAACCAAATGTTAACTTATTCTAAAGTGCCATTCAGACACAGAAGGCACAAATGTTATCTACCCAAATAATAAACTTCCTATGTATTCACTAAAATCATTTTTTGCTCTTCATGAGAAAGTAAATTAGAGTTACTGCTATGCAGGTTTTAGATCTAGAAGATCTGCCAAAGTTGTCATGTATTTTCACATTTGTTCATATCACCTTAAAAATTGGCAATATTTTTCAGTTTCATTTGCTCTCGTAAAAAAAAATTACTAGTTGACTCAGTTAAAACTGTTGACTATTACAGTTTTAATCTGTGTAGTATTTATTACTTTTGTTTTTGCATGCGCATAAGGATTATGGCTGGCTGTATTTGATATTTTTCATTAATAATCCAGAAGAGAGAGTAAACATGTTAATGAAATTTAGATGTCAGAATGAGAACAGTTGTGAATGCCAGTGAAGACTAGAAAATAATAGATTAAGATAATACAGGTTAAAAAAAACATAATGGGAGGCAGCTGTAGCAAAAAGAATGCAAAATATTGATATGGTTAGAGAGATGCCTGGACAGCAAAATTATTGAACAGGAGTCATCTGATGTCCGCTAACACCCTAAGACATGAGGTTGCATTTTGTACTATTTTACGCCGGGGTAATTTACTGCCATTAAACACACGTTTAGACACTGACTGCAGGCATAAATTACACCTAGTCAGCCAGGGACCAGACTCCTGCCTGCCGCATAACCACACAGCTCCTTACTTTTCAGCACCCTTATGCTGCAGCCAGCTAAATGCTGCCCAGCGCTGCCACCTGGAGCCTGGGGCTGAGTGGCCATGGCGTACACTGCTCTGCCCCAGCTCAAATTGCTGCTGAGAAAAGGGTGAAACTGGGCTGTTGGGGAAACATAACACAATTAGTACAGGGGTGGGCAAGATAGAATCGTCTGGCAGGCTGTATCTGGCCCATGGGGCCCCTAAAAATCTAGAAAATTATTATTTATGTGCCCCGGCTGCCTGTCATGCGGCCCTTGATGGCTTGCCAAAGCTCAGTAAACAGCCCTCCGCCCAAAACAATTGCCCACCCCTGAATTAGTATGTACTAGTGAGGAGGAAGAGAATTCTTTCGTAAAGAAGAACATCTAGTGGTTGAAGTATCTTAACTAACTTTAAGGATGGACCTTTTTTGTCCAGGTAAATGAGCATCAGATAAAGAAAGGACACAAATAAAAGTAATCAGCTTTGTGGAGAGTGTCATTAGCATTCGTGATACTCTTTGGAAAAGCACAGAAATCCTGGCTAGAACCCAATTTGGGATATATAATTTTTTTTGCTATGTTTTAAATTTGTATGTTCAGTGGGGCTAATTTTTGGCCCTGGGTTGCTACTTTTTCCGTCTTTATGTTTAGATCTCTCCCATGTCTCTTGTATGGCCCATTCTCTACATTCAAGACCAGTTTCATTTGTTAGTATGGATTTAACTACAGTTCTGTCATAAATCTTTGACTATTGCTGACATATCATCATTGGTAGTCCTGTAGTCCCTACCTGTCCATGCAATTCTCAGAATATTTTATACATGGCCTCAGTATCTTAGAAACTCAGTTTCATAGGGCACTTTTACATGTGCTTGGGCGGGGGGGCACGCTTTAATTAGAGTAGCTTCAAGAGCTACATCTAAAAGCACCATCACACCTTGTGTTACCAGTGTCTTCATGCTTAAAAATGGTGGCAGGGGCACTTGAACTAAAGCTCGTTCAATGGGCTTTAGTTCAAGCATCTCAGCCGCCATTTTTAAGCACAGGGAAGCTGATACACAAGGCACAGGAGGCTGCTGGAGCGCAGCAATTGCCATGCTCCAGAAGACTCAATTGAGTCCAGTCCAACACACTGGGATTCCAGCGTGTTAGAGCAGCCTCTGCATTCATGTATAAGCACCCTTATTGCCTATAAAGCTAGGTCGGGATCTTAATATCCGTTGCAAAATTGCTTTTCTTTTTAGATTCAGTGACAACTGACTAGCAAGAAGGACTTAGACATTTCAACCTTTGGTCTGAAAAGCATTCTAGTGTTTCCAGATTCTCACATAGGTAAACTTACAAGTTGCCCTCATCCTCAAATAGTGACATAAGTTAAATTACCAAGATGCTAGGAATTAATGTTTTTCAGTAACTACAGGGGACTTTAATTGGAAACCATGTTAATCGTATAGTAATTCTCTTTACCTGTTCTGCATTATCTCCTGAAAACTGTGCAATTAATTTGTGTCATCACTGTTGCTGCTACTGCCTTCAAACACAAACCAACTGAGCATTAGTTACTCACATACCCAGCAGTGGTCTATTTTCTTAAAGGATTATACAAATCATTGATTGATTAGTTGCTTGCTTTCCTGATGAAATCAGACTCCACAAAATGGAAAGTGTTTTTTCCCTATCCGATACTTTCTGTTGCTCCTTTCTACGTAAAAAGGAGTATTTTATTTGTTTATGAGCTTTATGTTCAATGTCTTCCAGCTTTCATGTGGTTTGTTATGGACTCACTGTCAATTCAAACCCTAGTTCTTGATCTTCCAGGACATCTGAGTAAGATGGAGATGACACCATCTATGACTCACCGAAACTACTGTTCACTTCCTGGGACAATATGTAGGGTGTTTTTGGTCAAAGGGAGTCATTTCTGGAATATGAGAGGAACTGAGGTGGGTCTAGTTTGACTTCTGTCAAAACTCTGCTCTTTAACCAACTATTTCCACCAGGACTTCTATGAAGTCTTCATAACACTAACAAGAATCATTTAGTTAGAAATGCTATCTGGGTTGTAGAAAAGCAGAAAATAGAACATCACCTACCTACCAAAATACATTGGTTTAATATATCTGGGTAACACAGATGATAATGCTAATAGCATCCTGGGATAAAACGTCCTAGTCCTTTTGACCTGTAGGGTTTATGTTGAGCTGGGAAAGGTTTTTAGATGTCACTGGCCATATCTGATCTTGAGAGGGAGACAGATTTGGTGACTTGTACCACATATTTTTCAAAAGCCGGTCAGGAGAAGGAATTTTGAGTGCTAAGTAATTACCCACTTGTGGATAGGAATAGAATCACCTGTTTGTATTTCTTCCCTTCTTTAGCTACTGTTTTGCTTTTGTCTTCATTTTCCCCAATGATTCAATGAGATAGAAAATGGACAACCTGATAACTTGTCATTAAATATCCCATAACAATCCTACACTTGTTATCCGTGCTGGGTCTGGTGTCCCAGACAAATTTCAAGCCTGGTGATTTTCTAAATTGCATACCTAAATTCTTCCTGTGGTTTTGATAAGATTTATTTTATTGCTTATTCTCTCTTGTGTAGTGCGGGCAGGCGAGAATAAGAATTGGGTAAGAGTAGCTGCTGTGCTTCAGTCCCGATGTGGTTGGCTTTCACTAGGGAAATGAATTGGGTCAAGTGACCTGCTGCATCCCTTTGCCTACTCTTGACAGATGTATGGAACTAATTGTAGCTGGGATGTGTGTTTAGATGCTCTGGTCCAAACACGTCCTTCCCTGATTGCTACAGAATTAAAGGTGCTGGGAACATTGAATCTATTGGTAGTGAGTTGATTTGCTCCCAAAATAAGTCCATTTAAAAATCCTATTGTGAAAGGGGTTCTGGTGACATGCTGGTGGTGCTGGCCATATTGACTAGACCAGTACTCCATGTGTACATTCCCTGCCAGATAAATGTTCGTTTCCTTTCATTAAAATTGATATAAATATCTATTTTGTTCACATGAGCATGGAGGGAAGGATGGATGCCCCAATCCTGACAGCCCTTTATTTGTGAAACAGCCATGTTTGCGTGAGGAGTTGCACGTTGTTGTCACTGCATTGAAGTAAGTTGGGCATGGAGGACTAGGCCCTAAACTCTTGGTTTAAGCAAAAGAATCTTTTCAGTCCAAAGAAGTTGAGTTTGTAATCCCCAGGAAGAAAAGCTTGGGTACAGGAAATCAGGACACTGTCTTGAGTGTCGGGAGAGTGCAGTCATAAGCACACACTAATACTGGGAGGGGTCTGTTCCTCATTACATTCATTACAGAAAAATGGGGCTACCTCTAAAGATCTGGTTTATTTCCAGAAGTTCTTGAAGCCCTCCTAATAACTACCCTGCCTTTGGCAGAGAAAGGACCATAAGCAAGTTATAAATGGTCAGTAACAGCACAAACAAATCTAAATGACATGGTCAGAGTCCTCCATCAAATTTGTATTGATGGGCCCCTTTCTGGGATGGGGAGAGGTCTGGCTGCAGTACCTGGAGCCACCACCAAGCACAACCTATACTTGATTTATTTTTGGGTACTCTCCTCTGCTCCTGTGAAAGGCTATGAATAGGTCCTGAATTTAATGAATTTGTTCATCCTTTGACAAAGAAGCTTTGATCCAGCACTGAGCAGCGTGGGTGCACAGTCACAGCACAGAGTGTGAAACAACATTTTATCGCATACTTTGCTTGTAAAGCCATGGATGGTCACCATTATACAGAGGTCTCTTTCCCCTTCTTTGGCACTGCATGTTAATTACATGGCTCTACTACTTTGCTTGGAAAGTGTGGTATGGGAAACCCAGTCCAGAAGAGTCATCGTTTGGCCATACGACCAGTCACCTTCACTATATTTGGGTTCCTTGCTGGAAAAATTAAGCTACATAAATAATTGTCCTTTACCTATTTGCAAGCAGTCTATGGGCTGGCAGAATTGCTAGAATCCACTGTATGACTAGAAAAAAAGTGCTCTGATATCTATTAGGACCAGAATTTACAATGTATTGATGAATAAATGTGGTCAGAAATGTTATGAAAGCAAATCAGTAGGGTTTGATTTATGCAAGAAGATGCATAAATAACTGCTTGATGTTTTCATTTAGTTCCAGAGAGGGAGAGAGAGAACAACAGGGGCTGCATGTGAGGTCTGTGCTCAACATGCAGGTATTATTTCTGTTTAAAATCCTTCTGCTTCTTTTTGAGGCTCTGATCTTTTAAGCTGTTGAGCATAAGTGAATCTTTGTGCCCCTAGGGAGCGTCATTAAAGTGAATAGGCCAGTTTGCCTCTGTACAGCACTGTCAGGATCAGGGCAATGATTCTGTTTCAGCAGATAAGTCCATGAGACCACTAGGGAGTCAGTGTTGCAGGACTAAGCCCTTACATTTAGGTGGACAAAGCATAGTTGGCAGTGAGACTGCAGTCCTGGAGTTTCTGCAGCGTGGCACTGAGTGAATACCCCCAATTGTTTTATTGGCATGTGCTGACTCAGTGGAGCAAGGTTGCTTAGATTCTGCTTTTCAGGAAGTTGGGCTGGGGGAGGGGGAGGATTGTTGTCACCCTACATCAGCCAGTGGCTGCCTTAATTAAATAAAGGAGATAATTTTCCTTTTTTAAATGTAAATGTCAATTCCGGTTAAAGAAAATTAAAAATCACTGCAAAATAATGCAAGGAGAGCTGTGTAGTATACTGGAATTAATGCACTTCTTTCTTCCATTTAAACAAAAATGGAAGTGTTACCTGTTTTGGTTTGCTCTCTCTCCACTAACTGCTAGACTAGTTAGTAGCTACATTTAGAATCTCCCAAGCCTTCAGTGTAAATCTATTGAAGTAACTGAGCAAACCGTTCAAACAACCAGAAGTATTATTCCTTCCAAGTTGTTGCCTAATAAACTTCGCAGCTTTGCTGGGACATCTGAGTTACTTGCATCATTATGTGGGTAACTTTGATTTGATAAATATCCATCTGAAGTGTGTATTGTGTCATTGGTCACAAGGACAGTTGTTTCCTACCCCTCTGTCCCTAAAAATTAGGTAACAGATGTCTCCTTCCAAGAGTTTTCTGCACCCATATCTATATGCTTAGTAGAGTCCCTTAGGCTGCATCCACATGAGCGTTGACATTTGTTTCCCCGGGGACAAGAAGCAGTGGCATACCTTGTACCACTCCTAGCTGTCCCTGGGGAACATCTGTGCCATGCACCCTCTGGTGGGTGACAAGTTACCCCAGGTGGGGTAGGAGTGACTGCGCCAGCACCTGCGGTCCCGGGGGCTTCCTGAGGCTGCAGCAGTGGGGATCCTGCCACTTGGAGCCTGGCCAAAAGTTGGAGTGTGGCTCCAGCCAGGCAGGCTCCAGTTTTGGGTGGCACATACTATCCCTGCATGCGCCACCCAGCTTTTTTTTTGCGCAGGTTTTTTTGACCCTGGGATCTCCTGGGGTCAACCTCCCCACCCCGGGTTCTACCTTGCAGCACGGAGAACAGCTGAATGTGTGGTATGTGGTGCTGCAGACATATCTGCAGTGCCACACATCGCACAGCCACACTTGTTAGGACGTGGCCTTAGAGTCCAAGACAGCAGTACACATTAGTTACAGGGGTCTGAAAAGCTATACAGTATTGTGATGAACTTCATTTACAAATAATGCTACACAGAAGCGTTTTAGTACCTTAATGTAGACATGGACCTGAACCAAAGATGCGAATAGGAACTTTGAAACAATCAGAAACAATATTTTGGATCTCAATGCTCCTGCATTTAGGGGGTGGAAAATCCTAGTTTCCCTAAAGATTCAAGGAGCTGAGATTCAGATGGTGACAGATGCATGGGCTGTGACCTGTGATGTGAATCTGGTTCTCGATGTGGGACTTCTTCAGCTGTATCTTTCCTTCTTATGGGATAGGTAAAAAGACATAAAATTTTACAGCAGCAGGGAAAGCAGAATGAAGTATTTGCAAAATATAGCACGCTCATGTCTTTGCAAATATATGGAGTTCTTTGGCCTTCACAGCTCAACCAGTGGTTTGTTGTTTTCATGCTAATACAAATTCTTGTATTAATAGGAGCATGGCCTTGGGTTTCTTCATCCGTATGGGAAAAAGTTACTTGTCTGATGGTAAACAAAGAACAGAAGAATCAATTCACTGTCTTCACTTTAAAAAAGATGGTATGAAGCAATAGAGGAGCAATTTTAATTGTAACTATGCAACACTTGCGATCAGTAAGATCATTTGTGTTCTGTTTTTAGGAGCTGGGGTACTAAAGAGTACATAGAGCATTAGAAATGCAAAACATGACCGCATGTTCTCAGGATTTTGTCAGTGTTACATGAAAGAGCACTTGTGCTGGGATGCTCAGCTCTGAGGGTATTCTCTGTTCAGTGTGTATTTACAGAGATGTATGAATATTTGATTAATGAGTCATGGTCTCTGGAGAAATTTAATAACTGTACTGCTGTACAAAGCCAGCTCCTTAACTGTTAACACAGCTGCCAATAGTGTCATTGACACTGAAGCCCTTTCTGCATCTAATATATTCTATGGAGTAAATTCCTTCGTTGCAAGGGAATTTGTGGGACACATTATTCAGTTATCCATTTGGAACTGTTGCTAGCTCAATTTACAGACCCTGAGCTGTAAAGATTTTTCCAGTGGAAACAAGCAGTGGCACGTGAGCCGTAGAAGAGCATTTCACAAGGCTGTGTTATTACAAAAGTTAGTGGGAAGGTCAGATTTAAAAAGTGTGGCTTTAAATTCTTCTTTATACATTATAATAAAGTCCAGTGTTGCTGTTCTCTGACCTTCTACATTAATCAAATGTTTGTATAAAATAAAAGGCATATGCATCAAAATAACTGTTGTAGCTACCTTGTGTGCATGCGTGTGTTTGTAAGTATACATACAAAAGGAAATGAAAAATACATTAAAAATTGGACTGGTGCAAAGTAATTTGATTCTGCCAATGATTATTCACTTGAGCAATGAATTCAATTGGATTACTCAGGTGAGAAAAGGCTGTTTAGACGGGTATGACTTCCAAGATGAGACCCCAGCATGCTGCTTTATTTTTTGTCTTTTGGATGTCAGAGCAGAATCATTATTCTTTTTTTGCTGAGCACTTTCCAGGAATAATTCCCTGCTAATTTTACCATTTTTCCATTTTTATTTCTAATACCTGTGAAGAGATCAATTCTCACTTACAAAGTTAGGTGGATATTTTAGTGGTGTTACTTCAGTTAAACTACTTCAAATAATAGGGAGAAAATGTCAAAAAAAGATAAATTTAGTGCAGAAGCTTTCACTGGAAGCTTTAACTGCAGGTTGGAATTATACATGCTATGCAGAAATTCCTGCAACACTTCTCCTTAGGGCCACAATGCATTACAGCAGACGTATAATGAAGCTGCTATAAAATCTCTGGTAATTAAGGGGGATTTGACAGTAATTGCAACAGTGAATCAACTTAATTATTACCTGCTTCAAAGAGAGCTAACCTGATGTTATAATCTAACCTTTTCTACTTTTAAAATGAGATTAAACAAGTATATGTAGCATTTAGGAATTATATCTGTTGAAATAGAATTCTATTAATATACTTTTATATACATTGTGTGTGTGTGTGTTTGTATGTATGTATACACACACACACACACACACACACACACATATATGGGTACACAGCTGCTAAAGAACTATCATCTAATGAATTCAAAGCAGTGAGTGTGTGTTCATGTAATAAACAGAACTACCCCATGTCTCAGATGCAAGCCATCTTATTCCTGACTGTTACCTGCATGGGGACACACAAAAGCTGTAACATGCACAAATCTAATTCCTTGAACAGAAGACAGGGTGAATGTACCCTTATTGTGTGCTTAATTTTAAGCAAACTGAGTTCAAATATGTTTAAGATATACAGTAAGCCCACAAAACCAAGAAATGGCTTGAGGTTGTTACTAGTCCCTAGTTTATGTTCCTACCATGGGTCTAGTCAGCGTTCACAGTTTTGTGCAATGCTATGTACACATTACAAACAAGGTAGTAATACTGGAGTGGGAAGATACTTAAAATAGACCTTCTTTTAGCTAATTTTTTGTTGCTGTCAATGGTGTTAACCTAGCTTAGTGCTGGGGAGCAGCTTCTGCCAGGGGAACAAGTTTCATTTTCCTCTATAACATTTTTTCTAATTTTAATATAGCAATATTGCCAGCAAATAAGGAAGACCTCCATGGATTATGGAACAGGCATTTACCAACCTGGAGAAGCTCTATCACCTTGCCTTTATAAGGTCCTCAGAAAAATTTCAAGGAGAAAGTAGGCCTTATAAATTAATGTTGATCTTGTATGTATATTGGCCTCTGGTGTCTTTACTATTCATTTCATTCAGGAAGAGCACACACACCAAGTGCAAATGCTTCCTCAGCCTGATGAAGGATTTTTAAACCCAAAAGCTTGCTAAGAAAATTTTTTTCAACTATTTAGTTGGTCTAATAAAAGATATCAGATTTACCCAAAGAACCTTGTCTGTCCTTAGACCAACACAGCTACAACCGTCCTTAGACCAACACAGCTACAACTTATACTCCTGTTGTTCTTGTTGGCACACTAGAAAAGAGGGTTTAGTGATCAGCCACATGATCCAATTGGACTGGGATGGGAGTTTGATAGGGTCAAAGGGTGCCATAGTTTGACTCTCTAGAAGAGTTTGAATCTTCAATTCTGTTGTGTGTTGGTATTGGGGATTGCACCAGCACAAATGTGTAGTGTATAGCTCATATAGTTCCTACATATCTCATAAGATTATGGGGGGCTTCTTAAGAGTTTTTGACCAATAGTTTTCTCTGCAACTCTCTTGCATAGTTTGATATAAGATAATTGCTGTCTTTTCCGCTGAGGAAGATGCATTTTAGTAGAGCTGAACCTAAGGCTAATGTGTGCAGTGTTCTGCAGGATGAGAGGTGCTACATGAAATCAAAAGTTATTCTTCAAAAGAAATAGGAGACAATTAAAGTAAAAAGAAAAATACTTTCTCTGGCACATGAGGAAAAAGATACAAAAAAGTCGAGAAATTTAGACTCACAACAACACAGCAAAAATGGCGTTTTCCAGATAAAGAAATGAATGTACAGTAGCCTCAGACAAACGTGTCCTCAGGGGTCATGCAACTGCCCTGCTAATGTTTACCTCCATTAGAGAAGTTGTGAAAAGATGATAAAAACAGATTTGTTTGGTTTGGTTTCTATTTATTATCTGGTGCCTTAACCTACTGTCATTACAAGATTAGTTTTACTTCAGTCTTCAGGCAGCTGACAGCTTCACCAAGTTGAATAGCCAAATGCACAAAAGGTTCCCTGCTTTCTATGTTTAGTGTTTTTTTTCTTAAAAAAAAGAAATAAAAGCCCCATCAGCTCCGCACATAAAGAGAGCTTAGTTTAATAACGTGATAGTAACAGGATAGCTGTGTCCAGACGACTGTGGTTGTGTGGTACGTGGCACTGCAGGCCATGTACCACACATTTGGCTCTTCTCTGCACTGCAAGGTAGCAGCATGGGGGGTGGTGTATGACCCCGGGAGATCCCAGGGTCAAAAAAAGCCATGCAAAAAAAAAAAAAAAAATGGGATGGCACACATGGAGATAGCGCGTGCCACACAAAACCGGAGCCTGGCCAGCCAGAGCCATGCTCCAAGCACCAGGATCACTGCAACTGCAGCCCCGGGAGGCCCCCAGGATCCCAGGTAAGGCTGCTGGGTCCAGCCCAGTCCTGGCCCCATCCTTCCCTACCCCACCCAGGATAACTTGCCATGCGCCAGAAGACGCATGGCACAGGCATTCCCCTGGGACACGTAGCAGTGACACAAGGTGTGCTGCTGTTTCTTGTCCCCGAGGAAACAAACGTCCACGCTAGTGTGGACATGGCTGACGTGTCCGCAATACCATCATTCCAAAAGTGCACCATCTACAGGGAACGGTTGTAGAAAGACGTATTATACTTAAATCTGTATCCTTCAAATAGATCTAAAATGCTGTTGTGCATTTGATTGTATTGTACAATGGACATGACTGCATTGTTTATAAAATGCTAGTGCCACGGCTGCCTAGTGACTGGCAATTAAAAATAAATATCCTATAACTTGGTGAAAAGCCAGCTGTGACTTTGCTTCATAATGAAACAGCATCCTAACAATCACCTGGCACTTGGACTGGTCACCCTAGTTATAAATTGTGAGGGCCTCTGGGCTACAGGACAACTTCCTTAGATCCCAAGATGAATGGGAGCAGGGCCCCAGCATTGAAGCTCACTTTTAGGACCAAGAATTGGGCCTCGGTTTGTATGGTACCCAGCATCTATGCCACAGATTGAGGCTTTCTCCTGAGAGATCAACCCTCATGCTCAAAAAGCCTTTTTCATGCCTCTTATAAAAGGGTTAAGAGGACCTTTGCAAACTCATCCTTTGTCAAAGACTGCCACACCACCCACTACCTGTGGTGTACACTCGAACCAAATACTTGTGTGCACCACAGTTTGGTGCATGCTTAACCAAATACCTTCTGGTCTACTATATAGCAAGGTGGCTTTGTTTATTTTATAACTATAAAAATCTTTTTAAGCCCTACCTTGTGATTATAGGTACTTTGCTACATTAAAAACAAATACATGGGTGGCTCAATGGAACATTGTTAGTATTGCTCATTAAGTGTCTTTATTTGCCACAGATAATTGACTATTAAATGTCTGACTACACTATTGGGCCTTTCACGATGGCCTAAAATCCGTTGGTCCCTCAGTTCTGGCACAACACTCTGCTGAAGGGACCCAGAAAAGTTCACCCCAAGAACAGATACTAAGAATGCCCTAGCTAGCCTCTATTAAGTAGATGTGTATGTAACCATGGCCTACAGTGCACAAGAAGCTGGGATATATTAGGAAGAGATCTTAAACGAGCAGCCCCACTCCAAAGCAGAGTCAGCATTTGAGTTGGAACCGGCCTCTTGTGTGGCTGTAATGCCTACAAAATTCCCTCTAGCCCCCAACCTGGTACTAGGAGATGGAAACTAGCAAAATGTACTGCTACTGGACAGTCCCGCTGGTGTTTTCTATGGGTTTCTGATCATAGAAAAGTGGGAGGAAATGGCAGACTTCAAATAACAAATTTTTGCTGGTACCTTTTGCTATTTTTACCATGTATTTTAAAATAAATGAGAGATTAACGCAGGAAAAAGTAGTTAAGGTGCATGCTTGGTAACTATTTTTTCATACCGTTTTAATGGATTCAGGGTTGAGCTCCACTAAAATCTAGATTTATTAGAAATGCTCCGTGCATTTCAATGGGGTTTTTCTCATGAATCTAGATATTTTACATTATTTCAATAGAACTGACCCTCTGATTCATTAGAAATGCTCCACTATAACCAATGGACCATTTCTAATGATTCTGGTTTTACAGCAAATCCAAGGGTCAGCTGTACTGAAAACAATGGTGCTAACCCCTAGGTTTATTAGAAAAATGCTTCAGCATCTCAATGGAGCATTTCTAATAAATCGGATAAATAGGGATCCTGCACAAAAAAAAAAAAAAAATGCTCTGCTGGTGGAACAGACTAATGGATTTGTTATTATTGGGATCCTTGAGAAATAGAAGGGGCCCAGTAGGCCTTTTTGGTTCTTTCCAGTGAAATTCCCTCCTATGTGAAGGGTCAATCTTCCTCCTTAAACATGGATTCAATATTCCTTACAACATCCTCTGGTAAGGAATAATTAAAGGAGCAAGTATTCTTCTCACTTCAGCAGAACATGAGGCCTGGCTCCACATGGAAGTGGAATTAACACTTGAGATTTCTTGCCTCGGCATCACGCTGCTGGCTGGAGCACGCTCCTCTCTCCTGCAGCTTCTTCTGCAGAAGCGGCGGTGATAGAACAACCCGGCAGGGAGACATCGCTGACCATCCCAGTGGGTTCATCCCAGGCCAGTTGTTTGCAGCTGTCACTCCATACCAGACTGCTGATACCCACACTTTTTTACCTTTTGCAACCAATTAGTCTATTCCTACTGAAAAACTCCAGTTCAATGCTACTAGCAATAGGAGCGACAATAGAGCTTGGACTCAATAACCACATTTTGCAACCAATTAGTCTATTCCTACTGAAAAACTCCAGTGCAGTGCTACGAGTGCAATAGTAGCGACAAGGAGAGACTTATGCATATCTCTTCAGTGGGAGCTTTGTTCCCACGATATGGCCTTGCTTTGCATCCTAGTTTGGGGTGGTAGCTACAGACACCAACATCGGTGGGGTGTAGAAAACCATCACTACATGTTTGGCTCTCACCTTGACCTCCCCACTTGAACAAATGCTCTTCTAGGTGTAGAAGAGCCATGACGGGGCTTTAGCAGCGAGAGCTATCCAAAACAGCAGCATTTCTTTGGGCAGCAGAGATTCTGATGCCGCCATGTTTCTCCAGGGCCAGGAGTCCTAGACACGTGTTGATAATGTTTATATATTAATTGAACCCTAGAGGAGAAAATGCAAAGAGCCTCTGCAAAAAGCGGTGAGGAAAGTTGAATCTACTGGAGCTTGTGGCTGAGACGAAAAGTCAGGAAGATCATTAAAAATAGTCCTGATTTTGTTTCTAGAAGATCTTGTTAATTGCATTTATTTAATGCAGATCCAGGTTCTTTTCTCAAGTCCCACTGGGGTCAGTCCAGCGCCACTGCAGATTTCTGGTCCTCTTGTGTGAATTCCAAAGGCTCAGCTCATTCAGTCCCACTTCGAATACATATGCCAGCTCTTTTCCTCATCCAACTTTAGGGAATTCACTGACTCACTCATCTTAGAAATTCAGAATAAAGCAGGCTGCTGTCATGACAATCAAGCCAAAAAGGTAACACCATTTTAAAAATGATGAGTACGTCTGAGTTTTCCCTTTTTATGACGTTAGACAATTTTACACGGCTGTGACTATTGAGAAATTCAGGCCGTGGTCCTTTGGTCACTGAATGTGTTTCTGTGCCCAGTGCTTGGCTCTAAAATTAGGGTGTTGTCAGGAGGTGGCACTTTTGCTCCCACAGTTTATGTCTCCAGTTCAGTTGTCTTCCAACTGGTAAGGCCTTTCCTAAAGAATGTGGAGCAGGGTAGAAATATGCTTGGTCAAGGGGAATAAAGTAAAGAGAGCAATATGATTTCAAGTCTTTCCCTGCCCTAGAGGCACCAGCAAGATCACCAATAGGCAACCTCCCCCTACCCACTCAAATGAGATACAGCAGTTTATCATGTCACCGCTTGCTGCTGAGTGCTATGTCTAGGGCCCCTGGCTGTCAAAGGCAGGATTTCATCTTAGGGTCCCTAAGGCCATATAGAAAGCCTAAAATGTTCATTTATGTTTCTTATTGTCTGGCCAAATCTGTGTGTGCTTTAGAAAGTTTAAAAAGCTGATCCCTGCATGAACATGGCTTGGAAAAACACTCAGCACATTCAAAAGTTAAATACATTTTATCAACAGCAATGCATTTTATTCCAGTCATATTTCTTTTGCATTAGTTGCTTCTATTTGATGTGCTTCCTTCAGTGACATTAGTTCTTGAAATGAATCTCTCTTACTGCATCTTTGGAAAGCAATCGTATTAAAGATAAATATTAAAATACTGCTGGACAGGTCATAGAGATAGCTATAAAGAAGTGAGTGTATATAATATGTTATATATGCTTAGGAACATATATATATATGCTCATATATTTGAGTTATATCTGTGTCTATATATTTGTATGCATGTGTGCCAGAGAGAGAGTGAGTATATAAAATATTCAGAATGTGTGTCTATAATGTGAGTAAATGTACAATGTGAGTAATGTACAATATGAGTAAATATGTGTATGTGTGTGTGTGTGTAATGTATTTATACAACCATGATTAAATCCCTGTTCAAAATGTATTTCAGCTCACAACATGAGCTGTTTGAAACAGTGTTAATTGTTTCAAGAATCAAAATCATTGATGATAACTCTTTCAGGAATTGTCATGTTGTCTATAAATATTTAGCAACTGGATTGCATTTGCCAATGTAGTCCTGTATTACAGATGAAAAGGTAGCATCTGCTGAAATTAAAAGTGGCCACATTTTCACTGTAGCTTAATTAAATGCCAGAATTTATCTACATTAACAACAAAGTGGTGAAATTTATTGATCAATTCACATGATATAAGTTGACAAATGGCCTGAGCAATTTCCATAATTTTCTACACGTGTTAAAATTTGTAATGAAAAAAGAATACTATATTAACATTAAATGTGAAATGAAAGGGATATTTTGTAATGGGAGCTAATGCCCTAGGGCAGTGTACTTTGTTTTCCATGCCCTGTCCAGGCCTGGGCTGTTTGAGCCATGTACAGATGGGTCTCTGACAGTCTTACAGCTGTTCTCCTAATTGTCCATTAAGTGTTCTATTGATTCCCTGATTCAAAGTACATGTCTTTCAGCTCAGGCTATCGTGTGAAGTGGCAGACACATTCCTTGTAGAATGACAGAGCTGCTTGAAACCTAAAAATGTGGGCTGCCAGTTTCAATTGAGGATTCTGCTTTCAAAGGAGAAGGCTTGGTTAAAGGAGCTTTGTAATAGCTGGTTAGGTTTTAGTTTCTAAACTTTTAGCATCAATCAATTAAAGCAGCAGCAGCAGCATGAGGAGTTTTAATTCCTTGTTAAGCATTTACAGATTGTACCTGGCTGATAAAGGGCTAGGTGAGTATATTGGCGATTGATAACAAGCGATTAGACTTGTTTAGCTTTATGCAGATTTTTTTCCAAGTCTGCGTGACATGCGCAAAGATGTTCTCATTTGACTTGCAAGTTCCCTTTCAGCATTTTTTTTAAAGCAAGATCATCTGCAATTCCAGATTATGCCAGTCAGAAGCCTGTTTAGAATCATCTTCCTTTAATCTGAAGAGTGAAAGATAAGATGCATATCTATTGCAAGGACCATAAATCTTCAAAGAAACAAATAGCCATAGATAAAACTGTAAAAGTTATTTAGTTCTCTACTGAAAGAGGTTTATTAATCTAAAATTTCCAGTCCATTGTGTCATGATTTGGTTATCACACTGTATCTCATTTCTTGCAATTGTATAAGCCTTGTATTTCAAGCAAAGAGATGATAGCCTCATAGCTTAAACTTTATCAGTTGGATTCAGATAGATCACTAGTGCTAAAAATAAAAAAAATTGCAACATAAAAAATAGCCATCTAAACACAGATTTGTATTGCACAGGATACAAACTTCTATTCAGAATGGGTTTTTTCTGTTTTGGGGGGAGTTTTTGGTTTTTTGTTTTTCTCAGGTATACATTTATTGATTTAATTTAAATTTGTAACTTTGCTTATTGTATACAGAGAATTATACATTAAAACACACTGCATATGAATCATGTTATAAAATACTGCTTGGAAGCTATCAGTCCTAATTCTAGTGCACAGTTAGCTTTTCTATGTAATTTCTATATAATTTATGTTAGATCTGCCCTGTATTTTTTTTCCCCCAAAAAGTCTCATTGTTTAAATGAGACATGAAACCATTTTAGATAAAGCCCAGATAAAGCTTAAAATAAGGAGAATTATTCCTTTTCAGGAAGAATTTTATCCTTTAGAGTTAATGAAAAACTACCCTTCTGTGAACGTTTAAGATCTGCTTATACTTTAATCCTCCCTCCCTATAAAATTTCCCATTTTAGTTTTTGCACCATAGCTATCTTTGAATGACTATATTTCTGGTAACCTTTCTCTCACTTTCTTATGGTGGTGTTTTGGTCAACAAATTCACCAACATGGAAGATAACAAGTACTTTGACCCATCAATCAAACCAGTTATACCCTTCTAATTTAAACAAGACTCATGCAGTTTGAACTACACAATACGGTCATTTTTCTTACCTTAGCTAACTTGGCTAATGGGATATCACATTTACAAGCATCAACAATGTCTAATTCCAGAAAGCAAGTGAACTACCTGGATAAGGCTGCTAACTGTGTGACTGGAATTCTGCCGGTGTTTCACAGGCAAAAAAGGATGCGTTTGAGATTTAATAACCAGAGCCTCTCCCTACTCTATAAAAAGGAATATGTGTCAAATTACAGAAATCATCTTCAAAGTCGTAGACTGTGTTGCAAGGCACATAATCTCAATTTAGAAATGAAGATTCAACCTCTGTGAATGGGGCTGATGCACCAAAATCCCCATGCATCTAAAGGGTAATAAACTACTTAGTTGTTTTCACCATCAAAAGAGGGAATGAAAAAGTCTGTTTAATGCAATAAACTATATATTAGTATCTCCAAAATATTTTGTGAATCTACTTAGATTCTACCACTTTCAATTATGCTGTTAGCCCATTTTTTAAAAAGATTTTTAGAAGCTTTCAACTGTAGACTTTTGTCTTGTTGAATGAACTTCAGCTATACTAAATTTTAAGTAAATTTGTGATGACTGAGCAATATACATTGGCTGAGCTAGAATCCAATAACCCACAGGACAAATTAATTTTCAACAAAAAGGGCAGAAACCTCAAGTGCCATGAGTATATGGAATCTCAGTCTATCTCTCTGGAGCCATTTTTGCAAATCACTACAGCTATTCATAATCTAAATCAGTCTCCTTTAGCAGTAGAAAGATCTTTTTTCATGACAAAACAGAAGATGACATTCATTAGTGCCTAACTTGCATAAGCTACCTTAAATTTATTGGTGCTCTTATACTTATCTGGATAAGACTTCCTTTGTCTACAGCTATAGGAAAATTCCGGATGTGCTACTTAAAAATATAAATTGTCACTTTTATCAGAACTTTTGGCAGTTTACTTTATTTTAGAAGTAAAACTGGTGGTTAAGATTTTAAGACTTCCAATGGGCGTTGTTTCAATCCTGGTTAATACACACCCAGGATAGCAATACCAATATAAGTGAGTAGTGGTACAAAATCCCCATCTTTTTCAAAAATTGATGCTGCTACAAGCAAAAGGTGCCAACTGTTTCCGATTGGTTTTAAATATGTCTTAAGGCACTACATAGGAACCCTAAAATTCATGTGTAAATTCACAAGCAAAGGCCAAATCCTTAGCTGGCACAGAATGGTACAGCTCCATTGACCTGCACTGGTGTCATAAGGAGAAGCAGTGCATCATGGTCCTGACAGTGTGGACCACTGGAGTTCTAGTGTATACTAATTCTTCTTCACTTTCTCACAGCTATAGAGCTTGGTTATTTTAAAACCTGTTAGTAGGACTGTATTAAGGAGATAAAATAAAAATACATATGCTTAGTGTGCTACAGATACTTAGCAGCCTTAGCTCAAGACAACAGATGCCGACATCAAGAGTTGAAAGGAGCTGATTGCCAACCAACTCTAGTGATGCTGCAACCTCCACCAAGCAGCAGCCTGTTTTGAGGTAAAGTGTCTTGCCCTTCAACCAAAAAGAAAGAGGAGGAAGAAAAGGGAAAGAGTTCCCAGCCTGCAGCCTACTCTTCCTTTCAAAAAGACCTGCAACTTCTGTGGACAGATCTGTGGCTCAAGGATTGAACCCTTAAGTCATCTCAGACCCATCAATGAGCTGTGGCAGAGATCATCCTCCAGTCGAGGGATTGCCAATGATAACTTAGTGGCCTCCATCTTTCCGTTTTATAGTCTTTATTTCCTCTGTTGGATGTTGAAGTCCACTTGTTCTTCCTCTTGTTCACTGAAGCCCTGTTGATCTAATATTCTCAAGTGCCTTTGCAATATGTGTAGGTCAATTTAGCTAGTTGCCCTGCCTTCATTTTTGGTGTAATCCACCGACGTTAAGCTCCTAAATTGGGCTATAACTAACAGAAAAGATCCCTGCATAAAAACAGCCAGATGCTTTACTATTGCAACAAGAATACATATGCTTCTGGATGCCCTTGCCCCACAATTTTCAAGCAGCTCTATCATAAGCTTTACATTATCTTTAGGAAATTCAAAATGAGTTGACATCTCCTGGTATGCATATATACAATGTAGAGTCAGCGGGGCAAATTCTGTCTTCAGGTACATACTTCACATTTCTGTACGTGTGGGAAATGATATTTTTGCCTCGTTGTCATAATTATTTAAAAGCTGACATTATTCATGGCTGGTGCTATAGAAGACGGAAAATATGATCCACCAATAACTTTAAAGTCTCAAACCATATTAACAGATGGGGAATCTTATCCTCAGAGGGCTCATTGTATATATAAATATAAAAAAAGCACAAAGCTTAGACTGAAGGTAAGTAAGCCCTGACCAAACTTACTGTGGATGCGGTGGATTGTTTGCTTCCTGAATTCTTTAAATCAAGATGTTTTGTTTTGTAGCTCAAATAGAAATTATGGGCTAGAAGCAGAAATGCCTTGGTTAGGTTCTATGACTAGCATTTTGCAGGAAGTGGTAATGTTGGAGTGATGTTTTAGTTGTGATGATTCAGGAAATATGTGAGAGGCACGTATTTTTGTGAGTGATATCTTTTATTGAGCCAATTGCATGGTTGGGATAGACTTTGACAGGCTTTCGAATGCAGTACATTCTGAAGAAGAATGTCTCACATTTTGAAAGCTTGTCTAAGTCTATCCTAACCATGCAGTTGGTCTAATAAAAGTCATCACTCACAAAAATCTTTGCCTCCCTCTCATTGCATGAAATCAGACTAACTGATCATAATGGTCCTTACAAACTAATAATCCATTCTCTTCCACATACACCCCAACTTCTTTTCTCCTGGCTCTAGTAAAAATGGACACTGACATTTGAATGACACATATGAAAATTACTGAAGTAAATGAATGAACTGGCGAGTGTCCAAGTTTTCTTTTGGATGCAGTTGCACCTGCTTTTGTACATCTGCGAGGCCCTACAAGACTAACAGATAATATCAGTTCTTAAACTCAAGAGCTTGGCATCTAGTTTTGAAACACGAAGATGTCGGCTCTGCCATCACCATCGCTCTGGAGCTCTT
Source organism: Alligator mississippiensis (assembly GCF_030867095.1). NCBI lineage: Eukaryota > Metazoa > Chordata > Crocodylia > Alligatoridae > Alligator > Alligator mississippiensis. Next base: position 15,551,340 of record NC_081828.1, read on the forward strand.
TGCAGACGGTGCAATAATTTCTAGGTCCTAGGTGGCCACAGATTTGTTACACTGTTTAAAAAGAAAGTTTTTGGGTTTTTTCTGTTATCATATCCCTGATGCTGAGCACATCCTGGCCAGATAGCTTCTGGAAATGGTTCCAATCCAAAGACAAGGGATTTACATACTTACAGGAAATATGCCTCCCAGAATTCACGTGGGACTGCTTCTTGCTTCTACTACTGAACTTTGAAACCATGGTAAGCTGGGAACCATGCAAAGTTAAGGTAGTGTTGAGGTGATGTTTTTGCCGTGACGGTCAAGAAGATATGTTCTTGTGGGTGTTATCTTTGTTTGGACTTTCTGTGTGGTTGGCACAGACATAGGCAAGTTTTTGGGGATCACAGTACCCTTCCTCAAGCTCCTAGCTCTTTTAACTTTTTTCATGCAAAGTTAAATCATTTTAGTTGTGTGAAGAGTGATGCATCATCTACTAAGAACAACTTCTGAAAGAGGACTGTTGTCATGAAACCCATCTGAAAAATGGCCTCTCATTCATCCTTATTGAAATCGTGAACCTTTGTTTCTGACCTCACAGTTTGTTACCAGGGAAATTCCTAGGGATATTGTACGTGTCATCGTTTTGATTCTACTGCAGCCTGCTACAAATATGCAGTTGAGACTAAAACTTTGTTACTGGAAACAAGTGACACGAGAAGTTAGTTTCTCATTTCAAAGCCATCTGTTTATGATGCAGGTATAGGATGAAGCTGTTTTACTTGCTTAAAAATGCCCTCTTCGTCTTGGCGCAGATTTTCAAAGTCCTAATTGGAATACTGTTAGAATCAGAGAAAATAGGGGTGGAAGAGACCTGAAGAAGTCACTAAGTCCAGCCACCTGCTCAAACCAAGATCACTCCTGTCTAAACCATCTTAATCAAACGTTTTCCTAACCTGCTCTTAAAAACTTCTGGTGATGAAGAGGCCACAGCCTCTCCAAGTAATCTGTTCCCATGCTTAACCACCCTCGTACCTAAAAAGATCTTTCTAACGTTCAACCTAATTTTCCCTTGTTGCAATTTAAGACTGTGACTTTTTGTTCTGTCTCCTGTGGACCCAGCAAATTGTCAGTCACAAACCTCTTTATAACAATGCTTTATGTTGCACATCTGTGTTTCTGTGCGAATATGTTGACTCCAAATCAGACTTAGGTCCCTGCATGTAGAGAAACCAGCCTGATTTTGTTTTATAAACACTCAATATTGCCTGCCTGTGTTGGATATATATAACCTAGTTAGGCAAATGCCTAACTTTAAAAATCTGACCCTTTATGTGTAATACTGTAACATATAGCATGCTGCCATATTAATACAAATATACTTTTTGCATTCATAACAACATGCTGCACACTTTTCATATGCTCTTATGCCTTCCTGTCTTTTTTTCTTCACCATGACAGTGATATTGTTCCATTGTCATGCACTAAACTGTGTTGTTCCACAGACGTAAGGGGGAGACTTTAGCAAAGTAGAGATGTGGGACCTTTAGTTGCCCACATTCCTGAATCTCCTTATTGGGTTTAAGCTTTTGCAATTCATTAATCATGTAGTGATGGACGATATCGTCTCTTAACACCAGAGGTTCAGCTCAGCTAGTTAAGCTCCAAAGTGCGGATGTTTAACCAAACCAGAGAAATACTGAGTATTTTAGAACTGCAAGACTCAAGAATCCCACCATAAATGTAGCTTTGTGTCATAACCTTTCATTGTATGTAGCTCTGGCAGCAGATGGAACCAGCAAGTTCAGTTGTGTGGGGTGAAGGATATGAGATAATATTTGGAAATGGAGCTGTAATCATTCTTCTGAGATTTTTCGTTCAAATTGGGGGAAGAGGTTAGCTTAGTAGTTCTTCTGTTAGCCATCTCTGCTTGCAGAAAAAGGAACCGTGGTTCTTGATTTATCACAATTTTTCTACCTCTGCCACTGCCACAGCCTCAGTGAGTGACTTGGACTAGCCATTCCCTGTCTGCAAGATGACAAGAGTAATATTTACTCACTTTGCGCATGTTATAAGGCTTCATTAATATCTGTAAAATGTTCCGAGAGCCTTAGAGTGTGCTCTTGGGGGTCTGACACTATACGTTAAAGTAAAGGTTTACTAAAGTAGAAAATGTTTGGGAGAAAAGGGGCAATTACAAATAGCTTTTAGTTTAGATAGTGAAGTCTGAGGTGTGCATGAGCCATATTTGAAGTACAACTAGTGTTGTCATCAAGGCATGGGTATTCCTGGCCAAATTTCTGTGCTGATCATCTGTAAGACTAATTTCTACAGAAGCCAGGGCAGCCATTCAGTTCCTGTGGTTTCTATTCTGAAAACAGCAATATGACTCTTCCTCTACCCATTTTTTCATAATTCTCTCTAGGAAAGTGGGGGGCACACCCACCGATTGGGTGGGAAAGACTTGGGCCTGCCGCAAGGGGTGCTAACATGAAACAGAAATCCTGTTAGAAAGAACCTTGCCATCACTCCTGGAGCATATTAATGTGTAATCCTCAGCTCTTCATCAAAACAGGTGATTTATGAAATATAATTGGATGCACCCTGGTGGTTCATAGCAGCTCAGCTATGCTTGGTGGTTCTCTCATCCTAGAAACGTGGGCTACACTCTTGATTAACCACGAGAAGCCGCCATGCCTCCATTGATATATAGTACAGAGATTGCAATGCACAGGAGTTGTAACAAGAACAGGATCAGTTCTTGGCCCCAGGGCATGAACATGTACCTCAAACCACCTTTCAAGGAAAGTTATTACACAGGGACGAGACCAGATCAAGCCAAGCTGTAATGTTTGCTTATTACTGTCAGTTTTCAAATCACAAGATATTGTATCTCACTGCAATTTGTCCTTTGATCTGAAGCTGATTGAAAGCAGGAGCAGAATAGCTCAATAATAATGTTACAATCATTGGATCCCTTTAAAAAGGAGTCCAACTTAATTTCAGCTGTGCATAGTTTGGAGGAAATCTCTGCTGTAATTTGCCAATCTTCTTTGGATGGTCCTGAGGGGGCAGCATAAAATAAGAATGCAATTCACTTACATCAGGCTCTTTGGTTTGCACTGTGATAGTATTGAAATGAAGCATAAGACACCCGTTTTTACTTGCTGTCATAGCTCAACACAAAGCAGAGTATGTGGAGGAGGTCTGGTACAGATTGGATGCAGCGTTTGAAGTTACCAGGGAGTAATGACATCTCTTGAAAATTGAAATAAATATATTAATTAGAATAATAAAAAAATAGGGTTGGAAGGGATGTCAGGAGGTCACATCTAGTCCAACTCCTTGCTTAAAGCAGAACCATCCCCAGCTAGATTATTCCAGTTGAGTCTTTGTCTAGCTGGGTCTTAAAAACCTCCAGAGACTGAGATATTACAACCTCTCTGTGTAACCTGTTCCAGGGCTTTACTATCCTCCTAGTGAGAAAATTCTTCCTAATATCTAACCTAAACTTCCTTTGCTGCAACTTGAGCCTATTGCTCCTTGTTCTGTCATCTGCCACCACTGAGAAAAGTCCAGCTCCATCATTTTTGTAACCCTCCTTCAGGTAGTTGAAGGCTGCTATTAAATCCCCTCAGTCTTCTCTTATACAAACTAAATAAACCCAGTTTCCTCAGCCTCTCATCATAAGTCATATGCCCCAGACCCTGAACTATTTTCGTTGCCCTCCGCTGGACTCTCTCTAATGTGTCCACATCCTTTCTATAGTGGGGGGCCCAAAACTGGAAACAGTACTCCAGATGTGGCCTCACTAGTGCCAAATAGGGGGGAATAATTATTTCCCTTGATCTGCTAGTAACACTCCTACCAATGCAGCCCAGGATGCCGTTAGCCTTCTTTGCAAGAAGGGCACACTGCCGGCTCATGTTCAGCTTATTGTTCCCTGTAACCCCAGGTCCTTTTCTGCAGAGCTGCTGCTTAGGCAGTCAGTCCCCAGCCAGTATCAGTGCAAGTTAAAATGATTTAACTTCCTGGCCCACCTTGAGTAAGTAAGGCTTACATGATTTAAAGTGGTGGATCTCACTCAAAAGTAGGTATATACCTCCTTTCTTGAATTTGGTGGCATCCCCAGTTGAGAACCACTGTTGTTGCTACCTCAGTTTAATTCAGTGGTTCTCAACTGAGTGCCACCATCATGGCCAGATGAATGTGCCCAACATGCTTTATGCACAGCCACATTGGCAAGGGCTGTGGCATGCATGTACTCTTTAGGGTTCCCCTTAGGGTTCTCTGATAAGCCTAAAGTAGGCAGAAGAGCCCTGGCTCAATCTGCACCCCTTCCCACACTTTTCTTGGAAACAGAGGGGCTCAGGACAATTCCACACGCCCCACACACCTCTGTTTCTGGGATTGGGTTGCTTTTACCTGACTGCGGTGGTGTCCATACCATGATACCCTTGAGGGGGTCTTGTGGCAGCGCAGGGTACCATGGAACCCCAGGTGAGAAGCATTGATTTAAGACATAACCAGTTCTACCCTGGGAAGGGATTTGGTAGCAGATGCATTAAAGAGCCTCATAATATCTCCAGAGGCATGCCTTTTAGTCCCACTCCAGACTCCTGCTGATATAAATGGGTATACATGGGCACCTGGATATTCCTGCTGGGCAGTCAAAGGTGGCTGGATACGATGCTTGCCACAGACCATCGCTCCCTTGTGTGCAACTGGCTCAGGAGGACACTTGACCATTTGACTACCCAGAGGCACACCCAACCCTGGCACATGCACATAGATTTATAGGCTAGCAGTGATCCCTTAATGATCCAGCATCTGTGAGTTATTCTCTTAGCTGCTACGTGCTAACCCTGTGGGCTGCAAGAGAGTTTTGAAGACTCTCAGGGGAGATGATGTTACTGGTAGTAACCAGTGGTGCTCATGTGAGTTTCTGACTAACGGAAAGTGTATTTCATACATGGATGTAGGGAGCGTGTAATTGTTGGAGAATAAGCATTGCAATGACTGTCCAAGAAACCGGGCTTTCTACCACCACATCACTTGCCATATAATTGTTACAGTCCTTAAGCAACTGTTGTAGCCCTCTCTCTCTCTCTCTCTTCTTCCAGAGGTTCAGGGAAGAGGTTGGCTCTGAGTATTAGCAATGGGATAAAATTTTTCATTTCTAGTTTGCCATTTAAGCTCATCCTAAGAAGACCTAGTCTCCCACATACAACTCCTGTTGACTTCAGTGGCAGTTCAGCAGATACTGCAGGAGTGATCGACCCCCTTTATTACCATGTGATGGCTGCTTTGGTGGTCTTAGCCCAGCTTCCAGGGACAAGCGATAGCCGTGGTCAAGACTAACTAGTGCATTCATTGGAAGTGTATGTCAAACACTGCTGGACTTAGAGACTGTGTTACACTGTCAGCCTTCAAGGTTGTCCCTTCTGGTCAGTAGTGAGGGATGTGCGTATGGCATTTGCACTGTCCTGCACCATGTTACTTATGAGAATAACAAAGAGGGTAATGACTTCTGGACAGCTGGTGTGATGAATCCACCTTTAGCAATAGCTGCTTAGGAATGAGTAAAACTGACTCCAGTTTTTGTGATTGTTAAACAAGCTTTTAAAGGAAATTTATTCAATTTAAATTTGTCCTGATTTAAAAGTTGCATTGCTTCCACCACAACCTCGTCTGCATTCCCTGTTGACACAGTGATGGCATCAGACAGGAATGCAGTGCTCTCTGCTACTGACTCTTGTGCTGTCTGCAGTAGAGTTACAAGTCCCCTACTCTCTGTGGGATGACAGCAGACGATCAAAACTGTGCCTGTAGTTTATTCAGCTTCTCACTTCCTTTTCACGTGTCCCAACACATTCAAATATCCTTAAGTGTCAGGAGACACATAATTAAAAATAAATAATAATCACTAACGCCTAAATAAAGCCATGAAAATCAGGGAGCAAAATACAACTCCAGCACTTCTTCATCAAAGTGATGCTAGAAATAGAATTTACTGAGCCACAGATCTTGCCAGGTAAAGTAAAAAGTAGTTATTGTAATAATAAATTCCGACTGTCACTTCCTAGGTAAATGTGGACCACCTAACCCACGTGGGAGGGAGGGTCTTGGCAACATTAGGTCATGCATTCCCCCTAGGTGTTGGTATATATAATGATATTTTATGAGTTTATGGCACAACCTTGAGAACCTCTCCATAGATGCAAAAAAAAAAAAAAAAAAAAATACTTGCAGAAAGGTCAGTTTTTGCAATAAGATAAATAATCCCAGGTGTCTAACTAGGTGAACATGTGTAACACGCACATTTCTTTATACTTTGCAAGTGGTGAATGAGAGGTCTGATTAAACATGATACAAAAAGAGCTTGCAAGTAGCACTGTTTACTAACATTTCAATTTCTATGCCTCATTTATTAGACTTAGAATAAAAAGGTTAGAGGGGTGTTTGGGATTGTCTTTAACCTTGATGATATTTCCACTGAAGCAGCATAATGGCTCTTAATTGCTTAAGTGAAGAGAACATGTTGACATGTCCTTCTTTGTGCTTAAAGCTCTGTGCCTAAACCATTATGCTAATTCAAGCATTATATACACCAAAGTATTTATGGGACTGACACAAGTGATGTTGCAGGTAAAGGGCTGTGAAATGGTCTGTAAACAGAGAGAATTGATTCCAGGCCCAAAGCAATGCTGTTAAAGTCACAGACATTGAACAGCCAGCCCTACAATTTCTATCCAGATTGTCAAACTGGGTCAGACAGTGTCAGCAGGGCTGCCATTATAGATCAGATGGGTGGTTTAATAATATGTAAACCAACCACATAAATGGAAATTAACATGGAAGCAATACATACCTGACTGGGCCTCTTTTTCTTTTTCTTCTTCTTCTGCTTCTTCTTCTGTGCGTAGCAGTTGTAGCTAGTGAATGCTCGGTTGCAACATTTGCTAAAATATTTAGGTGTAAAAAGAAAATCAGCACTATAGATTGTAATTGTATTCCTCTAAGTCAAAAGAGCAGCACTGCAATCGGAGGAGATCACAGAAGAATATGTACAGCTGATAAATCTCTGTACATAAAAGCAAATCCAACCCACAGGCTTCTGCTTGGTTTCCCAATGTATTTAATGTTATACATTATTTGTCTTTTCAGATGAGGTTGAAGGTAATATGTAAAAAAAGCATTGTTAAAATAAAGTAGTATCGAATATCTGCTATTGTTGTGGGTTATGTTATGTTCTTTGAGTTGTGTTACTAATTGCAACCTATAGATTATCAAAACACACAGACTTTAAAGTCTAATTTGCTTCTCCTCCCTTTATGCTTTTTGTGCTTGCCTCATGTTAGACAATCAAATTAGACCCTCTATTTCCTTTTTCTATTTATTTTAACTCTAGGGGCTGAATAGCAGGCCAGCACTTTTCTTTTGGGGCTTTCAAATGAAGTAAAATGCTGTTAAAATCTCTCTCTTTGCATGCATGCAGGCATGTGCGCATATGCTCATGCACACACACACATGCATGCACGTATGCATGCATTCACACACTGAGTTTTCGTCAGATGGGTTTATATTTTTAAAAGTCATGAAAATGTTCCGTTTATTCACCTGTAAACTGTAAGCTTACAGAAAGATTTTATATTTGCCCATGGAGCTGTACCATAGCTTGGGCATAATTAAAAAAATTAGGTTTTATAAAGCATTCTTTTTAAAAAAGAAATATCTAAGTGTTGAGCCTGAGATCATTTCAGATTATTCTTGGAAATGTTGGATTATTCTTGGGTTTTGAGTGGGTTCAGTAAGAAGGGTGTTTATGATTAAACAAACTGATTTGTGGGATGTTCCTGAAAAATATGGACAAATTGCAGGTCTGTTTCTTCAATCTCCTCCTTCCCACCAAAGAAGCCATTTCTCCTAGCCAGGTTCAACATAAAAGCTGGCCAGACTAACTTCTTTTCTCTTTTCTCCTCCTTTGAGTGTTTCTGATTTTAGTTTTCCTAATTTTTCACAGATTTCTGAATTGCTGAAAATATTACCACACCAGGGTACTCTAACTAACTAAATAAAATACCCAAAGGTTTTGAAATTGTGTATCCTGGGTGAGCCTGTTCATCAAACTGCTAATGTACTTACAGCATTCCTAGTTTTTCTTGGATCAAGTATTTATATAGATTTATAATACATCCATAGGACACTGCAAAGAGGTGCCACTGTTTTTGGGTTAACCTAATGTAAATATTTTTCAAGGCTCATGTAGTGGAAAAGTAGAAATAGTCCAACCACACATTAGGGCCCATTAGCTATCTTGAGTTCCCTAATGCAAAGTTTGTTGAGTAATGAAGGGGATGTCAGTTTTACAAACCTTCAGAAAGTACAACGGATGGGCTGGGAACCTGCAATAGTTGAAGGGAAGGATGGTGTGAGAGTGGGCCTGATGGACTCGGACACAGTTCTGTAGTTTACTAGAGTCCTGGCCTAAACCTGAGCTAGTGCCTTAATCTCTTGCTTGTTGAGGATACTAATATTTTCTTTTCTATTTAGGGAAAAATTGCATCTTGTTATGTGCAGCGCCTAGCAAAAGGGCCCTGAAGAGGTAATACAAACCATTACACTCATATGCAATGTTGTCGCTCCTTTTGATAAGAATGCAAGCAAGCAAAACATGTGCCCAAA